>NC_138823.1:85080499-85689781 GCF_965183815.1 Platalea leucorodia | reverse complement strand
GTGAGTGGGAACCATCAAAAAATGAATGTTTGAGCATCAAGAATAGATTTTTGATAGGATTCAGTTCTTCCTGGATTAGTCCTAAGCAGCTGTGTTCCTTGTTTTTATACACAGCAATGGAATTTTTCCGTACTTACAGTTAAGTGTATATATATATATATATATAGATTGTATAGGCAAAACATTCAAATTGGCAATGCAGATTCAAACAGCGTGCATATAATATTTGTTACTGATGAAGAGCATCCACATATGAATTTGCCTGATGCAATTATCTTAGAACCAGCACAGACAAAATACCTGGCCACTTTTGAGACTGCTATATGCAGAATTATATAATATCTAATTGAACTACTAATTTAAAAAACAAACAAACAAACAAACAAAAAAAGGCACAACTAATTCTATATCCAGATACTTTAGAACTGGTCATTGTATTTGGCTGCATTTATTTAGTCTTTCCAGTAACAAGATAAGGCATATCTGAAATTTTAGGGCACTTTTTTACAACAGCAGAACATTGGTTGATGTTGCCTAATGTAAATGATAGATCTTTGTCACTAAGCAGGTGGGGAAAAAATATAATCCTAATTCCTTCTTAATCTTCTTCATGGCAGTGAGCCTGGGGACAGTGACAGGCTATGAAGGTCAGGGAATGCCAGCTTTGTTCTATGCAGGAGTGTGGAAAGAAGATAAACCCAACACGCAGGTCCTCCAGCAAAGAATGCCTTTATACAGACCCTACACATTGCCCTTCACAAAAATTTTCTCAGGAAAAAGGTCCCATTCACTAAACTTTAAATGATTCAAGTGTTTTAAGATGTTTTGGAATTATCCAATATCTATCCACTTAAGTTCCTTTCTCGATCCCAGGTTAAACAGGAACAATCTGGATTCTTAAAGATACTGTTAACTCAGTTGTCTTTTCATATTCTCTGAACTTGTAATAATATAAATGTGTTTTCATGGGTTGCAGTTTTCAGATTTTCAGAAGTGTTGGACATTCACAATTCTGTAGACACCTATTAAAATGCACGCTACCCATACTGTACAAGCCTGCAACAGCACTATTCATTTGCCTGCAGAGAAGCAATTTCATATTGCATGGTGTTCAAAACACTGATTTGAGCTTGTGGGATTACAGAAATATTTGTTAGGTATGTATTTAAGTCCTTCTTTAAATCAAAGCTAGTGAATGAATAAGACCAACACTTTCAATTATGAATCATAAATAATAAACAAAGCCACTAATAAAAAGTGCCATGTGCTTTAAAAACAGGTTTGCACTTTTTTTCTGTATCATAGCATATTCTGATGCTGTAAAAGTGCTGCAGTAATTCAGTGCTGAGGCATTTCAAAACCATTTATAAAGTTTGCCTTATTTTTCCTGAAAAATTTCTTGCAGCCAGAAACTGTCAGTCACTGCATAGATGCTTTTTTGTTCTGTTGTTATGCAAAAAAAAATGGACACATTTCTATATCAAAATTGAGAAAAAGGAAGCCTTCCTGGACTACATTTATTTTTGGTGGAAAATATATTTGATGATAAAAAATTTCACAAGCCAAATTGTTCTTTTCAGCATGCTACGTGCATTAGCGGAGGCAAAAGGTCATTCTCTGCTTCTGGGACAATAAATGCACACAAAGAGCTACAGCTGGAAAAGGTGCACATCTTAAATCATCTGTTTTGGTTGCTAATTTATTTTCATGCTCTGATCCAATATAAGCTTGATTACTACTACTCTTGTGCTATTTACATATATTAAAAGTGGAATAGCTTTTCTTATAGTCGGCTAAAGAAATGATCCACGTGCCATTTAGCGCCACTGTGTGGTTAGAACTGTAATAGCGTCCTCTCTCTCAAAAAAAGGGAAAATAGTATCAGTAAAAAGAGGGGGAAATGTCTGGATTTAGGATAGTGCTGCATACTCTTGTCTATGAAAGTAAGAAATATTACTATATTAGGAACAGAATGACCAATTTCTTCCCTTGTCTGGTGCTATTTAATACGTACTGGGGTTTATATTTATATAGTATCTCTCATCCTACCTGAATGCTTCAGCAAACTACAGTGAGTGTAAGCTACAAGAAGCAGGGTGACAGAAGGCACCATCTCCTTCGTACTGGAGGGTAGTGACCTCAAGTGAGGCACGGAGTAGGGCTCCCAGGTATGGAGGGAAAATGTATCAGTCCCAGGCAAGCTCCTAATTTTATTGAAACTGATAAGTCATCTTTAATGACCACACCCAACAGAAAAGGAAAACAGAAGGATCCAAGCTTCACTGAACAGTTGGCACTAAATTTATTAAACTCAGTGTGAGTTTATAGGATAAGTCCATTGTGTGCAGAAGTCTCTTAATTGGCTCCGCATGAGCTAATCCAGAAATTGAGCAGGGTTCAAGCACTGAGTCTGGCTCAGACATTGCTTTACTAACTTACGCAGAGTGTCATTAAAACCCAGGAAAAAGCTGTTTCTAGACTTCACCTGGTATGATCCTACACTGCTGCGCTCTACTGGGTGGGCTTCTCCATGTGGGTCAGTGGAAGCTCAGGGAACATCTACATCTTAGTTTTTGTAAGCCATGTACCCCTGCTAACTGATCAGGTGACAAAGCTGTATCCATGAAATCACAGCATGTCAGGGAGGACATAGCACTGCATGATAAGAAACAGTATCTTTAGTGATGATAAAATAACAGAAACTGGGAGGACGATGAACAGACCCTGTAGCTGCAAGGAGGTGTTTAGAGTGTATGGTTCCTTGTAGCCTCAGGGGCCGCTTTTAAAAAGCCTTTCATTGGAGGCAGCAAGTAGAAGTTTGACTGCTGACTAAGCTGAGTTGCCTTGCTCGTGGGACAGCCCATGTATGTAGCGCTGGGACATTGATATAATGTAAGAGCAATCTGATAGCATCTGTACACCATAATGGTGAGCATAAGGCAGACTCCTGACGTTCCTCAGCCAGAATTGCATTACTGCTATTACTTGCTTTACTAGCAAGACTGTACAGACTGCTCACCCCACCCCACCCCACCCTTTCATTCTCCAGAGACAGGGAATACTCTCTGCATGTGTGTGCATAGGCACTGTCTGCCTATAATCATAACTCATGAACTTGTGTGAGTGGGAATTGTGGTTTTACATTTTGAGGAGGAAGAGCAAGTGATAATAAGTTCTTCAATACAGGCAGAAAGTGGTGACCCAGGTGCAGACACAATCATAAAGACCATGGCAGCCACAGAGAAGAATGACAGGAGGAGTGAGGAAGGGGAGATGTTCAGTCTCTCCAGTTTGCAGATGATACAGCTGTTGGGTTTGCTTTTTCCTGGAACAATGAAAGGCACCTGCAGAAATGGGTAAAATGTTTGAGAGCAGCAAACAACTGAATTCCTGACATTGGTCAGCTTATTCCCTTCTCCAGATACAGCACATGCATATATTTTGCCCAATTCCTATCAAATCTTGAAACACTCACTTCAGATTTGGTCAAATCTACAGCACTTGCTGTAGGTTTGGCCTACAGATCTCATTTTTTACTGTGTGTTCTCATCTCTGTAATTAATGAATGTTCCTTGTTGATCTGAAGCTTGCTTTAATAAACCAACCTGCTCTATAATACCAATTATTTCCTCATGCTATTTAAAAATCCAATGCAGAAGTGCAATTACTGAAACATGTCAATGCACAGCAAATAGGCTGATGGCAGTCTTTCACAAAATATATAGATGTTCAGTCCATCTTCAAGCGGAAAGTATTGTCAGGTTTTGAGACAGGCACACATGACACAGAGTTGTTCTACAATTGCACAACGCTAGTATGAAGACAAACCTAAGCTAATATGAGCTTCATCTCAAGCCAGTGCTACTGCCTGTAACTATCCATATGTCCTTGTACTCACAGTTTCATCCCAAAATATGGCTTTTCCATCATTGTAGGTGTGGATCATGAAAGCCTGTATCACAAACAATGCTGTTGTATCTCTTATGTGTGGATAAAAAGCAGAATTTTCTGGAATTTCTGGTTCTGCCTCTTTGTGAAGCAGAGTAAATTGGTAGGATAGCTCTTTTCCCACCCTCGCCGTGCTTCTCATCAGAATTCATTATATCTTTCAACCCATTTTTTTTCTTTCAGTTCTCTAATTCTCTTTCTGTCTCTGCATCTATCCATCTATCTAATATATACTTTTAGATACAGATACATCTATATAGTAGCATTTCTTAGCTTCTACCTTGAATACAGTAAACTGTAATATTTCAAAATATATTTATTTCTAACACAGAGCTGTTTATGTGCTTTCCTAGTCATACTAAATAAGTCCAGTCGTGGTACTTCCAGAGTTGCAAGATAAAGTGATTTGTCAGTATTTGTTATTTGATTTGGGGATTTGTAGAACACCTTTGCTGCACGCAGCTGTGTATATGCTGATAGTGTTTTACTATGCAACTATATAGAGCAGCTTGTAACCACAACATAGGAAAAGGCAGGTAAGAACTAGTAGGGGGGCCAAATACATCTATTCTGTCACTGGTGCTTAGAATATCAATTAGAAATACTCCTCCAGTTGTTGAATAGTTCATAGTTAACAAGACATTGCCTTAATATTAGCAAAAATGCTGTTTACTGTGGAAAAACTAGTAACTTTTGTAAAATAAAAGCCTTATTCAAACTTAGCTTTCTGAATATAATTATTTTTACAGAAGGAATAAATATTTCTATCGGTTATTTAAAAAAACTCTGCCCCTATGAAGTCATTCCATTAAAATCTGATTAATTGAAAGACATTTCAATAATCTTATGGGTTTTTTCTGTAATATTCAAATATTCTGCTATGTTTGTACCCTTACCAGCATTCCAGATTTTAAATGAAAATAGGACTGAGCACTGTCAGACATTTATTATGTAACAGCAAAATATGTTAAAAAAAAAAGAAATGTTGTGTGGACCGCTCAAGTCCTTCACAAATTTTAGTGGTATCTACTAAAAAAGAAATACAAAGAAATGTTATTTTAACATCTTTAAAACTGAAAATCCAAAAGGTGTTGCCTGAGAGCTAGGCAAACGTTCAATTCTTCTGTTTTCAGGCAGACTCCAGCCATACCAAACAAATGCAAAAATTTGAAACTGTCAATAGCTATCTATATGGCGCAACTGTTCAAAACTGGGAAACCAGAACTGATCAAGAGATTGTAGCATGGACTCCCCATAAACACAATACATTGAAACCATACTCTTTTGCTGCATGATATATGTTTTACAAAATCTTTTTATTTTTCAAATTAAATCCTAGGTTTGCCATTTGCAACATTTCCCATCTTCCCACAGATGTTTCAGCTGCAGTTTAGCCTCACTTATATTAAAAGGCTAAATTCTGCTATTTTGTGGGAGTCTGTCACTAATTTCTTTATCTGACAATGACATTTTCAGCCTGTCTTTTCTTATTTTGAGTGTCATCTGTCCTTTGAATTGGCCACATATTGTTTAACCTAACTATATTTATCAGACCCATAGAAGGACAGAAAGACAGAATGGGTTACTCTGAGGTTACAGTGGGAAAACAATTTCCTTTTTTGGGGTTAAACTGTCTTTTTTAAAAATATACCATAGCATTGCCCCATAATGCTGGGGGGAGAGAAGTAATGCTGCCACTTTATCCAACTTCTGGGTATCTGTGCAGTAAAATATGCCAGCCTGGGCACACCAATACACAGAATTACTTGAAATCTTAGCTCTTTCTGTCCATCCCCAAACAAGGACTCTGTTCCCCCTTGTGACTGGGCACTGGCCAAGGACTGTGATCTGATGCTGCTGCCTTGAAGAGTAACTCAGTGAAAAACAGCCTGCAAGGACTGCATGGATTGCAGCTCTTTCCATTAGCACATCTATCTGCAAATATACTCATCATTTATCTCTAGCTTAACCCCTCATACTTAGACTTTTTCCACTCCAGACTGGTTCTTTAAACTCCAGGTTTTCTTCCCTTAATATATTTTTTGAAAACGTGTTTACAATTTATATAATCAGCTGGAGAAGAGTGTGTGTGTGGGGGGTGTTTGTTTGGGCGGGATATTTTTGTCAATGCATAACAGTGAACATAAGTAGTAGAGAAACTGAAAAGACAGTGTGACAACAGTTTGGATAATGAAACAGCATGTCCATTTGTAGTGAAGGCAACAGCTTAGGGTTTCACCACTAGGACACAAGATCTTCCACACTTAATTTTGTCTGTTTCTTCTTAGCCTTAGTTTCTTCTTCTTTCTGTCAGTCCAGTCATGGAGGTGCAACTCATATTGGCTTTTACTGGGAATTTTGTCTGTAGGAAGATGGTTGCATGTGGTAGTGGATTCGTTGGTAGTACTTGGCTTTCAAGCCTGATTATTTCTATGGTATATAGTTTTGGATGGCTAATTTTAAGTCCCCAGCTCAGAAAAGACTGACCATCTGGTCTATTAAAATTATAAAGTCTTTCATAAGGATTTAAAATCATTATACTCGCTGTTCAGCTAATGTAAGTCAAGGTAACTCGATTGATTTTAATGAAGCTACTTCAATTTACACCAGCCAGTCATCTGGCTAATTTTGTCCTGTTGTGATAAGGACAGAAAATGGCAGAATTTAAAGCTATCCTAGCTGTGACAAATGACTGGAAACACTGCGGTAATGATGACTGGGGAAAAAAATGACAGACATTGAAATATTCTTGCTCATGCACTTGTGGTCCTGCTCTCTTTTCCAGATGGGATATCCTTTCCTGTTAAGGGAATTTCCAACTTGACAATTACAGGCAGAAACCACTAGGTGCCAGTGTTATCCAGACATCAGGAAAAGACTCTGTCAGTAATAAAAACAACATGAAAGCCAATAGAGCTAAACCCTTTAACTGAAAATAGAGCTTCTGTGTCTTTTCAACTAAATAAGACTGCATTAAGGTTTTTGAGATGATTACTTTTCTAAAACCAAAGGCACTAGATTGATGTACATTGACAGAAACCCACACCAAAACAATCTTATTGCAGGATGCATTTCCATCAAAAACCCAGATAGGTACACAAAGGCTGCTATGCTGCCTTCAAGACCTTATGGATTACACCTAGGATCATAAGGCAGAGTCAAAGTCTACATTTTTTAACATACATGCAGCTCAAATATACGGCATGAATAACAGTTCACTGCTAAGATAGACATTTTACAGGAAAAACTTGGTTCAAATCAAGTTTAAATTCACATTCCAAGCCATACCTGACATTTGGTTTTACCCATTGGTATATATCAGAGTTTTCATTTGGGCTCATCTCCATCATTGTCATGGTCATCTGAGAGCTTTCCCTGCTAAAAGAAATGGAAATCTTCTGTTTAAGGAACTGGATCAGCTAGAGACAGCTGATTGCCTGTGCATGGGAGTTGTGAATACAAATCTCTGGCTAACCTGCACACAACTTATTTGCAAGAGATGAATCTCATTCATTTAACTTCAGACATCTACAGTGTAACTGTTTACATCCATGCCAGTCATCCTGATTTTTTTGATGTGGAGAAACAGTCATTTCCTGGGTATGATTCATCTAGCCTATTTCAGAAGCCACCTCAGCATGAGATGAAAGGCAAAACAAGCTTAGATGATCAGCTCAGGAGCTGAAGTTTACACTGAAGGCATCTTAAGTTATGTTAGATTAATCCTACCAAAGTGATTTTGCAATGTTTAATTTTTAGTCAAATCTGATGTTTTGCTTTTGTTCTTTCTACAGCCATTAGACTTTGAAACAAAAAAGGCATACACCTTTAAAGTCGAGGCCTCCAATCTCCATCTTGACCATCGGTTTCACTCGGTGGGTCCATTCAAAGATACTGCCACTGTGAAGATAAATGTGTTGGACATGGATGAACCTCCAGTTTTCAGCAAGCCTATGTACACAATGGAGGTTTATGAGGATACGCCTGTGGGGACCATTATAGGTGCAGTGACAGCACAAGACCTCGATGCTGGCAGCAGTTCGGTTAGGTAAGAAAGCTTTTCCTCCTTCAGTAACTCTCAGACAACCCAAAGTGTTGCTGACAGTCAGACTCAGTGGCAAAGAGCTTAGTAAGAAGATATGAAATGTTCCAAGTCTGTCACTGTAACATAACTGCTGCTCTGAAAAATATTGAAAAGAGATGCTAGTTTGGGTGGGCTATCTGGAAAAATACCAGTGCTGACAGCTTCTTATCATACAGATCATATAAGTTACCATGCACTGACATGACTTCAGAGACGGTGTGCTCAGACTAAGTAAATAAAAACATTGTTTTGCCTGGTGTCTGGGGCTTCCTCAGCGGCTCTGAAGAACAGTAGCGAAAAAGGAGGTTGTACATGTTACATCTGTATTATACCTCAACGGGTGACAGTGAGCACCTCCCCTTTCACAAGAACCACTCACTCTCTACATCTGGCAAAGAAAAATGCTTTGATAAATAATTGCTACATCTGTCTTGGCTAAGGCTGTGGGGACGTGATTGCTGACCAACATGGAAGACTTCAGCACAAGTAAACCCCTGCCAGCAAAAGCTCTCATTTACTGATACAGCTTAATTTCCTGAAATAGAAGAGAGAGGGGAGCTGTTATACAAAGGTAATATATTGATTTGGCTGATGTATTTCCATCCACATTAGAAACCATAAAGTCAACCAGGCTCATGTACCAAAAAGGAAGCTCCTGTGCAGACACGGTCTCAGATGTAGGCAGTCATTACACATACTTCCAATACCAATTCATGCTGGACCTACCTGACTTCAGGAAATATTTTTATTCCCAGACTTTCATGAGCAATATTGCAGACATAATGGAAGTCATCAATCTTTAAATATTAATGTTTACCAAATGGGACTATGATGGAACAGGGAAATGTCACTAGTGTCTACCAAGTGCATATACATTCATGCATATTTGACTACAAATTTAATTTGGGCTTTTTAATCCATGTTTATTAACTGTGTATTTTGACTCAATGCTTATATTCTCAAAATGTACAATAAACATGCTAGGTGATATGTTGTAATAATATGCAAAAATTTAACATGCAACAGTGACTGTCTAACTCCTGCTTTGTCAATTCAGTTAATTAATTCTTAAAACTATTATTGATGTTGTTTGTTTCACTACTTTTTTTTAAATACATTCTTCATTCTTTTCTAATATAGAAATTAATTTGTTCATGAATCTGTGGTACATTCCTTCCCTGACAAAGGATCAATACCTTCACTAGCAAAGACTGACGTGGGAACCTTTTTCCCTGGTGGTAGCCTATGAAAACAGCCCCTCTGAAGTCAATATTCTGTTGAAAACCATACTCTCTTGCAACCAGATGGCAAGGCTTTAATCATATTGTTGAGCACTTTTTCATATGACAGCAGAGTCATTTGAATGTATAACCACTCCTCGGTGAGAGTTATTTTACAAACCCTCCTAGGAGACTCAAGTGCTTTAGTTACTGATCCTACATTTGCAACTACACAGGAAAAATCATTGCCTCATGATTGTTTCTCCATACACTGCACTCACTGTAATATTGAATGCTAAGTAATTTTAAAGTGTCCATGTCTACCTTTTTAAGCCTGAAATCATTACTTGTGTGTCCAAATGCCCATCTACAGTTAAAAAATCAGGAATATCGTCAAATACCCTTGCATTTTATTCTCACTGCTCTACTTGCTGACAGCTTACACTGATAAACTACAGAAGTGCTTCCAGGGTCACTTTTTATGAACCAATTCAGCAGGTCCATGCCCAGGGAAAAACATGAACTATGTCCCAGGATTACTAATTTCTCAGAGGGACCTGTTCCTACCCAGAATTAAGCCACACATTAAATTTGGTGGACTTTGGAGAGAGATACTTTGCTTTAAGGAGAAGGATGTGTTCCAGTAAGCCAGTTGACATGCTGAGAAGATTAAGCTGGAAACATCTCCGCATAGCTCTCTTATGGCATTGTAAGATCACTTATTTCTATCAGTTTTCATGTTTCAGTCCTGAAATCTCTTCCTTAACTCTCATTTACCTGAGGACATATTTGATTCTCTGTATTCAGCTTGATCTCCAGCTCTTTGAATTTAATGATAAGATTCTTACTAATTTATCAGAGACCTGACCATGGTCTTATGCTCTGAAAGAACCTACCTGTATCCAGATGCTGACTAGTCCAAGCAGAAAAAGAAATTATATGCAATTGTTAGTTACTGATGTATTAGTGTTCAATACTCCATAAGTTTTATATCCTCTAACTGAAAAAAAAAGTACATGACCAGTAGTTTAGAAGAGTCGCATGTGATTACAGCTTCCTAATGTATCTTAACCAATTATGCTCTTTCAGTTGTTTAAAATCTAGATTGTCTCATAGATGTAAAGAATGGTTCCATCAACTTCATCACATTTTAGAGAAGGAGTTCGAGCTTCTTATGAGTAAATGTGCTCTCTGAACAAACATGGAAAAGCAAGTAATGTTCTTTGAGGCAACAACCCCTACAATTTGCTGGGTGGCACAGTTTCTCTGCAAATTCATTCATTTCCTCTGAAAGGTTTTCCTAGAGCAGTTTGGCTATTAAGATGCCCATTACAACAACAACATATCAACAATCTGCCAAACAATAGAGACTGGGATAAAAGACCAATCTGCACTGTATGCAACAGAAGGCAAAACTCTGGAGAACAAAGCAGGCTAGAACTGCTCACATGAATGGAAGCAGCACTAGTCACAGCAACTAAATCCATGTTATCAGACAAAAACTTTAGCTCTGTTATGCTAGACACATCAGGAAGGGGGAGATAACAGCTAAGAATGAAGACTGGATTCGGCTGGTAGAAAAAGAAAAACATTTTGCTGGAAGCCATTGAAAATGTTGAGGTCTATACTATTTTTCTTTTTTCTCCTGTTACTGGAATCAAGTTTTTGGACAAGTCAGGAGATTTAAAAGGTTTGTTTTGTGGGATAATATTTGTTAGAGATGTTGAAATGAAATGGCACAGAGCGCACATTCAGTAAGAAACAGGAAATTAAGCACAAGGAGAAAAGGGGCCGCAGGTATTCAACACCTGCAAGGGTGACTGGCTTTGAAGCTGTTTTGGAACATTACCCCAGTGCACCTGATTTTCGGACTGTGTTAAATCTGAAGTTTACATGTCTCAGGAGACCTATTTTGTCTATTCCCACTTTATCCATAGTGCTGCAAGAAATGCTCAGCATAAATGTTAAGATGAACATGTACTTTCTGGTCATTAAAAATCCCAGAGCACTTCTGCAAAGAACAATAACCTCATGTTCTTCTCAGACTCCTCTAGTTTACAATCATTACAAGCTGTCTGGGGGAAAACAAAAAAAAAAAAAGCACTTGTGTTGTAGTGTATGACAATGTATGCGTTTTGTAAATATGCAAATGTTTTTAGTAAAGATCCTTGTACTTCTGGTACAAGGAATTTTAGGACTTTCTAAAAATTACTTTTATATGTGTCCATACAGCGTGAATGCTATAGACAGAGCTGTCTAAATAACAAGAAAGTGCAAATGGATGGCAAGACTGAGTTATCTGCAATACTTTCTAGAATAGTGAGCTTTATCTAACAGTGTGTGTGAAGTTCAACAAATTTGCGCTGACACCTTTGAAGCTGTCAGATTTCCTTGGAGATGATCTTCTGGCATAAAGCATGAAAGGATTTTTGCCCCTGATGTGAACCCCAGATATCACTCCAATTCCAATGAGTTCCGTATTCCATGCCACAACACTGCCCTTCATTTCTTCCCTGCTTGACTGAGGAGTTTTGCCTTATGAACCACAAGAACCACTCAAAGCAGGAAAGCTGTGGGGACTGTGCATTTTCCTGGCCAAATCCAGAGTCATGAAGCTGTGATATTAAAGAAAGAACAAAGTCATGTGTACTAGTCACAGGTCAATCCTGCCCTCAGTATCTTGGGGACAAGATTGTACTTCCTGCATGTGCTTCCAAAGGAAAAGCCTTATTTATTTTCTGAACTAGTTCACAGTGGTCCAGAAACTTTTATGGATAGGTTCTGTTTTCCCCTTGCAATACTTTATCATGTAAAGATCAAGAAAATACAAATAGTAAGTTCCTTCCTGAATCCTTAAACACTTTATCTTAATGTACAAGCACAAACAAGATGAATTAAAGTTACATATTTAACAGGAAAGTGCTTGACCTTCCAATCCCATAATTCTCTTGACTTTTTTTGTGCGTACACTTTTTTAAATTTGCTTTTTCCTCAAAAATGGAAATCCCATACTGTGACATTAAAATGTATCTTATAATTACATACATACATAGAAAGACTGGGACATCTAGTTCCAGCACCTCAAGCCTTTTCATTTAATAACAGATTAAGTGCTAGCTATTTTTCTGTGTATGGTATCATGCTGGAGGGGAACAAGATGCTTTGCCAGTTGGTTTTGCACAGATAAAAGATGGTCAGACTCAGGAATTTTGGTTCCTTTTTAGCTGATCTGGTGAGTTTTGCACACTTCTTGCTCTGTTACCTCCTGCCTCTTTCTGTCACAATTTTAGCTCTACTCCATCCCTTGCCTTTTACTGAAGACCCAGTCTCCTCAACCACTATTAAGACCTCTGTTCCAAGTTCTAATTTATCCAGGCTAACGAATTCAAATCCCTGCATCAATGCCTCTCATTTCCTGCTACAGATCCCTTGCTATCTTTTTCAGTCCTCCTACTAGCCCACTGTTTTCTTAGATCTCCTATGCTCTGGCAGTCTAATACCAGTCTCCTATTTCACAGTCCATCTTTCTTTCTCCCACAGCTGGTTTCTGCTTTTTTAATCCTGAACCACATCCCATTATCTTCATTGGTGTCCTGCTCTACTGCCTTCCTTTCGTCTGCTGATGACAGATGTCTTTTTGATCTCAGTGGCTTGATGTATTTTTTTCTCTTTGTTCCAGTTACTTTGATCTTCTTTCTAGAACTACAGAAACTGGGTTTCTATCCCAACATTTTCTCTGAATCCCAAGAGGTATATTTGGCTGACACATCTGCTCTTTCCCCACCAGCCTTACTAATTTCCAATCTGATTTGGTTCAGTGAGCACTCAGCTACTGTATACACAACATCCCCATCTACCTGCCTTCCAGCAATGCCAGAAATTATATAGGGCAACAAACTCCTACTTCCTCCTCCTCTTTCTCCCTGACTTTCTGACTCTTCCTCTGTTTTCTTCTCTGGCTCCTAGACTTTGCCTTCATGACCTCAGGCAATTACATCCTCCACTTCATTGTCCTCTTCCTGTAAGTTCCTCCCCATATGATCCCATGTACCGCTCTGCCGTTCTCTAGGTTTGAATGAGCTGGCTTCCTCCTCAGCAACTGGGTTGTTTTAAGGGACTGCACAGAAAGGTGACTTCTCTTCAAACACAAGGCAGAAAAATCTTCCTCTTCTGGGTATAAACTGTCTCTCAAAAGGAACTGTTTTCTTGCAGCTTAATGAATTCCTGCCCTTTAGCAGAGTCACAACTGACTGTATCTCTCTGCTTTACCTTTACTGTGAAGCAAGATGTGTATAACAAATTGTTATGGTAATCCTGTTCACGGTAGTTAAATTAGTATGTTTTATTTCACATTTGCAATGGATTAGGTGCACACAAGCAGAGAGTTACCACAGCTCAGTTGACAAGTGACTCAGTTGTATTAGTTCAGGGACTCTGGTACCTCAGTTCCAGTGATCAGCTTGGAGCTATTACAAGTAGCCACTACAAAAAAAGTGCAGATTTGTTTTAAACTTAATCTTAAATCCATAGACTTAAGGCTGAAAGGATCACACACCATTCTTTGGTGGGGAAGGTAAATGTACTGTCACTCATTAGCCCTCTGTGATGCTGCAGCATGTTCACTGGGAACAGCCAGGGACTTCAGCTGAATAACCCTTCTTTCCCATTTTGGAGCACATGCAGACTGACTTTTTGATCTGTGTGGGTTTTCACAGAACTGGCAGGAACATGGAGCAAAGGTGAGTACTTTCTGGCACAAGCCAGAAAGCCTGCACTAGAGGAAAGTCAGACCTTCCCAAATAAAAGATTACTAGGATTCATTTAACATGCATAAATTTTCCTAGATCAACTCCTGGAAGCACTTGCAGCATGAAATATTATTTCTTAAGTCCAGCAAGTCAAAAGCAACTGAAAACAAAATTTAAAACTGAGAGAAGCCAGTAATCTTTATTTACAGTCAGTAATTCATCAACTTACTGAAGCTTGTGAAAAAGAGCAAGTGATCTTCAGTTGGCATATGCAATCACATTAAGCTATAAAATGTCAGTCAGGAGTTTAGAACTAAAAGTAGGTGTAGATCCAAGAAGTTTATGGGCTACTGCTTTCAGTGAATGACCTGTTTGTGAGGGAAGTGGATGCTGAAAATCAAGAAGTGTGCATTCAGCTCCAAGGCAGAAAAGAACAACTTGGCAGGGAAAGCTTTTAAATTAATTGAGAATAGCTAAGAAGCCAAAGTGAGGGGAAAGGAACAATATGACCATAATAGCTCTGGTTTATTTCACAGCACTTGTACCACCTGGTGATGTGATTTTACAAAGCTAGTTCGCATCCCAGAGGCAAACACTGTAATTTTACTTTAGCTCAAACAATAGTCTTCCTGATTTTTGATCAAGGCCTCTTATTCCAAATTTCTCCAGCAATGGATTTCTCAAGCATTCTAGAAAGCAATTGTGAGATTAAAACAGAGGTTTAATGGCTGCAGCCATAACACCTCAAGCTGTGAACTTCTCAGGGCTTGATACTAAGAGAATTATGAAGGGTCAGGACTTAAATCAACATCTAAGAAAAATTTATGTGCCTACAGGGAAGCATGTTAGTCGGTTATTCTGCACAGTGGTACACAATGTCAAACCTGAAACCATCTTCCTAGTATAAAATTGAGCTTCCCAACATTTTTAATTAAAGATAGTATGTCCCTTTCCAGAAGAATAACTATTTTAATCATCACAACCTAGTCAGATTCTAACTCCTTTCAATCTGAGTTTTTCCTTAGATGTGTTTGTAAACATTGGCTTTACTTTCCTGTCCTAAAATGCTCAAGTTTATTATTATGTTTAAATAATTATTGCATAGAGTTTCTTATATATTTGATAATTTTATTTTTTTTTTGCTTGTATGCTTGTTAATGAAGTTTAAACAACAGGGGTTTTGAGTGTAATACACTTTTTGATATCTATGTGTTTGGACGTTTCAGTCACATCCTGACTGTAGATGCAGACAGATCTCAGATACTTCTACTTTTACTGTGTCCAGTTCCAGGCTCCTCAGTACAAGAGAGACATGGACATACTAGAGAGAGTCCAGCAAAGGGCCAGGAAGATGATGAAAGGACTGGAGTATCTCTTCTATGAGGAAAGGCTGAGAGAGCTGGGACTGTTCAGCCTAGAGAAGGGAAGGTTCAGAGGGGTCTTAACAATGCGTATAAACACCTGAAGGGAGGGTGCAAAGAAGACAGAGCCAGGCTCTTTTCAGTGGTGCCCAGTGGCTCCCAGTGGCAGGACTAGAGGCAATGGGCACAAACTGAAACATAGGAGGTTCCCTCTGAACATCAGAAAACCCTTTGTTAACTGTGAGGGGGACTGAGGACTGGCACAGGTTGCCCAGGGAGGTGGTAGAGTCTCCCTCCGTGGAGATATTAAAAAAACGTCTAGACATGGTCCTGAGCAACTGGGTTTAAGTGGCCCTGCTTGAGCAGGGAGTTTGGACCAGATGACCTCTAGAGGTCCCTTCCAACCTCAGCCCTTCTGTGACACAGGCACAGGATCATCTAAGATGGCTGGATGTGAAAAAGGAGCAAAGATAATCTAAATACAATGCTGAGGTTCAGTATGTGCAAACACTAAAGAAAATAATTAAAAGGACCGCTGTCAGCATTCATGTAAATAATAAGTCTACAGATTTATAATAACATTAATTTAGGCAGTAAATCTGAAAACAGTGTGGAGGAAACACAGCACAGAAATTCCAGCTCAGGTAGGAGGAGAGAAAAAAAGATTTTAGAGGCAAACGATGGGACCTGACGTGCCTGGGGTCAGAGGGAGCAAGGTGCCTATCAAGCAACTTTTGCCTGGGGCCCTCATGAAATTCATAAAACCTTTGAAAAGGTGACTCCGTACTTATATTGATCTCTGCAGATTCTGGGTTCCTTTACACATGCACAGGATTGGGGAGGAGAAATGAAAAAGGAAAATGCAGCAGCTCCTGCAGTGTCAGAGCTGTCCTGAATAATCTCTTACTTTATGGACACTTCATCAGTCCAGCTTCGATGCAGCCTTCAACTCCTGACTTCAGCTAGCAACAATGCAGCCTCCAATTCCTCACTTCACTGACTGTTTCCTCTTGCAGATCCAGCTGACAATCCAAGTGAGTCCCAGCTGAGGATCTAAGCAAGTTATAAATTCTCTACTCTGTGTAGCGGATTTCTCTAGAGTCAGCATGATTGCTGTTATTTGCTTTTTCTTTGATTGTCTCAGGATCAGCATTTTACTTCAGCTTTTTTCTGGCGAAAAATATGAGAGATTTTTTCAGATTTTAGTATCCAAATATATAGAACAGAGCTAATATTTACATGATGCAAATGCAAAGCAATGAAAGATTATTCCTGTTGAATTTATGCCAGTAGGTCTGCTCTCCTTTATAGCAGCTATGCTACTTACTGCCTTAGCACTTTATCACAAGACAAAGCATTTCAGGCCAGGCATGGGAAGAGAGGCCCAGGAAGCATCTCTGTCTTTTCCCATGGTGTTTAGGTCACATGCACCCAAGTACAAAATAAAGCTTCAACTTTTACTGAGGCTGAATATCCAACGGAGTCATCGCGTCTGTTTTCCCCCTCTCAGCTTTATTAAGGGCTGAGGGGATCCACTCAGACTCATTCGCTCCCTGTCTTTCTATAATCACTCTGCCCATGATAGAGATACCGATACACATCCAGCATACCCTTTCCTCACCTAAAGCCAGCAAAGCAGGAACTCTGCTCTCCTCTTCACCAAATGTGAGATGCACCCTCCAGTGCCTGGGTGCCTCGGTGAATGCAGGTGGCAGGTCCTTCATGCTAAGGGCAGGAGGAAGATGGAAAGAACAGACCATGGGCAGCAGCGCAGAGGGCAAATGTGCACCTTTCAAAATCGGGGTGAAATGGTGTTCAGGACCTATAATTTGTGATGCTGGTAGAGAAAGTGCTCTACTGCTTTCCCACCACAGGAGCATTTACTGCTAAGCCTGGAGTGAGGGGGTTAAGTCCAACATGCCGCCTTCTGCTGCTCGCAGTCCAAACAACTGAGACTTAATTAAACTACAGGACAAAGCTTTCCCTCTGCCTGGCTGTCTTGCAGTTCTGCCTGCTCAATGAGGCAGGAAAAATGATGTTAAAACTGAATAAAAACAATGCATTTTCCAAATGACAACGGCTTTTGATAAGATACTCAGCTGGTAATGAGAAATGGGGAGCAGACAATGGAGCTGACTGAAGGGTTTGATAAGCAAATGAACAAAACCTTTAAAGGGAGAGGGGGGGGAGGAAGCACAAGAATTTGTAGACAGGCAGAACTGGCAGTTTGGAAGGGCTGATAACTGAACTGCAGCACATTTTATTTCTTATATTGCCTAGAGTGTTTTACTAAAATTCTTATGTAAGATTTATTAGGCTTATGAAAAGTTTAACAGCTTCCCTCACTTGACTCTAACCCATCGTTAGAGTCTGGCTGTCTGCAGCCACTGCTTCCCTATCAATTAATTCTGCATAACGGTCAATTTTCTCCAAAGAAGCAAATTCTAATTTGTTTGTGCTGATATTACTCATTCCAGATCAGCTAAGCTACTGCCTGCTAAAATCACTAATCCTTCACCCTCCTGATTAAAAACGCAGAATTACACGGCCATGTATGAAAGACTGTGAACCCAGTCACGTAGTATGCAGAAAACTCAAACTGTGTTATTTTTTTTATGTGGAAGATCATGTTCTATATGAAAGGCATGAAGATGATAGGCACTGGACATTCTGACAAGAATTGTTTGCTCCTTCTCCCAAAGTGTAGCAATTCCATCTGTCCTTCTCTAAAGCATCACTACCTGATGAGCAGTATAGACAAGATTCATTCTGGGAAGGCTGGAGTACATCTCACAGGCTATCAGTCCAAGAAATTACACTGCTGAACACCTTTGGAGTCCAGTGTAAGCCCAACTTATTTGGGCTTCTATCAAAATAATCCAAAAATTCTCTGATTTTTAAGCCAAAATATTTTAACAAATACAAAGCTATCCTTTCACTAAAAGACTATGTATTACTTCAGTGGGATGTTCAATCACACTCAGCTTGGATGATTATAATAGCTTTACATCAGTGCTAAGCACCTTCAAAAATATCTACAAAATCATAAAGAAATATGGCATTTTGAGTGGAACAACCAAAGAAAAGTCATGGTAAAACTGTCAGAAATATTTTAATATATCAGTAAAGTAGGGGGTGTATTTATTTTTAAGCATGGCAAGTGTGATGTGGTATAATATAAAAGACAATTCTGCCACTTATGTAGCACCACCCACACAGACATCTCTAGTTTTTGCTACCTGTGAACAAAGCAATGCCACTAAGACCTTTCTACCTATGCTCACCTCATTGTTTTTCTGTTATTATATGGCAGTAAAGGCACTTAGAGCAAGTTAGACCAACTACATTGGCTGCTCATTTTTTGGTTGCATCTGAATATGCAACCTTGAGATGCTCATTTCAGAGCATCACCCATGAGAGGATTATCAGCATCAGTTCTGCAAGTGCAACTGCCCATTAACCCAATTTGTGAAACAGGTTAGGTTAGAAACCAGCTGAAACCAAACTACTTCTTTACAAACTGGCCCATTTCATTTTAAAAGGAAATCGCATTTGGGAGAACTGTAGGACTAATACTGACTGGAAGCAGGGAGCAAGGTGAGGGCAGGAGATAACCACTTAACCTGGAACAGCAGCAGAAGCCCTTCTGCGATTATGCCTGACTGGGCAGGTAGAAGAGATGTTATGTTAAGGTTTAATGGCAATAGTTAGATAGTACTGAATGGTACTGCTGGTTCCTTTTCACATTTCATCTAGGGTGTCTTTTTGTTTGTTGGGGATATTTGTTTGTTTGTTTGTTTGTTGGGGTTTTTTTCTTCATGCCTAGTACCCCCCCTGGAAAAAAAAAATAAAAATTAAGCACTGAGATGATTATGTAACTGCATGGGTAGGGCTCTTCTGGGATCCAGCTGGTATCCATGGGATTACGCAAAGGATAAGATCTGACAGCAAATCAGTCAAGGTTTCCTTTGGTTTGACCTCTAACGCCTCAGCAGTGCTCTGAAGATATTCAGCAAAGGTACAGAAAGCTTCTGCTCCCATTAAGGGAGATGGCTTAATAAATTATTTAAACATATAAACAAAAAAAGGCAACCTAGCAGAACAGCATCTGCCTCTTTGGAACATTACCATGTCCCTTACATTTTTTGGTTAATGACAAGAAAAATTTACAGCAAAACTTAAAATGTTATTTTGCTGTTATTAGCATTAGATTTTTCTAATAACTCTTACTATGAATATATCAGATTATGTTTTTATGTGACAGTAGATAAGTTTGACTGGATTTAATTCGTCTAAGCAGAACATCACAGTATTAAAACCAGGGTATTAAACCCAGGAGTTCTGCACAAGAGAGGTCCTATTTCTTTTCATTATATTAAGAAATTTATTGGGAAGTAGTGAATTACACGTATTTCATATTATCATGCTGCACAGAAGAGAAAAAAAAATATATTTACCATTGCTGCTCTTGTAAAATCTCATGAGACAGCATTTTTAAGTTAATAAAAAACCACAAGACTCAGAATCAAGGGTAATCTTTAAATCAAATGAAAGTATGAAAAAGAAACTAAAGTAACTCAATACTGATTCAAGTGCCACGGCCCCAAGGAAGACTTTGGAAATCTAACTATCCTATTTAGTCCTAAAAGCAGATAACTCAGATGACTATGTCATTTATCAGAAGAAAATAATATGTTATGTTACATCTAATCATACTTGTTTGACCTTCATGGGTTTTCTAAGGATGTATACTCCACAAAGGACTTGCTTTAAAAATTCTTGATTGCACCTTTAGCAAAATCATGGCAATCACTCCTCAGTCTTAACTGGAATGGAAGATACTTCCAGTAATTAGCTGGAGTTCGGCACTTACATTTGAGAAGAGCAATAAAGAACTGTTTTAGTGTTTCAAATATGTATGTGTGTACATATGGTGATACGATTTTTTTGAGTTTTACACAATGATAACTCAGGGAATGGATCATCTTAGGAATCGCAGGAAGGAAATTTCAGTGGCAGGATGGAATTTTGGAGGACACAAAATGGTTTGCATGCTTCAACACATTACATTAACATTTTAATCTCTTTCAGGCTTACTTGAAGTCTGAATTTCCTGTTTCTCATTGTAGTAGTGATTTTTCTGTTTCTCTACTTTTTAATAACTGCCATCTTAAAAAAAATATGGTTGTATTTTAAAATATTTGAAACTGCACCTTAGAGCAGATTTGTAACTGAGTACGATTAGCATGAAGATACTGTTTCCTGTTATGTATCAGAGTTCAGCATTACAGGGACTAATAGGATTATTCTGTCTGTCTTTCTAGAAATTTCCCTTATTGCACAGTCTCCATTACTTTACCCAGCTTAGCTTTGCGGTACCAAGTGACAGAACTCCTATCATTCCTCTTGTGTGCAGCATAATATACAACACTTCCAGAAAAATTTTTTATATAACATAAATTTTCCCTTTCTTAATTTTGCCCCTCTGCATCTCTACACTGAACAAAATAATACCTTTCCTTTCTCAGTGTTTAAGCCCTTCGGCTAGCTGTAGACCATTATCATGTTTCCCTTTTTCCATCTCTTATCCAAGCTAAACATATTTTGGTTCTTTTAATCTTTCCTTATAACTCACAATGCTAGACCCAAGACAGTTTTCCTTGTTCTTCTGTGAACTCCCTCTGATTTGTTGATATCTATTTAGTGAAGTCATGACCAGGACAAAATTCTGTTATAGAGGTGTCATTTTCTCAACACCTGGTTATAGGCAGTAATCTATCAATTTCCAGCCACAGCACATAATTATTCTACTCATGAAAATTCCTTTGGACTTTCAAGTAGTCAAATCACACCTAAAGTCTCATTTGTATTGTTCTAGTCCCTCATCCCTTTTGCCACTCCAACTTTACATGTTTCTTTCATTTATTTAATTATATATGTATTGGAATTACAAAAAATCCTAACTGATAACAATTCCCAAATGAATCTTATTAACTTTCATTTATGTTTCTAATTTTTTTAGGTTCCCTTCTAGTATTTCTTATATGATGGTTGGTATTTAACTGTCCCAAGTTGGCATAAATTCTGAATTTCATTTACCTGCAGTTCAATATTTAAATAAAACTTAAAGTGAACACAGGTTAAACAATTTAAGGTCACGTACACGTATAGTGATCTGTCACATTACAGCAAATTGTTATTTCATCCCTCACCTTTCTTTGCAACATTTTTCTCCCAAATATTGGTGTTCTATCTCACTAGGTACCAGAGTAAGGTATGTGCTTTGCATCAGTGAAGTGTTATTGAGACAAGTTGAGATATTTTTATAAAGCACCTCTATCAACCAGATTATTTGTCCCTCTCAAACTAAAAAAAATCAACAGGAATTTTTGAGCAAATGTCTATTCTGCACTAAGGCACAATGATCAGAAGCCATTAACCTTCAAGTGCCTAATCTCCAGTTGTGTTGAGCTCATGTTGCCACTGCCTTTTTCAACTTGAGGATACTCCTTGCAATGAGGCACCAAGTAACTTAATAAGAAAAAGAGGAATCACTAAAGTCACTGTCTTCTGAAGTCAGTCACTTAGCTACCTCTGAGGATCTTG
The DNA here is from genome assembly GCF_965183815.1 of Platalea leucorodia. Lineage (NCBI taxonomy): Eukaryota > Metazoa > Chordata > Aves > Pelecaniformes > Threskiornithidae > Platalea > Platalea leucorodia. The sequence goes on along the minus strand of NC_138823.1, from coordinate 85,667,814 downwards.
GCCTACAGATCTGGTATTTTACATGATACAAAAGGTAGCCTTCAGTTACAGGAGAGAAATTACCAGGACAGTTATCCTTTACCCCTTTGAAGATCAGCGTTAACTTTGTCTTATTGTTTTCGTTGTTCCCATTTCTTCCCATGATCTTTCTCCCTCAAAGAAGGAAAAGACTGTGTTTCTGTAAATTCTTTCATTTCCTTAATCATTTGAGATTCGTAGTCTAGAGTAGCTAATTTCCATATACTAACATTTCATACATATTGCTCATTTGCTCCTTATCAACAGAACTACTTCCAGTAACAATTCTCTTAAAGTGGTCAAACCGAAACCTCTCAAGTGGGTAATACTAAACAAACCAGTTTCAAGCAGTGAAATACATGGATTCAGCCTGGACTGAGAAAGTCGCCTTTACCTCAGTTGACTGAGCTGCCTAAATCAAGACCTGCATCAAAACCAGCTCTGCAGGTGTCTGCAGGGTGAGACAAGCACTCTCAGAGGGGCCTTAGTCCATCTGATTGCTGCAGGCACCTCCTCCTCCCACCACTGACTGGCCATAGGGGCTTTCCAGAGTGGCTGGGCAAGGATGCAGTGCTTGGGGAAGGTCAGAAGGGACTGGTGACCCAACAGAAGAGCACCTTCAGTGAAATTAAACTTAAAAAAGAGCCCAGTGAGTCAAGAAACTACAGAAAGTTAAAGGAAGGATCTTTCCTCTTTCTAATATGGTTCAGTTACAGGGAAAGGCATTAAGTACATACCTGAAGTTGGAAAAAAATGTGGGTTGGAAAAGCATAGTTGAAAGCATAGTTTCTCTTAGAAATGATACTTGTTTTTATCCCATGGCATCAGGAATTTTCTTACATCTAAAATACTTCATTCCAGTGCTTGGGTTTGACAAGCTGTAGTTGGAGTAATAAGATGCTTTCTAAACTGGGGTTGGCAGGGAAATTATTCACAGTGTACACAGAAAATTTGTGGTTTGAGTTTTCTTTGATTAACCATCTAGATCTGCTTAAGGTACAATTTCACAATAGAAACTGAAATACAGACAAGAATATTTATGCTGATGAGTGGCACAGATGATGAAGGACAGCTCTGCATCAAACATAAAAATTAAAGGAATATCCCCCCTCAACTTTTTTTTTTTTCTTTTTCTTCTTTTAGAAGGCTGGTTGCAATTACTGTACCCTACTTATGGAACAGTAAAATAAAGGACAAAGCCAGTAATTATATGTTAAATGTGTTACTGCTCACTGAATTGGATGACTCTTTTCCATTTTCATGCCAATTCCCATTGAATAATGCATTTTACTCCTTCAGATTATTTTCTGTATGCATGCTGTTGCAGCAGGAGCAAGTTTGGTCCGAGTGCCTTCAGCTTAACAGCATCTCTAGGAGCATGATCCATGCTTCCCTTCCCTGCTTACTATACAAACAGTGAAAAAGGGTGTATACAGCATCTTTTCTTCACTGTTCCTTTCAGCAGCTTGGGCAGGTCAGAGCTGTTCTCCTCACATTCACTGTCACTGCACCATACCTATTGTCTGTGGTTTATCACTCTTTAAGTAAAACTCCTTTAGAGTTTTACTTCTGTGGCATTTGGCCTTAATCTTCCTAGTCTAGCTTTAAAGCAATCTTCTCTTCATCTAAAATACACGCACTTATATGTCTTACCTTGCTCTTTTCCCGGCTTGAATTGCATGTCTGTAATATAATGAACAAGTTTTAAGAACTGCATATTCTGTTTCAGACAGTCGGAGTTTAGCCATGTTACCAAGTGCTCCATCTATTCATCTTTCAGGTGCAGTATCAGAAAGAAAATCTCCTGGAAACAAACATTTTAGGGACATGATTTAGTGGTGGACTCGGCAGTGTTAGGTTAACAGTTGGACTTGATGATCTTAAGGGTCTTTTCCAACCTTAATGATTCTATGATTCTATAAGTCCCCTCATGCATGTCATAGGCAGTGATATGGCAGAGCTGCACAAGACTGTTCCTGCTTATGCTCTTACTTTTTAGGAGGTATGGGTGTATATGGGCAAGGTATTGCAAGTCTGCTCCTTTAATTAGTCTCTGAGACCTTCCAGTCTAAAATTATGTCAAAGCAGCTTGTCTGAGACCTGGATGCTGCTTTTCAGTATGGATGGATGTAGCTGTCAGCTACACATGATCACAAGCAAGGATAAATACACTGGAGTGCCTCTGGGCTAGGAATGCACGAGAGAGCACTTAGACCTTGATATGACCCAACTTTCATCATTATGCACCTGGTAAATTTTTCTGGCACTTCTTGATTCTCTGTTACTTTTAGTTTCTCTACATTTATGATATCCTCTTCAAAAGAAGACCCAAGAGTACTTCCATCACTAGAACAATCCCAGCAATCACAACCACCTCGTAAGAAGGTGTTCCTACGTTCCTGAAAAGCATAGAACAAAATACTTAGGCCAGTGCTTTGCAACTGTCCTTCTTTGGAGGCAATAAATCCCTGTCAAAAGAGAGCTGAGAAGAGAAAATGATACTGAGCACCAAGGGTGGCTGTAATATATTTTAGCTGGTAGAAATACCAACAGAAAATTTTATATGTATGTGTGTGTATATGGAATGCAAGGGAGATTTGAGTATGAAACTGTAACAGTATAGGTTATTCATTATCAAGGTAATACTAGCAAGACTAGAATACTCAGCTGAACTTTGGAAAACAGAAAAAAATAGTTATTACCTTGTAAAGGACCTTGTAACTTTCTCCTAAGCTCCCCTTTTTGAGCTTAGTCCAATCCACAATATGCTTTCCTCTGAAAATTTGGGAATAGCTGGTGAAATCCCCACTAAGGACCAATTAATTGGCATACAAATACATACTCTGTATTGTGTTTAAGCATCAACTAAAAAAAAAAAAAAGAAAAAAGACAGTAATATGTTGTAAGTTGTTGCATGCTGTAACTTGTTATATGATTCCTCTGTTGCACTGTGTCACCACTGCTGTCACTATCAAGGCAGGACAACAAAGAAAGACTTTGGCAAGGTTTACAAACTTTTGGTGAGGATGGACCCCACTGTTCCCAAGGCCATCCCTGCTAGGCAGGCGGAGTCTTCCCCTTCACAGTTTTAAGACCAAAAAACACAACCCAAGTCCTGAGCTTCACAGCCGCCTTAGCCTCCTGCCACCTCCCATCCCTCATGAGCATGTTTTCACACATGTTTCCATAGCAGCAGCAGGACAGCTGTCCGGTTCTTTTATTCATGGTATAACAGTCTGAGGTGAGTACAGTTGTCTGCTTGACAGCTCAGAGTTCCTATTATCCTCACAAGGGTGATCTGCTGTCACTCATGCATTCAACAGTGCTCCATCAAGCACTCTGCTATCTTCTGTGCTGCAGCTAGAGTCGACACAGTCTTCCCCATTGTCCGCTCCTCAAAAGAAGATGAGCCCTCTTTCAGGGGAGTGCTCTGCCAGACCCCATGAGCTACACACAGCCTCACCATTTAGCCAAGATGAATGCAAATTATTCTTGGAGCTTCTAAGAGGACAGTGTGTGTCTTTGTGAACACCCTGGATGAAAGTCCTTCAGACTTGACTCATTATTTTATAAACCAAATATTTCCATTCTGTCTCTATCCTACTTGATGTACAAATATAGCTATTCTTGTGAAGACCCAAACAATGTTAGCAAAGGCGTATCCTTCCACACTTATCCTCCCCCCACTTCAATAATGTAATCTAGAATACAGTCCTCTGCTGGGAAGTATATTCAGAAAGAAATGTAGTTCAAAGTTTCTTCCCTGACAGTGAATATGAACAACATATCCATGTCCTGGTACTCAGAGCTGCCAGGCAGGCCTGTTCAGGTGCTTTTGAAAAAGAATGCTGCTGTGTCCTAAGTCAACAAGTAAGGCTGTGCCAGTTCTCCCTAACTTTTCAAGGACAGAGCTGCCTCTTGGGATTAGTGCAGTTATCCATGATCTGTCTTGCAGGGAGTCTGAACAGTCAAATAAACCATCTTCAGTTGCTTCAAACTGCTAGACCATGACTAGAAGTTCTAGACAGCTGTCCTAATACCAGTATTTCAACAGTGTTCCTCTTTGTGTCACAATCTAATATCAAATGTCAGGCTTTATGTCCCAGATACCTGGGTTTATCTCTGGAAATTTATTGATTTTTCTCATTGGAGACCCTTTTCCCATTTCTTCTCTTCTTGAAAGCATTTTTTCCAAGTAAAAGACAGAGCTCAGGCAATACTGTTGGCCTTAGAAAGAGACTAACTCCTGCTGTGCAGCTTACAAAGAATCTCACACTGAGTGTCAGACTGTATGAAAGAGTGCTTTTGAGCTGTGAAAGGAACCTACAATTCTTTTAGGGCATCCCCCAAAACTGACCTCTCTTTGGGATGTTCCAAAAATTCCCATTTGAAAGGCAGTCAGATGGGGTCCCATTCACTCTTTTACTAAGCCTTACAGACTTACTGAAGTATCTGGGGGCAGTACTACGTCCAGAGGAGCTGTCTGTAAGAGGATCTTCTGCCAGATATGTTTTCAGGGGTGCTGCGTGTGGACAACGAATGAAAGGAGGAAGAATGGCTGCTTTTTTGCAGTTTTGTCTGTAAATATATCTATTTTAGGCAATACATCTCCAATATTTCCTCTTACTCCTCTCTGTAGTCTAATTGAATATATAGCTTCTTAGGATGAGAGGAACTGAAATGACTGGCTGTTCCACCCCTAATTTTACCATATGTGCAGCATACGGAGAGAGAAGGAAGGGATGTCTGTACAGATAATGCCAAAATAAAAAACAAACAAACAAACAAGAAGACTAACAGAGCTAACAATGCTGGCATAATAATTTCCACAGTGTTAACGCAGGCAAAAACAATGAATTTGGAAGAACTGTTACAGTTGTGTTTTTACAAAACTGTTCAATTTCCACAGATCCTACTTCCACTGAAGCGAAGAGGAATTCTGCCATTAGTTTCAGCAGCAGTAGTGCTAATCTTGCCGTGCTTATTGTGGACTTTGATCCTGCTGATGCTTATGTTTAGGAGTAGGCATACTGGGCTTGTGCATGAAGTTAATCACCTGTGTGAATGCTTGTAGATAGACTATTAGATTCTGATCCTACAAATATTCATGCTTGAACTCTACTTCAAGCACAACAGTGTTCAAACTGAATATGTTTTCTGTAGTTTCAAAGCCTCCTGGTGAAGGAGGCTATCACCTACACTGTGCTTTGAATTAGGTCCTCTACTTTCTTCACTGGCTCCTACTGAGGTGTGTAGGGTCCTTAGACAAAGTTCATCTTCCTAAGGGGAAAGATAAGCAAAGTTACTTTCTCATGCTTCAATCCCATTTATTTGTGTGTGGTTGCATATTGAATTTTGGAAGAAATTATAATTATTAAACATACAAAACCTGAAAAAGTAATTTTACTGTTCCTGAAAGAGTATCTCAGTGTAATGATATTCCTAATACATGGCTTATATATTTTTCATAATTTTTATGTCAACCAAATTTTGAACAATGATATTAAAATTACAGATGTGAGTAGACAATATTATCATATTGAAGAAAATGTGCCTGCTCAGCTGTGTAAAAGGATACATGCTGTCTTTAGCAAATAATTTCTGAGGCTTTTCAAATAAAGCGGTGAACTGGTAATGGTGCCTGTCAATTGATGAAATAACCTATCTCACCTACAGATAGGATTTTCTTGTGATTGTGAGTAAATAAAATGCCTCCAAAGGAGCACGGTACCTTATTTGCAATTTTTTTTGCTATTCAAGTCTTCTTGAGCTATTGGCATTCTTGAGTCCCAATCGGAGATGTTTTCTTCAGGAATATGCCATATACCCCTTTCTACAATTGTTTCTTTCTACAGCAGTAAACATAGTGTTTATCGTTATATTTCTTATATATTCTTTCCATAAATCACACTAATCAGAGAAGAAAATACTAGCTTTTATCCTTATTCTCACGGGTTTACATGCAATGAGGTGTCATAGGCACAGTCCTCTGGCCTTTATGATCTTCTAAATGTACTTGATGTTGAGTGCCATTTTGTTCTTATTGCCTACTGCTCACCAATGGCTTTCTCAATTTCATCCTGCCTAGCTTTTGAGAAATATCATCAAGTTATGAAGAGACTAACAATGACAAGGAAATTAGTACCTGGCAGCACTGCATCAGAAAAATTATTTTTCTGTTATGATTACAAACAGTAGCATCAAATGTGAAAATAGATTTTCAAGTTAATTAACATTTAAGGGAAATGGGTTTGGAATAATTATCAGATTGCTTTTAAGCAGCTATGTTTACAAGCACATCTCTGCTTTCTAAGTCCTTGCTAGGGAAAAATAACAAATAAGTATATGTTTGAATCTGGTCTACGTTCATAGCTTTTTACAAACAAAGGCTCAGCAGAACAAAAAAACAATGGTATTCCCCTGTTCCTCACAGCTCCAGTGAAAGTGAAAGTTGCCTATCCTTCCCAAAGGCAAAGAGTCTTTTATTGCTCCTATGTATGTGGGCGAATAACCACGCTCTTCTCCATCTCCCGTACTGTGACTCTTCCAACATCCCTTAGGTGAGGGATCTTTGAGCAGACTGTGCCAACAGCCTGTATACATCCACTAAGACACCTCTCTGAAAGCCCAGTGAGGCTACTTCCAGCCTATTTCGGCTATAAATGGATGTAAAGAGACTAGATCTGATTCACTTTTCATCACTATTCATACCTTAAGCACTATTTCACATACCTCTTCTCTTTTTCCCTCTAAGCTTATCTCGTGCGTTCCAAAGTGACTGGTATAAGTGATCAGGGTCACAGAAGCTGTGCATCAACTTCGTAGGAGCTCAAAGATTTCAAATAATCTGAACACCAGAAGTACTGAATGTTTTATTATACCCCATTTTCCCTTGAGCATTCCAACTCTGCAAAAAATAAATAAACAAATCATTCTTTATTGTCTTCTTCCTGCAAGGGTGGTAATAACTGGGAAGAGAAAAATAACAAAACTTGAGCTAGCTAGACTGCTGTTTTTATAAATGAGTAATCTTTGCACATTTGTGTCTACTTTGTTTAATATTTTTCACATACAGATATTTCATCGATTGGAAGAATGATGTGGACAGCTACTTTACAATAGATGCTACTGAAGGAACCATTGCTACTAATGAATTACTGGACAGAGAAAGCACAGCACAGTACAATTTCTCTATAATTGCAAGTAAAGTTAGTAAGTATGACACAAACTGAATTAATATGCTAATGTAGTATTTTTTTCAGAATATAGTGCTCAGGCATAAATATGCTGTGAAGAGTGCCTGTATTGCCAAGAGATTATTTAAGAAGGCCCAATAGATATCATTTTGCCAGACACTGTGAGGCTGTGTGATGTTCAAACAGCCCTGTATAACAAGGTTTTTCTAGTAGCCCTCATGTAGGCACAGTTCCCTCAGAAGCTGAAAAACATTCCGTCAGCATGAAGAGTATGAGGAGCTGTATGGAGACTTTCCAATTCTTATTTCTGATTTTGCAATTCACTCCATATGAAATTAGGTTAATAAAATAACAGGTCTGTCAATCTGCTTTTTGAAAGTAGGAAAATTTAAAGACTCATTTGTTTCTCAGACAAAAAGTACACTAAAATTGAGTCAAGATTTAAGGCCCTAAATGAACCAGTGTGCTGCATCTTTGCTCTTGTGTTTTCTCTCTGCCCAAGACTTTATGCCTAACCACTTGTTTTCTTTTCCTATATGATTTGTGGTGGGGTTTTTTTTGTTTCTTGTTTTTGTGTCTTCTCCTACATAGATTTTTTTTTTTTAATAAGAACTCCCTTCTTCCACTGTATTATGTAGCTGCAGCTTTCTTCATTGCCATCTGTCTGTGTAGTGTTCCTCCTTCATGATCCTGTCAAACTGAAACTCTCATAGTGTATACCACCCTTTGAATACAAGTCTTTCGGTCAGTTAGCAGTTGTGTAAAGGCCACAGAAGTCTTTCTGTTGACATCAACAGACTGTAGAAGAGGAACCCTGCTGTATTTCCTATTCATTCTGTACTGTTTACGTGTCCAGAAATGCAAGTTTCTAAAGCAAAGGACATGTTTTTCTCAATGTATTGCTTGGCAGTGATTCTTCAAAAAATACTACATGCTACTAACAGGAAGAGGGAGATTTTGGACGTAGAGAAGGTAGACATTATTTAAAATAAAAAAATAAATTCTCAGTTCTAGTTATCTCAAAAAGAACCATAAGCTCACTCCCTGGAGCCTGAAAATATAATGAGGACACCAGTCAAATGAAAATTTGAATTTTATCCGTAGCTTGGAAAAGGAATACAATAACAGAGGAAACTAATCTATCACAAGTGATTGAATATATGGAGACACATGTGCATGTGTATATTGACAGAAAGTCCAGCAGAACTGTAATTTGTTTCCAGAGAAACTGAAAGGCAGGTAGATGCAAAGGGGAGGTCTCATAATGGTCTATGTTTCAGTAAAGCTTAATTATTTAGATTTATTGGTGGACAAAGAACATTTGAGATTTGTAAATTTTTTCTGCAGTAAGGCAGTTTTAGTAAACTTGGTGTGAATCTGTTTATTATTCCCAAGAGTAATTAAAGCTAGCAAAAACCTTCAAGTCTACTTGTCTGTGCACCTTCCTGGCACATATATAGTAATATCATGTTTATGTAGAGCTGTATCATGTAGGCTATATTATGGAATTCCCAATTTTAACAATTGCTTAGTTAAGAATCTACACCTAAGACATATTTATGATTCATTTCAGTATACCTCAAGATATTTATACATTGACCATTATCCATAGCATTAAAAACAATTGCCATACCAGTACTACACCAGTAATTGGCAATATTTTGGCGGATTTGAGGTATACTAACTGTCAAAACTTTATATGCAGTTGTCTGACTAAGAGCTAGCACAGAAATAAAGGCTGAGGTTTGAGGGATGACACACTGCACATAACCAAAAAAGGTTACAGAGAAGAGAAGAAAACAAGGGGGAAAAAAACTACTATAATTGAAGAATTTCTGCTATCAAAAAAATTGCCATTCATTCAGTGCTGATGTAGAAACACTGAAACTGTCATCTCTTATTAGTGAAAAAGTGCACTGAACAGTGCCTTGACATGATTACCTAAAGAAAGTGATCCGGTATTGCAATCAGTTGCATAAACTTGTCTCAGGAATGGACACTATTGCTACCTAAGTATTTTCAGTTCTCCATGACCTTGTCTCTTTAAAATAAACAGACTCCAAGCTAGTAATAGGCATATTAAGTTCTGTTACTTAAAAAACTTTATTGCTAAAATTTTTGCCTTCTCACTGTGAGAGAAAAACAAAACATTCCCACCTTTTAGACACATCCTAATGGTCATTCTGCAAATTATCTTTTCTTGAACAGGCCAATTATAAACAAAGACCACCAGCTCTATCCCCATCAAGTCAGAGAGAAAAATAAATTAAACTGGCTTTGCCATCATTCCCCTATATGTGGAAAATGATGCCAAGGTCATGAGCAGGCTTGCATGGACTCCCTGCCTATGCCTTAGCCCTGGGGCCTTCTAAGTGATCGTTTCCCTTTGTTCTTCTGTAGCCTCAAAATGAAACCCTGTGCAAATCACAGATGATGTTTGTGCTACATTTTTTCTCACAGCCAGTAAAGTCTTAAAGTAATATTATGACTTTTGAGCAATCACGTTACCTTTCAAACAATGGCACAAATGGCACGCAGTTTAGATATCTAAACATAGCAGCAGGCAATTGATAAATGTAAATGTAGATATGGATGTACCATTTATACTTTTCTTACAAGCTGATAAATCTATTATTAGCACTAAAGCACCAGAAGCTATAATTTTTAAAGGAATACATTTCAAAAATAAGGCAGAAGAGAATTACCTTGTGTTTATTAAAGTAACCTTTGCTGATACCGCCTATTGCGGAGAAAAAAAAAAGTCTTGTTCAAAAGCCTGGTTGCTTGGGAATTTGTAAATGTTTTCATGTCCAGTGTCCTCATTCTGCATTTATACGACATATATATTCATATTTATATATGTACCGAGATTATTCTTCCCTAAACTCCAGATCCTGCCCCTTCATCCCTGCCTACACCAGACATGGTTCAGGTTGGCAGCTTAAAGAGAGGTAGAACTGGGACCCTTAGCAAACAGTTAATTATGAAATCTGCTTGTCTTAGGCTTGCTTGTGTCAACTTGAACACTCACAGCCGGGGAAGTCCTGGTTACCCAGGAATAACACAGTATATCTTGCATATGGGCAGTAGCTGCTGGTTCCATGTAGGGAACTGGGATAAGGGAAGTTATTCTACCCAAGTTATGCAATGAAAAGCTCTGACTATGTATCATTATACTTTGATGTTTATTTCTAACCCTGAAAAAATTCCAAACATCTGATCTTAACACTGTCTGGGAATCTGTCTCCAAATAGCAGTGCAACTGACTCTTGAGAACATCTCAGAGCTGTACCCAGTGTGGACTGATGGATAGCCTACTGTCATGTTTAACACAAGACACCATAACTTTATTCTCACTCTTGTTAAAGAAGCCTGTCCCAAAGTAGAAATATTTTTAAGTGGGAGATGGATGATTGTTCTGCTGACACACAGATGATGACACAGAACTGAAGGCAGCTGAAGGCAGAAGGTCCCTTACGCATCCGTAGAAATAAAAAAATCAACCTTTATATAGAACAAAGTGCATAAACAGGGAGGGGATACTTCAGACTCACATTTTTCCCCCATTTCACTTCCCAATTTCTCCATACTTCTTTTTGCTCCCTGACTATATTTCATTGTAGGTTTTTTTTCTTCTTAGAGTAAACACCCTAGTAACCTTCATGGTTGATGTTTCTGAACATTTTTGATCCCACAGACTCTGTCCAAACTAATAAATTAAACATGGTTTGCATTTGTTTCAAGCACAAAGGCCAGCTGGTACAGAGTAGCCTATTTCTATGACATTAAACACTCTTACCTTCCAAACAGGTTGCCCACATGTAAATCGATTTTTTGAGAGTGGTCCCTTACCCATACTAACTCCCAGAACATGCATGTGAATCGTCTGCAAGACCACTAGTTGCCCCAGGCCAAAACTGTGCCAAGGGGTCCTGTTATAACATAATGGTATAAAAAATCACAGTCCAGTGCTCAAAAAGTTGCCCAGTGTGCTGCTCACTTACCTAGTATGGAAATGGTTTTTGCATCTTACAAAAGAGGAAATAGATTTACAAAAGAGGAAATAAATAAGATGCATAAGATCTTATTTCAGCTTTCCTGTCCTCAAGGCGCTAGTTAAGGTTGAAAATCAATGTAAAGTAACCGTAATCCTTCCTGTCCAAACCATCTTCCCAACTCCTCTAACTCTAGGCCCCAATTTTATGAATGCTAAAGAAACCTCAGCTTAAATCTCAAGATGGGGTTTATCTTCTCCTCCATACCATAACTGGGATTAAAGAATCACCAGTTCTCAATGGTCAGTATCTATTTTCTCAGATATCTTGGATTTTCACAAGTTCATTAGTCAAAGTATTCTACATATGTTCTACTACTGTAATATCCTTGAACCATAAAGATGTTAACAGATGATGGTACTCAAGCCAAAGAAGGAAGCAGGGTTGTCGGTGTCTTACAGACAGGAAAACTGAGGAAGGAAGAAGCTAATTACTTGCCTGTATCTTACAGGCAGAATTGAAACCTGAAATCAGTTTCTTAATTGCTAGGCTAATGATTTAACCAACTTGTCTTCTCATCTGTGTAATCTGGGTCTAAAAGGCATGAGCAGATGTTTTCAGTGACTCACTCACTGATACCAGCATATATGTCACTGGTGTGCTCACAGGGCTCAAAAACATTTGATTCTGAGACAAATAGCAAACAAAACAAAAACAGAAAAAATGGAGGTCAAGTGTGCAAAGTGGTATTTGAAATGCAATTCTTCAGCCTTGTTCAGATCAAGTATTACAGGTCTTTGCAATTATATATGAATTCAAAGCTGTACACAATCTTCTTGCAGTCTTCCTTTATATACACGAGTAGTTCAACTGATATCAGTGCAAACCAGAAAGAAAATTAATCACGTAAATAATGAAACCCAGAAGTAGGTTCACATTATGCTGTAGTAATTCTGTTTACTTTCATGTTTGATTGTTGCTGACCATTCATGCAAGGTAAAATTCTACCTTGCTAAAATACTTAGCAATATAAGCTTTGTCCTCTAATATATCTTTCAAAGAGTCATGGAAAATAAATCACAGGCCATCAGTGAGAAATAAATGTAAGAAGTATGCTCATATTCGTGTATATTTCCAAAACATGTTACCCTATTGTGATTTTAGGGAAAGGCAAAATGTCAAATCCCTTTGTTCATTTCAAAAATATACAGTCCCATATTAAGTACACTGTTCCAATAAGCTGAAAAAATAATTTATGTGAAATACTTCAAAAAATATAGCCTAAAAAGGCTTCTTATACAAACTGATATGTGTAATAGAAATTATCACAGTTAGCTAATATCTCCCATGTACATGATGCATAAATTTTGAATACATTCATTCTTTTACTGGAAAGGCATTGTTAACATATTTCTAAGAGGAAATGAACTAACATCTATGCCTGTACTTTCATGGCAATGCATTAAAGTCTAATGTGTTTGAAGGCTGTACCCTGAACTCCTGCTGTTCAGTATTGTTCAGTACCTTAAAGACACAGAAACTAAAGTAAAACCTGAGTTACACTGTGTGAGTTTCTGTATTCTTTGCAGCAGGTACCGCTAGAAGGGAAGTTTTAAGTTAGGTTGCTTCTGCCAGTAACTGTGTGAACTTGACCTACTCAGGGCTTTTCTGATCTCTGTATATATTCAGAGTTGGGGTCCTGTCCTCTACAGATTAAAATAACTTCTTAGTACTTTTTTGTTTCCTATTATACAAAGGAACTAATTCCACTGTGACAAGCGATCTAGATTTCTTCTGGTTCTTTGGGCATCTAAAGAACCACTGCCTAATTCCCTGCTGCTAGACCAAACTGTCGTCTTTCATACTGCACAATGCCTTTCTCCACGGAGACATTCTGTAAGGATGATGCTGAACTGGAAATGAATGAGGATTAAAAAAGATATTACTAGATATGGTCACTATTAATTAGATATGTTCAGAAGAAGGAACTACAAATATTGTGTGATTTGGATAGTGGTTTTTTGTGGGGGGTTTTATTAGATTCCAAGCTGAGTTTGTAGGATGGTCAGTTTATCCACTACTTGTAAACAGATAAAGCACACTTCTACTTGCAGCTGGTCCTACTTAACTAGGACATCATTGAGGAATAACTTTTGGCTTTGACAGAGGCCTCTTGAAAACACTTCATTTAGTAGTTCCTAAGAAAAAGAAAGAAATAATGTAAAATTTCTACAGTGCCACCATGAAAAGACTTTGCCCTTTGCTGTGTTAGTTATAAACAACAGAAATGCAAAGGTTTATACAAACTATGAACAAAGCAGCTAATGCAAATAACTGGGAGGGTCCATTTATGTCTGAAGATTCAGGAAAACGGTTCCTGTACTTAACCATGACCCCATGATGTCACTCCTACACCACCCTGATTCATAGCATGGATTTCTTGAATAGTTAACTGTGTCTGTATAGTGGCTGCCACTCTTCTTAAATGCAAAAGGATAAAAAAATTATCCTTTTGACTCACCAGCTAAATTGTTTTTTATGTATCTGCTATCTTGCAAGGGGTCTCAGCATAAAGTAAAAGAGAATATTGTCTGTTTTGTATTGAATTTGTGTCTCCTTTCTGTCAGACATTGCATTTATAGGTAAACTTGTTTATAAAATGTGTCTAGTGACTGATGAAGATTGTCTGCGCTGGTAGGACAATGAAAAGAAGCATAACATATACTGTTTTTCACCATTGCTTTTGCACAAAAGTATTTGCTGCTTGCAAATACTTATGCAGTTAAAGAAATAACTGTTACAACATAGCCAAATGGTTTAACCACAAGTTGAATGCTAGCTCTACATGTTTCACTGCTAAATTTATCACTGACTTTGTCTGGCTTTCCACAAGATTTTTCTTTATATGTTTCTCTCTTACTTTTCTCCATCTTCTAAATGGGTATGCTCCACTTACTTACCTCCTTAATATCTTGAAGATGTAAACAGTGGCTAAGTAATAAATACTGATTTTCTGCATTCCATTGTGGAAAACAGAATTCTGTTCTAATCATTGGAAGCATTTTCCACAGACTCCATGAAAAGTGATCTGAGAAAAGTTTGCATCTTTAATTACAGGTACAACTTCAAATTCTTTAATTTATACTCTGATAAACATAATCATGTTGATTGATTCCTTATTCCATGAAGAGTAATGGATCAAAGTCTGGTACAAGACGATAAGAAGTTTGCTTCCGATTTTTCCTTTAGTACAAATCAGAAATAAACGAAAGTAAAGGGCTTTTAGAAGTCACAGTACTGGGATCAAAACAGTTTATGACAGCTCATGGGTACTGGTGATGACAACAAACATAAATAGTATTCCTTAATGCTTTTCTCCTCAAAATCATTTATAGGTAACCCACTATTAACCAGCAAAGTCAACGTTATAATAAATGTCCTGGATGTCAACGAGTTTCCTCCTGAAATTTCAGTTCCATATGAGACATCTGTATGCGAAAATGCCAAACCAGGACAGGTATTTCAAATTTGTAATGCTTACTATTTTGCTTTTTCTTTCCGTATTATTTACAGCAATAGAAATTTTGGGGTTTGAAAATGACATCATGGTTAGAATTCTTTTACAAATAAAATGTCTATGTTGGAAATACCTTTTGAAATTCTGTTTGTTGACCTTTATGGTCTATTTATGGTCTATTTATTTTTATTGTCCCTGATTATATGGGCCTGAGCCACCCTTTACTGCGCATTTAATAGCTAGGACAGGAGAAAGAATCCCTTCCTTAAAACCACTTAAATATAAGGGTAAAACTGCAGTGAATAAATGGAGTAGGATGGATTACACACATTTCTGTGTCCTATTCTGAGAAAAAGAATCTACAACCCCAAAGACAATCCCCCTGAAAGGTTGGTTTTATAAGCAGTTTCAAATATACACTGCAAAACCTATTTCAGATTCAGAATATCACCTTGTACCATGAGTGAAGCCAGTATTAATAGAGCTGGCTCCAGAAGCTGTTGGCACGTGCTCCTTCTGCACAAAATTTGTGCAATTAAACAGAGTGCTGGAAAGCACCAAGGCCAACTGTCATACATATTAATAGCTAATACTGTTTCCAAGACAAAACTTGTAACTTCAACTGTTCAACGTTGAGAGTTGCCAACCATGGAAGGAACATATTCAGCCTGCTGTGTAATCAGTGACTTCTCTTTATATGTATGTAATATGTAATCAGTCCATGTAATTTTTATTGCCTTTATTACAGATTTGTCCATGACCTCACATGATATTTGTACCTCATCTTTTCTTTTCTTTTTTTTTATATGTTTCAACTAACTACCATACAACCTAATTTAACCTCTAGTTTGTCAGATACCTTTAGTTAGTGCCTTATCCAGGCACTAACAATAGAAAAGGGAACCTTTTACAGGGAAGGCTGAGATAAGCACTGAGCTGTCAAAAATTATAAATATTTAGACCTTTGTTACATAAAAAAATGCTTTTCTTTTAAAAGATCAGTGGCAACCCTACTATGAAACATTTTAACTGCTCTATGCTTACCTGAAATCTAGCAGATAGGACTCTGGGACCCAAAAGTTCCTTCACGCCGATATGGTGCAGACCTTTCAACCCTCTCTGCTTCATTTCAAGCTGTAAATTTAGGGTGCAGCTTTTGTTGTAGAAGTACTACAACAGGTACCAGTCGTAACAGTGATAGTAGTAGCAGTAGATAAAGTGAACTGCCTTTAAGTAATCACTCACCTGAAAACAGTCACTAGTATTTTGATACAAAACCCAAACATTAAATACTTCTGCTATGAATATAGGGTAAATCTTTCTGATTTCCTTCAGATATGTGAAAGTGAGACATATGGAGACGTCATGAGTCATCTGGAGGCTATAGTATTCAGACTTCTTGCCTCCACTGTCCAATATATTAGGGGAATGAGAGTAATCCAGCAGAATTTCACTTTCATTGTTTCATTTGACGTTCGCTTTGCACTCCTACAAAACTGCCTCTTTTAGAAGAGTGAACTGACTTCAGAATTAATCTTAATCTGGTTTCAGGTGATACAGACTGTCACTGCAGCAGACAAAGATTTGTCACCAGCTGGGCAAAGGTTTTCCTTCAGACTGTCAGCTGAGGCTTCCAACAAACCAAATTTCACAGTCCTTGACTACAGAAGTAAGTTGCTCACCCATATCTCTCTTTCAAAGCAGCAGGCTGTGATTATAATGACAAATATGATTACTTTGTATTACAGTCATGTCTACAGACTTTTTTATTTGACATTTCTAATTGTTGAACTATCTAGGACATATATTAATATAAATTCAGGTCTTGCACCTTTTCTCATTTTTAGGGGACAGGAATTGTCAGAACATCAAAGGCTGAGATTTCCCTACAGGCCTGCAAAAACACTGCTACCTGTTTTATTTTCTTCCTTTTATCATTCAGTATCTCAGGAAGAACTCATGCCAATGCAGGTATACCTTTAAACAAGGTACTATTGCTGCCTTGTTTAAATACTATTACTTTGCTAACTGTTCTCAAAGTACCCATCTATTGTGCTTTCTGGAGGATGCATAGTTCTGCAGAAGAATTAGTTCTAAATATGGACAGTGCTGCTGCAGTATAACATTCCACAACACTCAATAATTTGTAGACTTATATAATTAACATCTCTGATTTTCCCCCCAATTTTTGTCATAGCTGATCGTTTTTTTCATTTTCACTTGAATGCTTTTGACAAACGGCAAAGAACAACCCAAGATGAAAAAATTGATCTTTTTTCCTATCATAAACATCTTCAAGCATGTAGTCTTGTGAACAGACACAGCTAAAACATCATAACAAACTGTAGTAAATTTTCACCACTAATTACTTTGATCAAATAAGGAAAAAAATTTAACGATGAGTTTATCAGCTATTAGGTGATCTTTAAAGAACTGTGATATGATAAGCTTTTCATAAAAAAGGATTTACATTACTCTGCAAAGAAATAACACCTAAAGCCATCCAATAAAGTTCAGTAACATTCCTTCGCCTATTTAACTATGTAGGTTATAAGTATTACTTTTAAGAAAAAGGATGTAATTCTTAATTTTTAAAAAAATTTATTAATTACATTTATTATTATTTTTAATTTAAATTTGAGATGATACTGAGTATGATGTAAAGGTTCCTTTCTTGAGAATTAAGTAACCCAAGGCCTAAAAAGTGTTAGACATGGATAATACACAGAATGAAAAAAATTGCAGAGGCTACTTATTTAGCCTTTTTTACAACCATTTACATATATGACTTACATTATTTTTGAAGCCATACACTTTTGTCAGTGTTAGGTGATACAAAATTAAAGCCAACAGAATAAGCACAACTATTGATCATGAAGACCTTGATCATTAAGAAAGTTCAGGAAGAAATATATTTTAAACTGCAGAAAAATAAACTGTGCTTATTATCTCTTTTTATATAGCTTCTCTGTGAAGATGACAAGACAATGACAAAAATGGTTTGTTCCCAAACTTATTTTATCTTAGTAGATCATAGATAGCTAAAAACATTTTACAGATGAGCAAAGCATTTCACTTAATTATTTGTAAATACAGTATATAATGAAACCATAATAATTCATAGTATTGCAGACATGAATAATAGTAACTTATGAAACAAAAAATGTGTACATCAGCATTCTATCAGAGGCCATTCAAATAGTTTTCTTGAGACAGACAGCTCAATGAATATGAAGGGCAACGTTACAATGAATTCAAGTCACCTTACTTCTATTCTTGGAAGATTAGGTCATTACTCTTCTCCAGAAGTGCTTAGTCTAAACAGTTTGGTTTTAAAAGCTACTAGTATTTTAAAATGTTGTGGCATTTCAATATCTAACTAGAATTATGCCAGGCAAGATTTAAATTATTTTCAGCTGTGTCCCACTGGACTTAAAATTTTGGATAATGCTTACGTTTGCTTCCCCTTAATCCTGCACTGTAGTTTCTGTTATTTTCTGTTCCCTACTTAGCTGTTGGTAGTATTTCCTTGGAAATCTCAGCATGATGAACTTTGCTAGTGATTACAATTAAAAAGAAAACAAAAAGTTCTCTATATCTTAACAGAAGAAGGAAAATATACCTCTTTAGATCTTCCTCATATTTTACATGAATTACTTTAATCTTTTCACTTGTCAACACATTTGAAGGACCATGTGGGTAGTATCTTCATAGTTATGTAGCCTTATAACATGAATACTGTGTATTTCTAAATACCTTTGCTCTTTTGGTCAAGATTTCTTTAAAGTAAGAGCTTTTATTTCTTTCTTTCTGCCCATTTACTAAAATACCCTTTAATTTCACCAAGATTTTTTTTTTTTTTTTCAAATAATTTCAAAGTATTGTTTTAAATATAAGTCTTTCAGTTCTTCTCTGGTCATTTTAATGTATTTAATTTCTCAAAAGAATCTTTAAACTTAGAAAGGCTATACAGTAAGTAAACTCAATGACCTTGCTCATTTACAGCTTTTGTGAAGTGTGCTTAGCATATAATTTTGGTGAGAAAATTTCTCAAATATTATTAGATAATTAAATTTCCCTTTTTAAACCAGTAATGTTGACACCAAGATGACTTTGGATCTCAGTAGTCTGTTAATAAACTTTCTCTACTGTATAAAAAAAAATCCAATATTCCCATAAAAAATGGAATTAGAAACCACCAAGACACACAATTTTTCATGGATAAATGTTTGTTTATGTGTATATGTACCTACATATACGCTCTTAAAAGCATTTCTAAATAGTCACTAAAAAAGAAGAAAGAAGTACACTGTTTATTGAAACATAAGGAAGACAGAAAAAAAGGTTTTGCGGAATATTTTCCAACCACAAAAATTTTTTTAACTTTTGATGATTTTACAGAGCTATTAGAAAAATCTGTCCAAACAGAAACTCTATACAATATTTTTAATATCTTCTGCCTTTTGTTTGCCAAAAAGGTGGAAGGTCTGCCCTGTGCACAATTTAGAGTTATAATAACACAACCTTATTTTCACTACAGAAACCTTCAAAAAACATAAATACTATTATCCTTTGAGTTAGCAATTATGTTAGTACCAAAAGGTACTTTGTGAAAGGAATTTTGATTTTTTTTTTAGGAAAAAATCTTGTTCACTGTCTTACAATTAACGCTTTTACAAGTAAAGTTGTCATTTAACGTTTTTAAACACATCAAGAAGCCCAATAACCAGTGCTATTCTATAAAGCTAAAAATCATGGGTGGTGTGATATTACAGCAGGTGTAACATGTTTGTAGAGCACCCAAGAGAACAAACTTTTCTAGGTTCCATACTTCTCAGAATATAACTTAATGAGGACAGAAGCAAGACGGAAGCTCAAGGTGGCCATTTGGAGTCTTTATAAATATAAACACAGGGAAATGTTATGTTTCTAGACTATGCCTTCAGCAGCGCCGGGACCAAACCACCAGCTGTGAATATAAGTGAGAGGCCCTGACAGAGCTGGTGTGCTTCCAGCTGAACTGCCCACCTTCCTCTTTCCACTTTGCTGGCCTCACTCTGCTCCCTAGCGGGCTGCTTCCCTGCCGAGCACACTCAGTTGCTCATGTAAGGGAGAGAATTTTCCTTCTCTCCAGACTGTCACACACATCCTGAAAATGAATCTATTGCCAACAGACTGAAGAACCAGAAGCTGTCTCAGCTTCAAACTGCAGCTCCAGGCTGCTCTGTGTAGAGTTCAAACACATGCCTGTGTCCCTATTTTCAAAAAGACCCTGACCAATTGAAAGGCGTCATAGAAGAGCAACAAAAATTGTTCAAAGTAAAGGACTTAAGAGCTTGATCTGTTTGATTTTCCTCAAAGGAGAATGGAAAGTCATTTGGTGGCATTGTAACATGTAGTAATCTTCAACATTGCAATTAGAAGAAAAATAAAAGAATAGAAATAATTCTATTAATAGACATGGAAATAAGAATAGAAATAAGAATAAGCTGGATGACTCCAAATCAGATATAAAACTCTTTATACAGTGCAGATAATTAATCATAGAAAGAACAAGCTGAATATGGAAGTCAGTTTGATTCAAACAATTTTGAGACATTTTTCTTTTTCAAAACTAAATGTCGCTAAACTTGACATGTCCATGTGCCATGTTTCAGTTTGATAAAAAGGGGACTTCTGAAATAAACATTTTGTCAGTCAAGAGCTTTCTCAACAGTGTTTGATCATAACATATCTGATTTTAGATATTTAGGGTTCCTTCTTATTGTCTGTAATAAGAGCTGCACACAAGTATTTGAGTGTTGAATTCAGAGTCCTTAATCCTACCTAGTGACAAAACTCCAGGAAGGGATGAAAGTCATAACATGGACAGCAAGTGACCTCTTCTAAAGATATAGTAAAGCACATGGGTGAGATGGCAAAAGGGTCACTGCTGCAGGCTACCTTCGTTCAGATCTGTCAGCTAATTAATTCCCTGCTGATTTCATTTTGGTTCTGCTTTCAATGTAATTCTTTTAAATTGCACATCATTTCCTTGCTACTCTGTTTGATTCAAGAAAAGCAGCGATTACTGGATATCTACTGCCAAGAAATTACAAAATGTAACTTCTAGGGCTTCTGAACACATTCATGATTAATTGATGGAAAATGTACTGATTATAAAGTACTCAGTTCATTTCTGTATTTATTTTTAATGGGGCAGGAAAGTTGAAGGGGTTTTGCATTTTGTCTAGGTATATTACTTTCAGTTTTAAGGGAAATTAATTAATTAATAGAGACTTGATTTTAAATCCATGGGCAATCAAAGTCCTTTGGACCACAGGCTTGGAATATAAGGAGATAAGGAGAAAAGAAAAACTGAAAAGCCTTCCTAATCTAATACCTGTAATGCTTTTTTAAATTATTATTTATGTCTTCTTTGAAATTTTAGCTGTCAAGCTAACAAGTTTACAATAAACGGAATATTATTTAATGCTCTGCAAAAAATAGCTGTACCAGTCAGAATACAACACCTTCTGTAATGATAAACCAAGGCAATTACATGAAGCATGTCATCCACTGAGTTTCAAAAATGGAATAGCTGCCTATTACTAAAGGTGATACAAACTACAACGGTGAACTGAAGCACAAAATAAAAATCCTGTAATGACTGTGTCATGTTTTACAGACAACACTGCTGGGATTGAAACCAGGAGAAATGGTTACAGCAGAAGGCAACAAGAGCTGTACTTTCTTCCAGTAGTAATAGAAGATAGCAGTTACCCTGTCCAGAGCAGCACAAACACAATGACTATCCGTGTTTGCAGATGTGATTCTGATGGTACCATCCTGTCCTGCAACGTGGAAGCAATCTTCTTACCAGTAGGCCTCAGCACAGGAGCACTGATTGCAATCTTGTTGTGTATTGTTATACTTCTAGGTTAGTTCTCATGAAACCATGTGAAGTACATTACTCTGCTTATTCACCTGTGAATTAATTTACATTGTTATTAGCTTCATCTATTGTTTATCAAAAGCCATTGAAAATGTGTGGCTGTTTATGAGAACTTTTATGCTTCTATGTTTCTAGAAAAGCATCCCAAAGCACTGACCATGACCATGACTCTGCTAACACCTACGTATTTCTTATTGCATGAAGAGAACCAGTTTCAGTGGAATCCAAAACATAATATTTTCTCTGAAACAGTTTTGTTTAAGTACTTTTCTTGAAAAATTAATATTTTTAGATTAGTACTAACGTAGACAAGTCCTACTGATAGTAACAGCAGTAAGGATTTAGTAAGGGCCTTTATTTAATTCTTCATGGCAATTTGAGGAAAAGGAGAACAAAGAAATGAGAGAGGAGAAAATAATTGTAATGTAGACTGTGACTGGCTTGATCTGTCTGAACCTTTACAGGAATATTTTAATTTCAGGCAGGCATTGATTCCATAAGGTGGCATCGTCATTTGATCTACATTATATTTAAATATTGCCTTATTTACAGCATGCCCAAAGCAGTCAATACTCATGTGCATCCTACTTACAATATAGCCTTAATGAACTGACAATGAAATAAAAACAACTTTGTATCTTACACAGTCACAATATGGGCTGCAGAAAGCAGAATCTTACAGATGCTAGCCTATGTCTCTTTTTGATACTAGTGGGTTTCCTAGATCTCATGCTTATGTAGGTCTACTGCCTAGGCAAAAATAGCTGCAGACACAGAATATAACATATGGATACCTCTGCATTTGGATATTATAGTAATTTACTACTTAAGTAAATTACTACAGGCTCAGGGTTACCTAAATAACTTCTGAGTAGCAGTGGTTAAAAGTCAGGATATCTGCCCTGTGTAAAAATTTCATGTTGTGAGAAAAATGTTGTTTCAAATCAGAATGAGAATGGCAAATGGAATAAGAATTAATAACAAATACAACCATTCTGAAGAATTTAAAAACAAAACAAAACATTAGGTCAGTTTTTCGGAAGCAAGAAGAATGTTGTCTCCTTTAGCACAATTCCTTGGGACTACTTTTTTACGTTTAGGGGTTTCCTAGGTAAAAGCAGTCAGGGGTGAGCCTCAGCATCAAAGAAATTCCATTGTGAAAAAAGCTTTAACTTATTTTCACACAAAGAGATAAGTCAATTAGGGTTCTGTCTTAAGGCAGGATTCCCAGGATATCTAACCTCTCTGTTACAGAGCAAAGTGCCTAGAAGCCCTAAACACATAGCTGTAGCAAAGCCTTTCAAGTTGCCACCTTTGTGTCCAGTAATCTGGATAGTGTGAACTATGCAGCAGAGAGCTTGGTGCTCTTGGTACAGAGATCATTTACAATGGCAGAGTATCTGGGGAAGCAGGAGTACCTGAAGTCTGAATTTCCCCCAGATTTGCTAGGTCATAATGGAGGCCTTCAACAGAACTGTGTTGATGTTTCCTAATGTTTTGTTGAAATGAATACAATTTTTATTTAAAAAAACCCAGCACATTCAATCAAAAATAATTATGTCAAAGAACTCTTTACCAGATCTGCTGCTGATTGATGCTCTTAGCACATACAAAACTAATGAAGATATTTTAATTCCTGCTTTGCACAGAATGCTAGATAGAATTACTCAGATTATGTTTGGAAAAGAGGTTTTGGTCCTTTAATAACTCCTTTTGTTCCAATCAGCCTGGCAATATTACCCAGAAAAACTAATGTATAAATAATGAGATCTCCAGTGCTGTGTGTAACCTAAGAGAATGGCATTTATCTTATATCCAGACTTTCTCCTTACTATTCCATTGATCAATTTAAAAACTGCTTTTGGATTTTCATTTCTTGCTGTGAACCTGGCCTGACACAGAGTCATTAAAATTTTAGTTGAAGTCATTCTTGTCGAACTCATTTCTACACAAAAGACAGTCAATATAGTACCAGAATCAGGAGTTATCTTAGGCCACACAAGCCTGACCATGAATTTATAACCATTGCAACTCCTGTATTCATTATTGTGTTACTTCAACAACAGCACTTAGAACACTGTCATTTCTACCAAAGGCAGTTAGGGAATTAGAAATAACAAAAAGGCCAGTTTACTACAAGCAAATTTTGCATTCAATGAAATATATCTCCAAAGACAAACTATTGAAACCTCCCCCCCACACACAATCTGATTGCCATTGAGTTGTCATTTGGAATAAAAACAGTTTGTAATATTTTATATTATATAGAATCACAAAATCACAGTTGGAAGGCACCTCTGAAGATCATCTAGTCCACCCTCCCTGCTTACAGCAGAGTCAGTTAGAGCAGGTTGCGCAGGGACAAATCCAGTTGAGTTTTGAATATGTCCAAGGATGGACACAACACAACTTCTCAGGGCAACATGATCCAATGCTTGACCATTCTGACAGTAAAGAAGCTTTTTTCTTACGTTTTAATGGAATTTCCTGCATTTCAATATGTGCCCATTGCCTCTTATCCTGTCACTGGGCAGCACTGAGAAAAGCCTGGCTCCACCTTCTTTAGTTCCATCCATCAGGTATTTATATGCATTGATAACATCCCCCTGAGACTTCTCTTCTCCAGGGTGAACAGTCCCAGCTCTCTCAGCCTCTCCTCATATGGCAGATGTTCCAACCCCTTAATCATCTTTGTAGTTCTGCACTGGACTCAATTCAGGAAGTCCATGTCTGTACTGAGGAGCCCAGAACTGAACCCAGAACTCCAAGCGTGTCTGACCAGGGCTGAACAGAGGGGAATGATCACCTCCCTAGACCTGCTGACAATGCTTTTCCTAATGCAGCCCGAAATGCTGTTGGCCTTCTTTACCACAAGAGCACACTGCTGGGTCATGGTGAACTTGTTGTCCACCAGGACCCTAGGTCCTTCTCTGTCAAGCTGCTTTCCAGGCAGTCAGCCAACAGCACCTACAGTATGCGGTTATTCCTCTCTTTGTGCAGAACTTGGCATTTCCCTTTGTTGAACTTCATGGGGTTCCTGTTGGCCCATTCCCCCAGCCTGGTGAGGTCCCTTTGACTGGTGGCACAATCTCTGTTTTGTATCACCTGCCAACTTTCTGAAGGTGCACTCAGTCCCATGATCCAGGTCATTTATGAAGATGTTAAACAAAACTGGTCCCAGTATTGACCCCTGGGTTACATCATTAGTGACTGGCCTCCATCTGGTCTTTGGGCTGTTGATCACAACCCTTACAGCCTGGCAGTTTTGCTAGCTTTGCAATTCACCTCACTATCTACTTGTCTAGTCTTTCTCAGTTTTTCTGAGAAGGTTGTTATGGGAGACAGCATCGAAAGCTTTTGCTAAAGTTAGGATGACATTAATGCACTTTTCTCCCTTCATCCACCAGTCACCTCACTGGGGAAGGCTATCATGTGGGTTAAGCACAATTTCACCTTCATAAATCCATGCTGACTACTCTTGATCCCCTTCCAGTTCTTCATAGGTTGGAAAATGGTTTCCAGAATTATTTGCTCCATCACTTTCCTCAGCATCAAAGTGAGGCTGACTGGCTTGTAGGTTCCCTAGATTATTCTTGCCTTTCTTGAAGATAGGGGTGACATTTGCTCCAGTCCTCAGAAACTTCTTCCAGTCCCCATGACCTTTCAAAAATTATCACAAGTGGCCTCACAATGACATCAGTCATATCCCTCACCACTCATTTGTGCATCCCCTCAGGTCCCATGTCCTTGCATGTGTCCCATTTGTTCAAGTGTTCCCTAACCTGACCCTCTTCCACCGAGGATAAGTCTTTCTTGTTCCAGACTTTCCCTCTGGTTTCAGGGACTTGGGATTCCTGAAGGACAACCTTACCAATAAAGACAGAGGCAAAGAAGCCATTGAGTAGGCTGGCCTTTTCTGTGTCCTTTGTCAACAGGTCCCCCGTCCCATTCAGCAGTGGGCCCACATTTTCCCTACTTTTTTTTTTGCTGCTGTTGTACTTGTACAAGCCCTTCTTGTTGCCATTCATGTCCCTCGTGAGATTCAAGGCCAGACGGCCTTTGACTTTCCTAACCGCATCCCTGCATATTCAGACAGTCACTGTATATTCCTCCTGGCTCACCTGTCTCTGTTTTCATCTCTTATATGCCTCTCTTTTTATCTCTGAGTTTAGTCAGGAGCTCCTTATTCATCCATGCAGGCCTCCTGCTGCTTTTGCTTGATTTCCTGCTCATCAGGATGGACCACTGTTGACCCTGGAGGAAGTGATGCTTGAAAATCAACCAGCTCTCCTGTACCCCTTTTCTCTCCAGAATCATATCACATGGGATTTTTCAAAGCAGATCCCTGAAGATTTTTCAAAGCAGATCCCAGAAGGCCGAAGTGTACTGTATAAAAAGCTGAAGTAGGATTATTTTTTCTCCATCTTAAAGATTCCTTTTTTTTTTTTTTTTCTCTTTAATACTGTGGGTTTTTTTTTCTCTGCAGTGTGGAAATTTGGAAATTGTTCTCTATTTTGCTATGGAAGACATTTAAAAAAAAAAAAATCCCATCTGTCTGTCTCTCTGAACTAAAAAGCTGAAGTCCTGTCCAATTCTATTTGTTCGCAAAGCAAGCCAGTAGGAAAATTATTTGTTACCTCCTTCAGCAGCACAGCAAGCACTAAGGAGTTAGACTCATACATCAAACAACAAATGACTTTTCATTGGCTAGAGCACTGCTATTTTTAAAAGAATAGTAGGAGCATATCTTCTAAGGAAAAAGTCCCTTTGATTGCTTGCAACTTTCAAAGGAAGATATAATGATATATCATCAGAGTACCAAATTATTTCTGTGCATGTCTTAACTTCAGTTTCCTCTTGTTACAGTCATTGTGGTACTGTATGTAGCACTACGGAGGCAGAAGAAAAAAGACACCCTGATGACCTCTAAAGAAGACATCAGAGATAATGTAATCCATTATGATGATGAAGGAGGCGGAGAAGAGGACACGCAGGCTTTCGACATAGGTGCCCTGAGGAATCCTAAAGTGATTGAAGATAACAAAATACGCAGAGACATAAAACCAGACACCTTGCGTTTTCCACGTCAGAGACCACCAGTGGAAGATAACACAGACATAAGAGATTTCATTAATCAAAGGCTGCAGGAAAATGATGTAGATCCAACTGCACCCCCTTACGATTCCTTGGCAACCTATGCTTATGAAGGAAATGGATCTGTTGCAGAGTCTCTCAGCTCTATAGACTCCCTTACTACAGAGGCAGACCAGGATTATGACTATCTGAGTGACTGGGGACCTCGCTTTAAGATCTTGGCAGATATGTTTGGAGAAGAAGAAAGTTATAACCCTGACAAAGTCACTTAAGTACAACTACAACCGTGAAATAAAAAGAAAAGTAAACCCACAACAAATTTAAAAGATAAACCTAAGCTTTATAATAGGACAGGATTCCTTTGATTATAAAAGACAGCAACTGTTTCCAGCAAGTTACTACATTTATCATACTGTCAGTTTTGGTTTAATCTGCGAAGGAAAGATAAATCCTGTAATATACACAGTTTTTTGTTGTTGTCATTTTGTTACTCTGGAATTACACTGAGACAAGCTCAGGCCTACAAGGTACAGTTTACTGACCCGACTTAGAAAGAAGATAGCTTTCTGGCATCACAGTGGAAGAGTGGTAGCTTTTTCGTAATTCCACTAAAGTGCCTATTGAAACTTTTATCATTTAAGTGGTAAAGAGTCTGCTGTGATGGTGTTACAAAACTGAATGGTAAATTGGACAAGAACTTTAAGACAAGAAGCAATAGCAACATGCTGACTTCTTTTAGAACAAGGATGGAGATCACTTCCTGAAGTATATCTAAAACTAAGGGGGGATGTATGTTGTGTTTGGGGGTTATGTTTGTTTTTTTAAAAGAAGAAAACAGTATGTCAAGACATCATATTTCTTCTTCCAAAATTTCACTTAAAATTTAAATTTAAAATGCTGTTGCTCACTCTGAAGATGTAAAGCCCAAATTAAAAAGGAAAAGATCTTAGCATACATCAATGAATATTTAAAATGTTCATGCAAATATTACATTTTTCCAAAATAATAAAAATATGAAAGCAGCTATTCCTTTATGTGAAGGAAATTTCCCTTGGCTCCCCCTCTTCTTTCAAAATTATTCTATTATTAAAACATAAAATGGAGAGGGTTTTTTAGGAGTGTTATTGTATTTTTAGTACCAAGACATTTTTTCCCTTGTAAGTGTCACTAAAGAAGTATATGTAAAGAACTCCACATCACTTTTCTTTGCAATTAGATTGTTACTCTGTAGGTACTATAGGCATACATATTATAGAGGTAGTTATTTTTCAACTGACCATCTGCTATAGTTCAGCATATCATTGTATTTCATTGTCAGACCCACATCAAACATTTTAGAAAGCCTTTTCAGCATGGAAACCTTATTAATTTTGTTCTTGCCAAGATACTAACAGAGGCAGAATAAAAATATAAAACAGTATGTTTGCCCACACTTTATGTACATAGTCATGCATAAACATAGCTGTACAGGTAACAGAAGTACAGATATGCGCAAGGCATTATGCCATGGAAGATCTGTAAAACTATTTCATCTGACTTTTTCTGATGATCTAAGGCACAGACATTTTGTAAGAAGACAATGGTTTATGGCCCCCTAAGTGCATATATCCTTATATTCTCCTTCTAAAATCTCTGCAGTGCTATACAATCTGCTTAAGCTCTACTCATGATTAATGGCACTGGCAAGGTCAGCCAGAGTCTTTCATGAGTTAGAAGTCTTTTATTCACCTCAGGTCTACAGCTTACTTTTTATACTGCTGAAGAATTAACTATCAGATATAGTTATCTCACAAGTCTGATATTTACATACACAAAGTTCCCTTTACTCTCTTGGGGAAATGTAAAGGTATTTCAAAGTTGTATAAATTAAACTCCCAATGAGACTTAAAAAGGGGCATAGTTTAAACAAGTTTTGAATCGTTCAGTACAATTGGACAGGGCTGCATTAAAAGCATGATTGGTGTAGCTTCTACCAGCAGAGTGCTGAGGAAGAGACCAGCATATGGTAACAAGAAAAGTTTGCGGATTTTTTCATTATCAGCAAAGGTATCCTATGTTCCCTGAAAGACAAACTAAGCCAACAAAAGCTCTCTTCTCACAGGACAGAGAAGCAGATGGAGCGGCGGGGCCCATTTGCCAGCGTAGCAATTTTCGCGTGGAAGGTGATGTTTTTAATTTTCGCACACCTTGACAGCATAGCAGAGGCAACTTGATAACTGCAGAATGGGCCTAAACCAGAGCTCTGAAAAGAAAAAGAAAAAAAATTGCTACTAGTTACTACACAGGTTTGATTCATATAAAATTCACACTTGTGGAGGTAATTAGCAACGCTTCCTCATGTAACATATGCATGGCAATGCTTCCTACTCTGCTGCCACAGGTAAAATCAGCGTCTGACACTGCTCATTTACAGATCTGCAATCCTGTAGCCAAACTCTGCTCTTAGTAACTGTATTAGTCCTTTACATGTATTTCACTAGTAAAGTCAACAGAAGTGAGAGCAGTGTTTGACTTTTTGACATCACGTGGCATGCTTGCTCCTGGGAAAGTTGTATTTGTAGTGGATACTGGGTGAACATTAGGTCTCTCAGATAGGTTGGCATTTGCTCTAAGCAGGACAATCTGTATGAAAGCCTGACTTCCAAAATGGGTAGACAGAAAATGTGGTCTTAAACATGCTGCTACACACAATCCATATTTGAGAGTGAGTTGTTGTATGTTAAATTAATACCAAGTTGAATACCAAATGCATATTTTTGACATTTAAGAGGTTTGTAACTGAGTTTCTATCACATAATTAATAAACCTCCAGGAAGATTTGAAAAAAAAAAAAAAAAAGGTATGTAATTACTAATGCAATTGTCCAATAAAATCATAATTAAAATCTTTTAAGACCTTTTTTTAAAGAGTGATTAAACAATTTTAAATTAACAGGGGTATTTTTTTGTAAACAGCTCTATAGAACAAATGAAAAGAATTGCTTTTCATTTATACATAACCTGGGATCCAGGAAATTTGTGTTTAATTCCATGTTCTCTCACTCTCTTTTAAAAAGATGCTTGTCAGGTTTTTAACACCTTATTTTTTAAAAGATAATTAGACAAATATGAAATTTACAAGATTTAAAATATGTCAAGGCATCACAGATGACATGAAGCCAATGGGATTAAGGAACCTCAGTGCATTTGTAAATTTTATCGGATAACTACTTCAGTTTTTAAGCACTACATCTTCAAAAAAGCTCTACAAACCCTTGCACAATCAAGATATTAAAGAGGATGTCTGTCTTTCGATAGTGGAAAGAGCCATAAACCTCCAATTCTATCAGAGTGACAGGAAGCTAAGATAATGCTTGAAAGGCACAGAAGGGATAGAATTGAGAGAACTACTTTTGTTTAAATTTCCAAACGTAAGATACTAGTGCACAAACATCTAGCATAATCTTAAATGTCTCAACAGTGCCCTCCCCCGCCAATCACAAGACATTCCATAAAATGCCTTCTGCACGTGAGGGCACTGAAACACTTCACTGGCACAAAAAAAATCCATGTTTTAAGTTAAGTAGTTACGACATGGACTAGTGGTCCTGAAATAAAAGTCTAAATGTAAAGCATTCAGCTAACACGGGACGTATCCAAGGAAATCTAGCCGATAAGCTTCCATTGTGGACATACAGAACTGAAGAGAAATAGGTGACAGAATATTTGAAAGGAATTTCAGGGAAGAAGGAAAATGTCTTCCCTGCCCTCCCAAGAAAGCTGAAAATGCCACTACTTAGGAAAGTTCAGACAATTTCTCTGTGGGATCAGTACATAAAAGATTGCTAATATTTGGATTTAAGAATGCTACCACACAAATCTGAAAATGCTGTTATTCTTGAAATGCAGATTTGCAATATTGTCAGTGAATCAAATAGCAAAAATTTGGAAAGCAATGCCAGTAGATGATGTCTCTTGCACAAAGATATGTTTGAATATTTTATACTTTCTTGATTTTTACTTATTTTCTAAATTTGCTTTAAATTTTGTGGTTCAAAATAAAATCACAGTTACTAAGGAATTACTCTAGGTTATGGAAGCAGAGTTCATTATGGAGCAAAGAGCAGTAAACGACTCAACAGATTACTGACAATATTATTCTAGAGACTTGAAAATATTCTTTCCTTAAGAATAAGATGTCCAAATCCACATAAACACAACTGATCCTTCACACTAGTAAAAAATGTGGTTCTGCAGATGCTATATTCATTTTAGATTTACCTCCACTATTGTTATGAAAGAGTTCTTAATACTGTGTTGCTCTGAAATAACAAACCCTTATTAAATGAATGCAGGAAGAAAATATAATAATCCTCTGGGCTACAGGCATTTCATATGACAGTAGTGACTGGATTTTCCTTGCTGAGATTTGGGGTTGTAAATTCTTTGCAGTTCTTTTATTAGTTTTATAACTATTATTAACACAGACATTCAAATCCTGTGTGTATAGAAATATTTTTGAACTTTATAAACCTTCATGAAAACAAATAATGAAATGACCCCTAATAATAACCCTACTGAGGTGACATTTAAGTGTAAATGAAAATCAAAGTTTATATTACACCCCTTCACAACCTTCTCTTAATGGCAAATCTATACTAACCTGATTCCTTTTCTCTTCTTATTTAAATCAAGAGCCAGATAAGTTATCAGAACATGAGAAACAGTTGCTCTTTGGAGCAAAACTAAGGTAAGTTCCTGTTTGTTTTTTTTTTTTTACGTTCTATTTATTTAATTGATAAACTTCCTTTATTCAACTTTAGTTTGCAACTAAAATCCCCAGATGATTTTTTTCTATCTTACTTTCATCACTGTGGTCCCAGTCAAAATACTTCCCAGGGCTCAAGGGGATGTAATCAATGTGTATAAATACCTGATGGATGGAACTAAAGAAGATGGAGCCAGGCTTTTCTCAGTGCTGCCCAGTGACAGGACAAGAGGCAATGGGCCCATATTGAAATGCAGGAAATTCCTTTAAACCGTAAGAAAAAAGCTTCTTTACTGTCAGAATGGTCAAGCATTGGATCATGTTGCCCTGAGAAGTTGTGTTGTGTCCATCCTTGGACATATTCAAAACTCAACTGGATTTGTCCCTGCACAACCTGCTCTAACTGACTCTGCTGTAAGCAGGGAGGGTGGACTAGATGATCTTCAGAGGTGTCTTCCAACCTCAGCTATTCTGTGACTTATATTAAAACCATCCTGTGTACTTCGGCTCCTAACCTCTCGTAAACTGAGTGGCATTAGAGGCCTAACTACATATGCATAGTAACTATGACTTTTTTCAGAGAGACAGCTCAGGTAGGAGCTGGGGGAATAGGATATTAATCTATAAAATTACTAGCCATGTGGACATACTGGAGAAGGATAAATTATTTATCGAGGTGCTGGAGCGTATCCAAAGGAGGGCAACGAAGTCGGTGAAGGGTCTAGAGAACAAGTCTTACGAGGAGCGCCTGAGGGAGCTGGGGTTGTTTGGTCTGGAGAAGAGGAGGCTGAGGGGAGACCTTATTGCTCTCTACAATTACCTGAAAGGAGGTTGTAGCCAGGTGGGGGTCGGTCTCTTCTCCCAAGTAACAACCAATAGGATGAAAGAAAACAGCCTCAAGCTGCACCAGGGGAGGTTTAGGTTGGATATTAGGAAAAAACTTCTTCACCGAAAGGGTAGTCAGGCATTGGAACAGGCTGCCCAGGGAAGTGGTTGAGTCTCCATCCCTGGAGGTATTTAAAAGATGGGTAGATGTGATGCTCGAGGGCATGGTTTATTGGTGGACTTGGCAGTGCTAGGTTAATGGTTGGACTCGATGATCTTAAGGGTCTTATCCAACCTTAATGATTCTATGATTCTATGATTCTATGATTTACTGTCACTTTCAGTACAATAAGTAAGGGGCATCACATGAAACTAGCAGGAGTGAGGATGAAAGTACAAAACCAGAGGTGGTTCTTCATACAATGAGTAGCTGAGATAGGCATGGAGGCTCAGAGTTTACATAGGTTGAAAAAGAGGCTGGACAAATTCATGAAAACCTAATAATTTGTGGGCTGTTTAATACAGAGGAATCACATCTGGCTCAAGGAGTCCCTGAATACTGCTTGATTAGCATCTGGGGGAGTCACATAACCTGGTCTGTTCATATAGGTTTTGCTAGGATATCAGCTTATGCCAATGCTGGAAAAGGTTACTACCCCAGTTTGACCAATTTTATTTTCTTATTATGATTTTATTGTAATTTTAATTGATCCTCAAATCACCATTCCCTCAATTCTAATTTTCCAAATTGCATAGATAAAGCCAGTTCTTTCCTTTTTTATTACATATCACATGCATATGTGCATGTGTATTTTCATAGAATCATAGAATCATAGAATCATAGAATGGTTTGAGTTGGAAGAGACCTTAAAGATCATCCGGTTCCAAACCCCTGCCATGGGCAGGGACACCTTCCACTAGACCAGGTTGCTCAAAGCCCCATCCAACTTGGCCTTGAACACTTCCAGGAATTGGGCATCCACAACTTCTCTGGGCAACCTGTTCTAGTGTCTCACCACCCTCACAGTAAAGAATTTCTTACTTCTATCTAATCTAAATCTACCCTCTGTCAGTTTAAAACCATTACCCCTCGTCCTATCGCTACACTCCCTGATAAAGAGGCCCTCCCCATCTTTCCTGTAGGCCCCCTTTACGTACTGGAAGGCTGCTATAAGGTGTCCCTGGAGCCTTCTCTTCTCCAGGCTGAACAATCCCAACTCTCTCAGCCTGTCGTCATAGGAGAGGTGCTCCAGCCCTCTGATCATCTTTGTAGCCCTCCTCTGGGCTCACTCCAACAGCTCCATGTCCTTCTTACTTTGGGGGCCCCAGAGTAGAACACAGTACTCCAGGTACAGAACACAGTACTCTCATTAGAGCAGAGTAGAGGGGCAGAATCACCTCCCTCGACCTGCTGGCCATGCTTCTTTTGATGCAGCCCAGGATACAGTTGGCTTTCTGGGCTGCAAGCGTTCACTGCCAGGCCACGTTGAGCTTCTCATCAACCCACACCCCCAAGTCCTTCTCCTCAGGGCTGCTCTCAATCCGCTCATTACCCAGCCTGTATCCATGTTTGTGATTGCCCTGACCCAGGTGCAGAACCTTGCACTTGGCCTTGTTGAACTTTATGAGGTTCGCATGGGCCCACCTCTCAAGCCTGTCCAGGTCCCTCTGGATGGCATCCCTTTCCTCTAGAGTATCAACCACACCACACAGCTTGGTGTCATCAGCAAACTTGCTGAGGGTGCACTCAATCCTGCTGTCCGTGTCGCTGACAAAGATGTTAAACTGTGCTGGTCCCAATACTGATCCCTGAGGAATGCCACTCATCACTTGTCGTGGTTTAACCCCAGCTGGCAACTAAGCACCACACGGCTGCTCACTCACTCCTCCCCGGTGGGATGGGGAAGAGAATCGGAAGAGTAAAAGTGAGAAAACTCATGGGTTGAGATAAAGACAGTTTAATGGGTAAAGCAAAAGCCGCGCACACAAGCAAAGCAAAGCAAGGAATTCATTCACTACTTCCCATGGGCAGGCAGGTGTTCAGCCATCCTCAGGAAAGCAGGGCTCCATCACGTGTAATGGTTACTTGGGAAGAGAAACACCATCACTCCAAACGTCCCCCCCTTCCTTCTTCTTCCCCCAGCTTATATACTGAGCATGACATCATATGGGATGGAATAGCCTTTTGGCCAGTCTGGGTCAGCTGTCCTAGCTATGCTCCCTCCCAGCTTCTTATGCACCTAGCAGAGCATGAGAAGCCGAAAAGTCACCGACCAGTGCAAACTCTGCTCAGCAAGAACCAAAACATCAGTGCGCTATCAACACCATTCTCATCCTAAATCCAAAACACAGCACTCTACCAGCTACTAAGAAGAAAACTAACTCTATCCCAGCTGAAACCAGGACATCACTGATCTCCACTTGGACATCGACCCGTTGACCACAACACTTTGAGTGCGACCATCCATCCAATTCTTTATCCACCGAGTGGTCCATCCATCAAATCCATGTCTCTCCAATGTAGAGACAAGGATGTCATGCAGGACAGTGTCAGATGCTTTGCACAAGTCCAGATAGACGACATCAGTTGCTCTTCCTTTATCCACCAATGCTGTAACCTCATCATAGAAGGCCATCAGATTTACCAGGCACGATTTGCCCTTAGTGAAGCCATGTTGACTGTCACCAATCACCTTCTTATTTTTCATGCACCTTAGCATAGTTTCCAGGAGGATGCGCTCCATGATCTTGCCAGGCACAGAGTTGAGACTGACTGGCCCGTAGTTCCCTGGGTCTTCCTTTTTTCCCTTTTTAAAAATAGGAGTTTCCCCTTTTCCAGTCAGCGGGAAGTTCACTGGACTGCCACGACTTCTCAAATATGATGGATAGTGGCTTAGCAACTTCATCTACCAGTTCCCTTAGGACTTGCGAATGCATCTCATCAGGTCCCATGGACTTGTGCACCTTCAGCTTCCTTAGATGGTCTCAAACCTGATCTTCTGCTACAGTGGTTAATTCTTCATTCTCCCAGTCCCTGCCTTTGCCTTCTGCGACTTGGGCAGTGTGGCGTGAGCACTTGAGGGTGAAGACTGAGGCAAAAAAGTCATTGAGTACCTCAGCCTTCTCCATATCCCAGGTAACCAGGTCTCCCATTTCCTTCCGGAGAGGGACCACATCTTCCCTAGTCTTCCTTTTATCACTGATGTACCTACAGAAGCTTCTTTTTATTGCCCTTGACATCCCTGGACAGATTTAATTCTATCAGGGCTTTAGCTTTCCTAACCTGATCCCTGGCTGCTCAGCCAATTTCTTTATATTCCTCCTGGGCTACCTGTCCTTGCTTCCACCCTCTGTAGGCTTCCTTTCTGAGTCTGAGTTTGTCCAGGAGCTCCTTGTTCATCCATGCAGGCTTCTGGTGTTTTTGCCTGACTTCCTCTTTGTTGGGATGCATCGCTCCAGAGCTTGGAGGACGTGATCCTTGAATATTAACCAGCTTTCTTGGGCCCCTCTTCCCTCCAGGGCTTTATCCCATGGTACTCTACTGAGCAGATCTCTGAAGAGGTCAAAGTCTGCTCTCCTGAAGTTCAGGGTAGCAAGTTTGCTGTGTGCCCTCCTCAGTGCCCTAAGGATTTTGAACTCCGCCATTTCATGGTCACTGCAGCCAAAGCTGTCCTTGAGCTTCACATTCCCCACCAGCCCCTCCTTGTTTTATGATTTTTTTTAATGATTTCCCTCAGATTTTAACTATTGTAATTACCTTATTTCCTTCAATTCTGCACACCCTTATATAGTACTTATGCACTTTAACAGGGACACTAACACTGATTGCTGCCAGTGATGATAACACAGTTTGGCTTAGTCTATATTTTAAAAAAAATATTTCATTACTGCATAAAGATGATAACCTCTACAATACATATAATCTTTTTCATGCATTTCACTTCCTTAGCTGTCCTGGTTACTCTCCTGTGTCCTGAGAACACATGAAGAAAGAGAAGGGGGAACGTAGTGACTGTCTGGCTGGACAAGTGGCCAGTGTTAGTCCAGTATTCAGGAGCGCAGCCTACTGCTCTCCTGCTATGTGTTGTAATGTTAGAGGTGATTTATTGTTCTCACATGTTGAATATTGTGCATTTACTAGTCAAATGCATGCTTTTCTACTGTATGCCTCTGTCAGAAAGGATAATTCAAGAAGCACAAATTAATCACATTTTTCTCTGAAGCTATCAAGGTGTATGGGGAGGAAATGAAATCATGTTAGGAGAGATCAAAAATAAATATGCCTTAACAGAATGTCTGATATTATTTGGTCACATGCCTGCAGTAAATAGCTACATTTTTAATTTCGTCCTTGGATTTCATTTTCACTCTGTAGTCAGTGAAGTCAGGGCAATACATTAAATATTATTCAGAATGTTCCCATTGCCTTCACCCCCTGCTGCTTTAGCCTCTTCAGATTACTTTGAAGTTTGATCTTTATCCCCCTGTGCGTTCATTACTCTTCCACTTACAGGTCTTGCTGCATATCTGATTACAGCTGAACTTTCATGGTAGAAACATCTGACCAAAAAGTACATGACACAGCAGTACAGGTGCAGAACTGTAGTTTGGGTTTACATAAGATGTTTCAGAATGAACAAACATCAACTTAATGTTCTGCAAACTGACATCAGCAGAAATCAGACTATGAACTTAATAAGGAAAAAACCTAATCACAATATCAGAACTTTTAGTATATTTTCACCCATTCTTCTACAGTATGTAACTCACATACCTACTTTCTGTGAAGGGAAGGAGATATAAAGAGAAGGAGGTGAAGGATCCTGGAGTTGTTATGTCATCTTTTTTCTGCTATTTGTATTTAGCATTCCTTTGCATATATAAATAGCAATCTAACATTTCTTAGCTCAATTTTATTTCTTAGTCTTAAATTATGAAAAATATATACTATGAAACTAAGGGACATTTGGCAATGACAAATGAAATACATACAAATGTTTCAAATGGAGTACAGCGGGATAATACTCTTCAATTCTTAAAATGAGAAAGTTGAGGACAGAAATTCAGTTTATATTTTCTCAGGTTTGCTGAATTTACCTCACCAATGAATGATTATTGCTCTTAGTAATGGTGTTTCACAACTGGTAAGTGCTTTGCTTTACTTTTACTTTCTAGGGCTAATTTTTATAATTGCAATGGTAGTGACTTAAATCAAATTATTTCAGATCACATACTTTAGTTGTTGAGTTTGATCCAGGTGATGTGACTGGAAGTACCTAATATCATATGTAGTCAAGAGAGCATGGTAAGTAAACTCAAAAAGCAATTAAATGAAACTATCTGCTGACCAAGGATATTCAACAGCAGATACAGAGAACAGGGATTTGTCTGAATTTAAGAGCCCCAGTTTTAATGCCCTCCAAAGGTTACAGTAAACAAGGATCTTGCTTCTTCCAAGAGCGTATTGATGCTACTATTCTGTTCCTCACACCACCTGCTGAAGCTATGTAAAAATTGTGTGCAAAAGAGTACATGATTTATTAAGCCAAACCTAGAAAACATAATCAACACGCTCCATAGGAAAGGTTAGGCTTGCAAGCAAGGCACTCTGTTATCTGGGTTCTTCTCCCACTGTTAATCCTGTGCCTTTTTCAGGTTCTAAGAAGTCCCTAGCAAACTCCTCCTCTCTGCCTTAAGAAAGAATGAACCTTTGTTCATGTATTCCTTCCAGGAACTTCTCTTCCTTCAACAGTAAGACTGAAAGACCTATTTTACAAGATTTACCAATCAAGAATCAATGCAGGCTGGTCTTTAAATGCTTCTTAAGACTGGGACTGAAGATGCTCCAACTAGATCTAGTCAGGTAGATGCTGATTCCCTCTCAGTGTTTGGTTAATAAATTGGCTGTTGTGACTCACCTTTCTGAAGCATACAGAAAACCCAGATAACTAGTCCAACAGCTAACCTTGAAGTACCGTTTTGACTTTTTTCTGGCCTAATGTTAGTTTCTGTAACAATCCAATAAAAGAAAGTCAAAAAGCTTTTTTCTAAGTGCTCAACAGCTGTTCATTTTTTCTGTGCTTGCACATGCTGAATCAGCAATATTTAACATAACTGAAGAATTTGTTCTATTTTCTATTTATAGCATGAAAAGCACTTGTAAAAGAGCCTACTGCAGGTAATAATTTTCAAAAATATGCAGTTGTCTGTTTTCTGTGTTCCTCCTGCAATGCTTAGACACCAAGAGCTTGAGAAATAAAATTTAGGAGGAAAAATAATTCTTTATGAAAAATCCATGGGAAAACAGTAAGCAATTTTTATTAAGATATCAGAACACTGTTTTACCTGTGTGTGACAGGGCATCTGGATATGCTAGTTAACTACTTAACAGATAGATACAAATATTTTTGAACAGTAAAACTTAACAATCCTTTTTTTTTACTTACATAATTTTGTCATATGATGTTTTTTGAATGCTTGACTGTGGATGTCATACATGTTTTACAGTAATGTAACACCATGAACTCTAGCAGAGACACCTGTGATTTACACTGACACAAACCTTGTATATGCAAATAATAGTTATTTTGAGTTGCAAAGTCTGTTCTGGGGCTACGGAACAAGTTTTCTCTGAAAAAAAAGCATATTTTATGTTGTTGATTATTATTTATGAGATTTCATTTACAAATGATACAAAAGTACAGCAGTCTGGCATCTCTAGGCACTGGAACAGGAAATATACCTTCAACAGGACATGTGTTTAAGACAAATACATTAACTTACTCAAGCATGGCTTTAAAGGATTTCAGAAAGTTTTAGTATGATTCACATGATTCACAAACAGAAGTAAAGAGAAGCCACTGAAATAACTGAGGTACAGCATACTAGGAAAAACTGACAGTAATTTTTTTTAGTACCAGTCAACATCTTTCAAATTAAATCCCATTAAAAACAGAAAAAGCTAATGAAAATTTTAAAGAATATTGCCTACCTACACAGTAAAATCTCTTATTCTAACCCCAGGTTTCTTACATTAAAGCTATTTTTTTTTCACTTTGCAGTCAGGCTGGTGCTGGAGAGTGTCCAAAGAAGAGCAACGAAGCTGGTGAAGGGTCTAGAGAACAAGTCTTATGAGGAGCAGCTGAGGGAGCTGGGGTTGTTTGGTCTGGAGAAGAGGAGGCTGAGGGGAGACCTTATTGCTCTCTACAATTACCTGAAAGGAGGTTGTAGCCAGGTGGGGGTCGGTCTCTTCTCCCAAGTAACAACCAATAGGATGAAAGGAAACAGCCTCAAGCTGCACCAGGGGAGGTTTAGGTTGGATATTAGAAAAAACTTCTTCACCGAAAGGGCTGTCAGGCACTGGAACAGGCTGCCCAGGGAAGTAGTTGAGTCTTCATCCCTGGAGGTATTTAAAAGATGGGTAGACGTGGTGCTCAAGGACATGGTTTAGTGGTGGACTTGGCAGTGCTAGGTTAATGGTTGGACTCGATGATCTTAAGGGTCTTATCCAACCTTAATGATTCTATGATTCTATGATTTTATGATTTAGGAATACACAGGAAATAACTGTACTCATATGGATGTGGGGGTGTCTAATTTCCTTTATCACATTGTATCTAAACAGTTTGTTGATTTTTCTTTCCCCCAGTCATCAAATGTATTAAAAATGTATTTAACCAAATTTGGTAACATTTTAATTCTAAATTATTAAGTTTTAAAACCAAATGTTGAGCATTTTTAATATATATTAAAAATTGGCTGAAGTGATTTTTTTAAATGATCAATACATTTCAATACATTGATTTCTAAGCATCTAAAGGAACTTAAGGAAATTATTTCATCATTAATTTGGCAATTTTATTAGGATGAAATGTTCCAGTATAAAGATTCAGATTGACATTGCTTAGTTTGCTAAAATGGTGCAAAATCAACGATTCTGTGGTGGAGACAACCTCTGTCCAAAGCATAACTATGCTGCCCTGTGAAAAGGAGGTGAAAAGGAATAAGAAAGAATTTGGAAAGGCTTCAAAGCCTTTGCTGGTTTAAAGCCTCTGTTAGCACCACAAAGAAATCTATCACCATGTATTTTCACACAAGTCAGGCTTTTACAGCCTACAATGCATGACTGGCTGAGTCAGCATGACTGACTGAAAAATGTTATACCACTAAGAAATTACGGTAATGGCATGCAAATGGATTGGAAATTAAATACAAATCCAGGACTAATGTATAGCTAGACTTAGTTTCACCTTCCAGACCTAAGGTTCAGTCTATTTCACTAACGTGTTTAAAGTGTCCTCTCTAGAATAATTTCCACTATTACAGTAATTCGGACAATGGATAATTTAGGTACCAAGGCTTCTTCTGATCTATGGGCAGTGATATGTCATCATTTCTATAGGAGATGCCCACTAATATCTTGAATTAGATTAGTGTCCTGGTTTCAGCTGGGATAGAGTTAATTTTCGTCTTGGTAGCCGGTATGGGGCTGTGTTTTGGGTTTAGGATGAGAACAATGTCGATGATACACTGCTGCTTTGGTTCTTG
This sequence comes from Platalea leucorodia, assembly GCF_965183815.1. NCBI lineage: Eukaryota > Metazoa > Chordata > Aves > Pelecaniformes > Threskiornithidae > Platalea > Platalea leucorodia. The sequence goes on along the minus strand of NC_138823.1, from coordinate 85,626,942 downwards.
CTAAGTAGTGCTAAGCTGTCTCTAAATAGGTGCTAAGTGGCGCTCACACTGGTCAAGGACTTCTTAGCTTCCCCTGCTCTGCCGGGGGCACAAGAAGCTGGGAGGGGGCACAGCCAGGGGGAGTGCTGACCCAGACTGGCCCAAGGGCTATTCCATACCATATGACGTCATGCTCAGTATATATAAGCTGGGGGAAGAAGAAGGAGGGAGGGGGACATTGGGCGTGATGGCGTTTGTCTTCCCAAGTAACCATTACGCGTGATGGAGCCCTGCTTTCCTGGAGATGGCTGAACACCTGCCTGCCAATGGGAAGTAGTGAATGAATTCCTTGTTCTGTTTTGTTTGCGTGCACGGTTTTTGCTTTGCCTATTTAACTGTTCTAATTTATTTTACTTCAATTATTAAACTGTTCTTATCTCAACCCACGAGTTTTCTCCCTTTTACCCTTCTGATTCTCTCCCCCATCCCACTGGTGGGGAGTGAGCGAGCGGCTGCGTGGTGCTGAGTTGCTGGCTGGGGTTAAACCACGACAATTGGTCTGTTCTGAAGTGTAAGTAGGATTACTCATGTGCTGGTACTCTTGATCACTTTAAGGGGATCATGGAATCATTCTGTCTCGTATATAGCCTCTGTACCCCAAACCATGCAATTAATTTCTTGTCTGTCCACTAACTCACATTTTTGCAACGGTCTGCTGAAGCACTCACAATAGACCTGCAATCATTACAAATCTTGATGCACAATTGACATGCTCCTTATCATATCTCTTTTGTGGCGTAGTACACTTATGCTACTACTCACGGGCCTTGAGATCCTCTTTTGCTCTAACTGTATCAGGTACGGTCTAGCCCTTGCCTCCCTCCTCTTGCTTGATATGCTCTATATTAGAGGAAGAATGTTTGTAGCTATTTCATTTGTTCTGAGAAACAGCTGAAGATGACTTTGCTAGAGGGAAGAAAGGCGAGCAGAACACAAATACACGCACGGACTACACATCTGAAAAACACCAGATGCTGATAAGCAATCTATCCTTTGTCCTTGAGACAGGTCACATATATGCTTATGCCTCAAATGAGGTATGATAGGAATGCAGTCCTTTCCCATACAAAAAAAGTGTGGAATGCAGTTTGGGAGATGGTACATGGCTCTTACATATAGTAAACACAAAAGGAGTTCTTTGCTGCAAGGACTTGATTTCCTCCCTCAAAAGAGCAGCTAAGGAGAACTCATAGTCTCCCAGCATTTGCAAGGCAACACTAGTGTAAGCAAAAACCCACATTGCTATCTACTTGACAGACTGAGTTCTGGTTATGATTAATGGGGACTGGGAGTTAATGGGTAGGGCAAGGGTACTATGGAAAAGAGATGTCTACCATTCATCTTTACTTGCTCTATTTGAGCATCAGCATTACAGTCACTTAGTAAAAAAGTTTATATCAGCATTAATAAGAATAATAAAAGTAACAATGCCCAATTTCTCATGTCTACCAGGATAACAATGGAAGACTAAGAAGGTGACCACCATGATCAGTTTCTTGTTCTATGTGATATATGACCAAGCTTCATTCCTGGAAAAGCTCAGATTCTCCTACTACAAATATTTAATGGCTTAGCTAATGTTCATATTTGTCAACAATAAGGTTTCAGAAAATGGCACTATACTGGTTGACAACTACTGAGTGAAGAAGCTTGAAGCACGGGAATTTCATCAATCACCATACAGCTTGCAGATTTTAGAATTTTAATTTACAACAAAAGCTTTACATTTCAGAGGAACTGGACTCAATTTGGACATAAATTTTCACTCATTTCACTGTGTTTAGTTGTGAAATTTTCTGTTTAGTACAAGCCAAGAGGGCTGCAGGTCATTCATGCATATTCATCTAAATTTTATGCATTTTTTTTTTCTTTTTAAGTTTATTCTCTGACAAGTATGAACACTAGAAAGTAAAGGTATAGAAACCTGAAATGTATACTCTTGCCATTTAAGACAAGTTTCTACTGAAAAGGCATTAGATAGCTGGGGGTTCTCTTGGCTCAGATTACATAAAGTTTCCATTTGTGGAATTTATAAAGAATTGAAACTTAATAATAAAGATCACAGTATTCAGATGCTTTGTAATCAGTGTGACAAAAAAAGCAGGTGTGAATGTGAACAGCAAAGTGTACTACTCAAAAGAAGAAATACTACTAAAGCAGTGCATCACAGGAAAACTTTCCATATTCTACATCTCAGGAACAAAGGAGAAAAGTTTTGTTTTTTACGCTATGATTCAGTTCCTCTCATCCATAGTGTGGAGAAAATAGGCTTTACCAATCTGTTTTGGGATTACAAATTAATGTTGGAAATGCCTATTGAAAGCCATTTAACCTTCCTCATGGCAATAGAGTGCCATCAAGTATGTAACATCAGAGGCTTGTCCAGCTGTTTTTAAAAGACTGCGGTGACAGGCTTTCCACCATCACTGATATGACCTTCCTAAAATTTATCTGGGAAAAGAAAAAGAGAAATGGAAGCATTAAAAAGTCACTCTGGCATGTTTAGTTTTGTCAATGGTGCATGCCATCCTCTCTTAGAGTTTGGGTCTTTGCTGCCCTCATGTGGCTCGTAGAAAAGAGTCCCAAGGTAGAAAAGGGGCCTTGGTGTGTTCAAACACTGGACAGGTATACTGTTGTTACAGTACATTCAAACTTCACAGTGTCAGATAGAGTTTAATTATACTTCAAAACAGTAAGTACTCCTTAAGAAACTAACCATAGCAGGTAGTATTAGGGATTTCTATTTGACTTCTTATTTCTATTTTTTAAGATAACTATTTCCTTGATATAATATGCATGCTTGCTTATTTTTTCATGTGTCATAAAAATAATCTTGGATGTTGTCAATTAATCCTGAAGTAGTAAGGTTAATGGCTACTACCAGTAACAAAAATACCTTATGTATATTAAGAAATGAGACCTAAAAATGGCACTGTAACTATAACCATATTTCTTTTTTTTTTTAATCTGTTAATAGATCACAGAAACAAAGGCTGAAATCCAGATTATCTTACTTCAACAGTGAAAATCCCATGAACTCTAGAAGAGTCAAGTTGTCATTTTAATTCAGACTGAAATTTAGAAAGAATTAATACAACCAATGCTAAATTCCATATAAGTACAATTTCTTAACGTGTTCATTCTGCAGCCCACTCATATTTCATCAAGTACTTGCTATACAGCCTGCAACAACAATCCACTGACTCACACCAGTTGTTCCCTCTGTTCTTCTCAACAAAGCAAAGGTTTGCCAGCATTAGTTCTTGTTGTAAGCAGTCATTTACTTACTTGCCTTGAGCTTTTCAAATACTGTTATGAGAAAGGACTATGATAAAAAGCATGATAACAAGGTGTATGGGGTTTAGTCTAGTTGTATAATCTATAGTGATATACTAGCATCAGAGATAATGGTTCTTTCTGTAATAAAGTCACTTCAGCCTGGCCAGAACTTGACAGAAACAAGAATAGAATGGTTTGGCAATCAAATACTAGCTAACAAGAAATCAACAGGCTCAGAGCTCTTTTCAGCAGTATCGCTGACTGCAAAGAGAGGCTTGAGTCCTACTAAACAACACTGTGCAACGCACATTAACACTATGGAGGGCTCTGTGCACTTCACAAACATAAATTAATAGCAAGCACCCAACAATAGGTCTCCACAGTTCCTGTATTTATCACATCCTGTATGCTTCTCCTGCTAAGTGCTCACAACTTTATTTAGAGCAATGGACTGAATACAGCTATGACAAACATGCTGATCCCTCCAAGTCAGCAAGAGTTGTGACAGCTTACTTAAGAGCTGAATTTAACTGTATGATTATCAGAGAGGCCTCAACAAGGAAGAAATTTCTTAATCATGATAAAAGAAGAATCCTCTATAGCAATGCAGGAGGCAGGGTATGGATCCTGCAAGCCTGTTGTACATCAGGCAACACTTGCACATCGTTTTACAGAAGTGCCGAGTTTCCAAACTTGCCTCTAGTACTGATTTCTTGTTAGGGTAAAACTTAATGTGCACAGTGGGACCAGTCTCTTAGAAGAGTCTTATGCAATTGTGCACATACATGAAGCAGGCAAGAAGCACATCAACTTCTAACAGCAGCTCTTCTCACTTCCCACTTGACAGCCTCTGGACCAGAACTTGCTGCACTTGGATCCCAATATGGTTGGAATTAGGCAGCCCAAAGGATCCAGGAATTTAGGAGTTTCTGGTATCCTTGGGTACATATTCATTTTTTGGAAACAGAGCACACCATGATGTTTTCAGAATAGTTGCATAAATTTGTTTCATAAAATGAAACCAGACGTTCAAATATAAACATTTCTCACGGAACAGAAACTGTAAGCTTTGACTAGCACTTCTTTACACCAAAACTGCTTTTCAAAATGTTGAGACAACCCTCTCTGACATCAGTTTATTCCAGTAATAATGCACAGAAATATTTTTAGGGTTTTTCATGAATTTTTAATTAAACATGATTCATTATTATTTAACAATGATAGAAAATACAGTTGTTTATGTGTCTGACTTTTTTGCTTTTACTACTCATGACACATGATCTAATTTAGAGTTCCAACGACAAGAGCACTTTGAGTTAGAATAGATTTTCTATTCAGACATTGAGAACAGAGACTTTTAGTTATAGACTATAATGCAAGTGATGGACAGCCCTCATAATACTTTATTCTGAGTAGAAGGAGCTTTCCAGGGTTATATTAGGAGTCCTAAGGGAAAATTTTATTAATTTGGAAAAGGGTAAAACATTTGATTTTCTTGGCGGGGGGGGGGGGGGGGGGAGGGGAAGAGCAAGAGGGTATTTTACAGAGATATCCTCTATACAGCAAATCCAAACACAGCGCCTCTCTCTCCCCTTACCCCCTTTTTTGTTGTTTTGAGGGGGTTTTCTGGTGGCAGTTTCCTCAAGAATATTTCATAAGATTAATGAATCAATATGTGAAGATATTTAAAATGTCCTTAAATCATTATTTTGTTACGCTGAAATAATGGCATTTATTGAGTTCTGTGGAATGGACATAGATACTGTTAAAACTCTGTGTGTTCTTTAGTGCGTTAACACAGGAAAATTGAATTACATCATAACTCCTACTAAAGAAATATGAATATGAAGATGTTCCAAGAGAAATAATTAAAATACTTACATTAGTAATATTGCCAGTATATGATAATAATTTTTTAAATGAGCAACTTTATGTCATTTAGCTTGCATATTAAAGCTTTGTATTTTACAAAAGAATCTGAACCAGCAGTGTGCCACTGCAGAATATTTTTTCACTGTTGCTTCAGAAGCAACAAGGAAAAGCTGTCCATTGATTTTTACTATAAGCAGAAATTTTAATACAGAGAATGCTGACAACTACTTTCAAAATTCATTGCAAAGCCACTGAAAATATATCATTTATCTTTTTCACAAATATATGGGACAAGTGAGATGGGCTGAGGTTTTCAGTAGTTTCAGTGGATAGAGAGGTTTTGCTAGGAACCTGGTGAACTGAAAAAAAAGGCCATAGGGTTCAGAACCCATTGTCAGGAAGTTGTTTAGATAAATGATTTTTGTTCCTATCTAGATCTCAGGAGTTACACAAATCTGGATTTTGAACTGATTTACTATGGCTGGCCGGTGAATGTTCAAAGAATTATGGCAAAAACTGTAAGCCCTTTTTCATATCGGTGAGCAATTACATGGCAAGTACTACTGAAGCAGTGCAAATGTACTTTTTCCTTTTAATTTAAGGCTGATTTTGTAGACCCATCAGTTCTGAAGACATTTGTGCCAAAATTTCAGCAATCAATATGTTAAATTTTACATTATGGATGCAATTTAAATTTTACCTATGACCTTTCAAAGATCTTCAGCACCGCACTTTATCTTCACTATTATTAATACTAAGAGATAAATGGAGTTTTTTGGTGAATAACTCAAAATACATTTAACTCCAGAATTTCCTTAATCTCAATTACGATTTTCATGTGGTTTTCTTAAGCTGCTTCATTCTCATTCATACTATGTAATTGTCAAGCATGCAAAAGGACTAAGTAATTCCATTCCTGTCTTTTTCGAATGTTTTTCCTTTTTTTTTTAGTTCTGTGCTATCCATTAGGAAATACAGGAAAATAAACAAAAACAGCTAAGTAAAAGAGAGCTCAAGGAAACACCACACTAAGAGACAAAACCTATTCCCATAAAACTTTCTGAGAAATCCCACCAGGTGCAAACATGCTAGTTCCACATTTGCTAAGTTCAACCACACAGTCCTTGAAGGTTACTTACTATGTAACTTATTTTCTATGCTAGACATTAAAAAAACCCATTCATTCTCTGGAACCCTCATTTGGCAAAAGTAACTGCAGAGTACTCATTCCAGATTTTGAAAGTCAGGATAACTCCTGTAACTTGCCCTGAAATTTTTATTACTGTGAACAAAAGAAGGATCTAGCCGAAGCAGTTTTGATGCATTTTAAACTGTCTAAAATAAAACCCCAGAATTATTACCCAACAATTTTTGTAAATGTAACAAATCACATCAACATGGCATCAGCTGTACATATGGGATTTTGTAGATGTGCATTAAGTTGGTTTGAGTGTTCTCTGCACTGGCCAAAAGCCACGAGAATGTAATTTGTTTTGGCTCATTATGGATTTGAGCTTAAAAATGCTGTCTAAGAATTTATGTGGAAACCAATGAGAAATCAGAGCAGGTATCAGTACACAGGTTTTATGTACTTTCTAAAAGGAGCTCAGGTTACTAAGCAGGCATATCCTTCTCCAGCTCTGATTTCCAGCTGGGTTGTTTTATGTAGCTGCTAATAATATGTATCAATAGCCTGCAGTGACAAAGGCAGAGACGGCTGTTGCTGGTCCCTGCTACTGTAATAGTATCTGTAAATAATAATTTGTAAGAGCAAAGAAGAAGAAAAGCTTTTGCAAAACTTTCATTTTGGCTTGATTTTGTAAAGCGCTTTCACATGAACATTTGGGCACATCCATAATCTCTTCAATTTTCCAGGTCAAAATCATGTTGTTAAAGGTAGGAATTTGTTCATACGGAACTGAGGCCATGAATGGATGGCAAACACCGGATGAGAATGAGCTTTCTCACACTTTCACAAAACTTAACTGTTTTCCATTTACCCTACTAATAAGTTGGGCCATGAAAATACTCCATTTTAGAAGTCTCACTGGCTACTGTGAGACTACGCACAATGGACCGACAATCACTGATTACATATAAGGAAGACAAGCTTTTGACATGTTTTAGTATGTTAGAAAATTTCTCCTGCTGCCTGATTTAACATGAAGGACAGGGACCTATAAGGATTAATAGCCTGAATTGAAATACAAAGATTTTTTTGAGAGCTCTAGGAAGAAAGAATCCAGTTACATAAACCAGCTGGAGTTACCACCATTGTACATGCGATTATAAATGAGTCTATATCTTCTGTATCAGATATGGCTGTGTGTGAAGAAACAAGACTATTTTATTTGCTGCACCACTACATACTTCAAAATTATAATAGAACTGTTATGGATATGTTATAAAACTATATTCATATAAGTATTTCTATCTTTTTTTCCTTCTTTAGCAACAACACTTTCATTCTCCACCTCAAAAATTAATGAATCTCTGAGAAAGCTGTTTCTCAGTGGAAAACAAGCTCATCAATATGCCAAAATGAGTGTCTAAAAGAATAATGACCTGCAGACTTTAAAAGTATACAAGAGAAGCTGTTTGTTTTTTTTTTTTTTTTTTAAAAAAGGGTATTTAATTACACATATTGCTTTCCCCTGTGGTTCTAGTTTCTCAGGATGATTCAGCCTCCTTCTCTACTCTGAAATAAGACAGGATCCTCCAGTGAGTAATGCAGCCTCATCTTAGGCCAGCTGTCTTCATTGATTATAGACGGAATCTGGAGCAAGTAGGCAGCTAGCTTAGGTGTCACAGTTCAGTGTTTAAAGATAAACAGAATAATTCTAGATTTCTGGGGATATTTTCAAAGGTTCATTAGCAGCTGCTTAACACCACCCAAAAGAAATGCCCAACTGCCTTAATCCCTCTTAAAATTCTCTATCTGTTGCAATCCCCCCATCAGTATAACACAAATAATCCCACTATTATTTTGCCTCTCAGTTTTCTTCATTTGTTTTTTCTTTTATTTTTTTTTTTTTTTTTAAATTTGATTATGAGTATCCGTAGTCCCCCCTATCGTACGTATCAATCTGCCAGCCTTGGCCCTACAGCAATAACCATGAAATTCAGACAATCCCTTCCTTTGTTAGTTGTCCAATAACACAAATCTCTCTGAGACTGCTTCCCATTTCAAGCTGAGAAAAATAATACCTTCCTACCTCAGAGGAAGGAGGGAAAATGTATTAATTTTTAGGAAGCACTTGACTTCTGAAGTGAGTGAGAATATAAAAGAACATAAACAAAGTGAAACTGCACTACTCATCAGTGGAAGTATACTTTTCAAATCTATTTTTATTTAGTTTTTCCTGATCAGCAATCCTTATATTTACTGTGAATTATAGATTCAATTCTGCAAACACAGAAAAAAATTTAACTGAAAACAATTCTTGTCCAGTTTCAGAGGAATACTACAGGTTTTCAAATTATTCATTAGGAATTGTTTAATCAAAAATGTAATTACTCTCTGCCCTTCCCACCCACTCCCATGATTCATATAAAGAAGCTTTTCTTTTTTAAGAATTTTCAGATAAAACTTTTAGGCAAACAAGCACAAAATTCCATTTTAAAGCAACTGAAATACTTATATTTTTAAAGTAGGGTTCCTACAACATACACAGCCTATTTGTCTCTGCATGAAAGCAAAATGTACATCTGTAGACACACATGCAAAAACCATACAATACTTCTTTTGATGAATCCAGGAAAGAATATCACACAAGTTTTATGGGTTTAGTCTCGTCTGGCATAAGTTAGTGTGTGGCTATACCAAAATACATCAGTCTAGAACAACTTTCACAATGTCAGATTTCAGCCTACTGCCAAAAAGCTTAAACATTTTTGAAAACAGTTTACAAAGTGATTTTAAATGTTCTCCTGAAGAAAGACACAAGGCCACAATTACAAAATGTTCTTCTTACCCTGCAGTTTCTCTAAGAAAGAACACTTCGGCTTTTATTATTTCTAAAAGAATGAGAAAGAGGATATGGCTCTGCTTGCAGTTTGCATTTAATTTTCCTAAGTTCTTTAATTAGACAAATTTGTTTTCTCTTCACTAAGTGTTAATTCAATCATTTTTGTCTATACCATGACTCACTTAAATGTGTGCATCTTTAATAGGAAAATGTTAGCCATGAGTAATAGATAGCAAAATCTTGCATCTGCATTGTCAACTCCTTTAACATGCTTTTAACAAGGTTTATGAATTTAAAGTGTGAAGGCCAATAGAGTACAAGGTGAAAATATTTCACATTTCAGAAACTATTCAGCAGCGGGTCCTCACAGACACAATATCTTTGAGGAGAAATGTTTAAGGTATATGTGGAAGGCAAATAGTTCCTTTAACTGAGTTTAAGGATTATTTGTTAGTTCAAGCTGTATATGGAAATTCCCTGTATATTTTAGATATAAAACCATTTCTTCCTGCAAGTGGTGAAGACTGGCCCACATACATTTTATAGTACAGTTTCGTTTAGGTACTTGTATTTATGCACAGCAAATACTGATGAGTCTACCTCAGGGAACTTGAAGCCACACATACTGACATCAGTGGCAAGTATCCATGCAATTTTAATAATGTAGAACCATGGTCTTAATCAAGCAAATCAGTAACACTCAGAATAAATGAAATAATCTTTATGCATTACTCATATGGACCATTCAGCTATCTAACCCAAGGATTCACACACACAGTTATCTTCAATGACCTGAACACATATCCACTACTCAGGGAACAAAATTTTCCAAGCTGTTAGATAAAACATAACAAAGTAATGGATACATTTACATGAAATTCCGTGCACCAAACATAAGAGTCCAGAGTTTCTACACTGACAGAATTATACTCCACAAATATAGCCTGCCTGACAAAGGCTTTCCTTGTATTCTAACTACTATGTCTGTCAATTTATCTTCATATCTGTCAAACTACTTATGTCCCATGCCTCCCCTTTTTATTCATCCCTTTCCCCTTAAGTGTTTGCTCTCCATTTCGAAGTCTAGCATATTCTACTTTTTCTGTCTTCAAAGTGACATCTTATCAATTTTTTTTTCTCAAACTGCTATCCCATCTCTCTTACTCAACACTAATAGATTTATTCACCAAACTAGTGAAAGGCAATACACTCATGCTCTTTTTTGCTTTAGTTCTTGTTCCCTTTAGCTGTGTGAAAAATGTCATTTTTGTCCCTGTGTCAAATTATCTTTTAGGATCATTAAGAATTTCTTCCATTTTGACAAAACCAACTCAATAACTTTAAAAAAGGTATGTAATCATCAGTAGTGTTGGGGTGGGGTGTTGAGGGGGTACACAAAATAAACTACAACACCACTCTCTGCTTGTGAGCTAGAAAACAAAGTAGATGGATGTTTACTTAAAATTTTCCCTTTTTTTACAGAAAATTTTCTTAGTTAATAAGATACATTCACTGGAAAATAACCAGCCTCTGAGAAAAAGTAATCAGTCTCTCATCTTTAGTATCTTATTCACCCAAGGTTTCATGATACTCTTCTCACTTATCTTCCTTTATATCTCTCATCACTTTCAGTCTTCCTTCTCCATTCTGTCACTATTATACTGTAGTATACTATTGGTATTATATTATCTTACTGTTATATTGTTATTTATAAAAGTGATACGTTTAAAATACCATATCTCATTTCTTCTATACCTTTTCTTTAGGTGGCTTGGTCTAGTCTCACTGCCAAGTCCCACTATAATATTCAGCTCCTATACACTGGTTATTTCTTTGTCCCCACTCTCACACCTATCCTCTCATGCTTTGACTATTTTGTTATAGTTTACTATATCAGTTTTAGGCTGCCAAAAGATGTACTTTTTTATGAACTGGTTTATGTTCAATACTAATAGAAATTTACAAAAAACTACCATACACTTTGAAAGAGGCATTCTGTCTCCATTTTCATTATCTAGTTTTGTACTTGAAAACTTGCACATATGACAAACAGTATTTATGGGTGCAGTTGGGTAATCAATTCCCATGGTGTAGCACACCTTTAGATATATCTGACCACCACGATGAATACTAAAATGAAATTCCGTGATTAAATTGCTATAAAACTAAACAGACAATTCAGTAAATATCAACTATTTTTCCTTGCTTGAACTGATTTCCATTTAGCAAAACTAACTCCCAACAGTCTTCAAAAGGTGCCATGTTCTGTGGAATCAGACCTAAATCACTATAGTGGGTTCTTTCAAACATGAAAGGAACAATCAGACAGAAGTATTTATTAAAAATGACCAGAGGTACATAAACATATATTACAGCAATGACTATTTTTCTTTTTTTAAGTTAGAGAAAGCTATCACATTTAAAATTGTGGGTCATGTTCTTTTCTCATACATGCATATGAAGTGTCTTCATTTAAAGAATGGTTTGACATGATTTACTTTATTTTAAATCCATACCTACATTAACATTAAGAACATTAGAACTGCATCAATTTTTGAAGAGTTATTTCTTTTTTAATGATTGCAGAAGATCATTTCCTTTTCTATTTTGCTAACTGAAAAAGAAAGGATCTATTTCAGGCACTGTTAATGGTATTAGTTCTTGCACACTGAAGTAATACTGTCAAAGATGTAATACTGCTTCGAAAGCTCACTAATCATGCAGGCCTCAGTTAGGTAGACATTAAGAACCAACTTTTCAGAAAATGTTAATATTGCCACTTTAGGTCCCTAAACTCTTATATGGTGATTCTAAATCCCATCCTGTATTTCAGTTTCTGACCTCAGTGGTAACAGGTGTTAAATAAAGCATCGTGTGTCGTAATTTTTTAACACTGCATTTTCATAAGGCAGGGTTGTAAATATTTATTTAATTCAAGAAATTCCATCAATGTACCTACGACATTTAAGCAGGTATATATTTATTAGTCCTCTTCTTCCCCAGTTAGCATTACTATTACACGTATGTTATAGACGCAATAACACAGTCTTCAGAGTGTAAAATCTCTCTGCCCACAGTATAATTAGATTTCATTCTGTATGGGTTGTTGGTTGGTTTTTTTGTGGGAGAGTGTTTGTTTTGATATTATGTGGTGCTTTCCTAACACGCAAAGTGAAAAAGTTGGATAGACAACATGCCCAGGAGGAGATTCTGGATGCATTCCTCCATTAAAACCTTTGTCAATATTAGATCTCCATGAGGAGACTGGTGTGGTTTACGAGCTAAACACAAATAATTGCCTATATGCAGATGCATGCAAAAAGTAATTTTCTGGATGGTTTTGTTCTGTTTTAAATGGTCCTCTTCCTCCTGGCATGTTAAGTTCTAAAGGCAAGAGAGGTAAAAATGTCCATTTACTTGCGGCCACTAATCACTATGAAATACTTACATGGAAATCACAATATTTAGCAGTCGTGCTGAAAATAAACTTAATACTTTTCTAGCAATTAGAAGGCTGATAGTTACGGGTCAACAAGATGCAAGTTGGAACCACGATCGCATTCGTAGCTAACGCACAGGTATGAAACATCAGAAGGGGTCAAATTAATTCCTCCACCACATATCGTTGTATAGCATATAGACAGCACGAGCAATATTAACTCTTCAATGATGTAATGAAATAACCATTATAATCAAAATACTCGCAAAACTCAGCAGGCATGGAAACATACTCCCCTTGGCATGCCTTTTGCAGCACCAGTGTCCCGGGAGCTGTAGGCTTTGTGGCTCTCTGAACCCTAACCCTAACCCTAATTCTAATGGGAGCTTAGATTTTCGGCTCAGGTCCGCAGGTGCATGGGCGGTGCGGATGAGAAAGGTGTGGAGGGAGCAGTGTTGGTGCCGTGCCGTGCTCCCCTTGGCGTGCCTTTTGCAGCGCCAGTGTCCCGGGAGCTGTAGGCTTTGTGGCTCTCTGAACCCTAACCCTAACCCTAATTCTAATGGGAGCTTAGATTTTCGGCTGAGGAAATCAGGTCCATGGGTGTCGCGGATGGAAAGTTGAAGAGGGAGCAGTCTTGGTGCTGTGCCGCGCTCCCCTTGGTGTGCCTTTTGCAGCGCCAGTGTCCCGGGAGCTGTAGGCTTTGTGGCTCTCCGAACCCTAACCCTAACCCTAATTGTAATGGGAGCTTAGATTTTCGGCTGAGGTCCGCAGGTGCATGGGCGGTGGGGATGAGAAAGGTGTGGAGGGAGCAGTGTTGGTGCAGTGCCGCGCCGCGCTCCCCTTGGTGTGCCTTTTGCAGCGCCAGTGTCCCGGGAGCTGTAGGCTTTGTGGCTCTCCGAACCCTAACCCTAACCCTAATTGTAACGGGAGCTTAGATTTTCGGCTGAGCAAATCAGGTGCATGGGTGGCGCGGATGAGAACGGTGTGGAGGGAGCAGTGTTGGTGCCGTGCCGTGCTCCCCTTGGCGTGCCTTTTGCAGCGCCAGTGTCCCGGGAGCTGTAGGCTTTGTGGCTCTCTGAACCCTAACCCTAACCCTAATTCTAATGGGAGCTTAGATTTTCGGCTGAGGAAATCAGGTGCATGGGTGGCGCGGATGAGAAAGGTCTGGAGGGAGCAGTGTTGGTGCCGTGCCGCGCTCCCCTTGGCGTGCCTTTTGCAGCGCCAGTGTCCCGGGAGCTGTAGGCTTTGTGGCTCTCTGAACCCTAACCCTAACCCTAATTGTAACGGGAGCTTAGATTTTCGGCTGAGGAAATCAGGTGCATGGACGGTGCGGATGAGAAAGGTGTGGAGGGAGCAGTGTTGGTGCCGTGCCGTGCTCCCCTTGGCGTGCCTTTTGCAGCGCCAGTGTCCCGGGAGCTGTAGGCTTTGTGGCTCTCTGAACCCTAACCCTAACCCTAATTCTAATGGGAGCTTAGATTTTCGGCTGAGGAAATCAGGTGCATGGGTGGCGCGGATGAGAAAGGTGTGGAGGGAGCAGTGTTGGTGCCGTGCCGTGCTCCCCTTGGCGTGCCTTTTGCAGCGCCAGTGTCCCGGGAGCTGTAGGCTTTGTGGCTCTCTGAACCCTAACCCTAACCCTAATTGTAATGGGAGCTTAGATTTTCGGCTGAGGAAATCAGGTGCATGGGCGGTGGGGATGAGAAAGGTGTGGAGGGAGCAGTGTTGGTGCCGTGCCGTGCTCCCCTTGGCGTGCCTTTTGCAGCGCCAGTGTCCCGGGAGCTGTAGGCTTTGTGGCTCTCTTAACCCTAACCCTAACCCTAATTGTAATGGGAGCTTAGATTTTCGGCGGAGGAAATCAGGTGCATGGGTGTCCCGGATAAGAAGGGTGTGGAGGGAGCAGTGTTGGTGCAGTGCCGTGCTCCCCTTGGCGTGCCTTTTGCAGTGCCAGTGTCCCGGGAGCTGTAGGCTTTGTGGCTCTCCGAACCCTAACCCTAACCCTAATTCTAATGGGAGCTTAGATTTTCGGCTGAGGAAATCAGGTGCATGGGTGGCGCGGATGAGAAAGGTGTGGAGGGAGCAGTGTTGGTGCCGTGCCGTGCTCCCCTTGGCGTGCCTTTTGCAGCGCCAGTCTCCCGGGAGCTGTAGGCTTTGTGGCTCTCTGAACCCTAACTCTAACCCTAATTGTAACGGGAGCTTAGATTTTCGGCTCAGGTCCGCAGGTGCATGGGTGGCGCGGATGAGAAAGGTGTGAAGGGAGCAGTGTTGGTGCCGTGCCGTGCTCCCCTTGGCGTGCCTTTTGCAGCGCCAGTGTCCCGGGAGCTGTAGGCTTTGTGGCTCTCCGAACCCTAACCCTAACCCTAATTCTAATGGGAGCTTAGATTTTCGGCTCAGGTCCGCAGGTGCATGGGCGGTGCGGATGAGAAAGGTGTGGAGGGAGCAGTGTTGGTGCCGTGCCGTGCTCCCCTTGGCGTGCCTTTTGCAGCGCCAGTGTCCCGGGAGCTGTAGGCTTTGTGGCTCTCTTAACCCTAACCCTAACCCTAATTGTAATGGGAGCTTAGATTTTCGGCGGAGGAAATCAGGTGCATGGGTGTCCCGGATAAGAAGGGTGTGGAGGGAGCAGTGTTGGTGCAGTGCCGTGCTCCCCTTGGCGTGCCTTTTGCAGCGCCAGTGTCCCGGGAGCTGTAGGCTTTGTGGCTCTCCGAACCCTAACCCTAACCCTAATTCTAATGGGAGCTTAGATTTTCGGCTGAGGAAATCAGGTGCATGGGTGGCGCGGATGAGAAAGGTGTGGAGGGAGCAGTGTTGGTGCCGTGCCGTGCTCCCCTTGGCGTGCCTTTTGCAGCGCCAGTCTCCCGGGAGCTGTAGGCTTTGTGGCTCTCTGAACCCTAACTCTAACCCTAATTGTAACGGGAGCTTAGATTTTCGGCTCAGGTCCGCAGGTGCATGGGTGGCGCGGATGAGAAAGGTGTGAAGGGAGCAGTGTTGGTGCCGTGCCGTGCTCCCCTTGGCGTGCCTTTTGCAGCGCCAGTGTCCCGGGAGCTGTAGGCTTTGTGGCTCTCTGAACCCTAACCCTAACCCTAATTCTAATGGGAGCTTAGATTTTCGGCTGAGGAAATCAGGTGCATGGCTGTCGCGGATGGAAAGTTGAAGAGGGAGCAGTCGTGGTGCTCTGCCGCGCTCCCCTTGGCGTGGCTTTTGCAGCGCCAGTGTCCCGGGTGCTGTAGGCTTTGTGGCTCTCTGAACCCTAACCCTAACCCTAATTGTAATGGGAGCTTAGATTTTCGGCTGAGGAAAGCAGGTGCATGGGTGGCGCGGATGAGAAAGGTGTGGAGGGAGCAGTGTTGGTGCAGTGCCGTGCTCCCCTTGGCGTGCCTTTTGCAGCGCCAGTGTCCCGGGAGCTGTAGGCTTTGTGGCTCTCTGAACCCTAACCCTAACCCTAATTGTAACGGGAGCTTAGATTTTCGGCTGAGGAAATCAGGTGCATGGGTGGCGCGGATGAGAAAGGTGTGGAGGGAGCAGTGTTGGTGCCGTGCCGTGCTCCCCTTGGTGTGCCTTTTGCAGCGCCAGTGTCCCGGGAGCTGTAGGCTTTGTGGCTCTCTGAACCCTAACCCTAACCCTAATTGTAATGGGAGCTTAGATTTTCGGCTCAGGTCCGCAGGTGCATGGGCGGTGCGGATGAGAAAGGTGTGGAGGGAGCAGTGTTGGTGCCGTGCCGTGCTCCCCTTGGCGTGCCTTTTGCAGTGCCAGTGTCCCGGGAGCTGTAGGCTTTGTGGCTCTCTGAACCCTAACCCTAACCCTAATTGTAATGGGAGCTTAGATTTTCGGCTGAGGAAATCAGGTGCATGGGCGGTGCGGATGAGAAAGGTGTGGAGGGAGCAGTGTTGGTGCAGTGCCGCGCTCCCCTTGGCGTGCCTTTTGCAGCGCCAGTGTCCCGGGAGCTGTAGGCTTTGTGGCTCTCTGAACCCTAACCCTAATCCTAATTCTAATGGGAGCTTAGATTTTCGGCTGAGGAAATCAGGTGCATGGGCGGTGCGGATGAGAAAGGTGTGGAGGGAGCACTGTGGGTGCCGTGCCATGCTCCCCTTGGTGTGCCTTTTGCAGCGCCAGTGTCCCGGGAGCTGTAGGCTTTGTGGCTCTCTGAACCCTGACCCTAACCCTAATTCTAATGGGAGCTTAGATTTTCGGCTCAGGTCCGCAGCTGCATGGGCGGTGCGGATGAGAACGGTGTGGAGGGAGCAGTGTTGGTGCAGTGCCGTGCTCCCCTTGGCGTGCCTTTTGCAGCGCCAGTGTCCCCGGAGCTGTAGGCTTTGTGGCTCTCTGAACCCTAACCCTAACCCTAATTCTAATGGGAGCTTAGATTTTCGGCTGAGGAAATCAGGTGCATGGGCAGTGCGGATGAGAAAGGTCTGGAGGGAGCAGTGTTGGTGCCGTGCCGTGCTCCCCTTGGCGTGCCTTTTGCAGCGCCAGTGTCCCGGGAGCTGTAGGCTTTGTGGCTCTCTGAACCCTAACCCTAACCCTAATTCTAATGGGAGCTTAGATTTTCGGCTGAGGAAATCAGGTGCATGGCTGTCGCGGATGGAAAGTTGAAGAGGGAGCAGTGTTGGTGCTCTGCCGCGCTCCCCTTGGCGTGCCTTTTGCAGCGCCAGTGTCTCGGGAGCTGTAGGCTTTGTGGCTCTCTGAACCCTAACCCTAACCCTAATTGTAATGGGAGCTTAGATTTTCGGCTGAGGAAATCAGGTGCATGGGTGTCACGGATGGAAAGTTGAAGAGGGAGCAGTCTTGGTGCTCTGCCGCGCTCCCCTTGGCGTGCCTTTTGCAGCGCCAGTGTCCCGGGAGCTGTAGGCTTTGTGGCTCTCTGAACCCTAACCCTAGCCCAAACTGTAATGAGAGCTTAGATTTTCGGCTGAGGTCCGCAGGTGCATGGGTGGCGCGGATGAGAAAGGTGTGGAGGGAGCAGTGTTGGTGCCGTGCCGTGCTCCCCTTGGCGTGCCTTTTGCAGCGCCAGTGTCCCGGGAGCTGTAGGCTTTGTGGCTCTCCGAACCCTAACCCTAACCCTAATTCTAATGGGAGCTTAGATTTTCGGCTCAGGTCCGCAGGTGCATGGGCGGTGCGGATGAGAAAGGTGTGGAGGGAGCAGTGTTGGTGCCGTGCCGTGCTCCCCTTGGCGTGCCTTTTGCAGCGCCAGTGTCCCGGGAGCTGTAGGCTTTGTGGCTCTCTGAACCCTAACCCTAACCCTAATTGTAATGGGAGCTTAGATTTTCGGCTGAGGAAATCAGGTGCATGGGCGGTGGGGATGAGAAAGGTGTGGAGGGAGCAGTGTTGGTGCCGTGCCGTGCTCCCCTTGGCGTGCCTTTTGCAGCGCCAGTGTCCCGGGAGCTGTAGGCTTTGTGGCTCTCTTAACCCTAACCCTAACCCTAATTCTAATGGGAGCTTAGATTTTCGGCTGAGGCAATCAGGTGCATGGGCGGTGGGGATGAGAAAGGTGTGGAGGGAGCAGTGTTGGTGCCGTGCCGTGCTCCCCTTGGCGTGCCTTTTGCAGCACCAGTGTCCCGGGAGCTGTAGGCTTTGTGGCTCTCTGAACCCTAACCCTAACCCTAATTGTAATGGGAGCTTAGATTTTCGGTTGAGGAAATCAGGTGCATGGGTGGCGCGGATGAGAAAGGTGTGGAGGGAGCAGTGTTGGTGCAGTGCCGTGCTCCCCTTGGTGTGCCTTTTGCAGCGCCAGTGTCCCGGGAGCTGTAGGCTTTGTGGCTCTCTGAACCCTAACCCTAACCCTAATTCTAATGGGAGCTTAGATTTTCGGCTGAGGAAATCAGGTGCATGGGTGGCGCGGATGGAAAGTTGAAGAGGGAGCAGTGTTGGTGCTCTGCCGTGCTCCCCTTGGCGTGCCTTTTGCAGCGCCAGTGTCCCGGGAGCTGTAGGCTTTGTGGCTCTCTGAACCCTAACCCTAACCCTAATTGTAATGGGAGCTTAGATTTTCGGCTGAGGAAATCAGGTGCATGGGCGGTGCGGATGAGAAAGGTGTGGAGGGAGCAGTGTTGGTGCTGTGCCGTGCTCCCCTTGGCGTGCCTTTTGCAGCGCCAGTGTCCCGGGAGCTGTAGGCTTTGTGGCTCTCTGAACCCTAACCCTAACCCTAATTCTAATGGGAGCTTAGATTTTCGGCTGAGGAAATCAGCTGCATGGGCGGTGCGGATGAGAAAGGTGTGGAGGGAGCAGTGTTGGTGCCGTGCCGTGCTCCCCTTGGCGTGCCTTTTGCAGCGCCAGTGTCCCGGGAGCTGTAGGCTTTGTGGCTCTCTGAACCCTAACCCTAACCCTAATTCTAATGGGAGCTTAGATTTTCGGCTGAGGAAATCAGGTGCATGGCTGTCGCGGATGGAAAGTTGAAGAGGGAGCAGTCGTGGTGCTCTGCCGCGCTCCCCTTGGCGTGCCTTTTGCAGCGCCAGTGTCCCGGGAGCTGTAGGCTTTGTGGCTCTCTGAACCCTAACCCTAGCCCAAACTGTAATGAGAGCTTAGATTTTCGGCTGAGGTCCGCAGGTGCATGGGTGGCGCGGATGAGAAAGGTGTGGAGGGAGCAGTGTTGGTGCCGTGCCGTGCTCCCCTTGGCGTGCCTTTTGCAGCGCCAGTGTCCCGGGACCTGTAGGCTTTGTGGCTCTCCGAACCCTAACCCTAACCCTAATTCTAATGGGAGCTTAGATTTTCGGCTCAGGTCCGCAGGTGCATGGGCGGTGCGGATGAGAAAGGTGTGGAGGGAGCAGTGTTGGTGCCGTGCCGTGCTCCTCTTGGCGTGCCTTTTGCAGCGCCAGTGTCCCGGGAGCTGTAGGCTTTGTGGCTCTCTGAACCCTAACCCTAACCCTAACCCAAATTGTAATGGGAGCTTAGATTTTCGGCTGAGGAAATCAGGTGCATGGGCGGTGCGGATGAGAAAGGTCTGGAGGGAGCAGAGTTGGTGCCGTGCCGTGCTCCCCTTGGCGTGCCTTTTGCAGCGCCAGTGTCCCGGGAGCTGTAGGCTTTGTGGCTCTCTGAACCCTAACCCTAACCCTAATTCTAATGGGAGCTTAGATTTTCGGCTCAGGTCCGCAGGTGCATGGGCGGTGCGGATGAGAAAGGTGTGGAGGGAGCAGTGTTGGTGCTGTGCCGTGCTCCCCTTGGCATGCCTTTTGCAGCGCCAGAGTCCCGGGAGCTGTAGGCTTTGTGGCTCTCTGAACCCTAACCCTAACCTTAATTCTAATGGGAGCTTAGATTTTCGGCTGAGGTCCGCAGCTGCATGGGCGGTGCGGATGAGAAAGGTGTGGAGGGACCAGTGTTGGTGCAGTGCCGTGCTCCCCTTGGCGTGCCTTTTGCAGCGCCAGTGTCCCGGGAGCTGTAGGCTTTGTGGCTCTCTGAAACCTAACCCTAACCCTAACCCAAATTGTAATGGGAGCTTAGATTTTCGGCTGAGGAAATCAGGTGCATGGGCGGTGCGGATGAGAAAGGTCTGGAGGGAGCAGTGTTGGTGCCGTGCCGTGCTCCCCTTGGCGTGCCTTTTGCAGCGCCAGTGTCCCGGGAGCTGTAGGCTTTGTGGCTCTCTGAACCCTAACCCTAACCCTAATTCTAATGGGAGCTTAGATTTTCGGCTGAGGAAATCAGGTGCATGGGCGGTGCGGATGAGAAAGGTGTGGAGGGAGCAGTGTTGGTGCCGTGCCGTGCTCCCCTTGGCGTGCCTTTTGCAGCGCCAGTGTCCCGGGAGCTGTAGGCTTTGTGGCTCTCTGAACCCTAACCCTAACCCTAATTCTAATGGGAGCTTAGATTTTCGGCTGAGGCAATCAGGTGCATGGGTGTCGCGGATGGAAAGTTGAAGAGGGAGCAGTCTTGGTGCTGTGCCGCGCTCCCCTTGGCGTGCCTTTTGCAGCGCCAGTGTCCCGGGAGCTGTAGGCTTTGTGGCTCTCCGAACCCTAACCCTAACCCTAATTCTAATGGGAGCTTAGATTTTCGGCTGAGGTCCGCAGGTGCATGGGCGGTGCGGATGAGAACGGTGTGGAGGGAGCAATGTTGGTGCCGTGCCGTGCTCCCCTTGGCGTGCCTTTTGCAGCGCCAGTGTCCCGGGAGCTGTAGGCTTTGTGGCTCTCTGAACCCTAACCCTAGCCCAAATTGTAATGGGAGCTTAGATTTTCGGCTGAGGAAATCAGGTGCATGGGCGGTGCGGATGAGAAAGGTCTGGAGGGAGCAGAGTTGGTGCCGTGCCGTGCTCCCCTTGGCGTGCCTTTTGCAGCGCCAGTGTCCCGGGAGCTGTAGGCTTTGTGGCTCTCTGAACCCTAACCCTAACCCTAATTCTAATGGGAGCTTAGATTTTCGGCTGAGGTCCGCAGGTGCATGGGCGGTGCGGATGAGAAAGGTGTGGAGGGAGCACTGTGGGTGCCGTGCTGTGCTCCCCTTGGCGTGCCTTTTGCAGCGCCAGTGTCCCGGGAGCTGTAGGCTTTGTGGCTCTCTGAACCCTAACCCTAACCCTAATTCTAATGGGAGCTTAGATTTTCGGCTGAGGAAATCAGGTGCATGGCTGTCGCGGATGGAAAGTTGAAGAGGGAGCAGTCTTGGTGCTCTGCCGTGCTCCCCTTGGCGTGCCTTTTGCAGCGCCAGTGTCCCGGGAGCTGTAGGCTTTGTGGCTCTCTGAACCCTAACCCTAACCCTAATTCTAATGGGAGCTTAGATTTTCGGCTGAGGAAATCGGGTGCATGGGCGGTGCGGATGCGAAAGGTGTGGAGGGAGCAGTGTTGGTGCTGTGCCGTGCTCCCCTTGGCGTGCCTTTTGCAGCGCCAGTGTCCCGGGAGCTGTAGGCTTTGTGGCTCTCCGAACCCTAACCCTAACCCTAATTGTAATGGGAGCTTAGATTTTCGGCTGAGGTCCGCAGGTGCATGGGCGGTGCGGATGAGAAAGGTGTGGAGGGAGCAGTGTTGGTGCCGTGCCGTGCTCCCCTTGGCATGCCTTTTGCAGCGCCAGAGTCCCGGGAGCTGTAGGCTTTGTGGCTCTCTGAACCCTAACCCTAACCTTAATTCTAATGGGAGCTTAGATTTTCGGCTGAGGTCCGCAGCTGCATGGGCGGTGCGGATGAGAAAGGTGTGGAGGGACCAGTGTTGGTGCAGTGCCGTGCTCCCCTTGGCATGCCTTTTGCAGCGCCAGTGTCCCGGGAGCTGTAGGCTTTGTGGCTCTCTGAACCCTAACCCTAACCCTAACCCAAATTGTAATGGGAGCTTAGATTTTCGGCTGAGGTCCGCAGGTGCATGGGCGGTGCGGATGAGAAAGGTCTGGAGGGAGCAGTGTTGGTGCCGTGCCGTGCTCCCCTTGGCGTGCCTTTTGCAGCGCCGGTGTCCCGGGAGCTGTAGGCTTTGTGGCTCTCTGAACCCTAACCCTAACCCTAATTCTAATGGGAGCTTAGATTTTCGGCTGAGGAAATCAGGTGCATGGGCGGTGCGGATGAGAAAGGTGTGGAGGGAGCAGTGTTGGTGCCGTGCCGTGCTCCCCTTGGCGTGCCTTTTGCAGCGCCAGTGTCCCGGGAGCTGTAGGCTTTGTGGCTCTCCGAACCCTAACCCTAACCCTAATTGTAATGGGAGCTTAGATTTTCGGCTGAGGTCCGCAGGTGCATGGGCGGTGCGGATGAGAAAGGTGTGGAGGGAGCAATGTTGGTGCCGTGCCGTGCTCCCCTTGGCGTGCCTTTTGCAGCGCCAGTGTCCCGGGAGCTGTAGGCTTTGTGGCTCTCTGAACCCTAACCCTAACCCTAATTCTAATGGGAGCTTAGATTTTCGGCTGAGGAAATCAGGTCCATGTGTGTCGCGGATGGAAAGTTGAGCAGGGAGCAGTCTTGGTGCCGTGCCGTGCTCCCCTTGGCATGCGTTTGCAGCGCCAGTGTCCCGGGAGCTGTAGGCTTTGTGGCTCTCTGAACCCTAACCCTAGCCCAAATTGTAATGGGAGCTTAGATTTTCGGCTGAGGTCCGCAGGTGCATGGGCGGTGCGGATGAGAAAGGTCTGGAGGGAGCAGTGTTGGTGCCGTGCCGCGCTCCCCTTGGCGTGCCTTTTGCAGCGCCAGTGTCCCGGGAGCTGTAGGCTTTGTGGCTCTCTGAACCCTAACCCTAACTCTAATTGTAATGGGAGCTTAGATTTTCGGCTGAGGAAATCAGGTGCATGGGTGGCGCGGATGGAAAGTTGAAGAGGGAGCAGTCTTGGTGCTCTGCCGTGCTCCCCTTGGCGTGCCTTTTGCAGCGCCAGTGTCCCGGGAGCTGTAGGCTTTGTGGCTCTCCGAACCCTAACCCTAACCCTAATTCTAATGGGAGCTTAGATTTTCGGCTGAGGTCCGCAGGTGCATGGGCGGTGCGGATGAGAAAGGTGTGGAGGGAGCAGTGTTGGTGCCGTGCCGTGCTCCCCTTGGCGTGCCTTTTGCAGCGCCAGTGTCCCGGGAGCTGTAGGCTTTGTGGCTCTCTGAACCCTAACCCTAACCCTAATTCTAATGGGAGCTTAGATTTTCGGCTGAGGAAATCAGCTGCATGGGCGGTGCGGATGAGAAAGGTGTGGAGGGAGCAGTGTTGGTGCCGTGCCGTGCTCCCCTTGGCGTGCCTTTTGCAGCGCCAGTGTCCCGGGAGCTGTAGGCTTTGTGGCTCTCTGAACCCTAACCCTAACCCTAATTCTAATGGGAGCTTAGATTTTCGGCTGAGGAAATCAGGTGCATGGGCGGTGCGGATGAGAAAGGTGTGGAGGGAGCAGTGTTGGTGCCGTGCCGTGCTCCCCTTGGCGTGCCTTTTGCAGCGCCAGTGTCCCGGGAGCTGTAGGCTTTGTGGCTCTCTGAACCCTAACCCTAACCCTAATTCTAATGGGAGCTTAGATTTTCAGCTGAGGAAATCAGGTGCATGGGTGGCGCGGATGGAAAGTTGAAGAGGGAGCAGTCTTGGTGCTGTGCCGCGCTCCCCTTGGCGTGCCTTTTGCAGCGCCAGTGTCCCGGGAGCTGTAGGCTTTGTGGCTCTCCGAACCCTAACCCTAACCCTAATTGTAATGGGAGCTTAGATTTTCGGCTGAGGTCCGCAGGTGCATGGGCGGTGCGGATGAGAAAGGTCTGGAGGGAGCAATGTTGGTGCCGTGCCGTGCTCCCCTTGGCATGCGTTTGCAGCGCCAGTGTCCCGGGAGCTGTAGGCTTTGTGGCTCTCTGAACCCTAACCCTAACCCTAATTCTAATGGGAGCTTAGATTTTCGGCTGAGGAAATCAGGTCCATGTGTGTCGCGGATGGAAAGTTGAGCAGGGAGCAGTCTTGGTGCCGTGCCGTGCTCCCCTTGGCATGCGTTTGCAGCGCCAGTGTCCCGGGAGCTGTAGGCTTTGTGGCTCTCTGAACCCTAACCCTAGCCCAAATTGTAATGGGAGCTTAGATTTTCGGCTGAGGTCCGCAGGTGCATGGGCGGTGCGGATGAGAAAGGTCTGGAGGGAGCAGTGTTGGTGCCGTGCCGCGCTCCCCTTGGCGTGCCTTTTGCAGCGCCAGTGTCCCGGGAGCTGTAGGCTTTGTGGCTCTCTGAACCCTAACCCTAACCCTAATTCTAATGGGAGCTTAGATTTTCGGCTGAGGAAATCAGGTGCATGGGTGGCGCGGATGAGAAAGGTGTGGAGGGAGAAGTTTGGGTGCAGTGCCGTGCTCCCCTTGGCGTGCCTTTTGCAGCGCCAGTGTCCCGGGAGCTGTAGGCTTTGTGGCTCTCTGAACCCTAACCCTAGCCCAAATTGTAATGGGAGCTTAGATTTTCGGCTGAGGTCCGCAGGTGCATGGGCGGTGCGGATGAGAAAGGTCTGGAGGGAGCAGTGTTGGTGCCGTGCCGCGCTCCCCTTGGCGTGCCTTTTGCAGCGCCAGTGTCCCGGGAGCTGTAGGCTTTGTGGCTCTCTGAACCCTAACCCTAACTCTAATTGTAATGGGAGCTTAGATTTTCGGCTGAGGAAATCAGGTGCATGGGTGGCGCGGATGGAAAGTTGAAGAGGGAGCAGTCTTGGTGCTCTGCCGTGCTCCCCTTGGCGTGCCTTTTGCAGCGCCAGTGTCCCGGGAGCTGTAGGCTTTGTGGCTCTCCGAACCCTAACCCTAACCCTAATTGTAATGGGAGCTTAGATTTTCGGCTGAGGTCCGCAGGTGCATGGGCGGTGCGGATGAGAAAGGTGTGGAGGGAGCAGTGTTGGTGCCGTGCCGTGCTCCCCTTGGCGTGCCTTTTGCAGCGCCAGTGTCCCGGGAGCTGTAGGCTTTGTGGCTCTCTGAACCCTAACCCTAACCCTAATTCTAATGGGAGCTTAGATTTTCGGCTGAGGAAATCAGCTGCATGGGCGGTGCGGATGAGAAAGGTGTGGAGGGAGCAGTGTTGGTGCCGTGCCGTGCTCCCCTTGGCGTGCCTTTTGCAGCGCCAGTGTCCCGGGAGCTGTAGGCTTTGTGGCTCTCTGAACCCTAACCCTAACCCTAATTCTAATGGGAGCTTAGATTTTCGGCTGAGGAAATCAGGTGCATGGGTGGCGCGGATGAGAAAGGTGTGGAGGGAGCAGTGTTGGTGCCGTGCCGTGCTCCCCTTGGTGTGCCTTTTGCAGCGCCAGTGTCCCGGGAGCTGTAGGCTTTGTGGCTCTCTGAACCCTAACCCTAACCCTAATTGTAATGGGAGCTTAGATTTTCGGCTCAGGTCCGCAGGTGCATGGGCGGTGCGGATGAGAAAGGTGTGGAGGGAGCAGTGTTGGTGCCGTGCCGTGCTCCCCTTGGCGTGCCTTTTGCAGTGCCAGTGTCCCGGGAGCTGTAGGCTTTGTGGCTCTCTGAACCCTAACCCTAACCCTAATTGTAATGGGAGCTTAGATTTTCGGCTGAGGAAATCAGGTGCATGGGCGGTGCGGATGAGAAAGGTGTGGAGGGAGCAGTGTTGGTGCAGTGCCGCGCTCCCCTTGGCGTGCCTTTTGCAGCGCCAGTGTCCCGGGAGCTGTAGGCTTTGTGGCTCTCTGAACCCTAACCCTAATCCTAATTCTAATGGGAGCTTAGATTTTCGGCTGAGGAAATCAGGTGCATGGGCGGTGCGGATGAGAAAGGTGTGGAGGGAGCACTGTGGGTGCCGTGCCATGCTCCCCTTGGTGTGCCTTTTGCAGCGCCAGTGTCCCGGGAGCTGTAGGCTTTGTGGCTCTCTGAACCCTGACCCTAACCCTAATTCTAATGGGAGCTTAGATTTTCGGCTCAGGTCCGCAGCTGCATGGGCGGTGCGGATGAGAACGGTGTGGAGGGAGCAGTGTTGGTGCAGTGCCGTGCTCCCCTTGGCGTGCCTTTTGCAGCGCCAGTGTCCCCGGAGCTGTAGGCTTTGTGGCTCTCTGAACCCTAACCCTAACCCTAATTCTAATGGGAGCTTAGATTTTCGGCTGAGGAAATCAGCTGCATGGGCAGTGCGGATGAGAAAGGTCTGGAGGGAGCAGTGTTGGTGCCGTGCCGTGCTCCCCTTGGCGTGCCTTTTGCAGCGCCAGTGTCCCGGGAGCTGTAGGCTTTGTGGCTCTCTGAACCCTAACCCTAACCCTAATTCTAATGGGAGCTTAGATTTTCGGCTGAGGAAATCAGGTGCATGGCTGTCGCGGATGGAAAGTTGAAGAGGGAGCAGTGTTGGTGCCGTGCCGCGCTCCCCTTGGCGTGCCTTTTGCAGCGCCAGTGTCTCGGGAGCTGTAGGCTTTGTGGCTCTCTGAACCCTAACCCTAACCCTAATTGTAATGGGAGCTTAGATTTTCGGCTGAGGAAATCAGGTGCATGGGTGTCACGGATGGAAAGTTGAAGAGGGAGCAGTCTTGGTGCTCTGCCGCGCTCCCCTTGGCGTGCCTTTTGCAGCGCCAGTGTCCCGGGAGCTGTAGGCTTTGTGGCTCTCTGAACCCTAACCCTAGCCCAAACTGTAATGAGAGCTTAGATTTTCGGCTGAGGTCCGCAGGTGCATGGGTGGCGCGGATGAGAAAGGTGTGGAGGGAGCAGTGTTGGTGCCGTGCCGTGCTCCCCTTGGCGTGCCTTTTGCAGCGCCAGTGTCCCGGGAGCTGTAGGCTTTGTGGCTCTCCGAACCCTAACCCTAACCCTAATTCTAATGGGAGCTTAGATTTTCGGCTCAGGTCCGCAGGTGCATGGGCGGTGCGGATGAGAAAGGTGTGGAGGGAGCAGTGTTGGTGCCGTGCCGTGCTCCCCTTGGCGTGCCTTTTGCAGCGCCAGTGTCCCGGGAGCTGTAGGCTTTGTGGCTCTCTGAACCCTAACCCTAACCCTAATTGTAATGGGAGCTTAGATTTTCGGCTGAGGAAATCAGGTGCATGGGCGGTGGGGATGAGAAAGGTGTGGAGGGAGCAGTGTTGGTGCCGTGCCGTGCTCCCCTTGGCGTGCCTTTTGCAGCGCCAGTGTCCCGGGAGCTGTAGGCTTTGTGGCTCTCTGAACCCTAACCCTAACCCTAATTCTAATGGGAGCTTAGATTTTCGGCTGAGGCAATCAGGTGCATGGGCGGTGGGGATGAGAAAGGTGTGGAGGGAGCAGTGTTGGTGCCGTGCCGTGCTCCCCTTGGCGTGCCTTTTGCAGCACCAGTGTCCCGGGAGCTGTAGGCTTTGTGGCTCTCTGAACCCTAACCCTAACCCTAATTGTAATGGGAGCTTAGATTTTCGGTTGAGGAAATCAGGTGCATGGGTGGCGCGGATGAGAAAGGTGTGGAGGGAGCAGTGTTGGTGCAGTGCCGTGCTCCCCTTGGTGTGCCTTTTGCAGCGCCAGTGTCCCGGGAGCTGTAGGCTTTGTGGCTCTCTGAACCCTAACCCTAACCCTAATTCTAATGGGAGCTTAGATTTTCGGCTGAGGAAATCAGGTGCATGGGTGGCGCGGATGGAAAGTTGAAGAGGGAGCAGTGTTGGTGCTCTGCCGTGCTCCCCTTGGCGTGCCTTTTGCAGCGCCAGTGTCCCGGGAGCTGTAGGCTTTGTGGCTCTCTGAACCCTAACCCTAACCCTAATTGTAATGGGAGCTTAGATTTTCGGCTGAGGAAATCAGGTGCATGGGCGGTGCGGATGAGAAAGGTGTGGAGGGAGCAGTGTTGGTGCTGTGCCGTGCTCCCCTTGGCGTGCCTTTTGCAGCGCCAGTGTCCCGGGAGCTGTAGGCTTTGTGGCTCTCTGAACCCTAACCCTAACCCTAATTCTAATGGGAGCTTAGATTTTCGGCTGAGGAAATCAGCTGCATGGGCGGTGCGGATGAGAAAGGTGTGGAGGGAGCAGTGTTGGTGCCGTGCCGTGCTCCCCTTGGCGTGCCTTTTGCAGCGCCAGTGTCCCGGGAGCTGTAGGCTTTGTGGCTCTCTGAACCCTAACCCTAACCCTAATTCTAATGGGAGCTTAGATTTTCGGCTGAGGAAATCAGGTGCATGGCTGTCGCGGATGGAAAGTTGAAGAGGGAGCAGTCGTGGTGCTCTGCCGCGCTCCCCTTGGCGTGCCTTTTGCAGCGCCAGTGTCCCGGGAGCTGTAGGCTTTGTGGCTCTCTGAACCCTAACCCTAGCCCAAACTGTAATGAGAGCTTAGATTTTCGGCTGAGGTCCGCAGGTGCATGGGTGGCGCGGATGAGAAAGGTGTGGAGGGAGCAGTGTTGGTGCCGTGCCGTGCTCCCCTTGGCGTGCCTTTTGCAGCGCCAGTGTCCCGGGACCTGTAGGCTTTGTGGCTCTCCGAACCCTAACCCTAACCCTAATTCTAATGGGAGCTTAGATTTTCGGCTCAGGTCCGCAGGTGCATGGGCGGTGCGGATGAGAAAGGTGTGGAGGGAGCAGTGTTGGTGCCGTGCCGTGCTCCTCTTGGCGTGCCTTTTGCAGCGCCAGTGTCCCGGGAGCTGTAGGCTTTGTGGCTCTCTGAACCCTAACCCTAACCCTAACCCAAATTGTAATGGGAGCTTAGATTTTCGGCTGAGGAAATCAGGTGCGTGGGCGGTGCGGATGAGAAAGGTCTGGAGGGAGCAGAGTTGGTGCCGTGCCGTGCTCCCCTTGGCGTGCCTTTTGCAGCGCCAGTGTCCCGGGAGCTGTAGGCTTTGTGGCTCTCTGAACCCTAACCCTAACCCTAATTCTAATGGGAGCTTAGATTTTCGGCTCAGGTCCGCAGGTGCATGGGCGGTGCGGATGAGAAAGGTGTGGAGGGAGCAGTGTTGGTGCTGTGCCGTGCTCCCCTTGGCATGCCTTTTGCAGCGCCAGAGTCCCGGGAGCTGTAGGCTTTGTGGCTCTCTGAACCCTAACCCTAACCTTAATTCTAATGGGAGCTTAGATTTTCGGCTGAGGTCCGCAGCTGCATGGGCGGTGCGGATGAGAAAGGTGTGGAGGGACCAGTGTTGGTGCAGTGCCGTGCTCCCCTTGGCGTGCCTTTTGCAGCGCCAGTGTCCCGGGAGCTGTAGGCTTTGTGGCTCTCTGAAACCTAACCCTAACCCTAACCCAAATTGTAATGGGAGCTTAGATTTTCGGCTGAGGAAATCAGGTGCATGGGCGGTGCGGATGAGAAAGGTCTGGAGGGAGCAGTGTTGGTGCCGTGCCGTGCTCCCCTTGGCGTGCCTTTTGCAGCGCCAGTGTCCCGGGAGCTGTAGGCTTTGTGGCTCTCTGAACCCTAACCCTAACCCTAATTCTAATGGGAGCTTAGATTTTCGGCTGAGGAAATCAGGTGCATGGGCGGTGCGGATGAGAAAGGTGTGGAGGGAGCAGTGTTGGTGCCGTGCCGTGCTCCCCTTGGCGTGCCTTTTGCAGCGCCAGTGTCCCGGGAGCTGTAGGCTTTGTGGCTCTCTGAACCCTAACCCTAACCCTAATTCTAATGGGAGCTTAGATTTTCGGCTGAGGCAATCAGGTGCATGGGTGTCGCGGATGGAAAGTTGAAGAGGGAGCAGTCTTGGTGCTGTGCCGCGCTCCCCTTGGCGTGCCTTTTGCAGCGCCAGTGTCCCGGGAGCTGTAGGCTTTGTGGCTCTCTGAACCCTAACCCTAACCCTAATTGTAATGGGAGCTTAGATTTTCGGCTGAGGAAATCAGGTGCATGGGCGGTGCGGATGAGAAAGGTGTGGAGGGAGCAGTGTTGGTGCAGTGCCGCGCTCCCCTTGGCGTGCCTTTTGCAGCGCCAGTGTCCCGGGAGCTGTAGGCTTTGTGGCTCTCTGAACCCTAACCCTAATCCTAATTCTAATGGGAGCTTAGATTTTCGGCTGAGGAAATCAGGTGCATGGGCGGTGCGGATGAGAAAGGTGTGGAGGGAGCACTGTGGGTGCCGTGCCATGCTCCCCTTGGTGTGCCTTTTGCAGCGCCAGTGTCCCGGGAGCTGTAGGCTTTGTGGCTCTCTGAACCCTGACCCTAACCCTAATTCTAATGGGAGCTTAGATTTTCGGCTCAGGTCCGCAGCTGCATGGGCGGTGCGGATGAGAACGGTGTGGAGGGAGCAGTGTTGGTGCAGTGCCGTGCTCCCCTTGGCGTGCCTTTTGCAGCGCCAGTGTCCCCGGAGCTGTAGGCTTTGTGGCTCTCTGAACCCTAACCCTAACCCTAATTCTAATGGGAGCTTAGATTTTCGGCTGAGGAAATCAGCTGCATGGGCAGTGCGGATGAGAAAGGTCTGGAGGGAGCAGTGTTGGTGCCGTGCCGTGCTCCCCTTGGCGTGCCTTTTGCAGCGCCAGTGTCCCGGGAGCTGTAGGCTTTGTGGCTCTCTGAACCCTAACCCTAACCCTAATTCTAATGGGAGCTTAGATTTTCGGCTGAGGAAATCAGGTGCATGGCTGTCGCGGATGGAAAGTTGAAGAGGGAGCAGTGTTGGTGCCGTGCCGCGCTCCCCTTGGCGTGCCTTTTGCAGCGCCAGTGTCTCGGGAGCTGTAGGCTTTGTGGCTCTCTGAACCCTAACCCTAACCCTAATTGTAATGGGAGCTTAGATTTTCGGCTGAGGAAATCAGGTGCATGGGTGTCACGGATGGAAAGTTGAAGAGGGAGCAGTCTTGGTGCTCTGCCGCGCTCCCCTTGGCGTGCCTTTTGCAGCGCCAGTGTCCCGGGAGCTGTAGGCTTTGTGGCTCTCTGAACCCTAACCCTAGCCCAAACTGTAATGAGAGCTTAGATTTTCGGCTGAGGTCCGCAGGTGCATGGGTGGCGCGGATGAGAAAGGTGTGGAGGGAGCAGTGTTGGTGCCGTGCCGTGCTCCCCTTGGCGTGCCTTTTGCAGCGCCAGTGTCCCGGGAGCTGTAGGCTTTGTGGCTCTCCGAACCCTAACCCTAACCCTAATTCTAATGGGAGCTTAGATTTTCGGCTCAGGTCCGCAGGTGCATGGGCGGTGCGGATGAGAAAGGTGTGGAGGGAGCAGTGTTGGTGCCGTGCCGTGCTCCCCTTGGCGTGCCTTTTGCAGCGCCAGTGTCCCGGGAGCTGTAGGCTTTGTGGCTCTCTGAACCCTAACCCTAACCCTAATTGTAATGGGAGCTTAGATTTTCGGCTGAGGAAATCAGGTGCATGGGCGGTGGGGATGAGAAAGGTGTGGAGGGAGCAGTGTTGGTGCCGTGCCGTGCTCCCCTTGGCGTGCCTTTTGCAGCGCCAGTGTCCCGGGAGCTGTAGGCTTTGTGGCTCTCTGAACCCTAACCCTAACCCTAATTCTAATGGGAGCTTAGATTTTCGGCTGAGGCAATCAGGTGCATGGGCGGTGGGGATGAGAAAGGTGTGGAGGGAGCAGTGTTGGTGCCGTGCCGTGCTCCCCTTGGCGTGCCTTTTGCAGCACCAGTGTCCCGGGAGCTGTAGGCTTTGTGGCTCTCTGAACCCTAACCCTAACCCTAATTGTAATGGGAGCTTAGATTTTCGGTTGAGGAAATCAGGTGCATGGGTGGCGCGGATGAGAAAGGTGTGGAGGGAGCAGTGTTGGTGCAGTGCCGTGCTCCCCTTGGTGTGCCTTTTGCAGCGCCAGTGTCCCGGGAGCTGTAGGCTTTGTGGCTCTCTGAACCCTAACCCTAACCCTAATTCTAATGGGAGCTTAGATTTTCGGCTGAGGAAATCAGGTGCATGGGTGGCGCGGATGGAAAGTTGAAGAGGGAGCAGTGTTGGTGCTCTGCCGTGCTCCCCTTGGCGTGCCTTTTGCAGCGCCAGTGTCCCGGGAGCTGTAGGCTTTGTGGCTCTCTGAACCCTAACCCTAACCCTAATTGTAATGGGAGCTTAGATTTTCGGCTGAGGAAATCAGGTGCATGGGCGGTGCGGATGAGAAAGGTGTGGAGGGAGCAGTGTTGGTGCTGTGCCGTGCTCCCCTTGGCGTGCCTTTTGCAGCGCCAGTGTCCCGGGAGCTGTAGGCTTTGTGGCTCTCTGAACCCTAACCCTAACCCTAATTCTAATGGGAGCTTAGATTTTCGGCTGAGGAAATCAGCTGCATGGGCGGTGCGGATGAGAAAGGTGTGGAGGGAGCAGTGTTGGTGCCGTGCCGTGCTCCCCTTGGCGTGCCTTTTGCAGCGCCAGTGTCCCGGGAGCTGTAGGCTTTGTGGCTCTCTGAACCCTAACCCTAACCCTAATTCTAATGGGAGCTTAGATTTTCGGCTGAGGAAATCAGGTGCATGGCTGTCGCGGATGGAAAGTTGAAGAGGGAGCAGTCGTGGTGCTCTGCCGCGCTCCCCTTGGCGTGCCTTTTGCAGCGCCAGTGTCCCGGGAGCTGTAGGCTTTGTGGCTCTCTGAACCCTAACCCTAGCCCAAACTGTAATGAGAGCTTAGATTTTCGGCTGAGGTCCGCAGGTGCATGGGTGGCGCGGATGAGAAAGGTGTGGAGGGAGCAGTGTTGGTGCCGTGCCGTGCTCCCCTTGGCGTGCCTTTTGCAGCGCCAGTGTCCCGGGACCTGTAGGCTTTGTGGCTCTCCGAACCCTAACCCTAACCCTAATTCTAATGGGAGCTTAGATTTTCGGCTCAGGTCCGCAGGTGCATGGGCGGTGCGGATGAGAAAGGTGTGGAGGGAGCAGTGTTGGTGCCGTGCCGTGCTCCTCTTGGCGTGCCTTTTGCAGCGCCAGTGTCCCGGGAGCTGTAGGCTTTGTGGCTCTCTGAACCCTAACCCTAACCCTAACCCAAATTGTAATGGGAGCTTAGATTTTCGGCTGAGGAAATCAGGTGCGTGGGCGGTGCGGATGAGAAAGGTCTGGAGGGAGCAGAGTTGGTGCCGTGCCGTGCTCCCCTTGGCGTGCCTTTTGCAGCGCCAGTGTCCCGGGAGCTGTAGGCTTTGTGGCTCTCTGAACCCTAACCCTAACCCTAATTCTAATGGGAGCTTAGATTTTCGGCTCAGGTCCGCAGGTGCATGGGCGGTGCGGATGAGAAAGGTGTGGAGGGAGCAGTGTTGGTGCTGTGCCGTGCTCCCCTTGGCATGCCTTTTGCAGCGCCAGAGTCCCGGGAGCTGTAGGCTTTGTGGCTCTCTGAACCCTAACCCTAACCTTAATTCTAATGGGAGCTTAGATTTTCGGCTGAGGTCCGCAGCTGCATGGGCGGTGCGGATGAGAAAGGTGTGGAGGGACCAGTGTTGGTGCAGTGCCGTGCTCCCCTTGGCGTGCCTTTTGCAGCGCCAGTGTCCCGGGAGCTGTAGGCTTTGTGGCTCTCTGAAACCTAACCCTAACCCTAACCCAAATTGTAATGGGAGCTTAGATTTTCGGCTGAGGAAATCAGGTGCATGGGCGGTGCGGATGAGAAAGGTCTGGAGGGAGCAGTGTTGGTGCCGTGCCGTGCTCCCCTTGGCGTGCCTTTTGCAGCGCCAGTGTCCCGGGAGCTGTAGGCTTTGTGGCTCTCTGAACCCTAACCCTAACCCTAATTCTAATGGGAGCTTAGATTTTCGGCTGAGGAAATCAGGTGCATGGGCGGTGCGGATGAGAAAGGTGTGGAGGGAGCAGTGTTGGTGCCGTGCCGTGCTCCCCTTGGCGTGCCTTTTGCAGCGCCAGTGTCCCGGGAGCTGTAGGCTTTGTGGCTCTCTGAACCCTAACCCTAACCCTAATTCTAATGGGAGCTTAGATTTTCGGCTGAGGCAATCAGGTGCATGGGTGTCGCGGATGGAAAGTTGAAGAGGGAGCAGTCTTGGTGCTGTGCCGCGCTCCCCTTGGCGTGCCTTTTGCAGCGCCAGTGTCCCGGGAGCTGTAGGCTTTGTGGCTCTCCGAACCCTAACCCTAACCCTAATTCTAATGGGAGCTTAGATTTTCGGCTGAGGTCCGCAGGTGCATGGGCGGTGCGGATGAGAACGGTGTGGAGGGAGCAATGTTGGTGCCGTGCCGTGCTCCCCTTGGCGTGCCTTTTGCAGCGCCAGTGTCCCGGGAGCTGTAGGCTTTGTGGCTCTCTGAACCCTAACCCTAGCCCAAATTGTAATGGGAGCTTAGATTTTCGGCTGAGGAAATCAGGTGCATGGGCGGTGCGGATGAGAAAGGTCTGGAGGGAGCAGAGTTGGTGCCGTGCCGTGCTCCCCTTGGCGTGCCTTTTGCAGCGCCAGTGTCCCGGGAGCTGTAGGCTTTGTGGCTCTCTGAACCCTAACCCTAACCCTAATTCTAATGGGAGCTTAGATTTTCGGCTGAGGTCCGCAGGTGCATGGGCGGTGCGGATGAGAAAGGTGTGGAGGGAGCAGTGTTGGTGCCGTGCTGTGCTCCCCTTGGCGTGCCTTTTGCAGCGCCAGTGTCCCGGGAGCTGTAGGCTTTGTGGCTCTCTGAACCCTAACCCTAACCCTAATTCTAATGGGAGCTTAGATTTTCGGCTGAGGAAATCAGGTGCATGGCTGTCGCGGATGGAAAGTTGAAGAGGGAGCAGTCTTGGTGCTCTGCCGTGCTCCCCTTGGCGTGCCTTTTGCAGCGCCAGTGTCCCGGGAGCTGTAGGCTTTGTGGCTCTCTGAACCCTAACCCTAACCCTAATTCTAATGGGAGCTTAGATTTTCGGCTGAGGAAATCGGGTGCATGGGCGGTGCGGATGCGAAAGGTGTGGAGGGAGCAGTGTTGGTGCTGTGCCGTGCTCCCCTTGGCGTGCCTTTTGCAGCGCCAGTGTCCCGGGAGCTGTAGGCTTTGTGGCTCTCCGAACCCTAACCCTAACCCTAATTGTAATGGGAGCTTAGATTTTCGGCTGAGGTCCGCAGGTGCATGGGCGGTGCGGATGAGAAAGGTGTGGAGGGAGCAGTGTTGGTGCCGTGCCGTGCTCCCCTTGGCATGCCTTTTGCAGCGCCAGAGTCCCGGGAGCTGTAGGCTTTGTGGCTCTCTGAACCCTAACCCTAACCTTAATTCTAATGGGAGCTTAGATTTTCGGCTGAGGTCCGCAGCTGCATGGGCGGTGCGGATGAGAAAGGTGTGGAGGGACCAGTGTTGGTGCAGTGCCGTGCTCCCCTTGGCGTGCCTTTTGCAGCGCCAGTGTCCCGGGAGCTGTAGGCTTTGTGGCTCTCTGAACCCTAACCCTAACCCTAACCCAAATTGTAATGGGAGCTTAGATTTTCGGCTGAGGTCCGCAGGTGCATGGGCGGTGCGGATGAGAAAGGTCTGGAGGGAGCAGTGTTGGTGCCGTGCCGTGCTCCCCTTGGCGTGCCTTTTGCAGCGCCGGTGTCCCGGGAGCTGTAGGCTTTGTGGCTCTCTGAACCCTAACCCTAACCCTAATTGTAACGGGAGCTTAGATTTTCGGCTGAGGAAATCAGGTGCATGGGCGGTGCGGATGAGAAAGGTGTGGAGGGAGCAGTGTTGGTGCCGTGCCGTGCTCCCCTTGGCGTGCCTTTTGCAGCGCCAGTGTCCCGGGAGCTGTAGGCTTTGTGGCTCTCCGAACCCTAACCCTAACCCTAATTGTAATGGGAGCTTAGATTTTCGGCTGAGGTCCGCAGGTGCATGGGCGGTGCGGATGAGAAAGGTGTGGAGGGAGCAATGTTGGTGCCGTGCCGTGCTCCCCTTGGCGTGCCTTTTGCAGCGCCAGTGTCCCGGGAGCTGTAGGCTTTGTGGCTCTCTGAACCCTAACCCTAACCCTAATTCTAATGGGAGCTTAGATTTTCGGCTGAGGAAATCAGGTCCATGTGTGTCGCGGATGGAAAGTTGAGCAGGGAGCAGTCTTGGTGCCGTGCCGTGCTCCCCTTGGCATGCGTTTGCAGCGCCAGTGTCCCGGGAGCTGTAGGCTTTGTGGCTCTCTGAACCCTAACCCTAGCCCAAATTGTAATGGGAGCTTAGATTTTCGGCTGAGGTCCGCAGGTGCATGGGCGGTGCGGATGAGAAAGGTCTGGAGGGAGCAGTGTTGGTGCCGTGCCGCGCTCCCCTTGGCGTGCCTTTTGCAGCGCCAGTGTCCCGGGAGCTGTAGGCTTTGTGGCTCTCTGAACCCTAACCCTAACTCTAATTGTAATGGGAGCTTAGATTTTCGGCTGAGGAAATCAGGTGCATGGGTGGCGCGGATGGA
Source organism: Platalea leucorodia (assembly GCF_965183815.1). Classification (NCBI taxonomy): domain Eukaryota; kingdom Metazoa; phylum Chordata; class Aves; order Pelecaniformes; family Threskiornithidae; genus Platalea; species Platalea leucorodia. Next base: position 85,591,027 of record NC_138823.1, on the reverse strand, counting down.
AAGTTGAAGAGGGAGCAGTCTTGGTGCTCTGCCGTGCTCCCCTTGGCGTGCCTTTTGCAGCGCCAGTGTCCCGGGAGCTGTAGGCTTTGTGGCTCTCCGAACCCTAACCCTAACCCTAATTGTAATGGGAGCTTAGATTTTCGGCTGAGGTCCGCAGGTGCATGGGCGGTGCGGATGAGAAAGGTGTGGAGGGAGCAGTGTTGGTGCCGTGCCGTGCTCCCCTTGGCGTGCCTTTTGCAGCGCCAGTGTCCCGGGAGCTGTAGGCTTTGTGGCTCTCTGAACCCTAACCCTAACCCTAATTCTAATGGGAGCTTAGATTTTCGGCTGAGGAAATCAGCTGCATGGGCGGTGCGGATGAGAAAGGTGTGGAGGGAGCAGTGTTGGTGCCGTGCCGTGCTCCCCTTGGCGTGCCTTTTGCAGCGCCAGTGTCCCGGGAGCTGTAGGCTTTGTGGCTCTCTGAACCCTAACCCTAACCCTAATTCTAATGGGAGCTTAGATTTTCGGCTGAGGAAATCAGGTGCATGGGCGGTGCGGATGAGAAAGGTGTGGAGGGAGCAGTGTTGGTGCCGTGCCGTGCTCCCCTTGGCGTGCCTTTTGCAGCGCCAGTGTCCCGGGAGCTGTAGGCTTTGTGGCTCTCTGAACCCTAACCCTAACCCTAATTCTAATGGGAGCTTAGATTTTCAGCTGAGGAAATCAGGTGCATGGGTGTCGCGGATGGAAAGTTGAAGAGGGAGCAGTCTTGGTGCTGTGCCGCGCTCCCCTTGGCGTGCCTTTTGCAGCGCCAGTGTCCCGGGAGCTGTAGGCTTTGTGGCTCTCCGAACCCTAACCCTAACCCAAATTGTAATGGGAGCTTAGATTTTCGGCTGAGGTCCGCAGGTGCATGGGCGGTGCGGATGAGAAAGGTCTGGAGGGAGCAATGTTGGTGCCGTGCCGTGCTCCCCTTGGCGTGCCTTTTGCAGCGCCAGTGTCCCGGGAGCTGTAGGCTTTGTGGCTCTCTGAACCCTAACCCTAACCCTAATTCTAATGGGAGCTTAGATTTTCGGCTGAGGAAATCAGGTCCATGTGTGTCGCGGATGGAAAGTTGAGCAGGGAGCAGTCTTGGTGCCGTGCCGTGCTCCCCTTGGCATGCGTTTGCAGCGCCAGTGTCCCGGGAGCTGTAGGCTTTGTGGCTCTCTGAACCCTAACCCTAACCCTAATTCTAATGGGAGCTTAGATTTTCGGCTGAGGAAATCAGGTCCATGTGTGTCGCGGATGGAAAGTTGAGCAGGGAGCAGTCTTGGTGCCGTGCCGTGCTCCCCTTGGCATGCGTTTGCAGCGCCAGTGTCCCGGGAGCTGTAGGCTTTGTGGCTCTCTGAACCCTAACCCTAGCCCAAATTGTAATGGGAGCTTAGATTTTCGGCTGAGGTCCGCAGGTGCATGGGCGGTGCGGATGAGAAAGGTCTGGAGGGAGCAGTGTTGGTGCCGTGCCGCGCTCCCCTTGGCGTGCCTTTTGCAGCGCCAGTGTCCCGGGAGCTGTAGGCTTTGTGGCTCTCTGAAACCTAACCCTAACCCTAATTCTAATGGGAGCTTAGATTTTCGGCTGAGGAAATCAGGTGCATGGGCGGTGCGGATGCGAAAGGTGTGGAGGGAGCAGTGTTGGTGCTGTGCCGTGCTCCCCTTGGCGTGCCTTTTGCAGCGCCAGTGTCCCGGGAGCTGTAGGCTTTGTGGCTCTCTGAACCCTAACCCTAACCCTAATTCTAATGGGAGCTTAGATTTTCGGCTGAGGAAATCAGCTGCATGGGCGGTGCGGATGAGAAAGGTGTGGAGGGAGCAGTGTTGGTGCCGTGCCGTGCTCCCCTTGGCGTGCCTTTTGCAGCGCCAGTGTCCCGGGAGCTGTAGGCTTTGTGGCTCTCTGAACCCTAACCCTAACCCTAACCCTAATTGTAATGGGAGCTTAGATTTTCGGCTGAGGAAATCAGGTGCATGGGCGGTGCGGATGAGAAAGGTCTGGAGGGAGCAGTGTTGGTGCCGTGCCGTGCTCCCCTTGGCGTGCCTTTTGCAGCGCCAGTGTCCCGGGAGCTGTAGGCTTTGTGGCTCTCTGAACCCTAACCCTAACCCTAATTCTAATGGGAGCTTAGATTTTCGGCTGAGGAAATCAGCTGCATGGGCGGTGCGGATGAGAAAGGTGTGGAGGGAGCAGTGTGGGTGCCGTGCCGTGCTCCCCTTGGCGTGCCTTTTGCAGCGCCAGTGTCCCGGGAGCTGTAGGCTTTGTGGCTCTCTGAACCCTAACCCTAACCCTAATTCTAATGGGAGCTTAGATTTTCGGCTCAGGTCCGCAGGTGCATGGGCGGTGCGGATGAGAAAGGTGTGGAGGGAGCAGTGTTGGTGCCGTGCCGTGCTCCCCTTGGCGTGCCTTTTGCAGCGCCAGTGTCCCGGGAGCTGTAGGCTTTGTGGCTCTCTGAACCCTAACCCTAACCCTAACCCAAATTGTAATGGGAGCTTAGATTTTCGGCTGAGGAAATCAGGTGCATGGGCGGTGCGGATGAGAAAGGTCTGGAGGGAGCAGAGTTGGTGCCGTGCCGTGCTCCCCTTGGCGTGCCTTTTGCAGCGCCAGTGTCCCGGGAGCTGTAGGCTTTGTGGCTCTCTGAACCCTAACCCTAACCCTAATTCTAATGGGAGCTTAGATTTTCGGCTGAGGTCCGCAGGTGCATGGGCGGTGCGGATGAGAAAGGTGTGGAGGGAGCAGTGTTGGTGCCGTGCCGTGCTCCCCTTGGCGTGCCTTTTGCAGCGCCAGTGTCCCGGGAGCTGTAGGCTTTGTGGCTCTCTGAAACCTAACCCTAACCCTAATTCTAATGGGAGCTTAGATTTTCGGCTGAGGAAATCAGGTGCATGGGTGTCGCGGATGGAAAGTTGAAGAGGGAGCAGTCTTGGTGCTCTGCCGTGCTCCCCTTGGCGTGCCTTTTGCAGCGCCAGTGTCCCGGGAGCTGTAGGCTTTGTGGCTCTCTGAACCCTAACCCTAGCCCAAATTGTAATGGGAGCTTAGATTTTCGGCTGAGGAAATCAGGTGCATGGGCGGTGCGGATGAGAAAGGTCTGGAGGGAGCAGAGTTGGTGCCGTGCCGTGCTCCCCTTGGCGTGCCTTTTGCAGCGCCAGTGTCCCGGGAGCTGTAGGCTTTGTGGCTCTCTGAACCCTAACCCTAACCCTAATTCTAATGGGAGCTTAGATTTTCGGCTGAGGTCCGCAGGTGCATGGGCGGTGCGGATGAGAAAGGTGTGGAGGGAGCAGTGTTGGTGCCGTGCTGTGCTCCCCTTGGCGTGCCTTTTGCAGCGCCAGTGTCCCGGGAGCTGTAGGCTTTGTGGCTCTCTGAACCCTAACCCTAACCCTAATTCTAATGGGAGCTTAGATTTTCGGCTGAGGAAATCAGGTGCATGGCTGTCGCGGATGGAAAGTTGAAGAGGGAGCAGTCTTGGTGCTCTGCCGTGCTCCCCTTGGCGTGCCTTTTGCAGCGCCAGTGTCCCGGGAGCTGTAGGCTTTGTGGCTCTCTGAACCCTAACCCTAACCCTAATTCTAATGGGAGCTTAGATTTTCGGCTGAGGAAATCGGGTGCATGGGCGGTGCGGATGCGAAAGGTGTGGAGGGAGCAGTGTTGGTGCTGTGCCGTGCTCCCCTTGGCGTGCCTTTTGCAGCGCCAGTGTCCCGGGAGCTGTAGGCTTTGTGGCTCTCCGAACCCTAACCCTAACCCTAATTGTAATGGGAGCTTAGATTTTCGGCTGAGGTCCGCAGGTGCATGGGCGGTGCGGATGAGAAAGGTGTGGAGGGAGCAGTGTTGGTGCCGTGCCGTGCTCCCCTTGGCATGCCTTTTGCAGCGCCAGAGTCCCGGGAGCTGTAGGCTTTGTGGCTCTCTGAACCCTAACCCTAACCTTAATTCTAATGGGAGCTTAGATTTTCGGCTGAGGTCCGCAGCTGCATGGGCGGTGCGGATGAGAAAGGTGTGGAGGGACCAGTGTTGGTGCAGTGCCGTGCTCCCCTTGGCGTGCCTTTTGCAGCGCCAGTGTCCCGGGAGCTGTAGGCTTTGTGGCTCTCTGAACCCTAACCCTAACCCTAACCCAAATTGTAATGGGAGCTTAGATTTTCGGCTGAGGTCCGCAGGTGCATGGGCGGTGCGGATGAGAAAGGTCTGGAGGGAGCAGTGTTGGTGCCGTGCCGTGCTCCCCTTGGCGTGCCTTTTGCAGCGCCGGTGTCCCGGGAGCTGTAGGCTTTGTGGCTCTCTGAACCCTAACCCTAACCCTAATTGTAACGGGAGCTTAGATTTTCGGCTGAGGAAATCAGGTGCATGGGCGGTGCGGATGAGAAAGGTGTGGAGGGAGCAGTGTTGGTGCCGTGCCGTGCTCCCCTTGGCGTGCCTTTTGCAGCGCCAGTGTCCCGGGAGCTGTAGGCTTTGTGGCTCTCCGAACCCTAACCCTAACCCTAATTGTAATGGGAGCTTAGATTTTCGGCTGAGGTCCGCAGGTGCATGGGCGGTGCGGATGAGAAAGGTGTGGAGGGAGCAATGTTGGTGCCGTGCCGTGCTCCCCTTGGCGTGCCTTTTGCAGCGCCAGTGTCCCGGGAGCTGTAGGCTTTGTGGCTCTCTGAACCCTAACCCTAACCCTAATTCTAATGGGAGCTTAGATTTTCGGCTGAGGAAATCAGGTCCATGTGTGTCGCGGATGGAAAGTTGAGCAGGGAGCAGTCTTGGTGCCGTGCCGTGCTCCCCTTGGCATGCGTTTGCAGCGCCAGTGTCCCGGGAGCTGTAGGCTTTGTGGCTCTCTGAACCCTAACCCTAGCCCAAATTGTAATGGGAGCTTAGATTTTCGGCTGAGGTCCGCAGGTGCATGGGCGGTGCGGATGAGAAAGGTCTGGAGGGAGCAGTGTTGGTGCCGTGCCGCGCTCCCCTTGGCGTGCCTTTTGCAGCGCCAGTGTCCCGGGAGCTGTAGGCTTTGTGGCTCTCTGAACCCTAACCCTAACTCTAATTGTAATGGGAGCTTAGATTTTCGGCTGAGGAAATCAGGTGCATGGGTGGCGCGGATGGAAAGTTGAAGAGGGAGCAGTCTTGGTGCTCTGCCGTGCTCCCCTTGGCGTGCCTTTTGCAGCGCCAGTGTCCCGGGAGCTGTAGGCTTTGTGGCTCTCCGAACCCTAACCCTAACCCTAATTGTAATGGGAGCTTAGATTTTCGGCTGAGGTCCGCAGGTGCATGGGCGGTGCGGATGAGAAAGGTGTGGAGGGAGCAGTGTTGGTGCCGTGCCGTGCTCCCCTTGGCGTGCCTTTTGCAGCGCCAGTGTCCCGGGAGCTGTAGGCTTTGTGGCTCTCTGAACCCTAACCCTAACCCTAATTCTAATGGGAGCTTAGATTTTCGGCTGAGGAAATCAGCTGCATGGGCGGTGCGGATGAGAAAGGTGTGGAGGGAGCAGTGTTGGTGCCGTGCCGTGCTCCCCTTGGCGTGCCTTTTGCAGCGCCAGTGTCCCGGGAGCTGTAGGCTTTGTGGCTCTCTGAACCCTAACCCTAACCCTAATTCTAATGGGAGCTTAGATTTTCGGCTGAGGAAATCAGGTGCATGGGCGGTGCGGATGAGAAAGGTGTGGAGGGAGCAGTGTTGGTGCCGTGCCGTGCTCCCCTTGGCGTGCCTTTTGCAGCGCCAGTGTCCCGGGAGCTGTAGGCTTTGTGGCTCTCTGAACCCTAACCCTAACCCTAATTCTAATGGGAGCTTAGATTTTCAGCTGAGGAAATCAGGTGCATGGGTGTCGCGGATGGAAAGTTGAAGAGGGAGCAGTCTTGGTGCTGTGCCGCGCTCCCCTTGGCGTGCCTTTTGCAGCGCCAGTGTCCCGGGAGCTGTAGGCTTTGTGGCTCTCCGAACCCTAACCCTAACCCAAATTGTAATGGGAGCTTAGATTTTCGGCTGAGGTCCGCAGGTGCATGGGCGGTGCGGATGAGAAAGGTCTGGAGGGAGCAATGTTGGTGCCGTGCCGTGCTCCCCTTGGCGTGCCTTTTGCAGCGCCAGTGTCCCGGGAGCTGTAGGCTTTGTGGCTCTCTGAACCCTAACCCTAACCCTAATTCTAATGGGAGCTTAGATTTTCGGCTGAGGAAATCAGGTCCATGTGTGTCGCGGATGGAAAGTTGAGCAGGGAGCAGTCTTGGTGCCGTGCCGTGCTCCCCTTGGCATGCGTTTGCAGCGCCAGTGTCCCGGGAGCTGTAGGCTTTGTGGCTCTCTGAACCCTAACCCTAACCCTAATTCTAATGGGAGCTTAGATTTTCGGCTGAGGAAATCAGGTCCATGTGTGTCGCGGATGGAAAGTTGAGCAGGGAGCAGTCTTGGTGCCGTGCCGTGCTCCCCTTGGCATGCGTTTGCAGCGCCAGTGTCCCGGGAGCTGTAGGCTTTGTGGCTCTCTGAACCCTAACCCTAGCCCAAATTGTAATGGGAGCTTAGATTTTCGGCTGAGGTCCGCAGGTGCATGGGCGGTGCGGATGAGAAAGGTCTGGAGGGAGCAGTGTTGGTGCCGTGCCGCGCTCCCCTTGGCGTGCCTTTTGCAGCGCCAGTGTCCCGGGAGCTGTAGGCTTTGTGGCTCTCTGAACCCTAACCCTAACCCTAATTCTAATGGGAGCTTAGATTTTCGGCTGAGGAAATCAGGTGCATGGGCGGTGCGGATGCGAAAGGTGTGGAGGGAGCAGTGTTGGTGCTGTGCCGTGCTCCCCTTGGCGTGCCTTTTGCAGCGCCAGTGTCCCGGGAGCTGTAGGCTTTGTGGCTCTCTGAACCCTAACCCTAACCCTAATTCTAATGGGAGCTTAGATTTTCGGCTGAGGAAATCAGCTGCATGGGCGGTGCGGATGAGAAAGGTGTGGAGGGAGCAGTGTTGGTGCCGTGCCGTGCTCCCCTTGGCGTGCCTTTTGCAGCGCCAGTGTCCCGGGAGCTGTAGGCTTTGTGGCTCTCTGAACCCTAACCCTAACCCTAACCCTAATTGTAATGGGAGCTTAGATTTTCGGCTGAGGAAATCAGGTGCATGGGCGGTGCGGATGAGAAAGGTCTGGAGGGAGCAGTGTTGGTGCCGTGCCGTGCTCCCCTTGGCGTGCCTTTTGCAGCGCCAGTGTCCCGGGAGCTGTAGGCTTTGTGGCTCTCTGAACCCTAACCCTAACCCTAATTCTAATGGGAGCTTAGATTTTCGGCTGAGGAAATCAGCTGCATGGGCGGTGCGGATGAGAAAGGTGTGGAGGGAGCAGTGTGGGTGCCGTGCCGTGCTCCCCTTGGCGTGCCTTTTGCAGCGCCAGTGTCCCGGGAGCTGTAGGCTTTGTGGCTCTCTGAACCCTAACCCTAACCCTAATTCTAATGGGAGCTTAGATTTTCGGCTCAGGTCCGCAGGTGCATGGGCGGTGCGGATGAGAAAGGTGTGGAGGGAGCAGTGTTGGTGCCGTGCCGTGCTCCCCTTGGCGTGCCTTTTGCAGCGCCAGTGTCCCGGGAGCTGTAGGCTTTGTGGCTCTCTGAACCCTAACCCTAACCCTAACCCAAATTGTAATGGGAGCTTAGATTTTCGGCTGAGGAAATCAGGTGCATGGGCGGTGCGGATGAGAAAGGTCTGGAGGGAGCAGAGTTGGTGCCGTGCCGTGCTCCCCTTGGCGTGCCTTTTGCAGCGCCAGTGTCCCGGGAGCTGTAGGCTTTGTGGCTCTCTGAACCCTAACCCTAACCCTAATTCTAATGGGAGCTTAGATTTTCGGCTGAGGTCCGCAGGTGCATGGGCGGTGCGGATGAGAAAGGTGTGGAGGGAGCAGTGTTGGTGCCGTGCCGTGCTCCCCTTGGCGTGCCTTTTGCAGCGCCAGTGTCCCGGGAGCTGTAGGCTTTGTGGCTCTCTGAAACCTAACCCTAACCCTAATTCTAATGGGAGCTTAGATTTTCGGCTGAGGAAATCAGGTGCATGGGTGTCGCGGATGGAAAGTTGAAGAGGGAGCAGTCTTGGTGCTCTGCCGTGCTCCCCTTGGCGTGCCTTTTGCAGCGCCAGTGTCCCGGGAGCTGTAGGCTTTGTGGCTCTCTGAACCCTAACCCTAACCCTAATTCTAATGGGAGCTTAGATTTTCGGCTGAGGAAATCAGGTGCATGGGCGGTGCGGATGCGAAAGGTGTGGAGGGAGCAGTGTTGGTGCTGTGCCGTGCTCCCCTTGGCGTGCCTTTTGCAGCGCCAGAGTCCCGGGAGCTGTAGGCTTTGTGGCTCTCTGAACCCTAACCCTAACCCTAATTCTAATGGGAGCTTAGATTTTCGGCTGAGGTCCGCAGCTGCATGGGCGGTGCGGATGAGAAAGGTGTGGAGGGAGCAGTGTTGGTGCAGTGCCGTGCTCCCCTTGGCGTGCCTTTTGCAGCGCCAGTGTCCCGGGAGCTGTAGGCTTTGTGGCTCTCTGAACCCTAACCCTAACCCTAATTCTAATGGGAGCTTAGATTTTCGGCTGAGGAAATCAGGTGCATGGGTGTCGCGGATGGAAAGTTGAGCAGGGAGCAGTCTTGGTGCTCTGCCGTGCTCCCCTTGGCGTGCCTTTTGCAGCGCCAGTGTCCCGGGAGCTGTAGGCTTTGTGGCTCTCTGAACCCTAACCCTAACCCTAATTCTAATGGGAGCTTAGATTTTCGGCTGAGGAAATCAGGTGCATGGGCGGTGCGGATGCGAAAGGTGTGGAGGGAGCAGTGTTGGTGCTGTGCTGTGCTCCCCTTGGCGTGCCTTTTGCAGCGCCAGTGTCCCGGGAGCTGTAGGCTTTGTGGCTCTCTGAACCCTAACCCTAACCCTAATTCTAATGGGAGCTTAGATTTTTGGCTGAGGTCCGCAGCTGCATGGGCGGTGCGGATGAGAAAGGTGTGGAGGGAGCAGTGTTGGTGCCGTGCCGTGCTCCCCTTGGCGTGCCTTTTGCAGCGCCAGTGTCCCGGGAGCTGTAGGCTTTGTGGCTCTCTGAACCCTAACCCTAACCCTAATTCTAATGGGAGCTTAGATTTTCGGCTGAGGAAATCAGGTGCATGGCTGTCGCGGATGGAAAGTTGAAGAGGGAGCAGTCGTGGTGCTCTGCCGCGCTCCCCTTGGCGTGCCTTTTGCAGCGCCAGTGTCCCGGGAGCTGTAGGCTTTGTGGCTCTCCGAACCCTAACCCTAGCCCAAACTGTAATGAGAGCTTAGATTTTCGGCTGAGGTCCGCAGGTGCATGGGTGGCGCGGATGAGAAAGGTGTGGAGGGAGCAGTGTTGGTGCAGTGCCGTGCTCCCCTTGGCGTGCCTTTTGCAGCGCCAGTGTCCCGGGAGCTGTAGGCTTTGTGGCTCTCTGAACCCTAACCCTAACCCTAACCCAAATTGTAATGGGAGCTTAGATTTTCGGCTGAGGAAATCAGCTGCATGGGCGGTGCGGATGAGAAAGGTCTGGAGGGAGCAGAGTTGGTGCCGTGCCGTGCTCCCCTTGGCGTGCCTTTTGCAGCGCCAGTGTCCCGGGAGCTGTAGGCTTTGTGGCTCTCTGAACCCTAACCCTAACCCTAATTCTAATGGGAGCTTAGATTTTCGGCTGAGGTCCGCAGGTGCATGGGCGGTGCGGATGAGAAAGGTGTGGAGGGAGCAGTGTTGGTGCCGTGCCGTGCTCCCCTTGGCGTGCCTTTTGCAGCGCCAGTGTCCCGGGAGCTGTAGGCTTTGTGGCTCTCTGAACCCTAACCCTAACCCTAATTCTAATGGGAGCTTAGATTTTCGGCTGAGGAAATCAGGTGCATGGGTGTCGCGGATGGAAAGTTGAAGAGGGAGCAGTCTTGGTGCTCTGCCGTGCTCCCCTTGGCGTGCCTTTTGCAGCGCCAGTGTCCCGGGAGCTGTAGGCTTTGTGGCTCTCTGAACCCTAACCCTAACCCTAATTCTAATGGGAGCTTAGATTTTCGGCTGAGGAAATCAGGTGCATGGGCGGTGCGGATGCGAAAGGTGTGGAGGGTGCAGTGTTGGTGCTGTGCCGTGCTCCCCTTGGCGTGCCTTTTGCAGCGCCAGTGTCCCGGGAGCTGTAGGCTTTGTGGCTCTCTGAACCCTAACCCTGACCCTAATTCTAATGGGAGCTTAGATTTTCGGCTCAGGTCCGCAGCTGCATGGGCGGTGCGGATGAGAAAGGTGTGGAGGGAGCAGTGTTGGTGCTGTGCCGTGCTCCCCTTGGCATGCCTTTTGCAGCGCCAGAGTCCCGGGAGCTGTAGGCTTTGTGGCTCTCTGAACCCTAACCCTAACCTTAATTCTAATGGGAGCTTAGATTTTCGGCTGAGGTCCGCAGCTGCATGGGCGGTGCGGATGAGAAAGGTGTGGAGGGACCAGTGTTGGTGCAGTGCCGTGCTCCCCTTGGCGTGCCTTTTGCAGCGCCAGTGTCCCGGGAGCTGTAGGCTTTGTGGCTCTCTGAACCCTAACCCTAACCCTAATTCTAATGGGAGCTTAGATTTTCGGCTGAGGAAATCAGGTGCATGGGCGGTGCGGATGAGAAAGGTGTGGAGGGAGCAGTGTTGGTGCCGTGCCGTGCTCCCCTTGGCGTGCCTTTTGCAGCGCCAGTGTCCCGGGAGCTGTAGGCTTTGTGGCTCTCTGAACCCTAACCCTAACCCTAATTCTAATGGGAGCTTAGATTTTCGGCTGAGGAAATCAGGTGCATGGGTGTCGCGGATGGAAAGTTGAAGAGGGAGCAGTCTTGGTGCTGTGCCGCGCTCCCCTTGGCGTGCCTTTTGCAGCGCCAGTGTCCCGGGAGCTGTAGGCTTTGTGGCTCTCCGAACCCTAACCCTAACCCTAATTCTAATGGGAGCTTAGATTTTCGGCTGAGGTCCGCAGGTGCATGGGCGGTGCGGATGAGAACGGTGTGGAGGGAGCAATGTTGGTGCCGTGCCGTGCTCCCCTTGGCGTGCCTTTTGCAGCGCCAGTGTCCCGGGAGCTGTAGGCTTTGTGGCTCTCTGAACCCTAACCCTAGCCCAAATTGTAATGGGAGCTTAGATTTTCGGCTGAGGAAATCAGGTGCATGGGCGGTGCGGATGAGAAAGGTCTGGAGGGAGCAGAGTTGGTGCCGTGCCGTGCTCCCCTTGGCGTGCCTTTTGCAGCGCCAGTGTCCCGGGAGCTGTAGGCTTTGTGGCTCTCTGAACCCTAACCCTAACCCTAATTCTAATGGGAGCTTAGATTTTCGGCTGAGGTCCGCAGGTGCATGGGCGGTGCGGATGAGAAAGGTGTGGAGGGAGCAGTGTTGGTGCCGTGCTGTGCTCCCCTTGGCGTGCCTTTTGCAGCGCCAGTGTCCCGGGAGCTGTAGGCTTTGTGGCTCTCTGAACCCTAACCCTAACCCTAATTCTAATGGGAGCTTAGATTTTCGGCTGAGGAAATCAGGTGCATGGCTGTCGCGGATGGAAAGTTGAAGAGGGAGCAGTCTTGGTGCTCTGCCGTGCTCCCCTTGGCGTGCCTTTTGCAGCGCCAGTGTCCTGGGAGCTGTAGGCTTTGTGGCTCTCTGAACCCTAACCCTAACCCTAATTCTAATGGGAGCTTAGATTTTCGGCTGAGGAAATCGGGTGCATGGGCGGTGCGGATGCGAAAGGTGTGGAGGGAGCAGTGTTGGTGCTGTGCCGTGCTCCCCTTGGCGTGCCTTTTGCAGCGCCAGTGTCCCGGGAGCTGTAGGCTTTGTGGCTCTCCGAACCCTAACCCTAACCCTAATTGTAATGGGAGCTTAGATTTTCGGCTGAGGTCCGCAGGTGCATGGGCGGTGCGGATGAGAAAGGTGTGGAGGGAGCAGTGTTGGTGCCGTGCCGTGCTCCCCTTGGCATGCCTTTTGCAGCGCCAGAGTCCCGGGAGCTGTAGGCTTTGTGGCTCTCTGAACCCTAACCCTAACCTTAATTCTAATGGGAGCTTAGATTTTCGGCTGAGGTCCGCAGCTGCATGGGCGGTGCGGATGAGAAAGGTGTGGAGGGACCAGTGTTGGTGCAGTGCCGTGCTCCCCTTGGCGTGCCTTTTGCAGCGCCAGTGTCCCGGGAGCTGTAGGCTTTGTGGCTCTCTGAACCCTAACCCTAACCCTAACCCAAATTGTAATGGGAGCTTAGATTTTCGGCTGAGGTCCGCAGGTGCATGGGCGGTGCGGATGAGAAAGGTCTGGAGGGAGCAGTGTTGGTGCCGTGCCGTGCTCCCCTTGGCGTGCCTTTTGCAGCGCCGGTGTCCCGGGAGCTGTAGGCTTTGTGGCTCTCTGAACCCTAACCCTAACCCTAATTCTAATGGGAGCTTAGATTTTCGGCTGAGGAAATCAGGTGCATGGGCGGTGCGGATGAGAAAGGTGTGGAGGGAGCAGTGTTGGTGCCGTGCCGTGCTCCCCTTGGCGTGCCTTTTGCAGCGCCAGTGTCCCGGGAGCTGTAGGCTTTGTGGCTCTCCGAACCCTAACCCTAACCCTAATTCTAATGGGAGCTTAGATTTTCGGCTGAGGTCCGCAGGTGCATGGGCGGTGCGGATGAGAAAGGTGTGGAGGGAGCAATGTTGGTGCCGTGCCGTGCTCCCCTTGGCGTGCCTTTTGCAGCGCCAGTGTCCCGGGAGCTGTAGGCTTTGTGGCTCTCTGAACCCTAACCCTAACCCTAATTCTAATGGGAGCTTAGATTTTCGGCTGAGGAAATCAGGTCCATGTGTGTCGCGGATGGAAAGTTGAGCAGGGAGCAGTCTTGGTGCCGTGCCGTGCTCCCCTTGGCATGCGTTTGCAGCGCCAGTGTCCCGGGAGCTGTAGGCTTTGTGGCTCTCTGAACCCTAACCCTAGCCCAAATTGTAATGGGAGCTTAGATTTTCGGCTGAGGTCCGCAGGTGCATGGGCGGTGCGGATGAGAAAGGTCTGGAGGGAGCAGTGTTGGTGCCGTGCCGCGCTCCCCTTGGCGTGCCTTTTGCAGCGCCAGTGTCCCGGGAGCTGTAGGCTTTGTGGCTCTCTGAACCCTAACCCTAACTCTAATTGTAATGGGAGCTTAGATTTTCGGCTGAGGAAATCAGGTGCATGGGTGGCGCGGATGGAAAGTTGAAGAGGGAGCAGTCTTGGTGCTCTGCCGTGCTCCCCTTGGCGTGCCTTTTGCAGCGCCAGTGTCCCGGGAGCTGTAGGCTTTGTGGCTCTCCGAACCCTAACCCTAACCCTAATTGTAATGGGAGCTTAGATTTTCGGCTGAGGTCCGCAGGTGCATGGGCGGTGCGGATGAGAAAGGTGTGGAGGGAGCAGTGTTGGTGCCGTGCCGTGCTCCCCTTGGCGTGCCTTTTGCAGCGCCAGTGTCCCGGGAGCTGTAGGCTTTGTGGCTCTCTGAACCCTAACCCTAACCCTAATTCTAATGGGAGCTTAGATTTTCGGCTGAGGAAATCAGGTGCATGGGCGGTGCGGATGAGAAAGGTGTGGAGGGAGCAGTGTTGGTGCCGTGCCGTGCTCCCCTTGGCGTGCCTTTTGCAGCGCCAGTGTCCCGGGAGCTGTAGGCTTTGTGGCTCTCTGAACCCTAACCCTAACCCTAATTCTAATGGGAGCTTAGATTTTCGGCTGAGGAAATCAGGTGCATGGGCGGTGCGGATGAGAAAGGTGTGGAGGGAGCAGTGTTGGTGCCGTGCCGTGCTCCCCTTGGCGTGCCTTTTGCAGCGCCAGTGTCCCGGGAGCTGTAGGCTTTGTGGCTCTCTGAACCCTAACCCTAACCCTAATTCTAATGGGAGCTTAGATTTTCAGCTGAGGAAATCAGGTGCATGGGTGTCGCGGATGGAAAGTTGAAGAGGGAGCAGTCTTGGTGCTGTGCCGCGCATCCCTTGGCGTGCCTTTTGCAGCGCCAGTGTCCCGGGAGCTGTAGGCTTTGTGGCTCTCCGAACCCTAACCCTAACCCAAATTGTAATGGGAGCTTAGATTTTCGGCTGAGGTCCGCAGGTGCATGGGCGGTGCGGATGAGAAAGGTCTGGAGGGAGCAATGTTGGTGCCGTGCCGTGCTCCCCTTGGCGTGCCTTTTGCAGCGCCAGTGTCCCGGGAGCTGTAGGCTTTGTGGCTCTCTGAACCCTAACCCTAACCCTAATTCTAATGGGAGCTTAGATTTTCGGCTGAGGAAATCAGGTCCATGTGTGTCGCGGATGGAAAGTTGAGCAGGGAGCAGTCTTGGTGCCGTGCCGTGCTCCCCTTGGCATGCGTTTGCAGCGCCAGTGTCCCGGGAGCTGTAGGCTTTGTGGCTCTCTGAACCCTAACCCTAACCCTAATTCTAATGGGAGCTTAGATTTTCGGCTGAGGAAATCAGGTCCATGTGTGTCGCGGATGGAAAGTTGAGCAGGGAGCAGTCTTGGTGCCGTGCCGTGCTCCCCTTGGCATGCGTTTGCAGCGCCAGTGTCCCGGGAGCTGTAGGCTTTGTGGCTCTCTGAACCCTAACCCTAGCCCAAATTGTAATGGGAGCTTAGATTTTCGGCTGAGGTCCGCAGGTGCATGGGCGGTGCGGATGAGAAAGGTCTGGAGGGAGCAGTGTTGGTGCCGTGCCGCGCTCCCCTTGGCGTGCCTTTTGCAGCGCCAGTGTCCCGGGAGCTGTAGGCTTTGTGGCTCTCTGAACCCTAACCCTAACCCTAATTCTAATGGGAGCTTAGATTTTCGGCTGAGGAAATCAGGTGCATGGGCGGTGCGGATGCGAAAGGTGTGGAGGGAGCAGTGTTGGTGCTGTGCCGTGCTCCCCTTGGCGTGCCTTTTGCAGCGCCAGTGTCCCGGGAGCTGTAGGCTTTGTGGCTCTCTGAACCCTAACCCTAACCCTAATTCTAATGGGAGCTTAGATTTTCGGCTGAGGAAATCAGCTGCATGGGCGGTGCGGATGAGAAAGGTGTGGAGGGAGCAGTGTTGGTGCCGTGCCGTGCTCCCCTTGGCGTGCCTTTTGCAGCGCCAGTGTCCCGGGAGCTGTAGGCTTTGTGGCTCTCTGAACCCTAACCCTAACCCTAACCCTAATTGTAATGGGAGCTTAGATTTTCGGCTGAGGAAATCAGGTGCATGGGCGGTGCGGATGAGAAAGGTCTGGAGGGAGCAGTGTTGGTGCCGTGCCGTGCTCCCCTTGGCGTGCCTTTTGCAGCGCCAGTGTCCCGGGAGCTGTAGGCTTTGTGGCTCTCTGAACCCTAACCCTAACCCTAATTCTAATGGGAGCTTAGATTTTCGGCTGAGGAAATCAGCTGCATGGGCGGTGCGGATGAGAAAGGTGTGGAGGGAGCAGTGTGGGTGCCGTGCCGTGCTCCCCTTGGCGTGCCTTTTGCAGCGCCAGTGTCCCGGGAGCTGTAGGCTTTGTGGCTCTCTGAACCCTAACCCTAACCCTAATTCTAATGGGAGCTTAGATTTTCGGCTCAGGTCCGCAGGTGCATGGGCGGTGCGGATGAGAAAGGTGTGGAGGGAGCAGTGTTGGTGCCGTGCCGTGCTCCCCTTGGCGTGCCTTTTGCAGCGCCAGTGTCCCGGGAGCTGTAGGCTTTGTGGCTCTCTGAACCCTAACCCTAACCCTAACCCAAATTGTAATGGGAGCTTAGATTTTCGGCTGAGGAAATCAGGTGCATGGGCGGTGCGGATGAGAAAGGTCTGGAGGGAGCAGAGTTGGTGCCGTGCCGTGCTCCCCTTGGCGTGCCTTTTGCAGCGCCAGTGTCCCGGGAGCTGTAGGCTTTGTGGCTCTCTGAACCCTAACCCTAACCCTAATTCTAATGGGAGCTTAGATTTTCGGCTGAGGTCCGCAGGTGCATGGGCGGTGCGGATGAGAAAGGTGTGGAGGGAGCAGTGTTGGTGCCGTGCCGTGCTCCCCTTGGCGTGCCTTTTGCAGCGCCAGTGTCCCGGGAGCTGTAGGCTTTGTGGCTCTCTGAAACCTAACCCTAACCCTAATTCTAATGGGAGCTTAGATTTTCGGCTGAGGAAATCAGGTGCATGGGTGTCGCGGATGGAAAGTTGAAGAGGGAGCAGTCTTGGTGCTCTGCCGTGCTCCCCTTGGCGTGCCTTTTGCAGCGCCAGTGTCCCGGGAGCTGTAGGCTTTGTGGCTCTCTGAACCCTAACCCTAACCCTAATTCTAATGGGAGCTTAGATTTTCGGCTGAGGAAATCAGGTGCATGGGCGGTGCGGATGCGAAAGGTGTGGAGGGAGCAGTGTTGGTGCTGTGCCGTGCTCCCCTTGGCGTGCCTTTTGCAGCGCCAGAGTCCCGGGAGCTGTAGGCTTTGTGGCTCTCTGAACCCTAACCCTAACCCTAATTCTAATGGGAGCTTAGATTTTCGGCTGAGGTCCGCAGCTGCATGGGCGGTGCGGATGAGAAAGGTGTGGAGGGAGCAGTGTTGGTGCAGTGCCGTGCTCCCCTTGGCGTGCCTTTTGCAGCGCCAGTGTCCCGGGAGCTGTAGGCTTTGTGGCTCTCTGAACCCTAACCCTAACCCTAATTCTAATGGGAGCTTAGATTTTCGGCTGAGGAAATCAGGTGCATGGGTGTCGCGGATGGAAAGTTGAGCAGGGAGCAGTCTTGGTGCTCTGCCGTGCTCCCCTTGGCGTGCCTTTTGCAGCGCCAGTGTCCCGGGAGCTGTAGGCTTTGTGGCTCTCTGAACCCTAACCCTAACCCTAATTCTAATGGGAGCTTAGATTTTCGGCTGAGGAAATCAGGTGCATGGGCGGTGCGGATGCGAAAGGTGTGGAGGGAGCAGTGTTGGTGCTGTGCTGTGCTCCCCTTGGCGTGCCTTTTGCAGCGCCAGTGTCCCGGGAGCTGTAGGCTTTGTGGCTCTCTGAACCCTAACCCTAACCCTAATTCTAATGGGAGCTTAGATTTTTGGCTGAGGTCCGCAGCTGCATGGGCGGTGCGGATGAGAAAGGTGTGGAGGGAGCAGTGTTGGTGCCGTGCCGTGCTCCCCTTGGCGTGCCTTTTGCAGCGCCAGTGTCCCGGGAGCTGTAGGCTTTGTGGCTCTCTGAACCCTAACCCTAACCCTAATTCTAATGGGAGCTTAGATTTTCGGCTGAGGAAATCAGGTGCATGGCTGTCGCGGATGGAAAGTTGAAGAGGGAGCAGTCGTGGTGCTCTGCCGCGCTCCCCTTGGCGTGCCTTTTGCAGCGCCAGTGTCCCGGGAGCTGTAGGCTTTGTGGCTCTCCGAACCCTAACCCTAGCCCAAACTGTAATGAGAGCTTAGATTTTCGGCTGAGGTCCGCAGGTGCATGGGTGGCGCGGATGAGAAAGGTGTGGAGGGAGCAGTGTTGGTGCAGTGCCGTGCTCCCCTTGGCGTGCCTTTTGCAGCGCCAGTGTCCCGGGAGCTGTAGGCTTTGTGGCTCTCCGAACCCTAACCCTAACCCTAATTCTAATGGGAGCTTAGATTTTCGGCTCAGGTCCGCAGGTGCATGGGCGGTGCGGATGAGAAAGGTGTGGAGGGAGCAGTGTTGGTGCCGTGCCGTGCTCCCCTTGGCGTGCCTTTTGCAGCGCCAGTGTCCCGGGAGCTGTAGGCTTTGTGGCTCTCTGAACCCTAACCCTAACCCTAACCCAAATTGTAATGGGAGCTTAGATTTTCGGCTGAGGAAATCAGCTGCATGGGCGGTGCGGATGAGAAAGGTCTGGAGGGAGCAGAGTTGGTGCCGTGCCGTGCTCCCCTTGGCGTGCCTTTTGCAGCGCCAGTGTCCCGGGAGCTGTAGGCTTTGTGGCTCTCTGAACCCTAACCCTAACCCTAATTCTAATGGGAGCTTAGATTTTCGGCTGAGGTCCGCAGGTGCATGGGCGGTGCGGATGAGAAAGGTGTGGAGGGAGCAGTGTTGGTGCCGTGCCGTGCTCCCCTTGGCGTGCCTTTTGCAGCGCCAGTGTCCCGGGAGCTGTAGGCTTTGTGGCTCTCTGAACCCTAACCCTAACCCTAATTCTAATGGGAGCTTAGATTTTCGGCTGAGGAAATCAGGTGCATGGGTGTCGCGGATGGAAAGTTGAAGAGGGAGCAGTCTTGGTGCTCTGCCGTGCTCCCCTTGGCGTGCCTTTTGCAGCGCCAGTGTCCCGGGAGCTGTAGGCTTTGTGGCTCTCTGAACCCTAACCCTAACCCTAATTCTAATGGGAGCTTAGATTTTCGGCTGAGGAAATCAGGTGCATGGGCGGTGCGGATGCGAAAGGTGTGGAGGGTGCAGTGTTGGTGCTGTGCCGTGCTCCCCTTGGCGTGCCTTTTGCAGCGCCAGTGTCCCGGGAGCTGTAGGCTTTGTGGCTCTCTGAACCCTAACCCTGACCCTAATTCTAATGGGAGCTTAGATTTTCGGCTCAGGTCCGCAGGTGCATGGGCGGTGCGGATGAGAAAGGTGTGGAGGGAGCAGTGTTGGTGCTGTGCCGTGCTCCCCTTGGCATGCCTTTTGCAGCGCCAGAGTCCCGGGAGCTGTAGGCTTTGTGGCTCTCTGAACCCTAACCCTAACCTTAATTCTAATGGGAGCTTAGATTTTCGGCTGAGGTCCGCAGCTGCATGGGCGGTGCGGATGAGAAAGGTGTGGAGGGACCAGTGTTGGTGCAGTGCCGTGCTCCCCTTGGCGTGCCTTTTGCAGCGCCAGTGTCCCGGGAGCTGTAGGCTTTGTGGCTCTCTGAACCCTAACCCTAACCCTAACCCAAATTGTAATGGGAGCTTAGATTTTCGGCTGAGGAAATCAGGTGCATGGGCGGTGCGGATGAGAAAGGTGTGGAGGGAGCAGTGTTGGTGCCGTGCCGTGCTCCCCTTGGCGTGCCTTTTGCAGCGCCAGTGTCCCGGGAGCTGTAGGCTTTGTGGCTCTCCGAACCCTAACCCTAACCCTAATTCTAATGGGAGCTTAGATTTTCGGCTCAGGTCCGCAGGTGCATGGGCGGTGCGGATGAGAAAGGTCTGGAGGGAGCAGTGTTGGTGCCGTGCCGTGCTCCCCTTGGCGTGCCTTTTGCAGTGCCAGTGTCCCGGGAGCTGTAGGCTTTGTGGCTCTCTGAACCCTAACCCTAGCCCAAATTGTAATGGGAGCTTAGATTTTCGGCTGAGGTCCGCAGGTGCATGGGCGGTGCGGATGAGAAAGGTGTGGAGGGAGCAGTGTTGGTGCCGTGCCGTGCTCCCCTTGGCGTGCCTTTTGCAGCGCCAGTGTCCCGGGAGCTGTAGGCTTTGTGGCTCTCTGAACCCTAACCCTAACCCTAATTCTAATGGGAGCTTAGATTTTCGGCTGAGGTCCGCAGCTGCATGGGCGGTGCGGATGAGAAAGGTGTGGAGGGAGCAGTGTTGGTGCCGTGCCGTGCTCCCCTTGGCGTGCCTTTTGCAGCGCCAGTGTCCCGGGAGCTGTAGGCTTTGTGGCTCTCTGAACCCTAACCCTAACCCTAATTCTAATGGGAGCTTAGATTTTCGGCTGAGGTCCGCAGGTGCATGGCTGTCGCGGATGGAAAGTTGAAGAGGGAGCAGTCGTGGTGCTCTGCCGCGCTCCCCTTGGCGTGCCTTTTGCAGCGCCAGTGTCCCGGGAGCTGTAGGCTTTGTGGCTCTCTGAACCCTAACCCTAACCCTAATTCTAATGGGAGCTTAGATTTTCGGCTGAGGAAATCAGGTGCATGGGTGGCGCGGATGGAAAGTTGAGGAGGGAGCAGTCTTGGTGCTCTGCCGCGCTCCCCTTGGCGTGCCTTTTGCAGCGCCAGTGTCCCGGGAGCTGTAGGCTTTGTGGCTCTCTGAACCCTAACCCTAACCCTAATTGTAATGGGAGCTTAGATTTTCGGCTCAGGTCCGCAGGTGCATGGGTGGCGCGGATGAGAAAGGTGTGGAGGGAGCAGTGTTGGTGCCGTGCCGTGCTCCCCTTGGCGTGCCTTTTGCAGCGCCAGTGTCCCGGGAGCTGTAGGCTTTGTGGCTCTCTGAACCCTAACCCTAACCCTAATTCTAATGGGAGCTTAGATTTTCGGCTGAGGAAATCAGGTGCATGGGCGGTGCGGATGCGAAAGGTCTGGAGGGAGCAGTGTTGGTGCCGTGCCGTGCTCCCCTTGGCGTGCCTTTTGCAGCGCCAGTGTCCCGGGAGCTGTAGGCTTTGTGGCTCTCTGAACCCTAACCCTAACCCTAATTGTAATGGGAGCTTAGATTTTCGGCTGAGGAAATCAGGTGCATGGGTGGCGCGGATGAGAACGGTGTGGAGGGAGCACTGTGGGTGCCGTGCCGTGCTCCCCTTGGCGTGCCTTTTGCAGCGCCAGTGTCCCGGGACCTGTAGGCTTTGTGGCTCTCCGAACCCTAACCCTAACCCTAATTGTAATGGGAGCTTAGATTTTCGGCTGAGGTCCGCAGGTGCATGGGCGGTGCGGATGACAAAGGTGTGGAGGGAGCAGTGTTGGTGCAGTGCCGTGCTCCCCTTGGCGTGCCTTTTGCAGCGCCAGTGTCCCGGGAGCTGTAGGCTTTGTGGCTCTCTGAACCCTAACCCTAACCCTAACCCAAATTGTAATGGGAGCTTAGATTTTCGGCTGAGGAAATCAGGTGCATGGGCGGTGCGGATGAGAAAGGTGTGGAGGGAGCAGAGTTGGTGCCGTGCCGTGCTCCCCTTGGCGTGCCTTTTGCAGCGCCAGTGTCCCGGGAGCTGTAGGCTTTGTGGCTCTCTGAACCCTAACCCTAACCCTAATTCTAATGGGAGCTTAGATTTTCGGCTGAGGTCCGCAGGTGCATGGGCGGTGCGGATGAGAAAGGTGTGGAGGGAGCAGTGTTGGTGCTCTGCCGTGCTCCCCTTGGCGTGCCTTTTGCAGCGCCAGTGTCCCGGGAGCTGTAGGCTTTGTGGCTCTCTGAACCCTAACCCTAACCCTAATTCTAATGGGAGCTTAGATTTTCGGCTGAGGAAATCAGGTGCATGGCTGTCGCGGATGGAAAGTTGAAGAGGGAGCAGTCTTGGTGCTCTGCCGTGCTCCCCTTGGCGTGCCTTTTGCAGCGCCAGTGTCCCGGGAGCTGTAGGCTTTGTGGCTCTCTGAACCCTAACCCTAACCCTAATTCTAATGGGAGCTTAGATTTTCGGCTCAGGTCCGCAGGTGCATGGGCGGTGCGGATGCGAAAGGTGTGGAGGGAGCAGTGTTGGTTCAGTGCCGTGCTCCCCTTGGCGTGCCTTTTGCAGCGCCAGTGTCCCGGGAGCTGTAGGCTTTGTGGCTCTCTGAACCCTAACCCTAACCCTAATTCTAATGGGAGCTTAGATTTTCGGCTGAGGTCCGCAGCTGCATGGGCGGTGCGGATGAGAAAGGTGTGGAGGGAGCAGTGTTGGTGCCGTGCCGTGCTCCCCTTGGCGTGCCTTTTGCAGCGCCAGTGTCCCGGGAGCTGTAGGCTTTGTGGCTCTCTGAACCCTAACCCTAACCCTAACCCAAATTGTAATGGGAGCTTAGATTTTCGGCTGAGGAAATCAGGTGCATGGGCGGTGCGGATGAGAAAGGTCTGGAGGGAGCAGTGTTGGTGCCGTGCCGTGCTCCCCTTGGCGTGCCTTTTGCAGCGCCAGTGTCCCGGGAGCTGTAGGCTTTGTGGCTCTCTGAACCCTAACCCTAACCCTAATTCTAATGGGAGCTTAGATTTTCGGCTGAGGAAATCAGGTGCATGGGCGGTGCGGATGCGAAAGGTGTGGAGGGAGCAGTGTTGGTGCCGTGCCGTGCTCCCCTTGGCGTGCCTTTTGCAGCGCCAGTGTCCCGGGAGCTGTAGGCTTTGTGGCTCTCTGAACCCTAACCCTAACCCTAATTCTAATGGGAGCTTAGATTTTCGGCTGAGGAAATCAGGTGCATGGCTGTCGCGGATGGAAAGTTGAAGAGGGAGCAGTCTTGGTGCTGTGCCGCGCTCCCCTTGGCGTGCCTTTTGCAGCGCCAGTGTCCCGGGAGCTGTAGGCTTTGTGGCTCTCCGAACCCTAACCCTAACCCTAATTCTAATGGGAGCTTAGATTTTCGGCTGAGGTCCGCAGGTGCATGGGCGGTGCGGATGAGAAAGGTGTGGAGGGAGCAGTGTTGGTGCCGTGCCGTGCTCCCCTTGGCGTGCCTTTTGCAGCGCCAGTGTCCCGGGAGCTGTAGGCTTTGTGGCTCTCTGAACCCTAACCCTAACCCTAATTCTAATGGGAGCTTAGATTTTCGGCTGAGGAAATCAGCTGCATGGGCGGTGCGGATGAGAAAGGTGTGGAGGGAGCAGTCTTGGTGCCGTGCCGTGCTCCCCTTGGCATGCGTTTGCAGCGCCAGTGTCCCGGGAGCTGTAGGCTTTGTGGCTCTCTGAACCCTAACCCTAGCCCAAATTGTAATGGGAGCTTAGATTTTCGGCTGAGGTCCGCAGGTGCATGGGCGGTGCGGATGAGAAAGGTGTGGAGGGAGAAGTGTTGGTGCAGTGCCGTGCTCCCCTTGGCGTGCCTTTTGCAGCGCCAGTGTCCCGGGAGCTGTAGGCTTTGTGGCTCTCTGAACCCTAACCCTAACCCTAATTGTAATGGGAGCTTAGATTTTCGGCTGAGGAAATCAGGTGCATGGGCGGTGCGGATGAGAAAGGTGTGGAGGGAGCAGTGTTGGTGCCGTGCCGTGCTCCCCTTGGCGTGCCTTTTGCAGCGCCAGTGTCCCGGGAGCTGTAGGCTTTGTGGCTCTCTGAACCCTAACCCTAACCCTAATTGTAATGGGAGCTTAGATTTTCGGCTGAGGAAATCAGGTGCATGGGTGTCGCGGATGGAAAGTTGAAGAGGGAGCAGTCTTGGTGCTCTGCCGCGCTCCCCTTGGCGTGCCTTTTGCAGCGCCAGTGTCCCGGGAGCTGTAGGCTTTGTGGCTCTCTGAACCCTAACCCTAACCCTAATTGTAATGGGAGCTTAGATTTTCGGCTCAGGTCCGCAGGTGCATGGGTGGCGCGGATGAGAAAGGTGTGGAGGGAGCAGTGTTGGTGCCGTGCCGTGCTCCCCTTGGCGTGCCTTTTGCAGCGCCAGTGTCCCGGGAGCTGTAGGCTTTGTGGCTCTCTGAACCCTAACCCTAGCCCAAACTGTAATGAGAGCTTAGATTTTCGGCTGAGGTCCGCAGGTGCATGGGTGGCGCGGATGAGAAAGGTGTGGAGGGAGCAGTGTTGGTGCCGTGCCGTGCTCCCCTTGGCGTGCCTTTTGCAGCGCCAGTGTCCTGGGAGCTGTAGGCTTTGTGGCTCTCTGAACCCTAACCCTAACTCTAATTGTAATGGGAGCTTAGATTTTCGGCTGAGGAAATCAGGTGCATGGGTGGCGCGGATGGAAAGTTGAAGAGGGAGCAGTCTTGGTGCTCTGCCGTGCTCCCCTTGGCGTGCCTTTTGCAGCGCCAGTGTCCCGGGAGCTGTAGGCTTTGTGGCTCTCCGAACCCTAACCCTAACCCTAATTGTAATGGGAGCTTAGATTTTCGGCTGAGGTCCGCAGGTGCATGGGCGGTGCGGATGAGAAAGGTGTGGAGGGAGCAGTGTTGGTGCCGTGCCGTGCTCCCCTTGGCGTGCCTTTTGCAGCGCCAGTGTCCCGGGAGCTGTAGGCTTTGTGGCTCTCTGAACCCTAACCCTAACCCTAATTCTAATGGGAGCTTAGATTTTCGGCTGAGGAAATCAGATGCATGGGCGGTGTGGATGAGAAAGGTGTGGAGGGAGCAGTGTTGGTGCCGTGCCGTGCTCCCCTTGGCGTGCCTTTTGCAGCGCCAGTGTCCCGGGAGCTGTAGGCTTTGTGGCTCTCTGAACCCTAACCCTAACCCTAATTCTAATGGGAGCTTAGATTTTCGGCTGAGGAAATCAGGTGCATGGGCGGTGCGGATGAGAAAGGTGTGGAGGGAGCAGTGTTGGTGCCGTGCCGTGCTCCCCTTGGCGTGCCTTTTGCAGCGCCAGTGTCCCGGGAGCTGTAGGCTTTGTGGCTCTCTGAACCCTAACCCTAACCCTAATTGTAATGGGAGCTTAGATTTTCAACTGAGGAAATCAGGTGCATGGGTGTCGCGGATGGAAAGTTGAAGAGGGAGCAGTCTTGGTGCTGTGCCGCTCTCCCCTTGGCGTGCCTTTTGCAGCGCCAGTGTCCCGGGAGCTGTAGGCTTTGTGGCTCTCCGAACCCTAACCCTAACCCTAATTGTAATGGGAGCTTAGATTTTCGGCTGAGGTCCGCAGGTGCATGGGCGGTGCGGATGAGAAAGGTCTGGAGGGAGCAATGTTGGTGCCGTGCCGTGCTCCCCTTGGCGTGCCTTTTGCAGCGCCAGTGTCCCGGGAGCTGTAGGCTTTGTGGCTCTCTGAACCCTAACCCTAACCCTAATTCTAATGGGAGCTTAGATTTTCGGCTGAGGAAATCAGGTCCATGTGTGTCGCGGATGGAAAGTTGAGCAGGGAGCAGTCTTGGTGCCGTGCCGTGCTCCCCTTGGCGTGCCTTTTGCAGCGCCAGTGTCCCGGGAGCTGTAGGCTTTGTGGCTCTCTGAACCCTAACCCTAACCCTAATTCTAATGGGAGCTTAGATTTTCGGCTGAGGAAATCAGGTCCATGTGTGTCGCGGATGGAAAGTTGAGCAGGGAGCAGTCTTGGTGCCGTGCCGTGCTCCCCTTGGCATGCGTTTGCAGCGCCAGTGTCCCGGGAGCTGTAGGCTTTGTGGCTCTCTGAACCCTAACCCTAGCCCAAATTGTAATGGGAGCTTAGATTTTCGGCTGAGGTCCGCAGGTGCATGGGCGGTGCGGATGAGAAAGGTCTGGAGGGAGCAGTGTTGGTGCCGTGCCGCGCTCCCCTTGGCGTGCCTTTTGCAGCGCCAGTGTCCCGGGAGCTGTAGGCTTTGTGGCTCTCTGAACCCTAACCCTAACTCTAATTGTAATGGGAGCTTAGATTTTCGGCTGAGGAAATCAGGTGCATGGGTGGCGCGGATGGAAAGTTGAAGAGGGAGCAGTCTTGGTGCTCTGCCTTGCTCCCCTTGGCGTGCCTTTTGCAGCGCCAGTGTCCCGGGAGCTGTAGGCTTTGTGGCTCTCCGAACCCTAACCCTAACCCTAATTGTAATGGGAGCTTAGATTTTCGGCTGAGGAAATCAGCTGCATGGGCGGTGCGGATGAGAAAGGTGTGGAGGGAGCAGTGTTGGTGCCGTGCCGTGCTCCCCTTGGCGTGCCTTTTGCAGCGCCAGTGTCCCGGGAGCTGTAGGCTTTGTGGCTCTCTGAACCCTAACCCTAACCCTAATTCTAATGGGAGCTTAGATTTTCGGCTGAGGAAATCAGGTGCATGGGCGGTGCGGATGAGAAAGGTGTGGAGGGAGCAGTGTTGGTGCCGTGCCGTGCTCCCCTTGGCGTGCCTTTTGCAGCGCCAGTGTCCCGGGAGCTGTAGGCTTTGTGGCTCTCTGAACCCTAACCCTAACCCTAATTCTAATGGGAGCTTAGATTTTCGGCTGAGGAAATCAGGTGCATGGCTGTCGCGGATGGAAAGTTGAAGAGGGAGCAGTCGTGGTGCTCTGCCGCGCTCCCCTTGGCGTGCCTTTTGCAGCGCCAGTGTCCCAGGAGCTGTAGGCTTTGTGGCTCTCTGAACCCTAACCCTAACCCTAATTGTAATGGGAGCTTAGATTTTCGGCTGAGGAAATCAGGTGCATGGGCGGTGCGGATGAGAAAGGTGTGGAGGGAGCAGTGTTGGTGCCGTGCCGTGCTCCCCTTGGCGTGCCTTTTGCAGCGCCAGTGTCCCGGGAGCTGTAGGCTTTGTGGCTCTCTGAACCCTAACCCTAACCCTAATTGTAATGGGAGCTTAGATTTTCGGCTGAGGAAATCAGGTGCATGGGTGTCGCGGATGGAAAGTTGAAGAGGGAGCAGTCTTGGTGCTCTGCCGCGCTCCCCTTGGCGTGCCTTTTGCAGCGCCAGTGTCCCGGGAGCTGTAGGCTTTGTGGCTCTCTGAACCCTAACCCTAACCCTAATTGTAATGGGAGCTTAGATTTTCGGCTCAGGTCCGCAGGTGCATGGGTGGCGCGGATGAGAAAGGTGTGGAGGGAGCAGTGTTGGTGCAGTGCCGTGCTCCCCTTGGCGTGCCTTTTGCAGCGCCAGTGTCCCGGGAGCTGTAGGCTTTGTGGCTCTCTGAACCCTAACCCTAGCCCAAACTGTAATGAGAGCTTAGATTTTCGGCTGAGGTCCGCAGGTGCATGGGTGGCGCGGATGAGAAAGGTGTGGAGGGAGCAGTGTTGGTGCCGTGCCGTGCTCCCCTTGGCGTGCCTTTTGCAGCGCCAGTGTCCCGGGAGCTGTAGGCTTTGTGGCTCTCTGAACCCTAACCCTAACCCTAATTCTAATGGGAGCTTAGATTTTCGGCTGAGGAAATCAGGTGCATGGGTGGCGCGGATGAGAAAGATGTGGAGGGAGAAGTTTGGGTGCCGTGCCGTGCTCCCCTTGGCGTGCCTTTTGCAGCGCCAGTGTCCCGGGAGCTGTAGGCTTTGTGGCTCTCTGAACCCTAACCCTAACCCTAATTCTAATGGGAGCTTAGATTTTCGGCTGAGGAAATCAGGTGCATGGGCGGTGCGGATGCGAAAGGTCTGGAGGGAGCAGTGTTGGTGCCGTGCCGTGCTCCCCTTGGCGTGCCTTTTGCAGCGCCAGTGTCCCGGGAGCTGTAGGCTTTGTGGCTCTCTGAACCCTAACCCTAACCCTAATTCTAATGGGAGCTTAGATTTTTGGCTGAGGAAATCAGGTGCATGGGTGGCGCGGATGAGAACGGTGTGGAGGGAGCACTGTGGGTGCCGTGCCGTGCTCCCCTTGGCGTGCCTTTTGCAGCGCCAGTGTCCCGGGAGCTGTAGGCTTTGTGGCTCTCCGAACCCTAACCCTAACCCTAATTCTAATGGGAGCTTAGATTTTCGGCTGAGGTCCGCAGGTGCATGGGCGGTGCGGATGAGAAAGGTGTGGAGGGAGCAGTGTTGGTGCAGTGCCGTGCTCCCCTTGGCGTGCCTTTTGCAGCGCCAGTGTCCCGGGAGCTGTAGGCTTTGTGGCTCTCTGAACCCTAACCCTAACCCTAACCCTAATTGTAATGGGAGCTTAGATTTTCGGCTGAGGAAATCAGGTGCATGGGCGGTGCAGATGAGAAAGGTCTGGAGGGAGCAGAGTTGGTGCCGTGCCGTGCTCCCCTTGGCGTGCCTTTTGCAGCGCCAGTGTCCCGGGAGCTGTAGGCTTTGTGGCTCTCTGAACCCTAACCCTAGCCCAAATTGTAATGGGAGCTTAGATTTTCGGCTCAGGTCCGCAGCTGCATGGGCGGTGCGGATGAGAAAGGTGTGGAGGGAGCACTGTGGGTGCCGTGCCGTGCTCCCCTTGGCGTGCCTTTTGCAGCGCCACTGTCCCGGGAGCTGTAGGCTTTGTGGCTCTCTGAAACCTAACCCTAACCCTAATTCTAATGGGAGCTTAGATTTTCGGCTGAGGAAATCAGGTGCATGGGTGTCGCGGATGGAAAGTTGAAGAGGGAGCAGTCTTGGTGCTCTGCCATGCTCCCCTTGGCGTGCCTTTTGCAGCGCCAGTGTCCCGGGAGCTGTAGGCTTTGTGGCTCTCTGAACCCTAACCCTAACCCTAATTCTAATGGGAGCTTAGATTTTCGGCTGAGGAAATCAGGTGCATGGGCGGTGCGGATGCGAAAGGTGTGGAGGGAGCAGTGTTGGTGCTGTGCCGTGCTCCCCTTGGCGTGCCTTTTGCAGCGCCAGTGTCCCGGGAGCTGTAGGCTTTGTGACTCTCTGAACCCTAACCCTAACCCTAATTCTAATGGGAGCTTAGATTTTCGGCTGAGGAAATCAGGTGCATGGGCGGTGCGGATGAGAAAGGTGTGGAGGGAGCAGTGTTGGTGCCGTGCCGTGCTCCCCTTGGCATGCCTTTTGCAGCGCCAGAGTCCCGGGAGCTGTAGGCTTTGTGGCTCTCTGAACCCTAACCCTAACCTTAATTCTAATGGGAGCTTAGATTTTCGGCTGAGGTCCGCAGCTGCATGGGTGGTGTGGATGAGAAAGGTGTGGAGGGAGCAGTGTTGGTGCCGTGCCGTGCTCCCCTTGGCGTGCCTTTTGCAGCGCCAGTGTCCCGGGAGCTGTAGGCTTTGTGGCTCTCTGAACCCTAACCCTAACCCTAACCCTAATTGTAATGGGAGCTTAGATTTTCGGCTGAGGAAATCAGGTGCATGGGCGGTGCGGATGAGAAAGGTCTGGAGGGAGCAGTGTTGGTGCCGTGCCGTGCTCCCCTTGGCGTGCCTTTTGCAGCGCCAGTGTCCCGGGAGCTGTAGGCTTTGTGGCTCTCTGAACCCTAACCCTAACCCTAATTCTAATGGGAGCTTAGATTTTCGGCTGAGGAAATCAGCTGCATGGGCGGTGCGGATGAGAAAGGTGTGGAGGGAGCAGTGTGGGTGCCGTGCCGTGCTCCCCTTGGCGTGCCTTTTGCAGCGCCAGTGTCCCGGGAGCTGTAGGCTTTGTGGCTCTCTGAACCCTAACCCTAACCCTAATTCTAATGGGAGCTTAGATTTTCAGCTGAGGAAATCAGGTGCATGGCTGTCGCGGATGGAAAGTTGAAGAGGGAGCAGTCTTGGTGCAGTGCCGCGCTCCCCTTGGCGTGCCTTTTGCAGCGCCAGTGTCCCGGGAGCTGTAGGCTTTGTGGCTCTCCGAACCCTAACCCTAACCCTAATTGTAATGGGAGCTTAGATTTTCGGCTGAGGTCCGCAGGTGCATGGGCGGTGCGGATGAGAAAGGTCTGGAGGGAGCAATGTTGGTGCCGTGCCGTGCTCCCCTTGGCGTGCCTTTTGCAGCGCCAGTGTCCCAGGAGCTGTAGGCTTTGTGGCTCTCTGAACCCTAACCCTAACCCTAATTCTAATGGGAGCTTAGATTTTCGGCTGAGGAAATCAGGTCCATGTGTGTCGCGGATGGAAAGTTGAGCAGGGAGCAGTGTTGGTGCCGTGCCGTGCTCCCCTTGGCATGCGTTTGCAGCGCCAGTGTCCCGGGAGCTGTAGGCTTTGTGGCTCTCTGAACCCTAACCCTAGCCCAAATTGTAATGGGAGCTTAGATTTTCGGCTCAGGTCCGCAGGTGCATGGGTGGCCCGGATGAGAAAGGTGTGGAGGGAGCAGTGTTGGTGCCGTGCCGCGCTCCCCTTGGCGTGCCTTTTGCAGCGCCAGTGTCCCGGGAGCTGTAGGCTTTGTGGCTCTCTGAACCCTAACCCTAACCCTAATTCTAATGGGAGCTTAGATTTTCGGCTGAGGAAATCAGGTGCATGGGTGGCGCGGATGAGAAAGGTGTGGAGGGAGAAGTTTGGGTGCAGTGCCGTGCTCCCCTTGGCGTGCCTTTTGCAGCGCCAGTGTCCCGGGAGCTGTAGGCTTTGTGGCTCTCTGAACCCTAACCCTAGCCCAAATTGTAATGGGAGCTTAGATTTTCGGCTCAGGTCCGCAGCTGCATGGGCGGTGCGGATGAGAAAGGTGTGGAGGGAGCACTGTGGGTGCCGTGCCGTGCTCCCCTTGGCGTGCCTTTTGCAGCGCCAGTGTCCCGGGAGCTGTAGGCTTTGTGGCTCTCTGAAACCTAACCCTAACCCTAATTCTAATGGGAGCTTAGATTTTCGGCTGAGGAAATCAGGTGCATGGGTGTCGCGGATGGAAAGTTGAAGAGGGAGCAGTCTTGGTGCTCTGCCATGCTCCCCTTGGCGTGCCTTTTGCAGCGCCAGTGTCCCGGGAGCTGTAGGCTTTGTGGCTCTCTGAACCCTAACCCTAACCCTAATTCTAATGGGAGCTTAGATTTTCGGCTCAGGTCCGCAGGTGCATGGGCGGTGCGGATGAGAAAGGTCTGGAGGGAGCAGTGTTGGTGCCGTGCCGTGCTCCCCTTGGCGTGCCTTTTGCAGCGCCAGTGTCCCGGGAGCTGTAGGCTTTGTGGCTCTCTGAACCCTAATCCTAACCCTAATTCTAATGGGAGCTTAGATTTTCGGCTCAGGTCCGCAGGTGCATGGGCGGTGCGGATGAGAACGGTGTGGAGGGAGCACTGTGGGTGCCGTGCCGTGCTCCCCTTGGCGTGCCTTTTGCAGCGCCAGTGTCCCGGGAGCTGTAGGCTTTGTGGCTCTCTGAACCCTAACCCTAACCCTAATTGTAATGGGAGCTTAGATTTTCGGCTGAGGAAATCAGGTGCATGGGTGGCACGGATGAGAAAGGTGTGGAGGGAGAAGTTTGGGTGCAGTGCCGTGCTCCCCTTGGCGTGCCTTTTGCAGCGCCAGTGTCCCGGGAGCTGTAGGCTTTGTGGCTCTCTGAACCCTAACCCTAACCCTAATTCTAATGGGAGCTTAGATTTTTGGCTCAGGTCCGCAGGTGCATGGGCGGTGCGGATGAGAAAGGTGTGGAGGGAGCAGTGTTGGTGCCGTGCCGTGCTCCCCTTGGCGTGCCTTTTGCAGTGCCAGTGTCCCGGGAGCTGTAGGCTTTGTGGCTCTCTGAACCCTAACCCTAACCCTAATTCTAATGGGAGCTTAGATTTTTGGCTCAGGTCCGCAGGTGCATGGGCGGTGCGGATGAGAACGGTGTGGAGGGAGCAGTGTTGGTGCCGTGCCGTGCTCCCCTTGGTGTGCCTTTTGCAGCGCCAGTGTTCCGGGAGCTGTAGGCTTTGTGGCTCTCTGAACCCTAACCCTAGCCCAAATTGTAATGGGAGCTTAGATTTTCGGCTGAGGTCCGCAGGTGCATGGGTGACGCGGATAAGAAAGGTGTGGAGGGAGCAGTGTTGGTGCCGTGCCGTGCTCCCCTTGGCGTGCCTTTTGCAGCGCCAGTGTCCCGGGAGCTGTAGGCTTTGTGGCTCTCTGAACCCTAACCCTAACCCTAATTCTAATGGGAGCTTAGATTTTCGGCTGAGGAAATCAGCTGCATGGGCGGTGCGGATGAGAAAGGTGTGGAGGGAGCACTGTTGGTTCAGTGCCGTGCTCCCCTTGGCGTGCCTTTTGCAGCGCCAGTGTCCCGGGAGCTGTAGGCTTTGTGGCTCTCTGAACCCTAACCCTAACCCTAATTGTAATGGGAGCTTAGATTTTCGGCTGAGGAAATCAGGTGCATGGGTGGCGCGGATGACAAAGGTGTGGAGGGAGCAGTGTTGGTGCCGTGCCGTGCTCCCCTTGGCGTGCCTTTTGCAGCGCCAGTGTCCCGGGAGCTGTAGGCTTTGTGGCTCTCTGAACCCTAACCCTAACCCTAATTCTAATGGGAGCTTAGATTTTCGGCTCAGGTCCGCAGGTGCATGGGCGGTGCGGATGAGAAAGGTGTGGAGGGAGCAGTGTTGGTGCCGTGCCGTGCTCCCCTTGGCGTGCCTTTTGCAGCGCCAGTGTCCCGGGAGCTGTAGGCTTTGTGGCTCTCTGAACCCTAACCCTAACCCTAATTCTAATGGGAGCTTAGATTTTCGGCTCAGGTCCGCAGGTGCATGTGCGGTGAGGATGAGAAAGGTGTGGAGGGAGAAGTGTTGGTGCAGTGCCGTGCTCCCCTTGGCGTGCCTTTTGCAGCGCCAGTGTCCCGGGAGCTGTAGGCTTTGTGGCTCTCTGAACCCTAACCCTAACCCTAATTCTAATGGGAGCTTAGATTTTCGGCTGAGGAAATCAGGTGCATGGCTGTCGCGGATGGAAAGTTGAAGAGGGATCAGTCTTGGTGCTCTGCCGCGCTCCCCTTGGTGTGCCTTTTGCAGCGCCAGTGTCCCGGGAGCTGTAGGCTTTGTGGCTCTCTGAACCCTAACCCTAACCCTAATTGTAATGGGAGCTTAGATTTTCGGCTGAGGAAATCAGGTGCATGGGCGGTGCGGATGAGAAAGGTGTGGAGGGAGCAGTGTTGGTGCCGTGCCGTGCTCCCCTTGGCGTGCCTTTTGCAGTGCCAGTGTCCCGGGAGCTGTAGGCTTTGTGGCTCTCTGAACCCTAACCCTAGCACAAACTGTAATGAGAGCTTAGATTTTCGGCTGAGGTCCGCAGGTGCATGGGTGGCGCGGATGAGAAAGGTGTGGAGGGAGCAGTGTTGGTGCCGTGCCGTGCTCCCCTTGGCGTGCCTTTTGCAGCGCCAGTGTCCCGGGAGCTGTAGGCTTTGTGGCTCTCTGAACCCTAACCCTAACCCTAATTCTAATGGGAGCTTAGATTTTCGGCTGAGGAAATCAGGTGCATGGGCGGTGCGGATGAGAAAGGTGTGGAGGGAGCAGTGTTGGTGCCGTGCCGTGCTCCCCTTGGCGTGCCTTTTGCAGCGCCAGTGTCCCGGGAGCTGTAGGCTTTGTGGCTCTCTGAACCCTAACCCTAACCCTAATTCTAATGGGAGCTTAGATTTTCGGCTGAGGCAATCAGGTGCATGGGTGGCGCGGATGACAAAGGTGTGGAGGGAGCACTGTGGGTGCCGTGCCGTGCTCCCCTTGGCATGCCTTTTGCAGCGCCAGTGTCCCGGGAGCTGTAGGCTTTGTGGCTCTCCGAACCCTAACCCTAACCCTAATTGTAATGGGAGCTTAGATTTTCGGCTGAGGAAATCAGGTGCATGGGCGGTGCGGATGAGAAAGGTGTGGAGGGAGCAGTGTTGGTGCAGTGCCGTGCTCCCCTTGGCGTGCCTTTTGCAGCGCCAGTGTCCCGGGAGCTGTAGGCTTTGTGGCTCTCTGAACCCTAACCCTAACCCTAATTCTAATGGGAGCTTAGATTTTCGGCTCAGGTCCGCAGGTGCATGGGTGTCGCGGATGGAAAGTTGAAGAGGGAGCAGTCTTGGTGCTGTGCCGCGCTCCCCTTGGCGTGCCTTTTGCAGCGCCAGTGTCCCGGGAGCTGTAGGCTTTGTGGCTCTCCGAACCCTAACCCTAACCCTAATTCTAATGGGAGCTTAGATTTTCGGCTGAGGTCCGCAGGTGCATGGGCGGTGCGGATGAGAAAGGTGTGGAGGGAGCAATGTTGGTGCCGTGCCGTGCTCCCCTTGGCGTGCCTTTTGCAGCGCCAGTGTCCCGGGAGCTGTAGGCTTTGTGGCTCTCTGAACCCTAACCCTAACCCTAATTCTAATGGGAGCTTAGATTTTCGGCTGAGGAAATCAGGTCCATGTGTGTCGCGGATGGAAAGTTGAGCAGGGAGCAGTGTTGGTGCCGTGCCGTGCTCCCCTTGGCATGCGTTTGCAGCGCCAGTGTCCCGGGAGCTGTAGGCTTTGTGGCTCTCTGAACCCTAACCCTAGCCCAAATTGTAATGGGAGCTTAGATTTTCGGCTGAGGTCTGCAGGTGCATGGGCGGTGCGGATGAGAAAGGTCTGGAGGGAGCAGTGTTGGTGCCGTGCCGCGCTCCCCTTGGCGTGCCTTTTGCAGCGCCAGTGTCCCGGGAGCTGTAGGCTTTGTGGCTCTCTGAACCCTAACCCTAACTCTAATTGTAATGGGAGCTTAGATTTTCGGCTGAGGAAATCAGGTGCATGGGTGGCGCGGATGAGAAAGGTGTGGAGGGAGAAGTTTGGGTGCAGTGCCGTGCTCCCCTTGGCGTGCCTTTTGCAGCGCCAGTGTCCCGGGAGCTGTAGGCTTTGTGGCTCTCTGAACCCTAACCCTAACCCTAATTCTAATGGGAGCTTAGATTTTTGGCTCAGGTCCGCAGGTGCTTGGGCGGTGCGGTGAGAACGGTGTGGAGGGAGCTGTGTTGGTGCCGTGCCGTGCTCCCCTTGGTGTGCCTTTTGCAGTGCCAGTGTCCCGGGAGCTGTAGGCTTTGTGGCTCTCTGAACCCTAACCCTAACCCTAATTCTAATGGGAGCTTAGATTTTCGGCTGAGGAAATCAGCTGCATGGGCGGTGCGGATGAGAAAGGTGTGGAGGGAGCAGTGTTGGTGCCGTGCCGTGCTCCCCTTGGCGTGCCTTTTGCAGCGCCAGTGTCCCGGGAGCTGTAGGCTTTGTGGCTCTCCGAACCCTAACCCTAACCCTAATTCTAATGGGAGCTTAGATTTTCGGCTCAGGTCCGCAGGTGCATGGGCGGTGCGGATGAGAAAGGTCTGGAGGGAGCAGTGTTGGTGCCGTGCCGTGCTCCCCTTGGCGTGCCTTTTGCAGTGCCAGTGTCCCGGGAGCTGTAGGCTTTGTGGCTCTCTGAACCCTAACCCTAACCCTAACCCAAATTGTAATGGGAGCTTAGATTTTCGGCTGAGGAAATCAGGTGCATGGGCGGTGCGGATGAGAAAGGTGTGGAGGGAGCACTGTGGGTGCCGTGCCGTGCTCCCCTTGGCGTGCCTTTTGCAGCGCCACTGTCCCGGGAGCTGTAGGCTTTGTGGCTCTCTGAAACCTAACCCTAACCCTAATTCTAATGGGAGCTTAGATTTTCGGCTGAGGAAATCAGGTGCATGGGTGTCGCGGATGGAAAGTTCAAGAGGGAGCAGTCTTGGTGCTCTGCCATGCTCCCCTTGGCGTGCCTTTTGCAGCGCCAGTGTCCCGGGAGCTGTAGGCTTTGTGGCTCTCTGAACCCTAACCCTAACCCTAATTCTAATGGGAGCTTAGATTTTCGGCTGAGGAAATCAGGTGCATGGGCGGTGCGGATGCGAAAGGTGTGGAGGGAGCAGTGTTGGTGCTGTGCCGTGCTCCCCTTGGCGTGCCTTTTGCAGCGCCAGTGTCCCGGGAGCTGTAGGCTTTGTGGCTCTCTGAACCCTAACCCTAACCCTAATTCTAATGGGAGCTTAGATTTTCGGCTGAGGTCCGCAGGTGCATGGGCGGTGCGGATGAGAAAGGTGTGGAGGGAGCAGTGTTGGTGCCGTGCCGTGCTCCCCTTGGCATGCCTTTTGCAGCGCCAGAGTCCCGGGAGCTGTAGGCTTTGTGGCTCTCTGAACCCTAACCCTAACCTTAATTCTAATGGGAGCTTAGATTTTCGGCTGAGGTCCGCAGGTGCATGGGCGGTGCGGATGAGAAAGGTCTGGAGGGAGCAGTGTTGGTGCCGTGCCGTGCTCCCCTTGGCGTGCCTTTTGCAGCGCCAGTGTCCCGGGAGCTGTAGGCTTTGTGGCTCTCTGAACCCTAACCCTAACCCTAACCCTAATTGTAATGGGAGCTTAGATTTTCGGCTGAGGTCCGCAGGTGCATGGGCGGTGCGGATGAGAAAGGTCTGGAGGGAGCAGTGTTGGTGCCGTGCCGTGCTCCCCTTGGCGTGCCTTTTGCAGCGCCAGTGTCCCGGGAGCTGTAGGCTTTGTGGCTCTCTGAACCCTAACCCTAACCCTAATTCTAATGGGAGCTTAGATTTTCGGCTGAGGAAATCAGCTGCATGGGCGGTGCGGATGAGAAAGGTGTGGAGGGAGCAGTGTTGGTGCCGTGCCGTGCTCCCCTTGGCGTGCCTTTTGCAGCGCCAGTGTCCCGGGAGCTGTAGGCTTTGTGGCTCTCTGAACCCTAACCCTAACCCTAATTCTAATGGGAGCTTAGATTTTCAGCTGAGGAAATCAGGTGCATGGGTGTCGCGGATGGAAAGTTGAAGAGGGAGCAGTCTTGGTGCAGTGCCGCGCTCCCCTTGGCGTGCCTTTTGCAGCGCCAGTGTCCCGGGAGCTGTAGGCTTTGTGGCTCTCCGAACCCTAACCCTAACCCTAATTGTAATGGGAGCTTAGATTTTCGGCTGAGGTCCGCAGGTGCATGGGCGGTGCGGATGAGAAAGGTCTGGAGGGAGCAATGTTGGTGCCGTGCCGTGCTCCCCTTGGCGTGCCTTTTGCAGCGCCAGTGTCCCGGGAGCTGTAGGCTTTGTGGCTCTCTGAACCCTAACCCTAACCCTAATTCTAATGGGAGCTTAGATTTTCGGCTGAGGAAATCAGGTCCATGTGTGTCGCGGATGGAAAGTTGAGCAGGGAGCAGTCTTGGTGCCGTGCCGTGCTCCCCTTGGCATGCGTTTGCAGCGCCAGTGTCCCGGGAGCTGTAGGCTTTGTGGCTCTCTGAACCCTAACCCTAGCCCAAATTGTAATGGGAGCTTAGATTTTCGGCTCAGGTCCGCAGGTGCATGGGTGGCCCGGATGAGAAAGGTGTGGAGGGAGCAGTGTTGGTGCCGTGCCGCGCTCCCCTTGGCGTGCCTTTTGCAGCGCCAGTGTCCCGGGAGCTGTAGGCTTTGTGGCTCTCTGAACCCTAACCCTAACCCTAATTCTAATGGGAGCTTAGATTTTCGGCTGAGGAAATCAGGTGCATGGGTGTCGCGGATGGAAAGTTGAAGAGGGAGCAGTCTTGGTGCTCTGCCATGCTCCCCTTGGCGTGCCTTTTGCAGCGCCAGTGTCCCGGGAGCTGTAGGCTTTGTGGCTCTCTGAACCCTAACCCTAACCCTAATTCTAATGGGAGCTTAGATTTTCGGCTGAGGAAATCAGGTGCATGGGCGGTGCGGATGCGAAAGGTGTGGAGGGAGCAGTGTTGGTGCTGTGCCGTGCTCCCCTTGGCGTGCCTTTTGCAGCGCCAGTGTCCCGGGAGCTGTAGGCTTTGTGGCTCTCTGAACCCTAACCCTAACCCTAATTCTAATGGGAGCTTAGATTTTCGGCTGAGGAAATCAGGTGCATGGGCGGTGCGGATGAGAAAGGTGTGGAGGGAGCAGTGTTGGTGCCGTGCCGTGCTCCCCTTGGCGTGCCTTTTGCAGCGCCAGTGTCCCGGGAGCTGTAGGCTTTGTGGCTCTCTGAACCCTAACCCTAACCCTAACCCTAATTGTAATGGGAGCTTAGATTTTCGGCTGAGGAAATCAGGTGCATGGGCGGTGCGGATGAGAAAGGTCTGGAGGGAGCAGTGTTGGTGCCGTGCCGTGCTCCCCTTGGCGTGCCTTTTGCAGCGCCAGTGTCCCGGGAGCTGTAGGCTTTGTGGCTCTCTGAACCCTAACCCTAACCCTAATTCTAATGGGAGCTTAGATTTTCGGCTGAGGAAATCAGCTGCATGGGCGGTGCGGATGAGAAAGGTGTGGAGGGAGCAGTGTGGGTGCCGTGCCGTGCTCCCCTTGGCGTGCCTTTTGCAGCGCCAGTGTCCCGGGAGCTGTAGGCTTTGTGGCTCTCCGAACCCTACCCCTAACCCTAATTGTAATGGGAGCTTAGATTTTCAGCTGAGGAAATCAGGTGCATGGGTGTCGCGGATGGAAAGTTGAAGAGGGAGCAGTCTTGGTGCAGTGCCGCGCTCCCCTTGGCGTGCCTTTTGCAGCGCCAGTGTCCCGGGAGCTGTAGGCTTTGTGGCTCTCTGAACCCTAACCCTAACCCTAATTGTAATGGGAGCTTAGATTTTCGGCTGAGGTCCGCAGGTGCATGGGCGGTGCGGATGAGAAAGGTCTGGAGGGAGCAATGTTGGTGCCGTGCCGTGCTCCCCTTGGCGTGCCTTTTGCAGCGCCAGTGTCCCGGGAGCTGTAGGCTTTGTGGCTCTCTGAACCCTAACCCTAGCCCAAATTGTAATGGGAGCTTAGATTTTCGGCTCAGGTCCGCAGGTGCATGGGTGGCCCGGATGAGAAAGGTGTGGAGGGAGCAGTGTTGGTGCCGTGCCGCGCTCCCCTTGGCGTGCCTTTTGCAGCGCCAGTGTCCCGGGAGCTGTAGGCTTTGTGGCTCTCTGAACCCTAACCCTAACCCTAATTCTAATGGGAGCTTAGATTTTCGGCTGAGGAAATCAGGTGCATGGGTGGCGCGGATGAGAAAGGTGTGGAGGGAGAAGTTTGGGTGCAGTGCCGTGCTCCCCTTGGCGTGCCTTTTGCAGCGCCAGTGTCCCGGGAGCTGTAGGCTTTGTGGCTCTCTGAACCCTAACCCTAACCCTAATTCTAATGGGAGCTTAGATTTTCGGCTGAGGAAATCAGGTGCATGGGCGGTGGGGATGAGAAAGGTGTGGAGGGAGCAGTGTGGGTGAAGTGCCGTGCTCCCCTTGGCGTGCCTTTTGCAGCGCCAGTGTCCCGGGAGCTGTAGGCTTTGTGGCTCTCCGAACCCTAACCCTAACCCTAATTGTAATGGGAGCTTAGATTTTCGGCTGAGGTCCGCAGGTGCATGGGCGGTGCGGATGAGAAAGGTCTGGAGGGAGCAATGTTGGTGCCGTGCCGTGCTCCCCTTGGCGTGCCTTTTGCAGCGCCAGTGTCCCGGGAGCTGTAGGCTTTGTGGCTCTCTGAACCCTAACCCTAACCCTAATTCTAATGGGAGCTTAGATTTTCGGCTGAGGAAATCAGGTCCATGTGTGTCGCGGATGGAAAGTTGAGCAGGGAGCAGTCTTGGTGCCGTGCCGTGCTCCCCTTGGCATGCGTTTGCAGCGCCAGTGTCCCGGGAGCTGTAGGCTTTGTGGCTCTCTGAACCCTAACCCTAGCCCAAATTGTAATGGGAGCTTAGATTTTCGGCTCAGGTCCGCAGGTGCATGGGTGGCCCGGATGAGAAAGGTGTGGAGGGAGCAGTGTTGGTGCCGTGCCGCGCTCCCCTTGGCGTGCCTTTTGCAGCGCCAGTGTCCCGGGAGCTGTAGGCTTTGTGGCTCTCTGAACCCTAACCCTAACCCTAATTCTAATGGGAGCTTAGATTTTCGGCTGAGGAAATCAGGTGCATGGGTGTCGCGGATGGAAAGTTGAAGAGGGAGCAGTCTTGGTGCTCTGCCATGCTCCCCTTGGCGTGCCTTTTGCAGCGCCAGTGTCCCGGGAGCTGTAGGCTTTGTGGCTCTCTGAACCCTAACCCTAACCCTAATTCTAATGGGAGCTTAGATTTTCGGCTGAGGAAATCAGGTGCATGGGCGGTGCGGATGCGAAAGGTGTGGAGGGAGCAGTGTTGGTGCTGTGCCGTGCTCCCCTTGGCGTGCCTTTTGCAGCGCCAGTGTCCCGGGAGCTGTAGGCTTTGTGGCTCTCTGAACCCTAACCCTAACCCTAATTCTAATGGGAGCTTAGATTTTCGGCTGAGGAAATCAGGTGCATGGGCGGTGCGGATGAGAAAGGTGTGGAGGGAGCAGTGTTGGTGCCGTGCCGTGCTCCCCTTGGCGTGCCTTTTGCAGCGCCAGTGTCCCGGGAGCTGTAGGCTTTGTGGCTCTCTGAACCCTAACCCTAACCCTAACCCTAATTGTAATGGGAGCTTAGATTTTCGGCTGAGGAAATCAGGTGCATGGGCGGTGCGGATGAGAAAGGTCTGGAGGGAGCAGTGTTGGTGCCGTGCCGTGCTCCCCTTGGCGTGCCTTTTGCAGCGCCAGTGTCCCGGGAGCTGTAGGCTTTGTGGCTCTCTGAACCCTAACCCTAACCCTAATTCTAATGGGAGCTTAGATTTTCGGCTGAGGAAATCAGCTGCATGGGCGGTGCGGATGAGAAAGGTCTGGAGGGAGCAGTGTGGGTGCCGTGCCGTGCTCCCCTTGGCGTGCCTTTTGCAGCGCCAGTGTCCCGGGAGCTGTAGGCTTTGTGGCTCTCCGAACCCTACCCCTAACCCTAATTGTAATGGGAGCTTAGATTTTCAGCTGAGGAAATCAGGTGCATGGGTGTCGCGGATGGAAAGTTGAAGAGGGAGCAGTCTTGGTGCAGTGCCGCGCTCCCCTTGGCGTGCCTTTTGCAGCGCCAGTGTCCCGGGAGCTGTAGGCTTTGTGGCTCTCTGAACCCTAACCCTAACCCTAATTGTAATGGGAGCTTAGATTTTCGGCTGAGGTCCGCAGGTGCATGGGCGGTGCGGATGAGAAAGGTCTGGAGGGAGCAATGTTGGTGCCGTGCCGTGCTCCCCTTGGCGTGCCTTTTGCAGCGCCAGTGTCCCGGGAGCTGTAGGCTTTGTGGCTCTCTGAACCCTAACCCTAGCCCAAATTGTAATGGGAGCTTAGATTTTCGGCTCAGGTCCGCAGGTGCATGGGTGGCCCGGATGAGAAAGGTGTGGAGGGAGCAGTGTTGGTGCCGTGCCGCGCTCCCCTTGGCGTGCCTTTTGCAGCGCCAGTGTCCCGGGAGCTGTAGGCTTTGTGGCTCTCTGAACCCTAACCCTAACCCTAATTCTAATGGGAGCTTAGATTTTCGGCTGAGGAAATCAGGTGCATGGGTGGCGCGGATGAGAAAGGTGTGGAGGGAGAAGTTTGGGTGCAGTGCCGTGCTCCCCTTGGCGTGCCTTTTGCAGCGCCAGTGTCCCGGGAGCTGTAGGCTTTGTGGCTCTCTGAACCCTAACCCTAACCCTAATTCTAATGGGAGCTTAGATTTTCGGCTGAGGAAATCAGGTGCATGGGCGGTGGGGATGAGAAAGGTGTGGAGGGAGCAGTGTGGGTGAAGTGCCGTGCTCCCCTTGGCGTGCCTTTTGCAGCGCCAGTGTCCCGGGAGCTGTAGGCTTTGTGGCTCTCCGAACCCTAACCCTAACCCTAATTGTAATGGGAGCTTAGATTTTCGGCTGAGGTCCGCAGGTGCATGGGCGGTGCGGATGAGAAAGGTCTGGAGGGAGCAATGTTGGTGCCGTGCCGTGCTCCCCTTGGCGTGCCTTTTGCAGCGCCAGTGTCCCGGGAGCTGTAGGCTTTGTGGCTCTCTGAACCCTAACCCTAACCCTAATTCTAATGGGAGCTTAGATTTTCGGCTGAGGAAATCAGGTCCATGTGTGTCGCGGATGGAAAGTTGAGCAGGGAGCAGTCTTGGTGCCGTGCCGTGCTCCCCTTGGCATGCGTTTGCAGCGCCAGTGTCCCGGGAGCTGTAGGCTTTGTGGCTCTCTGAACCCTAACCCTAGCCCAAATTGTAATGGGAGCTTAGATTTTCGGCTCAGGTCCGCAGGTGCATGGGTGGCCCGGATGAGAAAGGTGTGGAGGGAGCAGTGTT
The DNA here is from genome assembly GCF_965183815.1 of Platalea leucorodia. NCBI lineage: Eukaryota > Metazoa > Chordata > Aves > Pelecaniformes > Threskiornithidae > Platalea > Platalea leucorodia. The sequence goes on along the minus strand of NC_138823.1, from coordinate 85,550,640 downwards.
GGTGCCGTGCCGCGCTCCCCTTGGCGTGCCTTTTGCAGCGCCAGTGTCCCGGGAGCTGTAGGCTTTGTGGCTCTCTGAACCCTAACCCTAACCCTAATTCTAATGGGAGCTTAGATTTTCGGCTGAGGAAATCAGGTGCATGGGTGTCGCGGATGGAAAGTTGAAGAGGGAGCAGTCTTGGTGCTCTGCCATGCTCCCCTTGGCGTGCCTTTTGCAGCGCCAGTGTCCCGGGAGCTGTAGGCTTTGTGGCTCTCTGAACCCTAACCCTAACCCTAATTCTAATGGGAGCTTAGATTTTCGGCTGAGGAAATCAGGTGCATGGGCGGTGCGGATGCGAAAGGTGTGGAGGGAGCAGTGTTGGTGCTGTGCCGTGCTCCCCTTGGCGTGCCTTTTGCAGCGCCAGTGTCCCGGGAGCTGTAGGCTTTGTGGCTCTCTGAACCCTAACCCTAACCCTAATTCTAATGGGAGCTTAGATTTTCGGCTGAGGAAATCAGGTGCATGGGCGGTGCGGATGAGAAAGGTGTGGAGGGAGCAGTGTTGGTGCCGTGCCGTGCTCCCCTTGGCGTGCCTTTTGCAGCGCCAGTGTCCCGGGAGCTGTAGGCTTTGTGGCTCTCTGAACCCTAACCCTAACCCTAACCCTAATTGTAATGGGAGCTTAGATTTTCGGCTGAGGAAATCAGGTGCATGGGCGGTGCGGATGAGAAAGGTCTGGAGGGAGCAGTGTTGGTGCCGTGCCGTGCTCCCCTTGGCGTGCCTTTTGCAGCGCCAGTGTCCCGGGAGCTGTAGGCTTTGTGGCTCTCTGAACCCTAACCCTAACCCTAATTCTAATGGGAGCTTAGATTTTCGGCTGAGGAAATCAGCTGCATGGGCGGTGCGGATGAGAAAGGTCTGGAGGGAGCACTGTGGGTGCCGTGCCGTGCTCCCCTTGGCGTGCCTTTTGCAGCGCCAGTGTCCCGGGAGCTGTAGGCTTTGTGGCTCTCCGAACCCTACCCCTAACCCTAATTGTAATGGGAGCTTAGATTTTCAGCTGAGGAAATCAGGTGCATGGGTGTCGCGGATGGAAAGTTGAAGAGGGAGCAGTCTTGGTGCAGTGCCGCGCTCCCCTTGGCGTGCCTTTTGCAGCGCCAGTGTCCCGGGAGCTGTAGGCTTTGTGGCTCTCTGAACCCTAACCCTAACCCTAATTGTAATGGGAGCTTAGATTTTCGGCTGAGGTCCGCAGGTGCATGGGCGGTGCGGATGAGAAAGGTCTGGAGGGAGCAATGTTGGTGCCGTGCCGTGCTCCCCTTGGCGTGCCTTTTGCAGCGCCAGTGTCCCGGGAGCTGTAGGCTTTGTGGCTCTCTGAACCCTAACCCTAGCCCAAATTGTAATGGGAGCTTAGATTTTCGGCTCAGGTCCGCAGGTGCATGGGTGGCCCGGATGAGAAAGGTGTGGAGGGAGCAGTGTTGGTGCCGTGCCGCGCTCCCCTTGGCGTGCCTTTTGCAGCGCCAGTGTCCCGGGAGCTGTAGGCTTTGTGGCTCTCTGAACCCTAACCCTAACCCTAATTCTAATGGGAGCTTAGATTTTCGGCTGAGGAAATCAGGTGCATGGGTGGCGCGGATGAGAAAGGTGTGGAGGGAGAAGTTTGGGTGCAGTGCCGTGCTCCCCTTGGCGTGCCTTTTGCAGCGCCAGTGTCCCGGGAGCTGTAGGCTTTGTGGCTCTCTGAACCCTAACCCTAACCCTAATTCTAATGGGAGCTTAGATTTTCGGCTGAGGAAATCAGGTGCATGGGCGGTGGGGATGAGAAAGGTGTGGAGGGAGCAGTGTGGGTGAAGTGCCGTGCTCCCCTTGGCGTGCCTTTTGCAGCGCCAGTGTCCCGGGAGCTGTAGGCTTTGTGGCTCTCTGAACCCTAACCCTAACCCTAATTCTAATGGGAGCTTAGATTTTCGGCTCAGGTCCGCAGGTGCATGGGCGGTGCGGATGAGAACGGTGTGGAGGGAGCCATGTTGGTGCCGTGCCGTGCTCCCCTTGGCGTGCCTTTTGCAGCGCCAGTGTCCCGGGAGCTGTAGGCTTTGTGGCTCTCTGAACCCTAACCCTAACCCTAATTGTAATGGGAGCTTAGATTTTCGGCTGAGGTCCGCAGGTGCATGGGCGGTGCGGATGAGAACGGTGTGGAGGGAGCACTGTGGGTGCCGTGCCGTGCTCCCCTTGGCGTGCCTTTTGCAGCGCCAGTGTCCCGGGAGCTGTAGGCTTTGTGGCTCTCTGAACCCTAACCCTAACCCTAATTGTAATGGGAGCTTAGATTTTCGGCTGAGGAAATCAGGTGCATGGGTGGCACGGATGAGAAAGGTGTGGAGGGAGAAGTTTGGGTGCAGTGCCGTGCTCCCCTTGGCGTGCCTTTTGCAGCGCCAGTGTCCCGGGAGCTGTAGGCTTTGTGGCTCTCTGAACCCTAACCCTAACCCTAATTCTAATGGGAGCTTAGATTTTTGGCTCAGGTCCGCAGGTGCATGTGCGGTGCGGATGAGAAAGGTGTGGAGGGAGCAGTGTTGGTGCCGTGCCGTGCTCCCCTTGGCGTGCCTTTTGCAGCGCCAGTGTCCCGGGAGCTGTAGGCTTTGTGGCTCTCTGAACCCTAACCCTAACCCTAATTCTAATGGGAGCTTAGATTTTTGGCTCAGGTCCGCAGGTGCATGGGCGGTGCGGATGAGAACGGTGTGGAGGGAGCAGTGTTGGTGCCGTGCCGTGCTCCCCTTGGTGTGCCTTTTGCAGTGCCAGTGTTCCGGGAGCTGTAGGCTTTGTGGCTCTCTGAACCCTAACCCTAGCCCAAATTGTAATGGGAGCTTAGATTTTCGGCTGAGGTCCGCAGCTGCATGGGTGACGCGGATAAGAAAGGTGTGGAGGGAGCAGTGTTGGTGCCGTGCCGTGCTCCCCTTGGCGTGCCTTTTGCAGCGCCAGTGTCCCGGGAGCTGTAGGCTTTGTGGCTCTCTGAACCCTAACCCTAACCCTAATTCTAATGGGAGCTTAGATTTTCGGCTCAGGTCCGCAGGTGCATGGGCGGTGCGGATGAGAAAGGTGTGGAGGGAGCAGTGTTGGTGCCGTGCCGTGCTCCCCTTGGCGTGCCTTTTGCAGCGCTAGTGTCCCGGGAGCTGTAGGCTTTGTGGCTCTCTGAACCCTAACCCTAACCCTAATTCTAATGGGAGCTTAGATTTTCGGCTCAGGTCCGCAGGTGCATGTGCGGTGAGGATGAGAAAGGTGTGGAGGGAGAAGTGTTGGTGCAGTGCCGTGCTCCCCTTGGCGTGCCTTTTGCAGCGCCAGTGTCCCGGGAGCTGTAGGCTTTGTGGCTCTCTGAACCCTAACCCTAACCCTAATTGTAATGGGAGCTTAGATTTTCGGCTGAGGAAATCAGGTGCATGGGCGGTGCGGATGAGAAAGGTGTGGAGGGAGCAGTGTTGGTGCAGTGCCGTGCTCCCCTTGGCGTGCCTTTTGCAGTGCCAGTGTCCCGGGAGCTGTAGGCTTTGTGGCTCTCTGAACCCTAACCCTAGCACAAACTGTAATGAGAGCTTAGATTTTTGGCTCAGGTCCGCAGGTGCATGGGTGGCGCGGATGAGAAAGGTGTGGAGGGAGCACTGTGGGTGCCGTGCCGTGCTCCCCTTGGCGTGCCTTTTGCAGCGCCAGTGTCCCGGGAGCTGTAGGCTTTGTGGCTCTCTGAACCCTAACCCTAACCCTAATTCTAATGGGAGCTTAGATTTTCGGCTGAGGAAATCAGGTGCATGGGCGGTGCGGATGAGAAAGGTGTGGAGGGAGCAGTGTTGGTGCCGTGCCGTGCTCCCCTTGGCGTGCCTTTTGCAGCGCCAGTGTCCCGGGAGCTGTAGGCTTTGTGGCTCTCTGAACCCTAACCCTAACCCTAATTCTAATGGGAGCTTAGATTTTCGGCTGAGGCAATCAGGTGCATGGGTGGCGCGGATGACAAAGGTGTGGAGGGAGCACTGTGGGTGCCGTGCCGTGCTCCCCTTGGCATGCCTTTTGCAGCGCCAGTGTCCCGGGAGCTGTAGGCTTTGTGGCTCTCCGAACCCTAACCCTAACCCTAATTCTAATGGGAGCTTAGATTTTCGGCTGAGGCAATCAGGTGCATGGGCGGTGCGGATGAGAAAGGTGTGGAGGGAGCAGTGTTGGTGCAGTGCCGTGCTCCCCTTGGCGTGCCTTTTGCAGCGCCAGTGTCCCGGGAGCTGTAGGCTTTGTGGCTCTCTGAACCCTAACCCTAACCCTAATTCTAATGGGAGCTTAGATTTTCGGCTCAGGTCCGCAGGTGCATGGGTGTCGCGGATGGAAAGTTGTAGAGGGAGCAGTCTTGGTGCTGTGCCGCGCTCCCCTTGGCGTGCCTTTTGCAGCGCCAGTGTCCCGGGAGCTGTAGGCTTTGTGGCTCTCCGAACCCTAACCCTAACCCTAATTCTAATGGGAGCTTAGATTTTCGGCTGAGGTCCGCAGGTGCATGGGCGGTGCGGATGAGAAAGGTGTGGAGGGAGCAATGTTGGTGCCGTGCCGTGCTCCCCTTGGCGTGCCTTTTGCAGCGCCAGTGTCCCGGGAGCTGTAGGCTTTGTGGCTCTCTGAACCCTAACCCTAACACTAATTCTAATGGGAGCTTAGATTTTCGGCTGAGGAAATCAGGTCCATGTGTGTCGCGGATGGAAAGTTGAGCAGGGAGCAGTGTTGGTGCCGTGCCGTGCTCCCCTTGGCATGCGTTTGCAGCGCCAGTGTCCCGGGAGCTGTAGGCTTTGTGGCTCTCTGAACCCTAACCCTAGCCCAAATTGTAATGGGAGCTTAGATTTTCGGCTGAGGTCTGCAGGTGCATGGGCGGTGCGGATGAGAAAGGTCTGGAGGGAGCAGTGTTGGTGCCGTGCCGCGCTCCCCTTGGCGTGCCTTTTGCAGCGCCAGTGTCCCGGGAGCTGTAGGCTTTGTGGCTCTCTGAACCCTAACCCTAACTCTAATTGTAATGGGAGCTTAGATTTTCGGCTGAGGAAATCAGGTGCATGGGTGGCGCGGATGACAAAGGTGTGGAGGGAGCAGTGTTGGTGCCGTGCCGTGCTCCCCTTGGTGTGCCTTTTGCAGTGCCAGTGTCCCGGGAGCTGTAGGCTTTGTGGCTCTCTGAACCCTAACCCTAACCCTAATTCTAATGGGAGCTTAGATTTTCGGCTGAGGAAATCAGCTGCATGGGCGGTGCGGATGAGAAAGGTGTGGAGGGAGCAGTGTTGGTGCCGTGCCGTGCTCCCCTTGGCGTGCCTTTTGCAGCGCCAGTGTCCCGGGAGCTGTAGGCTTTGTGGCTCTCTGAACCCTAACCCTAACCCTAATTCTAATGGGAGCTTAGATTTTTGGCTCAGGTCCGCAGGTGCATGGGCGGTGCGGATGAGAAAGGTGTGGAGGGAGCAGTGTGGGTGCCGTGCCGTGCTCCCCTTGGCGTGCCTTTTGCAGCGCCAGTGTCCCGGGAGCTGTAGGCTTTGTGGCTCTCCGAACCCTAACCCTAACCCTAATTCTAATGGGAGCTTAGATTTTCGGCTCAGGTCCGCAGGTGCATGGGCGGTGCGGATGAGAAAGGTCTGGAGGGAGCAGTGTTGGTGCCGTGCCGTGCTCCCCTTGGCGTGCCTTTTGCAGTGCCAGTGTCCCGGGAGCTGTAGGCTTTGTGGCTCTCTGAACCCTAACCCTAACCCTAACCCAAATTGTAATGGGAGCTTAGATTTTCGGCTGAGGAAATCAGGTGCATGGGCGGTGCGGATGAGAAAGGTCTGGAGGGAGCACTGTGGGTGCCGTGCCGTGCTCCCCTTGGCGTGCCTTTTGCAGCGCCAGTGTCCCGGGAGCTGTAGGCTTTGTGGCTCTCTGAACCCTAACCCTAACCCTAATTCTAATGGGAGCTTAGATTTTCGGCTCAGGTCCGCAGGTGCATGGGCGGTGCGGATGAGAACGGTGTGGAGGGAGCAATGTTGGTGCCGTGCCGTGCTCCCCTTGGCGTGCCTTTTGCAGCGCCAGTGTCCCGGGAGCTGTAGGCTTTGTGGCTCTCTGAACCCTAACCCTAACCTTAATTCTAATGGGAGCTTAGATTTTCGGCTCAGGTCCGCAGGTGCATGGGCGGTGCGGATGAGAACGGTGTGGAGGGAGCACTGTGGGTGCCGTGCCGTGCTCCCCTTGGCGTGCCTTTTGCAGCGCCAGTGTCCCGGGAGCTGTAGGCTTTGTGGCTCTCTGAACCCTAACCCTAACCCTAATTCTAATGGGAGCTTAGATTTTCGGCTGAGGAAATCAGGTGCATGGGCGGTGCGGATGAGAAAGGTGTGGAGGGAGCAGTGTGGGTGCCGTGCCGTGCTCCCCTTGGCGTGCCTTTTGCAGCGCCAGTGTCCCGGGAGCTGTAGGCTTTGTGGCTCTCTGAACCCTAACCCTAACCCTAATTCTAATGGGAGCTTAGATTTTCAGCTGAGGAAATCAGGTGCATGTGTGTCGCGGATGGAAAGTTGAAGAGGGAGCAGTGTTGGTGCCGTGCCGTGCTCCCCTTGGCGTGCCTTTTGCAGCGCCAGTGTCCCGGGAGCTGTAGGCTTTGTGGCTCTCCGAACCCTAACCCTAACCCTAATTGTAATGGGAGCTTAGATTTTCGGCTGAGGTCCGCAGGTGCATGGGCGGTGCGGATGAGAAAGGTGTGGAGGGAGCAATGTTGGTGCCGTGCCGTGCTCCCCTTGGCGTGCCTTTTGCAGCGCCAGTGTCCCGGGAGCTGTAGGCTTTGTGGCTCTCTGAACCCTAACCCTAACCCTAATTCTAATGGGAGCTTAGATTTTCGGCTGAGGAAATCAGCTGCATGGGCGGTGCGGATGAGAAAGGCGTGGAGGGAGCAGTGTTGGTGCCGTGCCGTGCTCCCCTTGGCGTGCCTTTTGCAGCGCCAGTGTCCCGGGAGCTGTAGGCTTTGTGGCTCTCTGAACCCTAACCCTAACCCTAATTCTAATGGGAACTTAGATTTTCGGCGGAGGAAATCAGGTGCATGGGCGGTGCGGATGAGAACGGTGTGGAGGGAGCAGTGTGGGTGAAGTGCCGTGCTCCCCTTGGCGTGCCTTTTGCAGCGCCAGTGTCCCGGGAGCTGTAGGCTTTGTGGCTCTCTGAACCCTAACCCTAACCCTAATTGTAATGGGAGCTTAGATTTTCGGCTCAGGTCCGCAGGTGCATGGGCGGTGCGGATGAGAAAGGTGTGGAGGGAGCAGTGTTGGTGCCGTGCCGCGCTCCCCATGGCGTGCCTTTTGCAGCGCCAGTGTCCCGGGAGCTGTAGGCTTTGTGGCTCTCTGAACCTTAACCCTAACCCTAATTCTAATGGGAGCTTAGATTTTCGGCTGAGGAAATCAGGTGCATGGGTGGCGCGGATGAGAAAGGTGTGGAGGGAGCAGTCTTGGTGCTCTGCCGTGCTCCCCTTGGCGTGCCTTTTGCAGCGCCAGTGTCCCGGGAGCTGTAGGCTTTGTGGCTCTCTGAACCCTAACCCTAACCCTAATTGTAATGGGAGCTTAGATTTTCGGCTGAGGAAATCAGGTGCATGGGCGGTGCGGATGCGAAAGGTGTGGAGGGAGCAGTGTTGGTGCTGTGCCGTGCTCCCCTTGGCGTGCCTTTTGCAGCGCCAGTGTCCCGGGAGCTGTAGGCTTTGTGGCTCTCTGAACCCTAACCCTAACCCTAATTGTAATGGGAGCTTAGATTTTCGGCGGAGGAAATCAGGTGCATGGGTGGCACGGATGAGAAAGGTGTGGAGGGAGAAGTTTGGGTGCAGTGCCGTGCTCCCCTTGGCGTGCCTTTTGCAGCGCCAGTGTCCCGGGAGCTGTAGGCTTTGTGGCTCTCTGAACCCTAACCCTAACCCTAATTCTAATGGGAGCTTAGATTTTTGGCTCAGGTCCGCAGGTGCATGGGCGGTGCGGATGAGAAAGGTGTGGAGGGAGCACTGTTGGTTCAGTGCCGTGCTCCCCTTGGCGTGCCTTTTGCAGCGCCAGTGTCCCGGGAGCTGTAGGCTTTGTGGCTCTCTGAACCCTAACCCTAACCCTAATTGTAATGGGAGCTTAGATTTTCGGCTGAGGAAATCAGGTGCATGGGCGGTGCGGATGAGAAAGGTGTGGAGGGAGCAGTGTTGGTGCCGTGCCGTGCTCCCCTTGGCGTGCCTTTTGCAGCGCCAGTGTCCCGGGAGCTGTAGGCTTTGTGGCTCTCTGAACCCTAACCCTAACCTTAATTCTAATGGGAGCTTAGATTTTCGGCTCAGGTCCGCAGGTGCATGGGCGGTGAGGATGAGAAAGGTGTGGAGGGAGAAGTGTTGGTGCAGTGCCGTGCTCCCCTTGGCGTGCCTTTTGCAGCGCCAGTGTCCCGGGAGCTGTAGGCTTTGTGGCTCTCTGAACCCTAACCCTAACCCTAATTCTAATGGGAGCTTAGATTTTCGGCTGAGGAAATCAGGTGCATGGGCGGTGCGGATGAGAAAGGTGTGGAGGGAGCAGTGTTGGTGCCGTGCCGTGCTCCCCTTGGCGTGCCTTTTGCAGTGCCAGTGTCCCGGGAGCTGTAGGCTTTGTGGCTCTCTGAACCCTAACCCTAACCCTAATTGTAATGGGAGCTTAGATTTTCGGCTGAGGAAATCAGGTGCATGGGTGTCGCGGAAGGAAAGTTGAAGAGGGATCAGTCTTGGTGCTCTGCCGCGCTCCCCTTGGCGTGCCTTTTGCAGCGCCAGTGTCCCGGGAGCTGTAGGCTTTGTGGCTCTCTGAACCCTAACCCTAACCCTAATTCTAATGGGAGCTTAGATTTTCGGCTGAGGAAATCAGGTGCATGGGCGGTGCGGATGAGAAAGGTGTGGAGGGAGCAGTGTTGGTGCCGTGCCGTGCTCCCCTTGGCGTGCCTTTTGCAGTGCCAGTGTCCCGGGAGCTGTAGGCTTTGTGGCTCTCTGAACCCTAACCCTAACCCTAATTGTAATGGGAGCTTAGATTTTCGGCTGAGGTCCGCAGGTGCATGGGCGGTGCGGATGAGAAAGGTCTGGAGGGAGCAGTGTTGGTGCCGTGCCGTGCTCCCCTTGGCGTGCCTTTTGCAGCGCCAGTGTCCCGGGAGCTGTAGGCTTTGTGGCTCTCTGAACCCTAACCCTAACCCTAATTCTAATGGGAGCTTAGATTTTCGGCTGAGGAAATCAGGTGCATGGGTGGCGCGGATGACAAAGGTGTGGAGGGAGCACTGTGGGTGCCGTGCCGTGCTCCCCTTGGCATGCCTTTTGCAGCGCCAATGTCCCGGGAGCTGTAGGCTTTGTGGCTCTCTGAACCCTAACCCTAACCCTAATTCTAATGGGAGCTTAGATTTTCGGCTGAGGAAATCAGGTGCATGGGCGGTGCGGATGAGAAAGGTGTGGAGGGAGCAGTGTTGGTGCAGTGCCGTGCTCCCCTTGGCGTGCCTTTTGCAGCACCAGTGTCCCGGGAGCTGTAGGCTTTGTGGCTCTCTGAACCCTAACCCTAACCCTAATTGTAATGGGAGCTTAGATTTTCAGCTGAGGAAATCAGGTGCATGGGTGTCGCGGATGGAAAGTTGAAGAGGGAGCAGTCTTGGTGCTGTGCCGCGCTCCCCTTGGCGTGCCTTTTGCAGCGCCAGTGTCCCGGGAGCTGTAGGCTTTGTGGCTCTCCGAACCCTAACCCTAACCCTAATTGTAATGGGAGCTTAGATTTTCGGCTGAGGTCCGCAGGTGCATGGGCGGTGCGGATGAGAAAGGTGTGGAGGGAGCAATGTTGGTGCCGTGCCGTGCTCCCCTTGGCGTGCCTTTTGCAGCGCCAGTGTCCCGGGAGCTGTAGGCTTTGTGGCTCTCTGAACCCTAACCCTAACCCTAATTCTAATGGGAGCTTAGATTTTCGGCTGAGGAAATCAGGTCCATGTGTGTCGCGGATGGAAAGTTGAGCAGGGAGCAGTGTTGGTGCCGTGCCGTGCTCCCCTTGGCATGCGTTTGCAGCGCCAGTGTCCCGGGAGCTGTAGGCTTTGTGGCTCTCTGAACCCTAACCCTAGCCCAAATTGTAATGGGAGCTTAGATTTTCGGCTGAGGTCTGCAGGTGCATGGGCGGTGCGGATGAGAAAGGTCTGGAGGGAGCAGTGTTGGTGCCGTGCCGCGCTCCCCTTGGCGTGCCTTTTGCAGCGCCAGTGTCCCGGGAGCTGTAGGCTTTGTGGCTCTCTGAACCCTAACCCTAACTCTAATTGTAATGGGAGCTTAGATTTTCAGCTGAGGAAATCAGGTGCATGGGTGGCGCGGATGAGAAAGGTGTGGAGGGAGAAGTTTGGGTGCAGTGCCGTGCTCCCCTTGGCGTGCCTTTTGCAGCGCCAGTGTCCCGGGAGCTGTAGGCTTTGTGGCTCTCTGAACCCTAACCCTAGCCCAAATTGTAATGGGAGCTTAGATTTTCGGCTGAGGTCCGCAGGTGCATGGGTGACGCGGATAAGAAAGGTGTGGAGGGAGCAGTGTTGGTGCCGTGCCGTGCTCCCCTTGGCGTGCCTTTTGCAGCGCCAGTGTCCCGGGAGCTGTAGGCTTTGTGGCTCTCTGAACCCTAACCCTAACCCTAATTCTAATGGGAGCTTAGATTTTTGGCTGAGGAAATCAGGTGCATGGGCGGTGCGGATGAGAAAGGTGTGGAGGGAGCACTGTTGGTTCAGTGCCGTGCTCCCCTTGGCGTGCCTTTTGCAGCGCCAGTGTCCCGGGAGCTGTAGGCTTTGTGGCTCTCTGAACCCTAACCCTAACCCTAATTGTAATGGGAGCTTAGATTTTCGGCTGAGGAAATCAGGTGCATGGGTGGCGCGGATGACAAAGGTGTGGAGGGAGCAGTGTTGGTGCCGTGCCGTGCTCCCCTTGGCGTGCCTTTTGCAGCGCCAGTGTCCCGGGAGCTGTAGGCTTTGTGGCTCTCTGAACCCTAACCCTAACCCTAATTCTAATGGGAGCTTAGATTTTCGGCTGAGGAAATCAGGTGCATGGGCGGTGCGGATGAGAAAGGTGTGGAGGGAGCAGTGTTGGTGCCGTGCCGTGCTCCCCTTGGCGTGCCTTTTGCAGCGCTAGTGTCCCGGGAGCTGTAGGCTTTGTGGCTCTCTGAACCCTAACCCTAACCCTAATTCTAATGGGAGCTTAGATTTTCGGCTCAGGTCCGCAGGTGCATGGGTGTCGCGGATGGAAAGTTGAAGAGGGAGCAGTCTTGGTGCTGTGCCGCGCTCCCCTTGGCGTGCCTTTTGCAGCGCCAGTGTCCCGGGAGCTGTAGGCTTTGTGGCTCTCTGAACCCTAACCCTAACCCTAATTGTAATGGGAGCTTAGATTTTCGGCTGAGGAAATCAGGTGCATGGGCGGTGCGGATGAGAAAGGTGTGGAGGGAGCAATGTTGGTGCCGTGCCGTGCTCCCCTTGGCGTGCCTTTTGCAGCGCCAGTGTCCCGGGAGCTGTAGGCTTTGTGGCTCTCTGAACCCTAACCCTAACCCTAATTCTAATGGGAGCTTAGATTTTCGGCTGAGGAAATCAGGTCCATGTGTGTCGCGGATGGAAAGTTGAGCAGGGAGCAGTGTTGGTGCCGTGCCGTGCTCCCCTTGGCATGCGTTTGCAGCGCCAGTGTCCCGGGAGCTGTAGGCTTTGTGGCTCTCTGAACCCTAACCCTAGCCCAAATTGTAATGGGAGCTTAGATTTTCGGCTGAGGTCTGCAGGTGCATGGGCGGTGCGGATGAGAAAGGTCTGGAGGGAGCAGTGTTGGTGCCGTGCCGCGCTCCCCTTGGCGTGCCTTTTGCAGCGCCAGTGTCCCGGGAGCTGTAGGCTTTGTGGCTCTCTGAACCCTAACCCTAACTCTAATTGTAATGGGAGCTTAGATTTTCGGCTGAGGAAATCAGGTGCATGGGTGGCGCGGATGAGAAAGGTGTGGAGGGAGAAGTTTGGGTGCAGTGCCGTGCTCCCCTTGGCGTGCCTTTTGCAGCGCCAGTGTCCCGGGAGCTGTAGGCTTTGTGGCTCTCTGAACCCTAACCCTAACCCTAATTCTAATGGGAGCTTAGATTTTTGGCTCAGGTCCGCAGGTGCTTGGGCGGTGCGGTGAGAACGGTGTGGAGGGAGCTGTGTTGGTGCCGTGCCGTGCTCCCCTTGGTGTGCCTTTTGCAGTGCCAGTGTCCCGGGAGCTGTAGGCTTTGTGGCTCTCTGAACCCTAACCCTAACCCTAATTCTAATGGGAGCTTAGATTTTCGGCTGAGGAAATCAGCTGCATGGGCGGTGCGGATGAGAAAGGTGTGGAGGGAGCAGTGTTGGTGCCGTGCCGTGCTCCCCTTGGCGTGCCTTTTGCAGCGCCAGTGTCCCGGGAGCTGTAGGCTTTGTGGCTCTCTGAACCCTAACCCTAACCCTAATTCTAATGGGAGCTTAGATTTTTGGCTCAGGTCCGCAGGTGCATGGGCGGTGCGGATGAGAAAGGTGTGGAGGGAGCAGTGTTGGTGCCGTGCCGTGCTCCCCTTGGCGTGCCTTTTGCAGCGCCAGTGTCCCGGGAGCTGTAGGCTTTGTGGCTCTCCGAACCCTAACCCTAACCCTAATTCTAATGGGAGCTTAGATTTTCGGCTCAGGTCCGCAGGTGCATGGGCGGTGCGGATGAGAACGGTGTGGAGGGAGCAGTGTGGGTGCCGTGCCGTGCTCCCCTTGGCGTGCCTTTTGCAGTGCCAGTGTCCCGGGAGCTGTAGGCTTTGTGGCTCTCTGAACCCTAACCCTAACCCTAACCCAAATTGTAATGGGAGCTTAGATTTTCGGCTGAGGAAATCAGGTGCATGGGCGGTGCGGATGAGAAAGGTCTGGAGGGAGCACTGTGGGTGCCGTGCCGTGCTCCCCTTGGCGTGCCTTTTGCAGTGCCAGTGTCCCGGGAGCTGTAGGCTTTGTGGCTCTCCGAACCCTAACCCTAACCCTAATTCTAATGGGAGCTTAGATTTTCGGCTCAGGTCCGCAGCTGCATGGGCGGTGCGGATGAGAACGGTGTGGAGGGAGCAGTGTGGGTGCAGTGCCGTGCTCCCCTTGGCGTGCCTTTTGCAGCGCCAGTGTCCCGGGAGCTGTAGGCTTTGTGGCTCTCTGAACCCTAACCCTAACCCTAATTGCAATGGGAGCTTAGATTTTCGGCTCAGGTCCGCAGGTGCATGGGCGGTGCGGATGAGAAAGGTGTGGAGGGAGCAGTGTTGGTGCCGTGCCGTGCTCCCCTTGGCGTGCCTTTTGCAGTGCCAATGTCCCGGGAGCTGTAGGCTTTGTGGCTCTCTGAACCCTAACCCTAACCCTAACCCAAATTGTAATGGGAGCTTAGATTTTCGGCTGAGGAAATCAGGTGCATGGGCGGTGCGGATGAGAAAGGTCTGGAGGGAGCACTGTGGGTGCCGTGCCGTGCTCCCCTTGGCGTGCCTTTTGCAGCGCCAGTGTCCCGGGAGCTGTAGGCTTTGTGGCTCTCTGAACCCTAACCCTAACCCTAATTCTAATGGGAGCTTAGATTTTCGGCTCAGGTCCGCAGGTGCATGGGCGGTGCGGATGAGAACGGTGTGGAGGGAGCAATGTTGGTGCCGTGCCGTGCTCCCCTTGGCGTGCCTTTTGCAGCGCCAGTGTCCCGGGAGCTGTAGGCTTTGTGGCTCTCTGAACCCTAACCCTAACCCTAATTGTAATGGGAGCTTAGATTTTCGGCTCAGGTCCGCAGGTGCATGGGCGGTGCGGATGAGAACGGTGTGGAGGGAGCACTGTGGGTGCCGTGCCGTGCTCCCCTTGGCGTGCCTTTTGCAGCGCCAGTGTCCCGGGAGCTGTAGGCTTTGTGGCTCTCTGAACCCTAACCCTAACCCTAATTCTAATGGGAGCTTAGATTTTCGGCTGAGGAAATCAGGTGCATGGGCGGTGCGGATGAGAAAGGTGTGGAGGGAGCAGTGTGGGTGCCGTGCCGTGCTCCCCTTGGCGTGCCTTTTGCAGCGCCAGTGTCCCGGGAGCTGTAGGCTTTGTGGCTCTCTGAACCCTAACCCTAACCCTAATTCTAATGGGAGCTTAGATTTTCAGCTGAGGAAATCAGGTGCATGGGTGTCGCGGATGGAAAGTTGAAGAGGGAGCAGTGTTGGTGCCGTGCCGTGCTCCCCTTGGCGTGCCTTTTGCAGCGCCAGTGTCCCGGGAGCTGTAGGCTTTGTGGCTCTCCGAACCCTAACCCTAACCCTAATTCTAATGGGAGCTTAGATTTTCGGCTGAGGTCCGCAGGTGCATGGGCGGTGCGGATGAGAAAGGTGTGGAGGGAGCAATGTTGGTGCCGTGCCGTGCTCCCCTTGGCGTGCCTTTTGCAGCGCCAGTGTCCCGGGAGCTGTAGGCTTTGTGACTCTCTGAACCCTAACCCTAACCCTAATTCTAATGGGAGCTTAGATTTTCGGCTGAGGAAATCAGCTGCATGGGCGGTGCGGATGAGAAAGGTCTGGAGGGAGCAGTGTTGGTGCCGTGCCGTGCTCCCCTTGGCGTGCCTTTTGCAGCGCCAGTGTCCCGGGAGCTGTAGGCTTTGTGGCTCTCTGAACCCTAACCCTAACCCTAATTCTAATGGGAGCTTAGATTTTCGGCGGAGGAAATCAGGTGCATGGGCGGTGCGGATGAGAAAGGTGTGGAGGGAGCAGTGTGGGTGAAGTGCCGTGCTCCCCTTGGCGTGCCTTTTGCAGCGCCAGTGTCCCGGGAGCTGTAGGCTTTGTGGCTCTCTGAACCCTAACCCTAACCCTAATTCTAATGGGAGCTTAGATTTTCGGCTGAGGTCCGCAGGTGCATGGGCGGTGCGGATGAGAAAGGTCTGGAGGGAGCAGAGTTGGTGCCGTGCCGTGCTCCCCTTGGCGTGCCTTTTGCAGCGCCAGTGTCCCGGGAGCTGTAGGCTTTGTGGCTCTCTGAACCCTAACCCTAACCCTAACCCAAATTGTAATGGGAGCTTAGATTTTCGGCTGAGGAAATCAGGTGCATGGGCGGTGCGGATGAGAAAGGTCTGGAGGGAGCACTGTGGGTGCCGTGCCGTGCTCCCCTTTGCGTGCCTTTTGCAGCGCCAGTGTCCCGGGAGCTGTAGGCTTTGTGGCTCTCTGAACCCTAACCCTAACCCTAATTCTAATGGGAGCTTAGATTTTCGGCTCAGGTCCGCAGGTGCATGGGCGGTGCGGATGAGAACGGTGTGGAGGGAGCAATGTTGGTGCCGTGCCGTGCTCCCCTTGGCGTGCCTTTTGCAGCGCCAGTGTCCCGGGAGCTGTAGGCTTTGTGGCTCTCTGAACCCTAACCCTAACCCTAATTGTAATGGGAGCTTAGATTTTCGGCTCAGGTCCGCAGGTGCATGGGCGGTGCGGATGAGAACGGTGTGGAGGGAGCACTGTGGGTGCCGTGCCGTGCTCCCCTTGGCGTGCCTTTTGCAGCGCCAGTGTCCCGGGAGCTGTAGGCTTTGTGGCTCTCTGAACCCTAACCCTAACCCTAATTCTAATGGGAGCTTAGATTTTCGGCTGAGGAAATCAGGTGCATGGGCGGTGCGGATGAGAAAGGTGTGGAGGGAGCAGTGTGGGTGCCGTGCCGTGCTCCCCTTGGCGTGCCTTTTGCAGCGCCAGTGTCCCGGGAGCTGTAGGCTTTGTGGCTCTCTGAACCCTAACCCTAACCCTAATTGTAATGGGAGCTTAGATTTTCGGCTGAGGAAATCAGGTGCATGGGCGGTGCGGATGCGAAAGGTGTGGAGGGAGCAGTGTTGGTGCTGTGCCGTGCTCCCCTTGGCGTGCCTTTTGCAGCGCCAGTGTCCCGGGAGCTGTAGGCTTTGTGGCTCTCTGAACCCTAACCCTAACCCTAATTGTAATGGGAGCTTAGATTTTCGGCGGAGGAAATCAGGTGCATGGGTGGCACGGATGAGAAAGGTGTGGAGGGAGAAGTTTGGGTGCAGTGCCGTGCTCCCCTTGGCGTGCCTTTTGCAGCGCCAGTGTCCCGGGAGCTGTAGGCTTTGTGGCTCTCTGAACCCTAACCCTAACCCTAATTGTAATGGGAGCTTAGATTTTCGGCTGAGGAAATCAGGTGCATGGGTGGCGCGGATGACAAAGGTGTGGAGGGAGCACTGTGGGTGCAGTGCCGTGCTCCCCTTGGCGTGCCTTTTGCAGCGCCAGTGTCCCGGGAGCTGTAGGCTTTGTGGCTCTCTGAACCCTAACCCTAGCCCAAATTGTAATGGGAGCTTAGATTTTCGGCTGAGGTCCGCAGGTGCATGGGTGACGCGGATAAGAAAGGTGTGGAGGGAGCAGTGTTGGTGCCGTGCCGTGCTCCCCTTGGCGTGCCTTTTGCAGCGCCAGTGTCCCGGGAGCTGTAGGCTTTGTGGCTCTCTGAACCCTAACCCTAACCCTAATTGTAATGGGAGCTTAGATTTTCGGCTGAGGAAATCAGGTGCATGGGTGGCGCGGATGACAAAGGTGTGGAGGGAGCAGTGTTGGTGCCGTGCCGTGCTCCCCTTGGCGTGCCTTTTGCAGCGCCAGTGTCCCGGGAGCTGTAGGCTTTGTGGCTCTCTGAACCCTAACCCTAACCCTAATTCTAATGGGAGCTTAGATTTTCGGCTGAGGAAATCAGGTGCATGGGCGGTGCGGATGAGAAAGGTGTGGAGGGAGCAGTGTTGGTGCCGTGCCGTGCTCCCCTTGGCGTGCCTTTTGCAGCGCTAGTGTCCCGGGAGCTGTAGGCTTTGTGGCTCTCTGAACCCTAACCCTAACCCTAATTCTAATGGGAGCTTAGATTTTCGGCTCAGGTCCGCAGGTGCATGGGTGTCGCGGATGGAAAGTTGAAGAGGGAGCAGTCTTGGTGCTGTGCCGCGCTCCCCTTGGCGTGCCTTTTGCAGCGCCAGTGTCCCGGGAGCTGTAGGCTTTGTGGCTCTCTGAACCCTAACCCTAACCCTAATTGTAATGGGAGCTTAGATTTTCGGCTGAGGAAATCAGGTGCATGGGCGGTGCGGATGAGAAAGGTGTGGAGGGAGCAATGTTGGTGCCGTGCCGTGCTCCCCTTGGCGTGCCTTTTGCAGCGCCAGTGTCCCGGGAGCTGTAGGCTTTGTGGCTCTCTGAACCCTAACCCTAACCCTAATTCTAATGGGAGCTTAGATTTTCGGCTGAGGAAATCAGGTCCATGTGTGTCGCGGATGGAAAGTTGAGCAGGGAGCAGTGTTGGTGCCGTGCCGTGCTCCCCTTGGCATGCGTTTGCAGCGCCAGTGTCCCGGGAGCTGTAGGCTTTGTGGCTCTCTGAACCCTAACCCTAGCCCAAATTGTAATGGGAGCTTAGATTTTCGGCTGAGGTCTGCAGGTGCATGGGCGGTGCGGATGAGAAAGGTCTGGAGGGAGCAGTGTTGGTGCCGTGCCGCGCTCCCCTTGGCGTGCCTTTTGCAGCGCCAGTGTCCCGGGAGCTGTAGGCTTTGTGGCTCTCTGAACCCTAACCCTAACTCTAATTGTAATGGGAGCTTAGATTTTCGGCTGAGGAAATCAGGTGCATGGGTGGCGCGGATGAGAAAGGTGTGGAGGGAGAAGTTTGGGTGCAGTGCCGTGCTCCCCTTGGCGTGCCTTTTGCAGCGCCAGTGTCCCGGGAGCTGTAGGCTTTGTGGCTCTCTGAACCCTAACCCTAACCCTAATTCTAATGGGAGCTTAGATTTTTGGCTCAGGTCCGCAGGTGCTTGGGCGGTGCGGTGAGAACGGTGTGGAGGGAGCTGTGTTGGTGCCGTGCCGTGCTCCCCTTGGTGTGCCTTTTGCAGTGCCAGTGTCCCGGGAGCTGTAGGCTTTGTGGCTCTCTGAACCCTAACCCTAACCCTAATTCTAATGGGAGCTTAGATTTTCGGCTGAGGAAATCAGCTGCATGGGCGGTGCGGATGAGAAAGGTGTGGAGGGAGCAGTGTTGGTGCCGTGCCGTGCTCCCCTTGGCGTGCCTTTTGCAGCGCCAGTGTCCCGGGAGCTGTAGGCTTTGTGGCTCTCTGAACCCTAACCCTAACCCTAATTCTAATGGGAGCTTAGATTTTTGGCTCAGGTCCGCAGGTGCATGGGCGGTGCGGATGAGAAAGGTGTGGAGGGAGCAGTGTTGGTGCCGTGCCGTGCTCCCCTTGGCGTGCCTTTTGCAGCGCCAGTGTCCCGGGAGCTGTAGGCTTTGTGGCTCTCCGAACCCTAACCCTAACCCTAATTCTAATGGGAGCTTAGATTTTCGGCTCAGGTCCGCAGGTGCATGGGCGGTGCGGATGAGAACGGTGTGGAGGGAGCAGTGTGGGTGCCGTGCCGTGCTCCCCTTGGCGTGCCTTTTGCAGTGCCAGTGTCCCGGGAGCTGTAGGCTTTGTGGCTCTCTGAACCCTAACCCTAACCCTAACCCAAATTGTAATGGGAGCTTAGATTTTCGGCTGAGGAAATCAGGTGCATGGGCGGTGCGGATGAGAAAGGTCTGGAGGGAGCACTGTGGGTGACGTGCCGTGCTCCCCTTGGCGTGCCTTTTGCAGTGCCAGTGTCCCGGGAGCTGTAGGCTTTGTGGCTCTCCGAACCCTAACCCTAACCCTAATTCTAATGGGAGCTTAGATTTTCGGCTCAGGTCCGCAGCTGCATGGGCGGTGCGGATGAGAACGGTGTGGAGGGAGCAGTGTGGGTGCAGTGCCGTGCTCCCCTTGGCGTGCCTTTTGCAGCGCCAGTGTCCCGGGAGCTGTAGGCTTTGTGGCTCTCTGAACCCTAACCCTAACCCTAATTGCAATGGGAGCTTAGATTTTCGGCTCAGGTCCGCAGGTGCATGGGCGGTGCGGATGAGAAAGGTGTGGAGGGAGCAGTGTTGGTGCCGTGCCGTGCTCCCCTTGGCGTGCCTTTTGCAGTGCCAGTGTCCCGGGAGCTGTAGGCTTTGTGGCTCTCTGAACCCTAACCCTAACCCTAACCCAAATTGTAATGGGAGCTTAGATTTTCGGCTGAGGAAATCAGGTGCATGGGCGGTGCGGATGAGAAAGGTCTGGAGGGAGCACTGTGGGTGCCGTGCCGTGCTCCCCTTTGCGTGCCTTTTGCAGCGCCAGTGTCCCGGGAGCTGTAGGCTTTGTGGCTCTCTGAACCCTAACCCTAACCCTAATTCTAATGGGAGCTTAGATTTTCGGCTCAGGTCCGCAGGTGCATGGGCGGTGCGGATGAGAACGGTGTGGAGGGAGCAATGTTGGTGCCGTGCCGTGCTCCCCTTGGCGTGCCTTTTGCAGCGCCAGTGTCCCGGGAGCTGTAGGCTTTGTGGCTCTCTGAACCCTAACCCTAACCCTAATTGTAATGGGAGCTTAGATTTTCGGCTCAGGTCCGCAGGTGCATGGGCGGTGCGGATGAGAACGGTGTGGAGGGAGCACTGTGGGTGCCGTGCCGTGCTCCCCTTGGCGTGCCTTTTGCAGCGCCAGTGTCCCGGGAGCTGTAGGCTTTGTGGCTCTCTGAACCCTAACCCTAACCCTAATTCTAATGGGAGCTTAGATTTTCGGCTGAGGAAATCAGGTGCATGGGCGGTGCGGATGAGAAAGGTGTGGAGGGAGCAGTGTGGGTGCCGTGCCGTGCTCCCCTTGGCGTGCCTTTTGCAGCGCCAGTGTCCCGGGAGCTGTAGGCTTTGTGGCTCTCTGAACCCTAACCCTAACCCTAATTCTAATGGGAGCTTAGATTTTCAGCTGAGGAAATCAGGTGCATGGGTGTCGCGGATGGAAAGTTGAAGAGGGAGCAGTGTTGGTGCCGTGCCGTGCTCCCCTTGGCGTGCCTTTTGCAGCGCCAGTGTCCCGGGAGCTGTAGGCTTTGTGGCTCTCCGAACCCTAACCCTAACCCTAATTCTAATGGGAGCTTAGATTTTCGGCTGAGGTCCGCAGGTGCATGGGCGGTGCGGATGAGAAAGGTGTGGAGGGAGCAATGTTGGTGCCGTGCCGTGCTCCCCTTGGCGTGCCTTTTGCAGCGCCAGTGTCCCGGGAGCTGTAGGCTTTGTGACTCTCTGAACCCTAACCCTAACCCTAATTCTAATGGGAGCTTAGATTTTCGGCTGAGGAAATCAGCTGCATGGGCGGTGCGGATGAGAAAGGTGTGGAGGGAGCAGTGTTGGTGCCGTGCCGTGCTCCCCTTGGCGTGCCTTTTGCAGCGCCAGTGTCCCGGGAGCTGTAGGCTTTGTGGCTCTCTGAACCCTAACCCTAACCCTAATTCTAATGGGAGCTTAGATTTTCGGCTGAGGTCCGCAGGTGCATGGGCGGTGCGGATGAGAAAGGTCTGGAGGGAGCAGAGTTGGTGCCGTGCCGTGCTCCCCTTGGCGTGCCTTTTGCAGCGCCAGTGTCCCGGGAGCTGTAGGCTTTGTGGCTCTCTGAACCCTAACCCTAACCCTAACCCAAATTGTAATGGGAGCTTAGATTTTCGGCTGAGGAAATCAGGTGCATGGGCGGTGCGGATGAGAAAGGTCTGGAGGGAGCACTGTGGGTGCCGTGCCGTGCTCCCCTTTGCGTGCCTTTTGCAGCGCCAGTGTCCCGGGAGCTGTAGGCTTTGTGGCTCTCTGAACCCTAACCCTAACCCTAATTCTAATGGGAGCTTAGATTTTCGGCTCAGGTCCGCAGGTGCATGGGCGGTGCGGATGAGAACGGTGTGGAGGGAGCAATGTTGGTGCCGTGCCGTGCTCCCCTTGGCGTGCCTTTTGCAGCGCCAGTGTCCCGGGAGCTGTAGGCTTTGTGGCTCTCTGAACCCTAACCCTAACCCTAATTGTAATGGGAGCTTAGATTTTCGGCTCAGGTCCGCAGGTGCATGGGCGGTGCGGATGAGAACGGTGTGGAGGGAGCACTGTGGGTGCCGTGCCGTGCTCCCCTTGGCGTGCCTTTTGCAGCGCCAGTGTCCCGGGAGCTGTAGGCTTTGTGGCTCTCTGAACCCTAACCCTAACCCTAATTCTAATGGGAGCTTAGATTTTCGGCTGAGGAAATCAGGTGCATGGGCGGTGCGGATGAGAAAGGTGTGGAGGGAGCAGTGTGGGTGCCGTGCCGTGCTCCCCTTGGCGTGCCTTTTGCAGCGCCAGTGTCCCGGGAGCTGTAGGCTTTGTGGCTCTCTGAACCCTAACCCTAACCCTAATTCTAATGGGAGCTTAGATTTTCAGCTGAGGAAATCAGGTGCATGGGTGTCGCGGATGGAAAGTTGAAGAGGGAGCAGTGTTGGTGCCGTGCCGTGCTCCCCTTGGCGTGCCTTTTGCAGCGCCAGTGTCCCGGGAGCTGTAGGCTTTGTGGCTCTCCGAACCCTAACCCTAACCCTAATTCTAATGGGAGCTTAGATTTTCGGCTGAGGTCCGCAGGTGCATGGGCGGTGCGGATGAGAAAGGTGTGGAGGGAGCAATGTTGGTGCCGTGCCGTGCTCCCCTTGGCGTGCCTTTTGCAGCGCCAGTGTCCCGGGAGCTGTAGGCTTTGTGACTCTCTGAACCCTAACCCTAACCCTAATTCTAATGGGAGCTTAGATTTTCGGCTGAGGAAATCAGCTGCATGGGCGGTGCGGATGAGAAAGGTGTGGAGGGAGCAGTGTTGGTGCCGTGCCGTGCTCCCCTTGGCGTGCCTTTTGCAGCGCCAGTGTCCCGGGAGCTGTAGGCTTTGTGGCTCTCTGAACCCTAACCCTAACCCTAATTCTAATGGGAGCTTAGATTTTCGGCGGAGGAAATCAGGTGCATGGGCGGTGCGGATGAGAAAGGTGTGGAGGGAGCAGTGTGGGTGAAGTGCCGTGCTCCCCTTGGCGTGCCTTTTGCAGCGCCAGTGTCCCGGGAGCTGTAGGCTTTGTGGCTCTCTGAACCCTAACCCTAACCCTAATTCTAATGGGAGCTTAGATTTTCGGCTGAGGTCCGCAGGTGCATGGGCGGTGCGGATGAGAAAGGTCTGGAGGGAGCAGAGTTGGTGCCGTGCCGTGCTCCCCTTGGCGTGCCTTTTGCAGCGCCAGTGTCCCGGGAGCTGTAGGCTTTGTGGCTCTCTGAACCCTAACCCTAACCCTAACCCAAATTGTAATGGGAGCTTAGATTTTCGGCTGAGGAAATCAGCTGCATGGGCGGTGCGGATGAGAAAGGTCTGGAGGGAGCACTGTGGGTGCCGTGCCGTGCTCCCCTTTGCGTGCCTTTTGCAGCGCCAGTGTCCCGGGAGCTGTAGGCTTTGTGGCTCTCTGAACCCTAACCCTAACCCTAATTCTAATGGGAGCTTAGATTTTCGGCTGAGGTCCGCAGGTGCATGGGCGGTGCGGATGAGAACGGTGTGGAGGGAGCAATGTTGGTGCCGTGCCGTGCTCCCCTTGGCGTGCCTTTTGCAGCGCCAGTGTCCCGGGAGCTGTAGGCTTTGTGGCTCTCTGAACCCTAACCCTAACCCTAATTGTAATGGGAGCTTAGATTTTCGGCTCAGGTCCGCAGGTGCATGGGCGGTGCGGATGAGAAAGGTCTGGAGGGAGCAGTGTTGGTGCCGTGCCGCGCTCCCCATGGCGTGCCTTTTGCAGCGCCAGTGTCCCGGGAGCTGTAGGCTTTGTGGCTCTCTGAACCCTAACCCTAACCCTAATTCTAATGGGAGCTTAGATTTTTGGCTCAGGTCCGCAGGTGCATGGGCGGTGCGGATGAGAAAGGTGTGGAGGGAGCACTGTTGGTTCAGTGCCGTGCTCCCCTTGGCGTGCCTTTTGCAGCGCCAGTGTCCCGGGAGCTGTAGGCTTTGTGGCTCTCTGAACCCTAACCCTAACCCTAATTCTAATGGGAGCTTAGATTTTCGGCTGAGGAAATCAGGTGCATGGGTGGCGCGGATGAGAAAGGTCTGGAGGGAGCACTGTGGGTGCCGTGCCGTGCTCCCCTTTGCGTGCCTTTTGCAGCGCCAGTGTCCCGGGAGCTGTAGGCTTTGTGGCTCTCTGAACCCTAACCCTAACCCTAATTGTAATGGGAGCTTAGATTTTCGGCTCAGGTCCGCAGGTGCATGGGCGGTGCGGATGAGAACGGTGTGGAGGGAGCAATGTTGGTGCCGTGCCGTGCTCCCCTTGGCGTGCCTTTTGCAGCGCCAGTGTCCCGGGAGCTGTAGGCTTTGTGGCTCTCTGAACCCTAACCCTAACCCTAATTGTAATGGGAGCTTAGATTTTCGGCTCAGGTCCGCAGGTGCATGGGCGGTGCGGATGAGAACGGTGTGGAGGGAGCACTGTGGGTGCCGTGCCGTGCTCCCCTTGGCGTGCCTTTTGCAGCGCCAGTGTCCCGGGAGCTGTAGGCTTTGTGGCTCTCTGAACCCTAACCCTAACCCTAATTCTAATGGGAGCTTAGATTTTCGGCTGAGGAAATCAGGTGCATGGGCGGTGCGGATGAGAAAGGTGTGGAGGGAGCAGTGTGGGTGCCGTGCCGTGCTCCCCTTGGCGTGCCTTTTGCAGCGCCAGTGTCCCGGGAGCTGTAGGCTTTGTGGCTCTCTGAACCCTAACCCTAACCCTAATTCTAATGGGAGCTTAGATTTTCAGCTGAGGAAATCAGGTGCATGGGTGTCGCGGATGGAAAGTTGAAGAGGGAGCAGTGTTGGTGCCGTGCCGTGCTCCCCTTGGCGTGCCTTTTGCAGCGCCAGTGTCCCGGGAGCTGTAGGCTTTGTGGCTCTCCGAACCCTAACCCTAACCCTAATTCTAATGGGAGCTTAGATTTTCGGCTCAGGTCCGCAGGTGCATGGGCGGTGCGGATGAGAAAGGTGTGGAGGGAGCAATGTTGGTGCCGTGCCGTGCTCCCCTTGGCGTGCCTTTTGCAGCGCCAGTGTCCCGGGAGCTGTAGGCTTTGTGACTCTCTGAACCCTAACCCTAACCCTAATTCTAATGGGAGCTTAGATTTTCGGCTGAGGAAATCAGCTGCATGGGCGGTGCGGATGAGAAAGGTGTGGAGGGAGCAGTGTTGGTGCCGTGCCGTGCTCCCCTTGGCGTGCCTTTTGCAGCGCCAGTGTCCCGGGAGCTGTAGGCTTTGTGGCTCTCTGAACCCTAACCCTAACCCTAATTCTAATGGGAGCTTAGATTTTCGGCGGAGGAAATCAGGTGCATGGGCGGTGCGGATGAGAAAGGTGTGGAGGGAGCAGTGTGGGTGAAGTGCCGTGCTCCCCTTGGCGTGCCTTTTGCAGCGCCAGTGTCCCGGGAGCTGTAGGCTTTGTGGCTCTCTGAACCCTAACCCTAACCCTAATTCTAATGGGAGCTTAGATTTTCGGCTGAGGTCCGCAGGTGCATGGGCGGTGCGGATGAGAAAGGTCTGGAGGGAGCAGAGTTGGTGCCGTGCCGTGCTCCCCTTGGCGTGCCTTTTGCAGCGCCAGTGTCCCGGGAGCTGTAGGCTTTGTGGCTCTCTGAACCCTAACCCTAACCCTAACCCAAATTGTAATGGGAGCTTAGATTTTCGGCTGAGGAAATCAGCTGCATGGGCGGTGCGGATGAGAAAGGTCTGGAGGGAGCACTGTGGGTGCCGTGCCGTGCTCCCCTTTGCGTGCCTTTTGCAGCGCCAGTGTCCCGGGAGCTGTAGGCTTTGTGGCTCTCTGAACCCTAACCCTAACCCTAATTCTAATGGGAGCTTAGATTTTCGGCTGAGGTCCGCAGGTGCATGGGCGGTGCGGATGAGAACGGTGTGGAGGGAGCAATGTTGGTGCCGTGCCGTGCTCCCCTTGGCGTGCCTTTTGCAGCGCCAGTGTCCCGGGAGCTGTAGGCTTTGTGGCTCTCTGAACCCTAACCCTAACCCTAATTGTAATGGGAGCTTAGATTTTCGGCTCAGGTCCGCAGGTGCATGGGCGGTGCGGATGAGAAAGGTCTGGAGGGAGCAGTGTTGGTGCCGTGCCGCGCTCCCCATGGCGTGCCTTTTGCAGCGCCAGTGTCCCGGGAGCTGTAGGCTTTGTGGCTCTCTGAACCCTAACCCTAACCCTAATTCTAATGGGAGCTTAGATTTTCGGCTGAGGAAATCAGGTGCATGGGTGGCGCGGATGAGAAAGGTGTGGAGGGAGCAGTCTTGGTGCTCTGCCGTGCTCCCCTTGGCGTGCCTTTTGCAGCGCCAGTGTCCCGGGAGCTGTAGGCTTTGTGGCTCTCTGAACCCTAACCCTAACCCTAATTGTAATGGGAGCTTAGATTTTCGGCTGAGGAAATCAGGTGCATGGGCGGTGCGGATGCGAAAGGTGTGGAGGGAGCAGTGTTGGTGCTGTGCCGTGCTCCCCTTGGCGTGCCTTTTGCAGCGCCAGTGTCCCGGGAGCTGTAGGCTTTGTGGCTCTCTGAACCCTAACCCTAACCCTAATTGTAATGGGAGCTTAGATTTTCGGCGGAGGAAATCAGGTGCATGGGTGGCACGGATGAGAAAGGTGTGGAGGGAGAAGTTTGGGTGCAGTGCCGTGCTCCCCTTGGCGTGCCTTTTGCAGCGCCAGTGTCCCGGGAGCTGTAGGCTTTGTGGCTCTCTGAACCCTAACCCTAACCCTAATTCTAATGGGAGCTTAGATTTTTGGCTCAGGTCCGCAGGTGCATGGGCGGTGCGGATGAGAAAGGTGTGGAGGGAGCACTGTTGGTTCAGTGCCGTGCTCCCCTTGGCGTGCCTTTTGCAGCGCCAGTGTCCCGGGAGCTGTAGGCTTTGTGGCTCTCTGAACCCTAACCCTAACCCTAATTCTAATGGGAGCTTAGATTTTCGGCTGAGGAAATCAGGTGCATGGGTGGCGCGGATGAGAAAGGTCTGGAGGGAGCAGTGTTGGTGCCGTGCCGTGCTCCCCTTGGCGTGCCTTTTGCAGCGCCAGTGTCCCGGGAGCTGTAGGCTTTGTGGCTCTCTGAACCCTAACCCTAACCTTAATTCTAATGGGAGCTTAGATTTTCGGCTCAGGTCCGCAGGTGCATGGGCGGTGAGGATGAGAAAGGTGTGGAGGGAGAAGTGTTGGTGCAGTGCCGTGCTCCCCTTGGCGTGCCTTTTGCAGCGCCAGTGTCCCGGGAGCTGTAGGCTTTGTGGGTCTCTGAACCCTAACCCTAACCCTAATTGTAATGGGAGTTTAGATTTTTGGCTGAGGCAATCAGGTGCATGGGCGGCGCGGATGACAAAGGTGTGGAGGGAGCACTGTGGGTGCCGTGCCATGCTCCCCTTGGCGTGCCTTTTGCAGTGCCCGTGTCCCGGGAGCTGTAGGCTTTGTGGCTCTCTGAACCCTAACCCTAACCCTAATTCTAATGGGAGCTTAGATTTTCGGCTGAGGCAATCAGGTGCATGGGCGGTGCGGATGAGAACGGTGTGGAGGGAGCAGTGTGGGTGCAGTGCCGTGCTCCCCTTGGCGTGCCTTTTGCAGCGCCAGTGTCCCGGGAGCTGTAGGCTTTCTGGCTCTCTGAACCCTAACCCTAACCCTAATTCTAATGAGAGCTTAGATTTTCGGCTGAGGCAATCAGGTGCATGGGTGGCGCGGATGACAAAGGTGTGGAGGGAGCACTGTGGGTGCCATGCCGTGCTCCCCTTGGCGTGTCTTTTGCAGCGCCAGTGTCCCGGGAGCTGTAGGCTTTGTGGCTCTCCGAACCCTAACCCTAACCCTAATTCTAATGGGAGCTTAGATTTTCGGCTGAGGTCCGCAGGTGCATGGGCGGTGCGGATGAGAACGGTGTGGAGGGAGCACTGTGGGTGCCGTGCCGTGCTCCCCTTGGCGTGCCTTTTGCAGCGCCAGTGTCCCGGGAGCTGTAGGCCTTGTGGCTCTCCGAACCCTAACCCTAACCCTAATTCTAATGGGAGTTTAGATTTTTGGCTCAGGTCCGCAGGTGCATGGGCGGTGCGGATGAGAACGGTGTGGAGGGAGCAGTGTTGGTGCCGTGCCGTGCTCCCCTTGGCGTGCCTTTTGCAGCGCCAGTGTCCCGGGAGCTGTAGGCTTTGTGGCTCCCCGAACCCTAACCCTAACCCTAATTCTAATGGGAGCTTAGATTTTCGGCTCAGGTCCGCAGCTGCATGGGCGGTGCGGATGAGAACGGTGTGGAGGGAGCAGTGTGGGTGCAGTGCCGTGCTCCCCTTGGCGTGCCTTTTGCAGCGCCAGTGTCCCGGGAGCTGTAGGCTTTGTGGCTCTCTGAACCCTAACCCTAACCCTAATTCTAATGGGAGCTTAGATTTTCGGCTGAGGAAATCAGGTGCATGGGTGGCGCGGATGACAAAGGTGTGGAGGGAGCACTGTGGGTGCCATGCCGTGCTCCCCTTGGCGTGCCTTTTGCAGCGCCAGTGTCCCGGGAGCTGTAGGCTTTGTGGCTCTCCGAACCCTAACCCTAACCCTAATTCTAATGGGAGCTTAGATTTTCGGCTGAGGTCCGCAGGTGCATGGGCGGTGCGGATGAGAAAGGTGTGGAGGGAGCACTGTGGGTGCCGTGCCGTGCTCCCCTTGGCGTGCCTTTTGCAGCGCCAGTGTCCCGGGAGCTGTAGGCTTTGTGGCTCTCTGAACCCTAACCCTAACCCTAATTCTAATGGGAGCTTAGATTTTCGGCTGAGGAAATCAGGTGCATGGGCGGTGCGGATGAGAAAGGTGTGGAGGGAGCACCATGGCTGCAGTGCCGTGCTCCCCTTGGCGTGCCTTTTGCAGCGCCAGTGTCCCAGGAGCTGTAGGCTTTGTGGCTCTCTGAACCCTAACCCTAACCCTAATTCTAATGGGAGCTTAGATTTTCGGCTGAGGAAATCAGGTGCATGGGCAGCGCGGATGAGAACGGTGTGGAGGGAGCACCGTGGGTGCCGTGCCGTGCCGTGCTCCCCTTGGCGTGCCTTTTGCAGTGCCAGTGTCCCGGGAGCTGTAGGCTTTGTGGCTCTCTGAACCCTAACCCTAACCCTAATTCTAATGGGAGCTTAGATTTTCGGCTGAGGCAATCAGGTGCATGGGTGGCGCGGATGACAAAGGTGTGGAGGGAGCACTGTGGGTGCCGTGCCGTGCTCCCCTTGGCGTGCCTTTTGCAGTGCCAGTGTCCCGGGAGCTGTAGGCTTTCTGGCTCTCCGAACCCTAACCCTAACCCTAATTCTAATGGGAGCTTAGATTTTCGGCTCAGGTCCGCAGCTGCATGGGCGGTGCGGATGAGAACGGTGTGGAGGGAGCAGTGTGGGTGCAGTGCCGTGCTCCCCTCGGCGTGCCTTTTGCAGCGCCAGTGTCCCGGGAGCTGTAGGCTTTGTGGCTCTCTGAACCCTAACCCTAACCCTAATTCTAATGGGAGCTTAGATTTTCGGCTGAGGAAATCAGGTGCATGGGCGGCGCGGATGACAAAGGTGTGGAGGGAGCACTGTGGGTGCCGTGCCGTGCTCCCCTTGGCATGCCTTTTGCAGCGCCAGTGTCCCGGGAGCTGTAGGCTTTGTGGCTCTCTGAACCCTAACCCTAACCCTAATTGTAATGGGAGCTTAGATTTTCGGCTGAGGTCCGCAGGTGCATGGGTGGCGCGGATGACAAAGGTGTGGAGGGAGCACTGTGGGTGCCGTGCCGTGCTCCCCTTGGCGTGCCTTTTGCAGCGCCAGTGTCCCGGGAGCTGTAGGCTTTGTGGCTCTCCGAACCCTAACCCTAACCCTAATTCTAATGGGAGCTTAGATTTTCGGCTCAGGTCCGCAGCTGCATGGGCGGTGCGGATGAGAACGGTGTGGAGGGAGCAGTGTGGGTGCAGTGCCGTGCTCCCCTTGGCGTGCCTTTTGCAGCGCCAGTGTCCCGGGAGCTGTAGGCTTTGTGGCTCTCTGAACCCTAACCCTAACCCTAATTGTAATGGGAGCTTAGATTTTCGGCTCAGGTCCGCAGGTGCATGGGCGGTGCGGATGAGAACGGTGTGGAGGGAGCAATGTTGGTGCCGTGCCGTGCTCCCCTTGGCGTGCCTTTTGCAGCGCCAGTGTCCCGGGAGCTGTAGGCTTTGTGGCTCTCTGAACCCTAACCCTAACCCTAATTGTAATGGGAGCTTAGATTTTCGGCTCAGGTCCGCAGGTGCATGGGCGGTGCGGATGAGAACGGTGTGGAGGGAGCACTGTGGGTGCCGTGCCGTGCTCCCCTTGGCGTGCCTTTTGCAGCGCCAGTGTCCCGGGAGCTGTAGGCTTTGTGGCTCTCTGAACCCTAACCCTAACCCTAATTCTAATGGGAGCTTAGATTTTCGGCTGAGGAAATCAGGTGCATGGGCGGTGCGGATGAGAAAGGTGTGGAGGGAGCAGTGTGGGTGCCGTGCCGTGCTCCCCTTGGCGTGCCTTTTGCAGCGCCAGTGTCCCGGGAGCTGTAGGCTTTGTGGCTCTCTGAACCCTAACCCTAACCCTAATTCTAATGGGAGCTTAGATTTTCAGCTGAGGAAATCAGGTGCATGGGTGTCGCGGATGGAAAGTTGAAGAGGGAGCAGTGTTGGTGCCGTGCCGTGCTCCCCTTGGCGTGCCTTTTGCAGCGCCAGTGTCCCGGGAGCTGTAGGCTTTGTGGCTCTCCGAACCCTAACCCTAACCCTAATTCTAATGGGAGCTTAGATTTTCGGCTCAGGTCCGCAGGTGCATGGGCGGTGCGGATGAGAAAGGTGTGGAGGGAGCAATGTTGGTGCCGTGCCGTGCTCCCCTTGGCGTGCCTTTTGCAGCGCCAGTGTCCCGGGAGCTGTAGGCTTTGTGACTCTCTGAACCCTAACCCTAACCCTAATTCTAATGGGAGCTTAGATTTTCGGCTGAGGAAATCAGCTGCATGGGCGGTGCGGATGAGAAAGGTGTGGAGGGAGCAGTGTTGGTGCCGTGCCGTGCTCCCCTTGGCGTGCCTTTTGCAGCGCCAGTGTCCCGGGAGCTGTAGGCTTTGTGGCTCTCTGAACCCTAACCCTAACCCTAATTCTAATGGGAGCTTAGATTTTCGGCGGAGGAAATCAGGTGCATGGGCGGTGCGGATGAGAAAGGTGTGGAGGGAGCAGTGTGGGTGAAGTGCCGTGCTCCCCTTGGCGTGCCTTTTGCAGCGCCAGTGTCCCGGGAGCTGTAGGCTTTGTGGCTCTCTGAACCCTAACCCTAACCCTAATTCTAATGGGAGCTTAGATTTTCGGCTGAGGTCCGCAGGTGCATGGGCGGTGCGGATGAGAAAGGTCTGGAGGGAGCAGAGTTGGTGCCGTGCCGTGCTCCCCTTGGCGTGCCTTTTGCAGCGCCAGTGTCCCGGGAGCTGTAGGCTTTGTGGCTCTCTGAACCCTAACCCTAACCCTAACCCAAATTGTAATGGGAGCTTAGATTTTCGGCTGAGGAAATCAGCTGCATGGGCGGTGCGGATGAGAAAGGTCTGGAGGGAGCACTGTGGGTGCCGTGCCGTGCTCCCCTTTGCGTGCCTTTTGCAGCGCCAGTGTCCCGGGAGCTGTAGGCTTTGTGGCTCTCTGAACCCTAACCCTAACCCTAATTCTAATGGGAGCTTAGATTTTCGGCTGAGGTCCGCAGGTGCATGGGCGGTGCGGATGAGAACGGTGTGGAGGGAGCAATGTTGGTGCCGTGCCGTGCTCCCCTTGGCGTGCCTTTTGCAGCGCCAGTGTCCCGGGAGCTGTAGGCTTTGTGGCTCTCTGAACCCTAACCCTAACCCTAATTGTAATGGGAGCTTAGATTTTCGGCTCAGGTCCGCAGGTGCATGGGCGGTGCGGATGAGAAAGGTCTGGAGGGAGCAGTGTTGGTGCCGTGCCGCGCTCCCCATGGCGTGCCTTTTGCAGCGCCAGTGTCCCGGGAGCTGTAGGCTTTGTGGCTCTCTGAACCCTAACCCTAACCCTAATTCTAATGGGAGCTTAGATTTTCGGCTGAGGAAATCAGGTGCATGGGTGGCGCGGATGAGAAAGGTGTGGAGGGAGCAGTCTTGGTGCTCTGCCGTGCTCCCCTTGGCGTGCCTTTTGCAGCGCCAGTGTCCCGGGAGCTGTAGGCTTTGTGGCTCTCTGAACCCTAACCCTAACCCTAATTGTAATGGGAGCTTAGATTTTCGGCTGAGGAAATCAGGTGCATGGGCGGTGCGGATGCGAAAGGTGTGGAGGGAGCAGTGTTGGTGCTGTGCCGTGCTCCCCTTGGCGTGCCTTTTGCAGCGCCAGTGTCCCGGGAGCTGTAGGCTTTGTGGCTCTCTGAACCCTAACCCTAACCCTAATTGTAATGGGAGCTTAGATTTTCGGCGGAGGAAATCAGGTGCATGGGTGGCACGGATGAGAAAGGTGTGGAGGGAGAAGTTTGGGTGCAGTGCCGTGCTCCCCTTGGCGTGCCTTTTGCAGCGCCAGTGTCCCGGGAGCTGTAGGCTTTGTGGCTCTCTGAACCCTAACCCTAACCCTAATTCTAATGGGAGCTTAGATTTTTGGCTCAGGTCCGCAGGTGCATGGGCGGTGCGGATGAGAAAGGTGTGGAGGGAGCACTGTTGGTTCAGTGCCGTGCTCCCCTTGGCGTGCCTTTTGCAGCGCCAGTGTCCCGGGAGCTGTAGGCTTTGTGGCTCTCTGAACCCTAACCCTAACCCTAATTCTAATGGGAGCTTAGATTTTCGGCTGAGGAAATCAGGTGCATGGGTGGCGCGGATGAGAAAGGTCTGGAGGGAGCAGTGTTGGTGCCGTGCCGTGCTCCCCTTGGCGTGCCTTTTGCAGCGCCAGTGTCCCGGGAGCTGTAGGCTTTGTGGCTCTCTGAACCCTAACCCTAACCTTAATTCTAATGGGAGCTTAGATTTTCGGCTCAGGTCCGCAGGTGCATGGGCGGTGAGGATGAGAAAGGTGTGGAGGGAGAAGTGTTGGTGCAGTGCCGTGCTCCCCTTGGCGTGCCTTTTGCAGCGCCAGTGTCCCGGGAGCTGTAGGCTTTGTGGGTCTCTGAACCCTAACCCTAAC
Organism: Platalea leucorodia; assembly: GCF_965183815.1. NCBI lineage: Eukaryota > Metazoa > Chordata > Aves > Pelecaniformes > Threskiornithidae > Platalea > Platalea leucorodia. Next base: position 85,519,000 of record NC_138823.1, on the reverse strand, counting down.
CCTAATTGTAATGGGAGTTTAGATTTTTGGCTGAGGCAATCAGGTGCATGGGCGGCGCGGATGACAAAGGTGTGGAGGGAGCACTGTGGGTGCCGTGCCATGCTCCCCTTGGCGTGCCTTTTGCAGTGCCCGTGTCCCGGGAGCTGTAGGCTTTGTGGCTCTCTGAACCCTAACCCTAACCCTAATTCTAATGGGAGCTTAGATTTTCGGCTGAGGCAATCAGGTGCATGGGCGGTGCGGATGAGAACGGTGTGGAGGGAGCAGTGTGGGTGCAGTGCCGTGCTCCCCTTGGCGTGCCTTTTGCAGCGCCAGTGTCCCGGGAGCTGTAGGCTTTCTGGCTCTCTGAACCCTAACCCTAACCCTAATTCTAATGAGAGCTTAGATTTTCGGCTGAGGCAATCAGGTGCATGGGTGGCGCGGATGACAAAGGTGTGGAGGGAGCACTGTGGGTGCCATGCCGTGCTCCCCTTGGCGTGTCTTTTGCAGCGCCAGTGTCCCGGGAGCTGTAGGCTTTGTGGCTCTCCGAACCCTAACCCTAACCCTAATTCTAATGGGAGCTTAGATTTTCGGCTGAGGTCCGCAGGTGCATGGGCGGTGCGGATGAGAACGGTGTGGAGGGAGCACTGTGGGTGCCGTGCCGTGCTCCCCTTGGCGTGCCTTTTGCAGCGCCAGTGTCCCGGGAGCTGTAGGCCTTGTGGCTCTCCGAACCCTAACCCTAACCCTAATTCTAATGGGAGTTTAGATTTTTGGCTCAGGTCCGCAGGTGCATGGGCGGTGCGGATGAGAACGGTGTGGAGGGAGCAGTGTTGGTGCCGTGCCGTGCTCCCCTTGGCGTGCCTTTTGCAGCGCCAGTGTCCCGGGAGCTGTAGGCTTTGTGGCTCCCCGAACCCTAACCCTAACCCTAATTCTAATGGGAGCTTAGATTTTCGGCTCAGGTCCGCAGCTGCATGGGCGGTGCGGATGAGAACGGTGTGGAGGGAGCAGTGTGGGTGCAGTGCCGTGCTCCCCTTGGCGTGCCTTTTGCAGCGCCAGTGTCCCGGGAGCTGTAGGCTTTGTGGCTCTCTGAACCCTAACCCTAACCCTAATTCTAATGGGAGCTTAGATTTTCGGCTGAGGAAATCAGGTGCATGGGTGGCGCGGATGACAAAGGTGTGGAGGGAGCACTGTGGGTGCCATGCCGTGCTCCCCTTGGCGTGCCTTTTGCAGCGCCAGTGTCCCGGGAGCTGTAGGCTTTGTGGCTCTCCGAACCCTAACCCTAACCCTAATTCTAATGGGAGCTTAGATTTTCGGCTGAGGTCCGCAGGTGCATGGGCGGTGCGGATGAGAAAGGTGTGGAGGGAGCACTGTGGGTGCCGTGCCGTGCTCCCCTTGGCGTGCCTTTTGCAGCGCCAGTGTCCCGGGAGCTGTAGGCTTTGTGGCTCTCTGAACCCTAACCCTAACCCTAATTCTAATGGGAGCTTAGATTTTCGGCTGAGGAAATCAGGTGCATGGGCGGTGCGGATGAGAAAGGTGTGGAGGGAGCACCATGGCTGCAGTGCCGTGCTCCCCTTGGCGTGCCTTTTGCAGCGCCAGTGTCCCAGGAGCTGTAGGCTTTGTGGCTCTCTGAACCCTAACCCTAACCCTAATTCTAATGGGAGCTTAGATTTTCGGCTGAGGAAATCAGGTGCATGGGCAGCGCGGATGAGAACGGTGTGGAGGGAGCACCGTGGGTGCCGTGCCGTGCCGTGCTCCCCTTGGCGTGCCTTTTGCAGTGCCAGTGTCCCGGGAGCTGTAGGCTTTGTGGCTCTCTGAACCCTAACCCTAACCCTAATTCTAATGGGAGCTTAGATTTTCGGCTGAGGCAATCAGGTGCATGGGTGGCGCGGATGACAAAGGTGTGGAGGGAGCACTGTGGGTGCCGTGCCGTGCTCCCCTTGGCGTGCCTTTTGCAGTGCCAGTGTCCCGGGAGCTGTAGGCTTTCTGGCTCTCCGAACCCTAACCCTAACCCTAATTCTAATGGGAGCTTAGATTTTCGGCTCAGGTCCGCAGCTGCATGGGCGGTGCGGATGAGAACGGTGTGGAGGGAGCAGTGTGGGTGCAGTGCCGTGCTCCCCTCGGCGTGCCTTTTGCAGCGCCAGTGTCCCGGGAGCTGTAGGCTTTGTGGCTCTCTGAACCCTAACCCTAACCCTAATTCTAATGGGAGCTTAGATTTTCGGCTGAGGAAATCAGGTGCATGGGCGGCGCGGATGACAAAGGTGTGGAGGGAGCACTGTGGGTGCCGTGCCGTGCTCCCCTTGGCATGCCTTTTGCAGCGCCAGTGTCCCGGGAGCTGTAGGCTTTGTGGCTCTCTGAACCCTAACCCTAACCCTAATTGTAATGGGAGCTTAGATTTTCGGCTGAGGTCCGCAGGTGCATGGGTGGCGCGGATGACAAAGGTGTGGAGGGAGCACTGTGGGTGCCGTGCCGTGCTCCCCTTGGCGTGCCTTTTGCAGCGCCAGTGTCCCGGGAGCTGTAGGCTTTGTGGCTCTCCGAACCCTAACCCTAACCCTAATTCTAATGGGAGCTTAGATTTTCGGCTCAGGTCCGCAGCTGCATGGGCGGTGCGGATGAGAACGGTGTGGAGGGAGCAGTGTGGGTGCAGTGCCGTGCTCCCCTTGGCGTGCCTTTTGCAGCGCCAGTGTCCCGGGAGCTGTAGGCTTTGTGGCTCTCTGAACCCTAACCCTAACCCTAATTCTAATGGGAGCTTAGATTTTCGGCTGAGGAAATCAGGTGCATGGGTGGCGCGGATGGAAAGTTGAGGAGGGAGCAGTCTTGGTGCTGGTCCGCGCTCCCCTTGGCGTGCCTTTTGCAGCACCAGTGTCCCGGGAGCTGTAGGCTTTGTGGCTCTCTGAACCCTAACCCTAACCCTAATTCTAATGGGAGCTTAGATTTTCGGCTGAGGTCCGCAGGTGCATGGGTGGCGCGGATGACAAAGGTGTGGAGGGAGCACTGTGGGTGCCGTGCCGTGCTCCCCTTGGCGTGCCTTTTGCAGCGCCAGTGTCCCGGGAGCTGTAGGCTTTGTGGCTCTCTGAACCCTAACCCTAACCCTAATTCTAATGGGAGCTTAGATTTTCGGCTGAGGAAATCAGGTGCATGGGTGGCGCGGATGGAAAGGTGAAGAGGGATCAGTCTTGGTGCTCTGCCGCGCTCCCCTTGGCGTGCCTTTTGCAGCGCCAGTGTCCCGGGAGCTGTAGGCTTTGTGGCTCTCCGAACCCTAACCCTAACCCTAATTGTAATGGGAGCTTAGATTTTCGGCTGAGGCAATCAGGTGCATGGGCGGTGGGAATGAGAAAGGTGTGGAGGGAGCACCGTGGGTGAAGTGCCGTGCTCCCCTTGGCGTGCCTTTTGCAGCGCCAGTGTCCCGGGAGCTGTAGGCTTTGTGGCTCTCTGAACCCTAACCCTAACCCTAATTCTAATGGGAGCTTAGATTTTCGGCTGAGGAAATCGGGTGCATGGGCGGTGCGGATGACAAAGGTGTGGAGGGAGCAGTGTTGGTGCCGTGCCGTGCTCCCCTTGGCGTGCCTTTTGCAGTGCCAGTGTCCCGGGAGCTGTAGGCTTTGTGGCTCTCTGAACCCTAACCCTAACCCTAATTCTAATGGGAGCTTAGATTTTCGGCTGAGGCAATCAGGTGCATGGGTGGCGCGGATGACAAAGGTGTGGAGGGAGCACTGTGGGTGCCGTGCCGTGCTCCCCTTGGCGTGCCTTTTGCAGCGCCAGTGTCCCGGGAGCTGTAGGCTTTGTGGCTCTCCGAACCCTAACCCTAACCCTAATTCTAATGGGAGCTTAGATTTTCGGCTCAGGTCCGCAGCTGCATGGGCGGTGCGGATGAGAACGGTGTGGAGGGAGCAGTGTGGGTGCAGTGCCGTGCTCCCCTTGGCGTGCCTTTTGCAGCGCCAGTGTCCCGGGAGCTGTAGGCTTTGTGGCTCTCTGAACCCTAACCCTAACCCTAATTCTAATGGGAGCTTAGATTTTCGGCTGAGGAAATCAGGTGCATGGGTGGCGCGGATGGAAAGTTGAGGAGGGAGCAGTCTTGGTGCTGGTCCGCGCTCCCCTTGGCGTGCCTTTTGCAGCACCAGTGTCCCGGGAGCTGTAGGCTTTGTGGCTCTCTGAACCCTAACCCTAACCCTAATTCTAATGGGAGCTTAGATTTTCGGCTGAGGTCCGCAGGTGCATGGGTGGCGCGGATGACAAAGGTGTGGAGGGAGCACTGTGGGTGCCGTGCCGTGCTCCCCTTGGCGTGCTTTTGCAGCGCCAGTGTCCCGGGAGCTGTAGGCTTTGTGGCTCTCTGAACCCTAACCCTAACCCTAATTCTAATGGGAGCTTAGATTTTCGGCTGAGGAAATCAGGTGCATGGGTGGCGCGGATGGAAAGGTGAAGAGGGATCAGTCTTGGTGCTCTGCCGCGCTCCCCTTGGCGTGCCTTTTGCAGCGCCAGTGTCCCGGGAGCTGTAGGCTTTGTGGCTCTCCGAACCCTAACCCTAACCCTAATTGTAATGGGAGCTTAGATTTTCGGCTGAGGCAATCAGGTGCATGGGCGGTGGGAATGAGAAAGGTGTGGAGGGAGCACCGTGGGTGAAGTGCCGTGCTCCCCTTGGCGTGCCTTTTGCAGCGCCAGTGTCCCGGGAGCTGTAGGCTTTGTGGCTCTCTGAACCCTAACCCTAACCCTAATTCTAATGGGAGCTTAGATTTTCGGCTGAGGAAATCGGGTGCATGGGCGGTGCGGATGACAAAGGTGTGGAGGGAGCAGTGTTGGTGCCGTGCCGTGCTCCCCTTGGCGTGCCTTTTGCAGTGCCAGTGTCCCGGGAGCTGTAGGCTTTGTGGCTCTCTGAACCCTAACCCTAACCCTAATTGTAATGGGAGCTTAGATTTTCGGCTGAGGAAATCAGGTGCATGGGTGGCGCGGATGACAAAGGTGTGGAGGGAGCACTGTGGGTGCCATGCCGTGCTCCCCTTGGCGTGCCTTTTGCAGCGCCAGTGTCCCGGGAGCTGTAGGCTTTGTGGCTCTCTGAACCCTAACCCTAACCCTAATTCTAATGGGAGCTTAGATTTTCGGCTCAGGTCCGCAGCTGCATGGGCGGTGCGGATGAGAACGGTGTGGAAGGAGCACTGTGGGTGCCGTGCCGTGCTCCCCTTGGCGTGCCTTTTGCAGCGCCAGTGTCCCGGGAGCTGTAGGCCTTGTGGCTCTCTGAACCCTAACCCTAACCCTAATTCTAATGGGAGCTTAGATTTTCGGCTGAGGAAATCAGGTGCATGGGTGGCGCGGATGAGAAAGGTGTGGAGGGAGCACTGTGGATGCCGTGCCGTGCTCCCCTTGGCGTGCCTTTTGCAGCGCCAGTGTCCCGGGAGCTGTAGGCTTTGTGGCTCTCTGAACCCTAACCCTAACCCTAATTCTAATGGGAGCTTAGATTTTCGGCTGAGGCAATCAGGTGCATGGGTGGCGCGGATGACAAAGGTGTGGAGGGAGCACTGTGGGTGCAGTGCCGTGCTCCCCTTGGCGTGCCTTTTGCAGTGCCAGTGTCCCGGGAGCTGTAGGCTTTGTGGCTCTCTGAACCCTAACCCTAACCCTAATTGTAATGGGAGTTTAGATTTTTGGCTGAGGCAATCAGGTGCATGGGTGGCGCGGATGACAAAGGTGTGGAGGGAGCACTGTGGGTGCCGTGCCGTGCTCCCCTTGGCGTGCCTTTTGCAGTGCCCGTGTCCCGGGAGCTGTAGGCTTTGTGGCTCTCTGAACCCTAACCCTAACCCTAATTCTAATGGGAGCTTAGATTTTCGGCTGAGGAAATCAGGTGCATGGCTGTCGCGGATGGAAAGTTGAAGAGGGATCAGTCTTGGTGCTCTGCCGCGCTCCCCTTGGCGTGCCTTTTGCAGCGCCAGTGTCCCGGGAGCTGTAGGCTTTGTGGCTCTCTGAACCCTAACCCTAACCCTAATTCTAATGGGAGCTTAGATTTTCGGCTGAGGTCCGCAGGTGCATGGGCGGTGCGGATGAGAACGGTGTGGAGGGAGCAGTGTGGGTGCAGTGCCGTGCTCCCCTTGGCGTGCCTTTTGCAGCGCCAGTGTCCCGGGAGCTGTAGGCTTTGTGGCTCTCTGAACCCTAACCCTAACCCTAATTCTAATGGGAGCTTAGATTTTCGGCTGAGGAAATCAGGTGCATGGGTGGCGCGGATGGAAAGTTGAGGAGGGAGCAGTCTTGGTGCTGGTCCGCGCTCCCCTTGGCGTGCCTTTTGCAGCACCAGTGTCCCGGGAGCTGTAGGCTTTGTGGCTCTCTGAACCCTAACCCTAACCCTAATTCTAATGGGAGCTTAGATTTTCGGCTGAGGTCCGCAGGTGCATGGGTGGCGCGGATGACAAAGGTGTGGAGGGAGCACTGTGGGTGCCGTGCCGTGCTCCCCTTGGCGTGCTTTTGCAGCGCCAGTGTCCCGGGAGCTGTAGGCTTTGTGGCTCTCTGAACCCTAACCCTAACCCTAATTCTAATGGGAGCTTAGATTTTCGGCTGAGGAAATCAGGTGCATGGGTGGCGCGGATGGAAAGGTGAAGAGGGATCAGTCTTGGTGCTCTGCCGCGCTCCCCTTGGCGTGCCTTTTGCAGCGCCAGTGTCCCGGGAGCTGTAGGCTTTGTGGCTCTCCGAACCCTAACCCTAACCCTAATTGTAATGGGAGCTTAGATTTTCGGCTGAGGCAATCAGGTGCATGGGCGGTGGGAATGAGAAAGGTGTGGAGGGAGCACCGTGGGTGAAGTGCCGTGCTCCCCTTGGCGTGCCTTTTGCAGCGCCAGTGTCCCGGGAGCTGTAGGCTTTGTGGCTCTCTGAACCCTAACCCTAACCCTAATTCTAATGGGAGCTTAGATTTTCGGCTGAGGAAATCGGGTGCATGGGCGGTGCGGATGACAAAGGTGTGGAGGGAGCAGTGTTGGTGCCGTGCCGTGCTCCCCTTGGCGTGCCTTTTGCAGTGCCAGTGTCCCGGGAGCTGTAGGCTTTGTGGCTCTCTGAACCCTAACCCTAACCCTAATTGTAATGGGAGCTTAGATTTTCGGCTGAGGAAATCAGGTGCATGGGTGGCGCGGATGACAAAGGTGTGGAGGGAGCACTGTGGGTGCCATGCCGTGCTCCCCTTGGCGTGCCTTTTGCAGCGCCAGTGTCCCGGGAGCTGTAGGCTTTGTGGCTCTCTGAACCCTAACCCTAACCCTAATTCTAATGGGAGCTTAGATTTTCGGCTCAGGTCCGCAGCTGCATGGGCGGTGCGGATGAGAACGGTGTGGAAGGAGCACTGTGGGTGCCGTGCCGTGCTCCCCTTGGCGTGCCTTTTGCAGCGCCAGTGTCCCGGGAGCTGTAGGCCTTGTGGCTCTCTGAACCCTAACCCTAACCCTAATTCTAATGGGAGCTTAGATTTTCGGCTGAGGAAATCAGGTGCATGGGTGGCGCGGATGAGAAAGGTGTGGAGGGAGCACTGTGGATGCCGTGCCGTGCTCCCCTTGGCGTGCCTTTTGCAGCGCCAGTGTCCCGGGAGCTGTAGGCTTTGTGGCTCTCTGAACCCTAACCCTAACCCTAATTCTAATGGGAGCTTAGATTTTCGGCTGAGGCAATCAGGTGCATGGGTGGCGCGGATGACAAAGGTGTGGAGGGAGCACTGTGGGTGCAGTGCCGTGCTCCCCTTGGCGTGCCTTTTGCAGTGCCAGTGTCCCGGGAGCTGTAGGCTTTGTGGCTCTCTGAACCCTAACCCTAACCCTAATTGTAATGGGAGTTTAGATTTTTGGCTGAGGCAATCAGGTGCATGGGTGGCGCGGATGACAAAGGTGTGGAGGGAGCACTGTGGGTGCCGTGCCGTGCTCCCCTTGGCGTGCCTTTTGCAGTGCCCGTGTCCCGGGAGCTGTAGGCTTTGTGGCTCTCTGAACCCTAACCCTAACCCTAATTCTAATGGGAGCTTAGATTTTCGGCTGAGGAAATCAGGTGCATGGCTGTCGCGGATGGAAAGTTGAAGAGGGATCAGTCTTGGTGCTCTGCCGCGCTCCCCTTGGCGTGCCTTTTGCAGCGCCAGTGTCCCGGGAGCTGTAGGCTTTGTGGCTCTCTGAACCCTAACCCTAACCCTAATTCTAATGGGAGCTTAGATTTTCGGCTGAGGTCCGCAGGTGCATGGGCGGTGCGGATGAGAAAGGTGTGGAGGGAGCAGTGTTGGTGCCGTGCCGTGCTCCCCTTGGCATGCCTTTTGCAGCGCCAGAGTCCCGGGAGCTGTAGGCTTTGTGGCTCTCTGAACCCTAACCCTAACCCTAATTGTAATGGGAGTTTAGATTTTTGGCTGAGGCAATCAGGTGCATGGGCGGCGCGGATGACAAAGGTGTGGAGGGAGCACTGTGGGTGCCGTGCCGTGCTCCCCTTGGCATGCCTTTTGCAGCGCCAGTGTCCCGGGAGCTGTAGGCTTTGTGGCTCTCTGAACCCTAACCCTAACCCTAATTGTAATGGGAGCTTAGATTTTCGGCTCAGGTCCGCAGCTGCATGGGCGGTGCGGATGAGAACGGTGTGGAGGGAGCACTGTGGGTGCCGTGCCGCGCTCCCCTTGGCGTGCCTTTTGCAGCGCCAGTGTCCCGGGAGCTGTAGGCTTTGTGGCTCTCTGAACCCTAACCCTAACCCTAATTCTAATGGGAGCTTAGATTTTCGGCTGAGGCAATCAGGTGCATGGGTGGCGCGGATGACAAAGGTGTGGAGGGAGCACTGTGGGTGCCGTGCCGTGCTCCCCTTGGCGTGCCTTTTGCAGTGCCAGTGTCCCGGGAGCTGTAGGCTTTGTGGCTCTCCGAACCCTAACCCTAACCCTAATTCTAATGGGAGCTTAGATTTTCGGCTCAGGTCCGCAGCTGCATGGGCGGTGCGGATGAGAACGGTGTGGAGGGAGCAGTGTGGGTGCAGTGCCGTGCTCCCCTTGGCGTGCCTTTTGCAGCGCCAGTGTCCCGGGAGCTGTAGGCTTTGTGGCTCTCTGAACCCTAACCCTAACCCTAATTCTAATGGGAGCTTAGATTTTCGGCTGAGGAAATCAGGTGCATGGGTGGCGCGGATGGAAAGTTGAGGAGGGAGCAGTCTTGGTGCTGGTCCACGCTCCCCTTGGCGTGCCTTTTGCAGCACCAGTGTCCCGGGAGCTGTAGGCTTTGTGGCTCTCTGAACCCTAACCCTAACCCTAATTCTAATGGGAGCTTAGATTTTCGGCTGAGGCAATCAGGTGCATGGGCGGTGGGAATGAGAAAGGTGTGGAGGGAGCACCGTGGGTGAAGTGCCGTGCTCCCCTTGGCGTGCCTTTTGCAGCGCCAGTGTCCCGGGAGCTGTAGGCTTTGTGGCTCTCTGAACCCTAACCCTAACCCTAATTCTAATGGGAGCTTAGATTTTCGGCTGAGGAAATCAGGTGCATGGGCGGTGCGGATGACAAAGGTGTGGAGGGAGCAGTGTTGGTGCCGTGCCGTGCTCCCCTTGGCGTGCCTTTTGCAGTGCCAGTGTCCCGGGAGCTGTAGGCTTTGTGGCTCTCTGAACCCTAACCCTAACCCTAATTCTAATGGGAGCTTAGATTTTTGGCTGAGGTCCGCAGGTGCATGGGTGGCGCGGATGAGAAAGGTGTGGAGGGAGCACTGTGGGTGCCGTGCCGTGCTCCCCTTGGCGTGCCTTTTGCAGCGCCAGTGTCCCGGGAGCTGTAGGCTTTGTGGCTCTCTGAACCCTAACCCTAACCCTAATTGTAATGGGAGCTTAGATTTTCGGCTGAGGAAATCAGGTGCATGGGTGGCGCGGATGACAAAGGTGTGGAGGGAGCACTGTGGGTGCCATGCCGTGCTCCCCTTGGCGTGCCTTTTGCAGCGCCAGTGTCCCGGGAGCTGTAGGCTTTGTGGCTCTCCGAACCCTAACCCTAACCCTAATTCTAATGGGAGCTTAGATTTTCGGCTCAGGTCCGCAGGTGCATGGGCGGTGCGGATGAGAACGGTGTGGAAGGAGCACTGTGGGTGCCGTGCCGTGCTCCCCTTGGCGTGCCTTTTGCAGCGCCAGTGTCCCGGGAGCTGTAGGCTTTGTGGCTCTCTGAACCCTAACCCTAACCCTAATTCTAATGGGAGCTTAGATTTTCGGCTGAGGTCCGCAGGTGCATGGGCGGTGCGGATGAGAAAGGTGTGGAGGGAGCACCGTGGGTGAAGTGCCGTGCTCCCCTTGGCGTGCCTTTTGCAGCGCCAGTGTCCCGGGAGCTGTAGGCTTTGTGGCTCTCTGAACCCTAACCCTAACCCTAATTCTAATGGGAGCTTAGATTTTCGGCTGAGGAAATCGGGTGCATGGGCGGTGCGGATGACAAAGGTGTGGAGGGAGCAGTGTTGGTGCCGTGCCGTGCTCCCCTTGGCGTGCCTTTTGCAGTGCCAGTGTCCCGGGAGCTGTAGGCTTTGTGGCTCTCTGAACCCTAACCCTAACCCTAATTGTAATGGGAGCTTAGATTTTCGGCTGAGGAAATCAGGTGCATGGGTGGCGCGGATGACAAAGGTGTGGAGGGAGCACTGTGGGTGCCATGCCGTGCTCCCCTTGGCGTGCCTTTTGCAGCGCCAGTGTCCCGGGAGCTGTAGGCTTTGTGGCTCTCTGAACCCTAACCCTAACCCTAATTCTAATGGGAGCTTAGATTTTCGGCTCAGGTCCGCAGCTGCATGGGCGGTGCGGATGAGAACGGTGTGGAAGGAGCACTGTGGGTGCCGTGCCGTGCTCCCCTTGGCGTGCCTTTTGCAGCGCCAGTGTCCCGGGAGCTGTAGGCCTTGTGGCTCTCTGAACCCTAACCCTAACCCTAATTCTAATGGGAGCTTAGATTTTCGGCTGAGGAAATCAGGTGCATGGGTGGCGCGGATGAGAAAGGTGTGGAGGGAGCACTGTGGATGCCGTGCCGTGCTCCCCTTGGCGTGCCTTTTGCAGCGCCAGTGTCCCGGGAGCTGTAGGCTTTGTGGCTCTCTGAACCCTAACCCTAACCCTAATTCTAATGGGAGCTTAGATTTTCGGCTGAGGCAATCAGGTGCATGGGTGGCGCGGATGACAAAGGTGTGGAGGGAGCACTGTGGGTGCAGTGCCGTGCTCCCCTTGGCGTGCCTTTTGCAGTGCCAGTGTCCCGGGAGCTGTAGGCTTTGTGGCTCTCTGAACCCTAACCCTAACCCTAATTGTAATGGGAGTTTAGATTTTTGGCTGAGGCAATCAGGTGCATGGGTGGCGCGGATGACAAAGGTGTGGAGGGAGCACTGTGGGTGCCGTGCCGTGCTCCCCTTGGCGTGCCTTTTGCAGTGCCCGTGTCCCGGGAGCTGTAGGCTTTGTGGCTCTCTGAACCCTAACCCTAACCCTAATTCTAATGGGAGCTTAGATTTTCGGCTGAGGAAATCAGGTGCATGGCTGTCGCGGATGGAAAGTTGAAGAGGGATCAGTCTTGGTGCTCTGCCGCGCTCCCCTTGGCGTGCCTTTTGCAGCGCCAGTGTCCCGGGAGCTGTAGGCTTTGTGGCTCTCTGAACCCTAACCCTAACCCTAATTCTAATGGGAGCTTAGATTTTCGGCTGAGGTCCGCAGGTGCATGGGCGGTGCGGATGAGAAAGGTGTGGAGGGAGCAGTGTTGGTGCCGTGCCGTGCTCCCCTTGGCGTGCCTTTTGCAGCGCCAGAGTCCCGGGAGCTGTAGGCTTTGTGGCTCTCTGAACCCTAACCCTAACCCTAATTGTAATGGGAGTTTAGATTTTTGGCTGAGGCAATCAGGTGCATGGGCGGCGCGGATGACAAAGGTGTGGAGGGAGCACTGTGGGTGCCGTGCCGTGCTCCCCTTGGCATGCCTTTTGCAGCGCCAGTGTCCCGGGAGCTGTAGGCTTTGTGGCTCTCTGAACCCTAACCCTAACCCTAATTGTAATGGGAGCTTAGATTTTCGGCTCAGGTCCGCAGCTGCATGGGCGGTGCGGATGAGAACGGTGTGGAGGGAGCACTGTGGGTGCCGTGCCGCGCTCCCCTTGGCGTGCCTTTTGCAGCGCCAGTGTCCCGGGAGCTGTAGGCTTTGTGGCTCTCTGAACCCTAACCCTAACCCTAATTCTAATGGGAGCTTAGATTTTCGGCTGAGGCAATCAGGTGCATGGGTGGCGCGGATGACAAAGGTGTGGAGGGAGCACTGTGGGTGCCGTGCCGTGCTCCCCTTGGCGTGCCTTTTGCAGTGCCAGTGTCCCGGGAGCTGTAGGCTTTGTGGCTCTCCGAACCCTAACCCTAACCCTAATTCTAATGGGAGCTTAGATTTTCGGCTCAGGTCCGCAGCTGCATGGGCGGTGCGGATGAGAACGGTGTGGAGGGAGCAGTGTGGGTGCAGTGCCGTGCTCCCCTTGGCGTGCCTTTTGCAGCGCCAGTGTCCCGGGAGCTGTAGGCTTTGTGGCTCTCTGAACCCTAACCCTAACCCTAATTCTAATGGGAGCTTAGATTTTCGGCTGAGGAAATCAGGTGCATGGGTGGCGCGGATGGAAAGTTGAGGAGGGAGCAGTCTTGGTGCTGGTCCGCGCTCCCCTTGGCGTGCCTTTTGCAGCACCAGTGTCCCGGGAGCTGTAGGCTTTGTGGCTCTCTGAACCCTAACCCTAACCCTAATTCTAATGGGAGCTTAGATTTTCGGCTGAGGCAATCAGGTGCATGGGCGGTGGGAATGAGAAAGGTGTGGAGGGAGCACCGTGGGTGAAGTGCCGTGCTCCCCTTGGCGTGCCTTTTGCAGCGCCAGTGTCCCGGGAGCTGTAGGCTTTGTGGCTCTCTGAACCCTAACCCTAACCCTAATTCTAATGGGAGCTTAGATTTTCGGCTGAGGAAATCAGGTGCATGGGCGGTGCGGATGACAAAGGTGTGGAGGGAGCAGTGTTGGTGCCGTGCCGTGCTCCCCTTGGCGTGCCTTTTGCAGTGCCAGTGTCCCGGGAGCTGTAGGCTTTGTGGCTCTCTGAACCCTAACCCTAACCCTAATTCTAATGGGAGCTTAGATTTTTGGCTGAGGTCCGCAGGTGCATGGGTGGCGCGGATGAGAAAGGTGTGGAGGGAGCACTGTGGGTGCCGTGCCGTGCTCCCCTTGGCGTGCCTTTTGCAGCGCCAGTGTCCCGGGAGCTGTAGGCTTTGTGGCTCTCTGAACCCTAACCCTAACCCTAATTGTAATGGGAGCTTAGATTTTCGGCTGAGGAAATCAGGTGCATGGGTGGCGCGGATGACAAAGGTGTGGAGGGAGCACTGTGGGTGCCATGCCGTGCTCCCCTTGGCGTGCCTTTTGCAGCGCCAGTGTCCCGGGAGCTGTAGGCTTTGTGGCTCTCCGAACCCTAACCCTAACCCTAATTCTAATGGGAGCTTAGATTTTCGGCTCAGGTCCGCAGGTGCATGGGCGGTGCGGATGAGAACGGTGTGGAAGGAGCACTGTGGGTGCCGTGCCGTGCTCCCCTTGGCGTGCCTTTTGCAGCGCCAGTGTCCCGGGAGCTGTAGGCTTTGTGGCTCTCTGAACCCTAACCCTAACCCTAATTCTAATGGGAGCTTAGATTTTCGGCTGAGGTCCGCAGGTGCATGGGCGGTGCGGATGAGAACGGTGTGGAGGGAGCAGTGTTGGTGCCGTGCCGTGCTCCCCTTGGCGTGCCTTTTGCAGCGCCAGTGTCCCGGGAGCTGTAGGCTTTGTGGCTCTCTGAACCCTAACCCTAACCCTAATTCTAATGGGAGCTTAGATTTTCGGCTCAGGTCCGCAGGTGCATGGGCGGTGCGGATGAGAAAGGTGTGGAGGGAGCAGTGTTGGTGCCGTGCCGCGCTCCCCATGGCGTGCCTTTTGCAGCGCCAGTGTCCCGGGAGCTGTAGGCTTTGTGGCTCTCTGAACCCTAACCCTAACCCTAATTCTAATGGGAGCTTAGATTTTCGGCTGAGGAAATCAGGTGCACGGGTGGCGCGGATGAGAAAGGTGTGGAGGGAGCAGTCTTGGTGCTCTGCCGTGCTCCCCTTGGCGTGCCTTTTGCAGCGCCAGTGTCCCGGGAGCTGTAGGCTTTGTGGCTCTCTGAACCCTAACCCTAACCCTAATTGTAATGGGAGCTTAGATTTTCGGCTGAGGAAATCAGGTGCATGGGCGGTGCGGATGAGAAAGGTGTGGAGGGAGCAGTGTTGGTGCTGTGCCGTGCTCCCCTTGGCGTGCCTTTTGCAGCGCCAGTGTCCCGGGAGCTGTAGGCTTTGTGGCTCTCTGAACCCTAACCCTAACCCTAATTGTAATGGGAGCTTAGATTTTCGGCTGAGGAAATCAGGTGCATGGGTGGCACGGATGAGAAAGGTGTGGAGGGAGAAGTTTGGGTGCAGTGCCGTGCTCCCCTTGGCGTGCCTTTTGCAGCGCCAGTGTCCCGGGAGCTGTAGGCTTTGTGGCTCTCTGAACCCTAACCCTAACCCTAATTCTAATGGGAGCTTAGATTTTTGGCTCAGGTCCGCAGGTGCATGGGCGGTGCGGATGAGAAAGGTGTGGAGGGAGCACTGTTGGTTCAGTGCCGTGCTCCCCTTGGCGTGCCTTTTGCAGCGCCAGTGTCCCGGGAGCTGTAGGCTTTGTGGCTCTCTGAACCCTAACCCTAACCCTAATTCTAATGGGAGCTTAGATTTTCGGCTGAGGAAATCAGGTGCATGGGTGGCGCGGATGAGAAAGGTCTGGAGGGAGCAGTGTTGGTGCCGTGCCGTGCTCCCCTTGGCGTGCCTTTTGCAGCGCCAGTGTCCCGGGAGCTGTAGGCTTTGTGGCTCTCTGAACCCTAACCCTAACCTTAATTCTAATGGGAGCTTAGATTTTCGGCTCAGGTCCGCAGGTGCATGGGCGGTGAGGATGAGAAAGGTCTGGAGGGAGCAGTGTTGGTGCAGTGCCGTGCTCCCCTTGGCGTGCCTTTTGCAGCGCCAGTGTCCCGGGAGCTGTAGGCTTTGTGGGTCTCTGAACCCTAACCCTAACCCTAATTGTAATGGGAGTTTAGATTTTTGGCTGAGGCAATCAGGTGCATGGGTGGCGCGGATGACAAAGGTGTGGAGGGAGCACTGTTGGTGCCGTGCCGTGCTCCCCTTGGCGTGCCTTTTGCAGCGCCAGTGTCCCGGGAGCTGTA
Source organism: Platalea leucorodia (assembly GCF_965183815.1). Classification (NCBI taxonomy): domain Eukaryota; kingdom Metazoa; phylum Chordata; class Aves; order Pelecaniformes; family Threskiornithidae; genus Platalea; species Platalea leucorodia. Next base: position 85,503,920 of record NC_138823.1, on the reverse strand, counting down.
GGCTTTGTGGCTCCCCGAACCCTAACCCTAACCCTAATTCTAAAGGGAGCTTAGATTTTCGGCTGAGGAAATCAGGTGCATGGGTGGCGCGGATGACAAAGGTGTGGAGGGAGCAGTGTGGGTGCAGTGCCGTGCTCCCCTTGGCGTGCCTTTTGCAGCGCCAGTGTCCCGGGAGCTGTAGGCTTTCTGGCTCTCTGAACCCTAACCCTAACCCTAATTCTAATGAGAGCTTAGATTTTCGGCTGAGGCAATCAGGTGCATGGGTGGCGCGGATGACAAAGGTGTGGAGGGAGCACTGTGGGTGCCATGCCGTGCTCCCCTTGGCGTGTCTTTTGCAGCGCCAGTGTCCCGGGAGCTGTAGGCTTTGTGGCTCTCCGAACCCTAACCCTAACCCTAATTCTAATGGGAGCTTAGATTTTCGGCTGAGGTCCGCAGGTGCATGGGCGGTGCGGATGAGAACGGTGTGGAGGGAGCACTGTGGGTGCCGTGCCGTGCTCCCCTTGGCGTGCCTTTTGCAGCGCCAGTGTCCCGGGAGCTGTAGGCCTTGTGGCTCTCCGAACCCTAACCCTAACCCTAATTCTAATGGGAGCTTAGATTTTTGGCTCAGGTCCGCAGGTGCATGGGCGGTGCGGATGAGAACGGTGTGGAGGGAGCAGTGTTGGTGCCGTGCCGTGCTCCCCTTGGCGTGCCTTTTGCAGCGCCAGTGTCCCGGGAGCTGTAGGCTTTGTGGCTCCCCGAACCCTAACCCTAACCCTAATTCTAAAGGGAGCTTAGATTTTCGGCTGAGGAAATCAGGTGCATGGGTGGCGCGGATGACAAAGGTGTGGAGGGAGCACTGTGGGTGCCATGCCGTGCTCCCCTTGGCGTGCCTTTTGCAGCGCCAGTGTCCCGGGAGCTGTAGGCTTTCTGGCTCTCTGAACCCTAACCCTAACCCTAATTCTAATGAGAGCTTAGATTTTCGGCTGAGGCAATCAGGTGCATGGGCGGTGCGGATGAGAAAGGTGTGGAGGGAGCACTGTGGGTGCCGTGCCGTGCTCCCCTTGGCGTGCCTTTTGCAGCGCCAGTGTCCCGGGAGCTGTAGGCTTTGTGGCTCTCTGAACCCTAACCCTAACCCTAATTCTAATGGGAGCTTAGATTTTCGGCTGAGGAAATCAGGTGCATGGGCGGTGCGGATGAGAAAGGTGTGGAGGGAGCACCATGGCTGCAGTGCCGTGCTCCCCTTGGCGTGCCTTTTGCAGCGCCAGTGTCCCAGGAGCTGTAGGCTTTGTGGCTCTCTGAACCCTAACCCTAACCCTAATTCTAATGGGAGCTTAGATTTTCGGCTGAGGAAATCAGCTGCATGGGCAGCGCGGATGAGAACGGTGTGGAGGGAGCACCGTGGGTGCCGTGCCGTGCCGTGCTCCCCTTGGCGTGCCTTTTGCAGTGCCAGTGTCCCGGGAGCTGTAGGCTTTGTGGCTCTCTGAACCCTAACCCTAACCCTAATTCTAATGGGAGCTTAGATTTTCGGCTGAGGCAATCAGGTGCATGGGTGGCGCGGATGACAAAGGTGTGGAGGGAGCACTGTGGGTGCCGTGCCGTGCTCCCCTTGGCGTGCCTTTTGCAGTGCCAGTGTCCCGGGAGCTGTAGGCTTTCTGGCTCTCCGAACCCTAACCCTAACCCTAATTCTAATGGGAGCTTAGATTTTCGGCTCAGGTCCGCAGCTGCATGGGCGGTGCGGATGAGAACGGTGTGGAGGGAGCAGTGTGGGTGCAGTGCCGTGCTCCCCTTGGCGTGCCTTTTGCAGCGCCAGTGTCCCGGGAGCTGTAGGCTTTGTGGCTCTCTGAACCCTAACCCTAACCCTAATTCTAATGGGAGCTTAGATTTTCGGCTGAGGAAATCAGGTGCATGGGCGGCGCGGATGACAAAGGTGTGGAGGGAGCACTGTGGGTGCCGTGCCGTGCTCCCCTTGGCATGCCTTTTGCAGCGCCAGTGTCCCGGGAGCTGTAGGCTTTGTGGCTCTCTGAACCCTAACCCTAACCCTAATTGTAATGGGAGCTTAGATTTTCGGCTGAGGTCCGCAGGTGCATGGGCGGTGCGGATGAGAACGGTGTGGAGGGAGCACTGTGGGTGCCGTGCCGCGCTCCCCTTGGCGTGCCTTTTGCAGCACCAGTGTCCCGGGAGCTGTAGGCTTTGTGGCTCTCTGAACCCTAACCCTAACCCTAATTCTAATGGGAGCTTAGATTTTCGGCTGAGGCAATCAGGTGCATGGGTGGCGCGGATGACAAAGGTGTGGAGGGAGCACTGTGGGTGCCGTGCCGTGCTCCCCTTGGCGTGCCTTTTGCAGCGCCAGTGTCCCGGGAGCTGTAGGCTTTGTGGCTCTCCGAACCCTAACCCTAACCCTAATTCTAATGGGAGCTTAGATTTTCGGCTCAGGTCCGCAGCTGCATGGGCGGTGCGGATGAGAACGGTGTGGAGGGAGCAGTGTGGGTGCAGTGCCGTGCTCCCCTTGGCGTGCCTTTTGCAGCGCCAGTGTCCCGGGAGCTGTAGGCTTTGTGGCTCTCTGAACCCTAACCCTAACCCTAATTCTAATGGGAGCTTAGATTTTCGGCTGAGGAAATCAGGTGCATGGGTGGCGCGGATGGAAAGTTGAGGAGGGAGCAGTGTTGGTGCTGGTCCGCGCTCCCCTTGGCGTGCCTTTTGCAGCACCAGTGTCCCGGGAGCTGTAGGCTTTGTGGCTCTCTGAACCCTAACCCTAACCCTAATTCTAATGGGAGCTTAGATTTTCGGCTGAGGTCCGCAGGTGCATGGGTGGCGCGGATGACAAAGGTGTGGAGGGAGCACTGTGGGTGCCGTGCCGTGCTCCCCTTGGCGTGCCTTTTGCAGCGCCAGTGTCCCGGGAGCTGTAGGCTTTGTGGCTCTCTGAACCCTAACCCTAACCCTAATTCTAATGGGAGCTTAGATTTTCGGCTGAGGAAATCAGGTGCATGGGTGGCGCGGATGGAAAGGTGAAGAGGGATCAGTCTTGGTGCTCTGCCGCGCTCCCCTTGGCGTGCCTTTTGCAGCGCCAGTGTCCCGGGAGCTGTAGGCTTTGTGGCTCTCCGAACCCTAACCCTAACCCTAATTGTAATGGGAGCTTAGATTTTCGGCTGAGGCAATCAGGTGCATGGGCGGTGGGAATGAGAAAGGTGTGGAGGGAGCACCGTGGGTGAAGTGCCGTGCTCCCCTTGGCGTGCCTTTTGCAGCGCCAGTGTCCCGGGAGCTGTAGGCTTTGTGGCTCTCTGAACCCTAACCCTAACCCTAATTCTAATGGGAGCTTAGATTTTCGGCTGAGGAAATCGGGTGCATGGGCGGTGCGGATGACAAAGGTGTGGAGGGAGCAGTGTTGGTGCCGTGCCGTGCTCCCCTTGGCGTGCCTTTTGCAGTGCCAGTGTCCCGGGAGCTGTAGGCTTTGTGGCTCTCTGAACCCTAACCCTAACCCTAATTCTAATGGGAGCTTAGATTTTCGGCTGAGGCAATCAGGTGCATGGGTGGCGCGGATGACAAAGGTGTGGAGGGAGCACTGTGGGTGCCGTGCCGTGCTCCCCTTGGCGTGCCTTTTGCAGCGCCAGTGTCCCGGGAGCTGTAGGCTTTGTGGCTCTCCGAACCCTAACCCTAACCCTAATTGTAATGGGAGCTTAGATTTTCGGCTCAGGTCCGCAGCTGCATGGGCGGTGCGGATGAGAACGGTGTGGAGGGAGCAGTGTGGGTGCAGTGCCGTGCTCCCCTTGGCGTGCCTTTTGCAGCGCCAGTGTCCCGGGAGCTGTAGGCTTTGTGGCTCTCTGAACCCTAACCCTAACCCTAATTCTAATGGGAGCTTAGATTTTCGGCTGAGGAAATCAGGTGCATGGGTGGCGCGGATGGAAAGTTGAGGAGGGAGCAGTCTTGGTGCTGGTCCGCGCTCCCCTTGGCGTGCCTTTTGCAGCACCAGTGTCCCGGGAGCTGTAGGCTTTGTGGCTCTCTGAACCCTAACCCTAACCCTAATTCTAATGGGAGCTTAGATTTTCGGCTGAGGTCCGCAGGTGCATGGGTGGCGCGGATGACAAAGGTGTGGAGGGAGCACTGTGGGTGCCGTGCCGTGCTCCCCTTGGCGTGCCTTTTGCAGCGCCAGTGTCCCGGGAGCTGTAGGCTTTGTGGCTCTCTGAACCCTAACCCTAACCCTAATTCTAATGGGAGCTTAGATTTTCGGCTGAGGAAATCAGGTGCATGGGTGGCGCGGATGGAAAGGTGAAGAGGGATCAGTCTTGGTGCTCTGCCGCGCTCCCCTTGGCGTGCCTTTTGCAGCGCCAGTGTCCCGGGAGCTGTAGGCTTTGTGGCTCTCCGAACCCTAACCCTAACCCTAATTGTAATGGGAGCTTAGATTTTCGGCTGAGGCAATCAGGTGCATGGGCGGTGGGAATGAGAAAGGTGTGGAGGGAGCACCGTGGGTGAAGTGCCGTGCTCCCCTTGGCGTGCCTTTTGCAGCGCCAGTGTCCCGGGAGCTGTAGGCTTTGTGGCTCTCTGAACCCTAACCCTAACCCTAATTCTAATGGGAGCTTAGATTTTCGGCTGAGGAAATCGGGTGCATGGGCGGTGCGGATGACAAAGGTGTGGAGGGAGCAGTGTTGGTGCCGTGCCGTGCTCCCCTTGGCGTGCCTTTTGCAGTGCCAGTGTCCCGGGAGCTGTAGGCTTTGTGGCTCTCTGAACCCTAACCCTAACCCTAATTGTAATGGGAGCTTAGATTTTCGGCTGAGGAAATCAGGTGCATGGGTGGCGCGGATGACAAAGGTGTGGAGGGAGCAGTGTGGGTGCCATGCCGTGCTCCCCTTGGCGTGCCTTTTGCAGCGCCAGTGTCCCGGGAGCTGTAGGCTTTGTGGCTCTCCGAACCCTAACCCTAACCCTAATTCTAATGGGAGCTTAGATTTTCGGCTCAGGTCCGCAGCTGCATGGGCGGTGCGGATGAGAACGGTGTGGAAGGAGCACTGTTGGTGCCGTGCCGTGCTCCCCTTGGCGTGCCTTTTGCAGCGCCAGTGTCCCGGGAGCTGTAGGCTTTGTGGCTCTCTGAACCCTAACCCTAACCCTAATTCTAATGGGAGCTTAGATTTTCGGCTGAGGAAATCAGGTGCATGGGCGGTGCGGATGAGAAAGGTGTGGAGGGAGCAGTGTTGGTGCCGTGCCGTGCTCCCCTTGGCGTGCCTTTTGCAGCGCCAGTGTCCCGGGAGCTGTAGGCTTTGTGGCTCTCTGAACCCTAACCCTAACCCTAATTGTAATGGGAGTTTAGATTTTTGGCTGAGGCAATCAGGTGCATGGGTGGCGCGGATGACAAAGGTGTGGAGGGAGCACTGTGGGTGCCGTGCCGTGCTCCCCTTGGCGTGCCTTTTGCAGTGCCCGTGTCCCGGGAGCTGTAGGCTTTGTGGCTCTCTGAACCCTAACCCTAACCCTAATTCTAATGGGAGCTTAGATTTTCGGCTGAGGAAATCAGGTGCATGGGCGGCGCGGATGACAAAGGTGTGGAGGGAGCACTGTGGGTGCCGTGCCGTGCTCCCCTTGGCATGCCTTTTGCAGCGCCAGTGTCCCGGGAGCTGTAGGCTTTGTGGCTCTCTGAACCCTAACCCTAACCCTAATTGTAATGGGAGCTTAGATTTTCGGCTGAGGTCCGCAGGTGCATGGGCGGTGCGGATGAGAACGGTGTGGAGGGAGCACTGTGGGTGCCGTGCCGCGCTCCCCTTGGCGTGCCTTTTGCAGCGCCAGTGTCCCGGGAGCTGTAGGCTTTGTGGCTCTCTGAACCCTAACCCTAACCCTAATTCTAATGGGAGCTTAGATTTTCGGCTGAGGCAATCAGGTGCATGGGTGGCGCGGATGACAAAGGTGTGGAGGGAGCACTGTGGGTGCCGTGCCGTGCTCCCCTTGGCGTGCCTTTTGCAGCGCCAGTGTCCCGGGAGCTGTAGGCTTTGTGGCTCTCCGAACCCTAACCCTAACCCTAATTCTAATGGGAGCTTAGATTTTCGGCTCAGGTCCGCAGCTGCATGGGCGGTGCGGATGAGAACGGTGTGGAGGGAGCAGTGTGGGTGCAGTGCCGTGCTCCCCTTGGCGTGCCTTTTGCAGCGCCAGTGTCCCGGGAGCTGTAGGCTTTGTGGCTCTCTGAACCCTAACCCTAACCCTAATTCTAATGGGAGCTTAGATTTTCGGCTGAGGAAATCAGGTGCATGGGTGGCGCGGATGGAAAGTTGAGGAGGGAGCAGTCTTGGTGCTGGTCCGCGCTCCCCTTGGCGTGCCTTTTGCAGCACCAGTGTCCCGGGAGCTGTAGGCTTTGTGGCTCTCTGAACCCTAACCCTAACCCTAATTCTAATGGGAGCTTAGATTTTCGGCTGAGGTCCGCAGGTGCATGGGTGGCGCGGATGACAAAGGTGTGGAGGGAGCACTGTGGGTGCCGTGCCGTGCTCCCCTTGGCGTGCCTTTTGCAGCGCCAGTGTCCCGGGAGCTGTAGGCTTTGTGGCTCTCTGAACCCTAACCCTAACCCTAATTCTAATGGGAGCTTAGATTTTCGGCTGAGGAAATCAGGTGCATGGGTGGCGCGGATGGAAAGGTGAAGAGGGATCAGTCTTGGTGCTCTGCCGCGCTCCCCTTGGCGTGCCTTTTGCAGCGCCAGTGTCCCGGGAGCTGTAGGCTTTGTGGCTCTCCGAACCCTAACCCTAACCCTAATTGTAATGGGAGCTTAGATTTTCGGCTGAGGCAATCAGGTGCATGGGCGGTGGGAATGAGAAAGGTGTGGAGGGAGCACCGTGGGTGAAGTGCCGTGCTCCCCTTGGCGTGCCTTTTGCAGCGCCAGTGTCCCGGGAGCTGTAGGCTTTGTGGCTCTCTGAACCCTAACCCTAACCCTAATTCTAATGGGAGCTTAGATTTTCGGCTGAGGAAATCGGGTGCATGGGCGGTGCGGATGACAAAGGTGTGGAGGGAGCAGTGTTGGTGCCGTGCCGTGCTCCCCTTGGCGTGCCTTTTGCAGTGCCAGTGTCCCGGGAGCTGTAGGCTTTGTGGCTCTCTGAACCCTAACCCTAACCCTAATTCTAATGGGAGCTTAGATTTTTGGCTGAGGTCCGCAGGTGCATGGGTGGCGCGGATGACAAAGGTGTGGAGGGAGCACTGTGGGTGCCGTGCCGTGCTCCCCTTGGCGTGCCTTTTGCAGCGCCAGTGTCCCGGGAGCTGTAGGCTTTGTGGCTCTCTGAACCCTAACCCTAACCCTAATTGTAATGGGAGCTTAGATTTTCGGCTGAGGAAATCAGGTGCATGGGTGGCGCGGATGACAAAGGTGTGGAGGGAGCACTGTGGGTGCCATGCCGTGCTCCCCTTGGCGTGCCTTTTGCAGCGCCAGTGTCCCGGGAGCTGTAGGCTTTGTGGCTCTCCGAACCCTAACCCTAACCCTAATTCTAATGGGAGCTTAGATTTTCGGCTCAGGTCCGCAGGTGCATGGGCGGTGCGGATGAGAACGGTGTGGAAGGAGCACTGTGGGTGCCGTGCCGTGCTCCCCTTGGCGTGCCTTTTGCAGCGCCAGTGTCCCGGGAGCTGTAGGCCTTGTGGTTCTCTGAACCCTAACCCTAACCCTAATTCTAATGGGAGCTTAGATTTTCGGCTGAGGAAATCAGGTGCATGGGTGGCGCGGATGAGAAAGGTGTGGAGGGAGCACTGTGGATGCCGTGCCGTGCTCCCCTTGGCGTGCCTTTTGCAGCGCCAGTGTCCCTGGAGCTGTAGGCTTTGTGGGTCTCTGAACCCTAACCCTAACCCTAATTCTAATGGGAGCTTAGATTTTCGGCTGAGGCAATCAGGTGCATGGGTGGCGCGGATGACAAAGGTGTGGAGGGAGCACTGTGGGTGCCGTGCCGTGCTCCCCTTGGCGTGCCTTTTGCAGCGCCAGTGTCCCGGGAGCTGTAGGCTTTGTGGCTCTCTGAACCCTAACCCTAACCCTAATTCTAATGGGAGCTTAGATTTTCGGCTCAGGTCCGCAGCTGCATGGGCGGTGCGGATGAGAACGGTGTGGAGGGAGCAGTGTGGGTGCAGTGCCGTGCTCCCCTTGGCGTGCCTTTTGCAGCGCCAGTGTCCCGGGAGCTGTAGGCTTTGTGGCTCTCTGAACCCTAACCCTAACCCTAATTCTAATGGGAGCTTAGATTTTCGGCTGAGGAAATCAGGTGCATGGGTGGCGCGGATGGAAAGTTGAGGAGGGAGCAGTCTTGGTGCTGGTCCGCGCTCCCCTTGGCGTGCCTTTTGCAGCACCAGTGTCCCGGGAGCTGTAGGCTTTGTGGCTCTCTGAACCCTAACCCTAACCCTAATTCTAATGGGAGCTTAGATTTTCGGCTGAGGTCCGCAGGTGCATGGGTGGCGCGGATGACAAAGGTGTGGAGGGAGCACTGTGGGTGCCGTGCCGTGCTCCCCTTGGCGTGCCTTTTGCAGCGCCAGTGTCCCGGGAGCTGTAGGCTTTGTGGCTCTCTGAACCCTAACCCTAACCCTAATTCTAATGGGAGCTTAGATTTTCGGCTGAGGAAATCAGGTGCATGGGTGGCGCGGATGGAAAGGTGAAGAGGGATCAGTCTTGGTGCTCTGCCGCGCTCCCCTTGGCGTGCCTTTTGCAGCGCCAGTGTCCCGGGAGCTGTAGGCTTTGTGGCTCTCTGAACCCTAACCCTAACCCTAATTGTAATGGGAGCTTAGATTTTCGGCTGAGGCAATCAGGTGCATGGGCGGTGGGAATGAGAAAGGTGTGGAGGGAGCACCGTGGGTGAAGTGCCGTGCTCCCCTTGGCGTGCCTTTTGCAGCGCCAGTGTCCCGGGAGCTGTAGGCTTTGTGGCTCTCTGAACCCTAACCCTAACCCTAATTCTAATGGGAGCTTAGATTTTCGGCTGAGGAAATCGGGTGCATGGGCGGTGCGGATGACAAAGGTGTGGAGGGAGCAGTGTTGGTGCCGTGCCGTGCTCCCCTTGGCGTGCCTTTTGCAGTGCCAGTGTCCCGGGAGCTGTAGGCTTTGTGGCTCTCTGAACCCTAACCCTAACCCTAATTCTAATGGGAGCTTAGATTTTTGGCTGAGGTCCGCAGGTGCATGGGTGGCGCGGATGAGAAAGGTGTGGAGGGAGCACTGTGGGTGCCGTGCCGTGCTCCCCTTGGCGTGCCTTTTGCAGCGCCAGTGTCCCGGGAGCTGTAGGCTTTGTGGCTCTCTGAACCCTAACCCTAACCCTAATTGTAATGGGAGCTTAGATTTTCGGCTGAGGAAATCAGGTGCATGGGTGGCGCGGATGACAAAGGTGTGGAGGGAGCACTGTGGGTGCCATGCCGTGCTCCCCTTGGCGTGCCTTTTGCAGCGCCAGTGTCCCGGGAGCTGTAGGCTTTGTGGCTCTCCGAACCCTAACCCTAACCCTAATTCTAATGGGAGCTTAGATTTTCGGCTCAGGTCCGCAGGTGCATGGGCGGTGCGGATGAGAACGGTGTGGAAGGAGCACTGTGGGTGCCGTGCCGTGCTCCCCTTGGCGTGCCTTTTGCAGCGCCAGTGTCCCGGGAGCTGTAGGCCTTGTGGCTCTCTGAACCCTAACCCTAACCCTAATTCTAATGGGAGCTTAGATTTTCGGCTGAGGAAATCAGGTGCATGGGTGGCGCGGATGAGAAAGGTGTGGAGGGAGCACTGTGGATGCCGTGCCGTGCTCCCCTTGGCGTGCCTTTTGCAGCGCCAGTGTCCCGGGAGCTGTAGGCTTTGTGGGTCTCTGAACCCTAACCCTAACCCTAATTCTAATGGGAGCTTAGATTTTCGGCTGAGGCAATCAGGTGCATGGGTGGCGCGGATGACAAAGGTGTGGAGGGAGCACTGTGGGTGCAGTGCCGTGCTCCCCTTGGCGTGCCTTTTGCAGTGCCAGTGTCCCGGGAGCTGTAGGCTTTGTGGCTCTCTGAACCCTAACCCTAACCCTAATTGTAATGGGAGTTTAGATTTTTGGCTGAGGCAATCAGGTGCATGGGTGGCGCGGATGACAAAGGTGTGGAGGGAGCACTGTGGGTGCCGTGCCGTGCTCCCCTTGGCGTGCCTTTTGCAGTGCCCGTGTCCCGGGAGCTGTAGGCTTTGTGGCTCTCTGAACCCTAACCCTAACCCTAATTCTAATGGGAGCTTAGATTTTCGGCTGAGGAAATCAGGTGCATGGGCGGCGCGGATGACAAAGGTGTGGAGGGAGCACTGTGGGTGCCGTGCCGTGCTCCCCTTGGCATGCCTTTTGCAGCGCCAGTGTCCTGGGAGCTGTAGGCTTTGTGGCTCTCTGAACCCTAACCCTAACCCTAATTGTAATGGGAGCTTAGATTTTCGGCTGAGGTCCGCAGGTGCATGGGCGGTGCGGATGAGAACGGTGTGGAGGGAGCACTGTGGGTGCCGTGCCGCGCTCCCCTTGGCGTGCCTTTTGCAGCGCCAGTGTCCCGGGAGCTGTAGGCTTTGTGGCTCTCTGAACCCTAACCCTAACCCTAATTCTAATGGGAGCTTAGATTTTCGGCTGAGGCAATCAGGTGCATGGGTGGCGCGGATGACAAAGGTGTGGAGGGAGCACTGTGGGTGCCGTGCCGTGCTCCCCTTGGCGTGCCTTTTGCAGCGCCAGTGTCCCGGGAGCTGTAGGCTTTGTGGCTCTCCGAACCCTAACCCTAACCCTATTTCTAATGGGAGCTTAGATTTTCGGCTCAGGTCCGCAGCTGCATGGGCGGTGCGGATGAGAACGGTGTGGAGGGAGCAGTGTGGGTGCAGTGCCGTGCTCCCCTTGGCGTGCCTTTTGCAGCGCCAGTGTCCCGGGAGCTGTAGGCTTTGTGGCTCTCTGAACCCTAACCCTAACCCTAATTCTAATGGGAGCTTAGATTTTCGGCTGAGGAAATCAGGTGCATGGGTGGCGCGGATGGAAAGTTGAGGAGGGAGCAGTCTTGGTGCTGGTCCGCGCTCCCCTTGGCGTGTCTTTTGCAGCACCAGTGTCCCGGGAGCTGTAGGCTTTGTGGCTCTCTGAACCCTAACCCTAACCCTAATTGTAATGGGAGCTTAGATTTTCGGCTGAGGTCCGCAGGTGCATGGGTGGCGCGGATGACAAAGGTGTGGAGGGAGCACTGTGGGTGCAGTGCCGTGCTCCCCTTGGCGTGCCTTTTGCAGCGCCAGTGTCCCGGGAGCTGTAGGCTTTGTGGCTCTCTGAACCCTAACCCTAACCCTAATTCTAATGGGAGCTTAGATTTTCGGCTGAGGAAATCAGGTGCATGGGTGGCGCGGATGGAAAGGTGAAGAGGGATCAGTCTTGGTGCTCTGCCGCGCTCCCCTTGGCGTGCCTTTTGCAGCGCCAGTGTCCCGGGAGCTGTAGGCTTTGTGGCTCTCCGAACCCTAACCCTAACCCTAATTGTAATGGGAGCTTAGATTTTCGGCTGAGGCAATCAGGTGCATGGGCGGTGGGAATGAGAAAGGTGTGGAGGGAGCAGTGTGGGTGCAGTGCCGTGCTCCCCTTGGCGTGCCTTTTGCAGCGCCAGTGTCCCGGGAGCTGTAGGCTTTGTGGCTCTCTGAACCCTAACCCTAACCCTAATTCTAATGGGAGCTTAGATTTTCGGCTGAGGTCCGCAGGTGCATGGGTGGCGCGGATGACAAAGGTGTGGAGGGAGCACTGTGGGTGCCGTGCCGTGCTCCCCTTGGCATGCCTTTTGCAGCGCCAGTGTCCCGGGAGCTGTAGGCTTTGTGGCTCTCTGAACCCTAACCCTAACCCTAATTGTAATGGGAGCTTAGATTTTCGGCTGAGGAAATCAGGTGCATGGGTGGCGCGGATGACAAAGGTGTGGAGGGAGCACTGTGGGTGCCATGCCGTGCTCCCCTTGGCGTGCCTTTTGCAGCGCCAGTGTCCCGGGAGCTGTAGGCTTTGTGGCTCTCCGAACCCTAACCCTAACCCTAATTCTAATGGGAGCTTAGATTTTCGGCTCAGGTCCGCAGCTGCATGGGCGGTGCGGATGAGAACGGTGTGGAAGGAGCACTGTGGGTGCCGTGCCGTGCTCCCCTTGGCGTGCCTTTTGCAGCGCCAGTGTCCCGGGAGCTGTAGGCTTTGTGGCTCTCTGAACCCTAACCCTAACCCTAATTCTAATGGGAGCTTAGATTTTCGGCTGAGGAAATCAGGTGCATGGGTGGCGCGGATGAGAAAGGTGTGGAGGGAGCACTGTGGATGCCGTGCCGTGCTCCCCTTGGCGTGCCTTTTGCAGCGCCAGTGTCCCTGGAGCTGTAGGCTTTGTGGGTCTCTGAACCCTAACCCTAACCCTAATTCTAATGGGAGCTTAGATTTTCGGCTGAGGCAATCAGGTGCATGGGTGGCGCGGATGACAAAGGTGTGGAGGGAGCACTGTGGGTGCAGTGCCGTGCTCCCCTTGGCGTGCCTTTTGCAGTGCCAGTGTCCCGGGAGCTGTAGGCTTTGTGGCTCTCTGAACCCTAACCCTAACCCTAATTGTAATGGGAGTTTAGATTTTTGGCTGAGGCAATCAGGTGCATGGGTGGCGCGGATGACAAAGGTGTGGAGGGAGCACTGTGGGTGCCGTGCCGTGCTCCCCTTGGCGTGCCTTTTGCAGTGCCCGTGTCCCGGGAGCTGTAGGCTTTGTGGCTCTCTGAACCCTAACCCTAACCCTAATTCTAATGGGAGCTTAGATTTTCGGCTGAGGAAATCAGGTGCATGGGCGGCGCGGATGACAAAGGTGTGGAGGGAGCACTGTGGGTGCCGTGCCGTGCTCCCCTTGGCATGCCTTTTGCAGCGCCAGTGTCCCGGGAGCTGTAGGCTTTGTGGCTCTCTGAACCCTAACCCTAACCCTAATTGTAATGGGAGCTTAGATTTTCGGCTGAGGTCCGCAGGTGCATGGGCGGCGCGGATGAGAACGGTGTGGAGGGAGCACTGTGGGTGCCGTGCCGCGCTCCCCTTGGCGTGCCTTTTGCAGCGCCAGTGTCCCGGGAGCTGTAGGCTTTGTGGCTCTCTGAACCCTAACCCTAACCCTAATTCTAATGGGAGCTTAGATTTTCGGCTGAGGAAATCAGGTGCATGGGTGGCGCGGATGGAAAGTTGAGGAGAGAGCAGTCTTGGTGCAGTGCCGCGCTCCCCTTGGCGTGCCTTTTGCAGCACCAGTGTCCCGGGAGCTGTAGGCTTTGTGGCTCTCTGAACCCTAACCCTAACCCTAATTGTAATGGGAGCTTAGATTTTCGGCTGAGGTCCGCAGGTGCATGGGTGGCGCGGATGACAAAGGTGTGGAGGGAGCACTGTGGGTGCAGTGCCGTGCTCCCCTTGGCGTGCCTTTTGCAGCGCCAGTGTCCCGGGAGCTGTAGGCTTTGTGGCTCTCTGAACCCTAACCCTAACCCTAATTCTAATGGGAGCTTAGATTTTCGGCTGAGGCAATCAGGTGCATGGGTGGCGCGGATGACAAAGGTGTGGAGGGAGCACTGTGGGTGCCGTGCCGTGCTCCCCTTGGCGTGCCTTTTGCAGCGCCAGTGTCCCGGGAGCTGTAGGCTTTGTGGCTCTCCGAACCCTAACCCTAACCCTAATTCTAATGGGAGCTTAGATTTTCGGCTCAGGTCCGCAGCTGCATGGGCGGTGCGGATGAGAACGGTGTGGAGGGAGCAGTGTGGGTGCAGTGCCGTGCTCCCCTTGGCGTGCCTTTTGCAGCGCCAGTGTCCCGGGAGCTGTAGGCTTTGTGGCTCTCTGAACCCTAACCCTAACCCTAATTCTAATGGGAGCTTAGATTTTCGGCTGAGGAAATCAGGTGCATGGGCGGCGCGGATGACAAAGGTGTGGAGGGAGCACTGTGGGTGCCGTGCCGTGCTCCCCTTGGCATGCCTTTTGCAGCGCCAGTGTCCCGGGAGCTGTAGGCTTTGTGGCTCTCTGAACCCTAACCCTAACCCTAATTGTAATGGGAGCTTAGATTTTCGGCTGAGGTCCGCAGGTGCATGGGCGGCGCGGATGAGAACGGTGTGGAGGGAGCACTGTGGGTGCCGTGCCGCGCTCCCCTTGGCGTGCCTTTTGCAGCGCCAGTGTCCCGGGAGCTGTAGGCTTTGTGGCTCTCTGAACCCTAACCCTAACCCTAATTCTAATGGGAGCTTAGATTTTCGGCTGAGGAAATCAGGTGCATGGGTGGCGCGGATGGAAAGTTGAGGAGAGAGCAGTCTTGGTGCAGTGCCGCGCTCCCCTTGGCGTGCCTTTTGCAGCACCAGTGTCCCGGGAGCTGTAGGCTTTGTGGCTCTCTGAACCCTAACCCTAACCCTAATTGTAATGGGAGCTTAGATTTTCGGCTGAGGTCCGCAGGTGCATGGGTGGCGCGGATGACAAAGGTGTGGAGGGAGCACTGTGGGTGCAGTGCCGTGCTCCCCTTGGCGTGCCTTTTGCAGCGCCAGTGTCCCGGGAGCTGTAGGCTTTGTGGCTCTCTGAACCCTAACCCTAACCCTAATTCTAATGGGAGCTTAGATTTTCGGCTGAGGAAATCAGGTGCATGGGTGGCGCGGATGGAAAGGTGAAGAGGGATCAGTCTTGGTGCTCTGCCGCGCTCCCCTTGGCGTGCCTTTTGCAGCGCCAGTGTCCCGGGAGCTGTAGGCTTTGTGGCTCTCCGAACCCTAACCCTAACCCTAATTGTAATGGGAGCTTAGATTTTCGGCTGAGGCAATCAGGTGCATGGGCGGTGGGAATGAGAAAGGTGTGGAGGGAGCAGTGTGGGTGCAGTGCCGTGCTCCCCTTGGCGTGCCTTTTGCAGCGCCAGTGTCCCGGGAGCTGTAGGCTTTGTGGCTCTCTGAACCCTAACCCTAACCCTAATTCTAATGGGAGCTTAGATTTTCGGCTGAGGAAATCGGGTGCATGGGCGGTGCGGATGACAAAGGTGTGGAGGGAGCACTGTGGGTGCCGTGCCGTGCTCCCCTTGGCGTGCCTTTTGCAGTGCCAGTGTCCCGGGAGCTGTAGGCTTTGTGGCTCTCTGAACCCTAACCCTAACCCTAATTCTAATGGGAGCTTAGATTTTCGGCTGAGGTCCGCAGGTGCATGGGTGGCGCGGATGACAAAGGTGTGGAGGGAGCACTGTGGGTGCCGTGCCGTGCTCCCCTTGGCATGCCTTTTGCAGCGCCAGTGTCCCGGGAGCTGTAGGCTTTGTGGCTCTCTGAACCCTAACCCTAACCCTAATTGTAATGGGAGCTTAGATTTTCGGCTGAGGAAATCAGGTGCATGGGTGGCGCGGATGACAAAGGTGTGGAGGGAGCACTGTGGGTGCCATGCCGTGCTCCCCTTGGCGTGCCTTTTGCAGCGCCAGTGTCCCGGGAGCTGTAGGCTTTGTGGCTCTCCGAACCCTAACCCTAACCCTAATTCTAATGGGAGCTTAGATTTTCGGCTCAGGTCCGCAGCTGCATGGGCGGTGCGGATGAGAACGGTGTGGAAGGAGCACTGTGGGTGCCGTGCCGTGCTCCCCTTGGCGTGCCTTTTGCAGCGCCAGTGTCCCGGGAGCTGTAGGCCTTGTGGCTCTCTGAACCCTAACCCTAACCCTAATTCTAATGGGAGCTTAGATTTTCGGCTGAGGAAATCAGGTGCATGGGTGGCGCGGATGAGAAAGGTGTGGAGGGAGCACTGTGGATGCCGTGCCGTGCTCCCCTTGGCGTGCCTTTTGCAGCGCCAGTGTCCCTGGAGCTGTAGGCTTTGTGGCTCTCTGAACCCTAACCCTAACCCTAATTCTAATGGGAGCTTAGATTTTCGGCTGAGGCAATCAGGTGCATGGGTGGCGCGGATGACAAAGGTGTGGAGGGAGCACTGTGGGTGCAGTGCCGTGCTCCCCTTGGCGTGCCTTTTGCAGTGCCAGTGTCCCGGGAGCTGTAGGCTTTGTGGCTCTCTGAACCCTAACCCTAACCCTAATTCTAATGGGAGTTTAGATTTTTGGCTGAGGCAATCAGGTGCATGGGTGGCGCGGATGACAAAGGTGTGGAGGGAGCACTGTGGGTGCCGTGCCGTGCTCCCCTTGGCGTGCCTTTTGCAGTGCCCGTGTCCCGGGAGCTGTAGGCTTTGTGGCTCTCTGAACCCTAACCCTAACCCTAATTCTAATGGGAGCTTAGATTTTCGGCTGAGGAAATCAGGTGCATGAGCGGTGCGGATGAGAACGGTGTGGAGGGAGCAGTGTGGGTGCAGTGCCGTGCTCCCCTTGGCGTGCCTTTTGCAGTGCCCGTGTCCCGGGAGCTGTAGGCTTTGTGGCTCTCTGAACCCTAACCCTAACCCTAATTCTAATGGGAGCTTAGATTTTCGGCTGAGGTCCGCAGCTGCATGGGCGGTGCGGATGAGAACGGTGTGGAGGGAGCAGTGTGGGTGCAGTGCCGTGCTCCCCTTAGCGTGCCTTTTGCAGCGCCAGTGTCCCGGGAGCTGTAGGCTTTGTGGCTCTCCGAACCCTAACCCTAACCCTAATTGTAATGGGAGATTAGATTTTCGGCTGAGGAAATCAGGTGCATGGGCGGTGCGGATGAGAAAGGTGTGGAGGGAGCACTGTGGGTGCCGTGCCGTGCTCCCCTTGGCGTGCCTTTTGCAGCGCCAGTGTCCCGGGAGCTGTAGGCTTTGTGGCTCTCTGAACCCTAACCCTAACCCTAATTGTAATGGGAGCTTAGATTTTTGGCTCAGGTCCGCAGCTGCATGGGCGGTGCGGATGAGAACGGTGTGGAGGGAGCACTGTGGGTGCCGTGCCGTGCTCCCCTTGGCGTGCCTTTTGCAGCGCCAGTGTCCCGGGAGCTGTAGGCTTTGTGGCTCTCTGAACCCTAACCCTAACCCTAATTCTAATGGGAGCTTAGATTTTCGGCTGAGGAAATCAGGTGCATGGGCGGTGCGGATGAGAACGGTGTGGAGGGAGCAGTGTTGGTGCAGTGCCGTGCTCCCCTTGGCGTGCCTTTTGCAGCGCCAGTGTCCCGGGAGCTGTAGGCTTTGTGGCTCTCTGAACCCTAACCCTAACCCTAATTGCAATGGGAGCTTAGATTTTCGGCTGAGGAAATCAGGTGCATGGGCGGTACGGATGAGAAAGGTGTGGAGGGAGCACTGTGGGTGCCGTGCCGTGCTCCCCTTGGCGTGCCTTTTGCAGTGCCAGTGTCCCGGGAGCTGTAGGCTTTGTGGCTCTCCGAACCCTAACCCTAACCCTAATTCTAATGGGAGCTTAGATTTTCAGCTGAGGAAATCAGGTGCATGGGTGGCGCGGATGAGAACGGTGTGGAGGGAGCAGTGTTGGTGCCGTGCCGTGCTCCCCTTGGCGTGCCTTTTGCAGCGCCAGTGTCCCGGGAGCTGTAGGCTTTGTGGCTCTCTGAACCCTAACCCTAATTCTAATGGGAGCTTAGATTTTCGGCTGAGGAAATCAGGTGCATGGGTGTCGCGGATGAGAACGGTGTGGAAGGAGCACTGTGGGTGCCGTGCCGTGCTCCCCTTGGCGTGCCTTTTGCAGTGCCAGTGTCCCGGGAGCTGTAGGCTTTGTGGCTCTCTGAACCCTAACCCTAACCCTAATTGTAATGGGAGTTTAGATTTTTGGCTGAGGCAATCAGGTGCATGGGTGGCGCGGATGACAAAGGTGTGGAGGGAGCACTGTGGGTGCCGTGCCGTGCTCCCCTTGGCGTGCCTTTTGCAGTGCCCGTGTCCCGGGAGCTGTAGGCTTTGTGGCTCTCTGAACCCTAACCCTAACCCTAATTCTAATGGGAGCTTAGATTTTCGGCTGAGGAAATCAGGTGCATGGGCGGCGCGGATGACAAAGGTGTGGAGGGAGCACTGTGGGTGCCGTGCCGTGCTCCCCTTGGCATGCCTTTTGCAGCGCCAGTGTCCCGGGAGCTGTAGGCTTTGTGGCTCTCTGAACCCTAACCCTAACCCTAATTGTAATGGGAGCTTAGATTTTCGGCTGAGGTCCGCAGGTGCATGGGCGGTGCGGATGAGAACGGTGTGGAGGGAGCACTGTGGGTGCCGTGCCGCGCTCCCCTTGGCGTGCCTTTTGCAGCGCCAGTGTCCCGGGAGCTGTAGGCTTTGTGGCTCTCTGAACCCTAACCCTAACCCTAATTCTAATGGGAGCTTAGATTTTCGGCTGAGGCAATCAGGTGCATGGGTGGCGCGGATGACAAAGGTGTGGAGGGAGCACTGTGGGTGCCGTGCCGTGCTCCCCTTGGCGTGCCTTTTGCAGCGCCAGTGTCCCGGGAGCTGTAGGCTTTGTGGCTCTCCGAACCCTAACCCTAACCCTAATTCTAATGGGAGCTTAGATTTTCGGCTCAGGTCCGCAGCTGCATGGGCGGTGCGGATGAGAACGGTGTGGAGGGAGCAGTGTGGGTGCAGTGCCGTGCTCCCCTTGGCGTGCCTTTTGCAGCGCCAGTGTCCCGGGAGCTGTAGGCTTTGTGGCTCTCTGAACCCTAACCCTAACCCTAATTGTAATGGGAGCTTAGATTTTCGGCTGAGGTCCGCAGGTGCATGGGTGGCGCGGATGACAAAGGTGTGGAGGGAGCACTGTGGGTGCAGTGCCGTGCTCCCCTTGGCGTGCCTTTTGCAGCGCCAGTGTCCCGGGAGCTGTAGGCTTTGTGGCTCTCTGAACCCTAACCCTAACCCTAATTCTAATGGGAGCTTAGATTTTCGGCTGAGGAAATCAGGTGCATGGGTGGCGCGGATGGAAAGGTGAAGAGGGATCAGTCTTGGTGCTCTGCCGCGCTCCCCTTGGCGTGCCTTTTGCAGCGCCAGTGTCCCGGGAGCTGTAGGCTTTGTGGCTCTCCGAACCCTAACCCTAACCCTAATTGTAATGGGAGCTTAGATTTTCGGCTGAGGCAATCAGGTGCATGGGCGGTGGGAATGAGAAAGGTGTGGAGGGAGCACCGTGGGTGAAGTGCCGTGCTCCCCTTGGCGTGCCTTTTGCAGCGCCAGTGTCCCGGGAGCTGTAGGCTTTGTGGCTCTCTGAACCCTAACCCTAACCCTAATTCTAATGGGAGCTTAGATTTTCGGCTGAGGAAATCGGGTGCATGGGCGGTGCGGATGAGAAAGGTGTGGAGGGAGCACTGTGGGTGCCGTGCCGTGCTCCCCTTGGCGTGCCTTTTGCAGTGCCAGTGTCCCGGGAGCTGTAGGCTTTGTGGCTCTCTGAACCCTAACCCTAACCCTAATTCTAATGGGAGCTTAGATTTTCGGCTGAGGTCCGCAGGTGCATGGGTGGCGCGGATGACAAAGGTGTGGAGGGAGCACTGTGGGTGCCGTGCCGTGCTCCCCTTGGCATGCCTTTTGCAGCGCCAGTGTCCCGGGAGCTGTAGGCTTTGTGGCTCTCTGAACCCTAACCCTAACCCTAATTGTAATGGGAGCTTAGATTTTCGGCTGAGGAAATCAGGTGCATGGGTGGCGCGGATGACAAAGGTGTGGAGGGAGCACTGTGGGTGCCGTGCCGTGCTCCCCTTGGCGTGCCTTTTGCAGCGCCAGTGTCCCAGGAGTTGTAGGCTTTGTGGCTCTCCGAACCCTAACCCTAACCCTAATTCTAATGGGAGCTTAGATTTTCGGCTCAGGTCCGCAGCTGCATGGGCGGTGCGGATGAGAACGGTGTGGAAGGAGCACTGTGGGTGCCGTGCCGTGCTCCCCTTGGCGTGCCTTTTGCAGCGCCAGTGTCCCGGGAGCTGTAGGCCTTGTGGCTCTCTGAACCCTAACCCTAACCCTAATTCTAATGGGAGCTTAGATTTTCGGCTGAGGAAATCAGGTGCATGGGTGGCGCGGATGAGAAAGGTGTGGAGGGAGCACTGTGGATGCCGTGCCGTGCTCCCCTTGGCGTGCCTTTTGCAGCACCAGTGTCCCGGGAGCTGTAGGCTTTGTGGCTCTCTGAACCCTAACCCTAACCCTAATTGTAATGGGAGCTTAGATTTTCGGCTGAGGTCCGCAGGTGCATGGGTGGCGCGGATGACAAAGGTGTGGAGGGAGCACTGTGGGTGCAGTGCCGTGCTCCCCTTGGCGTGCCTTTTGCAGTGCCAGTGTCCCGGGAGCTGTAGGCTTTGTGGCTCTCTGAACCCTAACCCTAACCCTAATTCTAATGGGAGTTTAGATTTTTGGCTGAGGCAATCAGGTGCATGGGTGGCGCGGATGACAAAGGTGTGGAGGGAGCACTGTGGGTGCCGTGCCGTGCTCCCCTTGGCGTGCCTTTTGCAGCGCCAGTGTCCCGGGAGCTGTAGGCTTTGTGGCTCTCTGAACCCTAACCCTAACCCTAATTCTAATGGGAGCTTAGATTTTCGGCTGAGGAAATCAGGTGCATGGGCGGTGCGGATGAGAACGGTGTGGAGGGAGCAGTGTGGGTGCAGTGCCGTGCTCCCCTTGGCGTGCCTTTTGCAGTGCCCGTGTCCCGGGAGCTGTAGGCTTTGTGGCTCTCTGAACCCTAACCCTAACCCTAATTCTAATGGGAGCTTAGATTTTCGGCTGAGGCAATCAGGTGCATGGGTGGCGCGGATGACAAAGGTGTGGAGGGAGCACTGTGGGTGCCGTGCCGTGCTCCCCTTGGCGTGCCTTTTGCAGCGCCAGTGTCCCGGGAGCTGTAGGCTTTGTGGCTCTCCGAACCCTAACCCTAACCCTAATTGTAATGGGAGCTTAGATTTTCGGCTGAGGCAATCAGGTGCATGGGCGGTGGGAATGAGAAAGGTGTGGAGGGAGCACCGTGGGTGAAGTGCCGTGCTCCCCTTGGCGTGCCTTTTGCAGCGCCAGTGTCCCGGGAGCTGTAGGCTTTGTGGCTCTCTGAACCCTAACCCTAACCCTAATTCTAATGGGAGCTTAGATTTTCGGCTGAGGAAATCGGGTGCATGGGCGGTGCGGATGACAAAGGTGTGGAGGGAGCAGTGTTGGTGCCGTGCCGTGCTCCCCTTGGCGTGCCTTTTGCAGTGCCAGTGTCCCGGGAGCTGTAGGCTTTGTGGCTCTCTGAACCCTAACCCTAACCCTAATTCTAATGGGAGCTTAGATTTTTGGCTGAGGTCCGCAGGTGCATGGGTGGCGCGGATGAGAAAGGTGTGGAGGGAGCACTGTGGGTGCCGTGCCGTGCTCCCCTTGGCGTGCCTTTTGCAGCGCCAGTGTCCCGGGAGCTGTAGGCTTTGTGGCTCTCTGAACCCTAACCCTAACCCTAATTGTAATGGGAGCTTAGATTTTCGGCTGAGGAAATCAGGTGCATGGGTGGCGCGGATGACAAAGGTGTGGAGGGAGCACTGTGGGTGCCATGCCGTGCTCCCCTTGGCGTGCCTTTTGCAGCGCCAGTGTCCCGGGAGCTGTAGGCTTTGTGGCTCTCCGAACCCTAACCCTAACCCTAATTCTAATGGGAGCTTAGATTTTCGGCTCAGGTCCGCAGGTGCATGGGCGGTGCGGATGAGAACGGTGTGGAAGGAGCACTGTGGGTGCCGTGCCGTGCTCCCCTTGGCGTGCCTTTTGCAGCGCCAGTGTCCCGGGAGCTGTAGGCCTTGTGGTTCTCTGAACCCTAACCCTAACCCTAATTCTAATGGGAGCTTAGATTTTCGGCTGAGGAAATCAGGTGCATGGGTGGCGCGGATGAGAAAGGTGTGGAGGGAGCACTGTGGATGCCGTGCCGTGCTCCCCTTGGCGTGCCTTTTGCAGCGCCAGTGTCCCTGGAGCTGTAGGCTTTGTGGGTCTCTGAACCCTAACCCTAACCCTAATTCTAATGGGAGCTTAGATTTTCGGCTGAGGCAATCAGGTGCATGGGTGGCGCGGATGACAAAGGTGTGGAGGGAGCACTGTGGGTGCCGTGCCGTGCTCCCCTTGGCGTGCCTTTTGCAGCGCCAGTGTCCCGGGAGCTGTAGGCTTTGTGGCTCTCTGAACCCTAACCCTAACCCTAATTCTAATGGGAGCTTAGATTTTCGGCTCAGGTCCGCAGCTGCATGGGCGGTGCGGATGAGAACGGTGTGGAGGGAGCAGTGTGGGTGCAGTGCCGTGCTCCCCTTGGCGTGCCTTTTGCAGCGCCAGTGTCCCGGGAGCTGTAGGCTTTGTGGCTCTCTGAACCCTAACCCTAACCCTAATTCTAATGGGAGCTTAGATTTTCGGCTGAGGAAATCAGGTGCATGGGTGGCGCGGATGGAAAGTTGAGGAGGGAGCAGTCTTGGTGCTGGTCCGCGCTCCCCTTGGCGTGCCTTTTGCAGCACCAGTGTCCCGGGAGCTGTAGGCTTTGTGGCTCTCTGAACCCTAACCCTAACCCTAATTCTAATGGGAGCTTAGATTTTCGGCTGAGGTCCGCAGGTGCATGGGTGGCGCGGATGACAAAGGTGTGGAGGGAGCACTGTGGGTGCCGTGCCGTGCTCCCCTTGGCGTGCCTTTTGCAGCGCCAGTGTCCCGGGAGCTGTAGGCTTTGTGGCTCTCTGAACCCTAACCCTAACCCTAATTCTAATGGGAGCTTAGATTTTCGGCTGAGGAAATCAGGTGCATGGGTGGCGCGGATGGAAAGGTGAAGAGGGATCAGTCTTGGTGCTCTGCCGCGCTCCCCTTGGCGTGCCTTTTGCAGCGCCAGTGTCCCGGGAGCTGTAGGCTTTGTGGCTCTCTGAACCCTAACCCTAACCCTAATTGTAATGGGAGCTTAGATTTTCGGCTGAGGCAATCAGGTGCATGGGCGGTGGGAATGAGAAAGGTGTGGAGGGAGCACCGTGGGTGAAGTGCCGTGCTCCCCTTGGCGTGCCTTTTGCAGCGCCAGTGTCCCGGGAGCTGTAGGCTTTGTGGCTCTCTGAACCCTAACCCTAACCCTAATTCTAATGGGAGCTTAGATTTTCGGCTGAGGAAATCGGGTGCATGGGCGGTGCGGATGACAAAGGTGTGGAGGGAGCAGTGTTGGTGCCGTGCCGTGCTCCCCTTGGCGTGCCTTTTGCAGTGCCAGTGTCCCGGGAGCTGTAGGCTTTGTGGCTCTCTGAACCCTAACCCTAACCCTAATTCTAATGGGAGCTTAGATTTTTGGCTGAGGTCCGCAGGTGCATGGGTGGCGCGGATGAGAAAGGTGTGGAGGGAGCACTGTGGGTGCCGTGCCGTGCTCCCCTTGGCGTGCCTTTTGCAGCGCCAGTGTCCCGGGAGCTGTAGGCTTTGTGGCTCTCTGAACCCTAACCCTAACCCTAATTGTAATGGGAGCTTAGATTTTCGGCTGAGGAAATCAGGTGCATGGGTGGCGCGGATGACAAAGGTGTGGAGGGAGCACTGTGGGTGCCATGCCGTGCTCCCCTTGGCGTGCCTTTTGCAGCGCCAGTGTCCCGGGAGCTGTAGGCTTTGTGGCTCTCCGAACCCTAACCCTAACCCTAATTCTAATGGGAGCTTAGATTTTCGGCTCAGGTCCGCAGGTGCATGGGCGGTGCGGATGAGAACGGTGTGGAAGGAGCACTGTGGGTGCCGTGCCGTGCTCCCCTTGGCGTGCCTTTTGCAGCGCCAGTGTCCCGGGAGCTGTAGGCCTTGTGGCTCTCTGAACCCTAACCCTAACCCTAATTCTAATGGGAGCTTAGATTTTCGGCTGAGGAAATCAGGTGCATGGGTGGCGCGGATGAGAAAGGTGTGGAGGGAGCACTGTGGATGCCGTGCCGTGCTCCCCTTGGCGTGCCTTTTGCAGCGCCAGTGTCCCTGGAGCTGTAGGCTTTGTGGGTCTCTGAACCCTAACCCTAACCCTAATTCTAATGGGAGCTTAGATTTTCGGCTGAGGCAATCAGGTGCATGGGTGGCGCGGATGACAAAGGTGTGGAGGGAGCACTGTGGGTGCAGTGCCGTGCTCCCCTTGGCGTGCCTTTTGCAGTGCCAGTGTCCCGGGAGCTGTAGGCTTTGTGGCTCTCTGAACCCTAACCCTAACCCTAATTGTAATGGGAGTTTAGATTTTTGGCTGAGGCAATCAGGTGCATGGGTGGCGCGGATGACAAAGGTGTGGAGGGAGCACTGTGGGTGCCGTGCCGTGCTCCCCTTGGCGTGCCTTTTGCAGTGCCCGTGTCCCGGGAGCTGTAGGCTTTGTGGCTCTCTGAACCCTAACCCTAACCCTAATTCTAATGGGAGCTTAGATTTTCGGCTGAGGAAATCAGGTGCATGGGCGGCGCGGATGACAAAGGTGTGGAGGGAGCACTGTGGGTGCCGTGCCGTGCTCCCCTTGGCATGCCTTTTGCAGCGCCAGTGTCCTGGGAGCTGTAGGCTTTGTGGCTCTCTGAACCCTAACCCTAACCCTAATTGTAATGGGAGCTTAGATTTTCGGCTGAGGTCCGCAGGTGCATGGGCGGTGCGGATGAGAACGGTGTGGAGGGAGCACTGTGGGTGCCGTGCCGCGCTCCCCTTGGCGTGCCTTTTGCAGCGCCAGTGTCCCGGGAGCTGTAGGCTTTGTGGCTCTCTGAACCCTAACCCTAACCCTAATTCTAATGGGAGCTTAGATTTTCGGCTGAGGCAATCAGGTGCATGGGTGGCGCGGATGACAAAGGTGTGGAGGGAGCACTGTGGGTGCCGTGCCGTGCTCCCCTTGGCGTGCCTTTTGCAGCGCCAGTGTCCCGGGAGCTGTAGGCTTTGTGGCTCTCCGAACCCTAACCCTAACCCTATTTCTAATGGGAGCTTAGATTTTCGGCTCAGGTCCGCAGCTGCATGGGCGGTGCGGATGAGAACGGTGTGGAGGGAGCAGTGTGGGTGCAGTGCCGTGCTCCCCTTGGCGTGCCTTTTGCAGCGCCAGTGTCCCGGGAGCTGTAGGCTTTGTGGCTCTCTGAACCCTAACCCTAACCCTAATTCTAATGGGAGCTTAGATTTTCGGCTGAGGAAATCAGGTGCATGGGTGGCGCGGATGGAAAGTTGAGGAGGGATCAGTCTTGGTGCTCTGCCGCGCTCCCCTTGGCGTGCCTTTTGCAGCGCCAGTGTCCCGGGAGCTGTAGGCTTTGTGGCTCTCCGAACCCTAACCCTAACCCTAATTGTAATGGGAGCTTAGATTTTCGGCTGAGGCAATCAGGTGCATGGGCGGTGGGAATGAGAAAGGTGTGGAGGGAGCAGTGTGGGTGCAGTGCCGTGCTCCCCTTGGCGTGCCTTTTGCAGCGCCAGTGTCCCGGGAGCTGTAGGCTTTGTGGCTCTCTGAACCCTAACCCTAACCCTAATTCTAATGGGAGCTTAGATTTTCGGCTGAGGTCCGCAGGTGCATGGGTGGCGCGGATGACAAAGGTGTGGAGGGAGCACTGTGGGTGCCGTGCCGTGCTCCCCTTGGCATGCCTTTTGCAGCGCCAGTGTCCCGGGAGCTGTAGGCTTTGTGGCTCTCTGAACCCTAACCCTAACCCTAATTGTAATGGGAGCTTAGATTTTCGGCTGAGGAAATCAGGTGCATGGGTGGCGCGGATGACAAAGGTGTGGAGGGAGCACTGTGGGTGCCATGCCGTGCTCCCCTTGGCGTGCCTTTTGCAGCGCCAGTGTCCCGGGAGCTGTAGGCTTTGTGGCTCTCCGAACCCTAACCCTAACCCTAATTCTAATGGGAGCTTAGATTTTCGGCTCAGGTCCGCAGCTGCATGGGCGGTGCGGATGAGAACGGTGTGGAAGGAGCACTGTGGGTGCCGTGCCGTGCTCCCCTTGGCGTGCCTTTTGCAGCGCCAGTGTCCCGGGAGCTGTAGGCCTTGTGGCTCTCTGAACCCTAACCCTAACCCTAATTCTAATGGGAGCTTAGATTTTCGGCTGAGGAAATCAGGTGCATGGGTGGCGCGGATGAGAAAGGTGTGGAGGGAGCACTGTGGATGCCGTGCCGTGCTCCCCTTGGCGTGCCTTTTGCAGCGCCAGTGTCCCTGGAGCTGTAGGCTTTGTGGGTCTCTGAACCCTAACCCTAACCCTAATTCTAATGGGAGCTTAGATTTTCGGCTGAGGCAATCAGGTGCATGGGTGGCGCGGATGACAAAGGTGTGGAGGGAGCACTGTGGGTGCAGTGCCGTGCTCCCCTTGGCGTGCCTTTTGCAGTGCCAGTGTCCCGGGAGCTGTAGGCTTTGTGGCTCTCTGAACCCTAACCCTAACCCTAATTGTAATGGGAGTTTAGATTTTTGGCTGAGGCAATCAGGTGCATGGGTGGCGCGGATGACAAAGGTGTGGAGGGAGCACTGTGGGTGCCGTGCCGTGCTCCCCTTGGCGTGCCTTTTGCAGTGCCCGTGTCCCGGGAGCTGTAGGCTTTGTGGCTCTCTGAACCCTAACCCTAACCCTAATTCTAATGGGAGCTTAGATTTTCGGCTGAGGAAATCAGGTGCATGGGCGGCGCGGATGACAAAGGTGTGGAGGGAGCACTGTGGGTGCCGTGCCGTGCTCCCCTTGGCATGCCTTTTGCAGCGCCAGTGTCCCGGGAGCTGTAGGCTTTGTGGCTCTCTGAACCCTAACCCTAACCCTAATTGTAATGGGAGCTTAGATTTTCGGCTGAGGTCCGCAGGTGCATGGGCGGCGCGGATGAGAACGGTGTGGAGGGAGCACTGTGGGTGCCGTGCCGCGCTCCCCTTGGCGTGCCTTTTGCAGCGCCAGTGTCCCGGGAGCTGTAGGCTTTGTGGCTCTCTGAACCCTAACCCTAACCCTAATTCTAATGGGAGCTTAGATTTTCGGCTGAGGAAATCAGGTGCATGGGTGGCGCGGATGGAAAGTTGAGGAGAGAGCAGTCTTGGTGCAGTGCCGCGCTCCCCTTGGCGTGCCTTTTGCAGCACCAGTGTCCCGGGAGCTGTAGGCTTTGTGGCTCTCTGAACCCTAACCCTAACCCTAATTGTAATGGGAGCTTAGATTTTCGGCTGAGGTCCGCAGGTGCATGGGTGGCGCGGATGACAAAGGTGTGGAGGGAGCACTGTGGGTGCAGTGCCGTGCTCCCCTTGGCGTGCCTTTTGCAGCGCCAGTGTCCCGGGAGCTGTAGGCTTTGTGGCTCTCTGAACCCTAACCCTAACCCTAATTCTAATGGGAGCTTAGATTTTCGGCTGAGGCAATCAGGTGCATGGGTGGCGCGGATGACAAAGGTGTGGAGGGAGCACTGTGGGTGCCGTGCCGTGCTCCCCTTGGCGTGCCTTTTGCAGCGCCAGTGTCCCGGGAGCTGTAGGCTTTGTGGCTCTCCGAACCCTAACCCTAACCCTAATTCTAATGGGAGCTTAGATTTTCGGCTCAGGTCCGCAGCTGCATGGGCGGTGCGGATGAGAACGGTGTGGAGGGAGCAGTGTGGGTGCAGTGCCGTGCTCCCCTTGGCGTGCCTTTTGCAGCGCCAGTGTCCCGGGAGCTGTAGGCTTTGTGGCTCTCTGAACCCTAACCCTAACCCTAATTCTAATGGGAGCTTAGATTTTCGGCTGAGGAAATCAGGTGCATGGGCGGCGCGGATGACAAAGGTGTGGAGGGAGCACTGTGGGTGCCGTGCCGTGCTCCCCTTGGCATGCCTTTTGCAGCGCCAGTGTCCCGGGAGCTGTAGGCTTTGTGGCTCTCTGAACCCTAACCCTAACCCTAATTCTAATGGGAGCTTAGATTTTCGGCTGAGGTCCGCAGGTGCATGGGCGGCGCGGATGAGAACGGTGTGGAGGGAGCACTGTGGGTGCCGTGCCGCGCTCCCCTTGGCGTGCCTTTTGCAGCGCCAGTGTCCCGGGAGCTGTAGGCTTTGTGGCTCTCTGAACCCTAACCCTAACCCTAATTCTAATGGGAGCTTAGATTTTCGGCTGAGGAAATCAGGTGCATGGGTGGCGCGGATGGAAAGTTGAGGAGAGAGCAGTCTTGGTGCAGTGCCGCGCTCCCCTTGGCGTGCCTTTTGCAGCACCAGTGTCCCGGGAGCTGTAGGCTTTGTGGCTCTCTGAACCCTAACCCTAACCCTAATTGTAATGGGAGCTTAGATTTTCGGCTGAGGTCCGCAGGTGCATGGGTGGCGCGGATGACAAAGGTGTGGAGGGAGCACTGTGGGTGCAGTGCCGTGCTCCCCTTGGCGTGCCTTTTGCAGCGCCAGTGTCCCGGGAGCTGTAGGCTTTGTGGCTCTCTGAACCCTAACCCTAACCCTAATTCTAATGGGAGCTTAGATTTTCGGCTGAGGAAATCAGGTGCATGGGTGGCGCGGATGGAAAGGTGAAGAGGGATCAGTCTTGGTGCTCTGCCGCGCTCCCCTTGGCGTGCCTTTTGCAGCGCCAGTGTCCCGGGAGCTGTAGGCTTTGTGGCTCTCCGAACCCTAACCCTAACCCTAATTGTAATGGGAGCTTAGATTTTCGGCTGAGGCAATCAGGTGCATGGGCGGTGGGAATGAGAAAGGTGTGGAGGGAGCAGTGTGGGTGCAGTGCCGTGCTCCCCTTGGCGTGCCTTTTGCAGCGCCAGTGTCCCTGGAGCTGTAGGCTTTGTGGCTCTCTGAACCCTAACCCTAACCCTAATTCTAATGGGAGCTTAGATTTTCGGCTGAGGAAATCGGGTGCATGGGCGGTGCGGATGACAAAGGTGTGGAGGGAGCACTGTGGGTGCCGTGCCGTGCTCCCCTTGGCGTGCCTTTTGCAGTGCCAGTGTCCCGGGAGCTGTAGGCTTTGTGGCTCTCTGAACCCTAACCCTAACCCTAATTCTAATGGGAGCTTAGATTTTCGGCTGAGGTCCGCAGGTGCATGGGTGGCGCGGATGACAAAGGTGTGGAGGGAGCACTGTGGGTGCCGTGCCGTGCTCCCCTTGGCATGCCTTTTGCAGCGCCAGTGTCCCGGGAGCTGTAGGCTTTGTGGCTCTCTGAACCCTAACCCTAACCCTAATTGTAATGGGAGCTTAGATTTTCGGCTGAGGAAATCAGGTGCATGGGTGGCGCGGATGACAAAGGTGTGGAGGGAGCACTGTGGGTGCCATGCCGTGCTCCCCTTGGCGTGCCTTTTGCAGCGCCAGTGTCCCGGGAGCTGTAGGCTTTGTGGCTCTCCGAACCCTAACCCTAACCCTAATTCTAATGGGAGCTTAGATTTTCGGCTCAGGTCCGCAGCTGCATGGGCGGTGCGGATGAGAACGGTGTGGAAGGAGCACTGTGGGTGCCGTGCCGTGCTCCCCTTGGCGTGCCTTTTGCAGCGCCAGTGTCCCGGGAGCTGTAGGCCTTGTGGCTCTCTGAACCCTAACCCTAACCCTAATTCTAATGGGAGCTTAGATTTTCGGCTGAGGAAATCAGGTGCATGGGTGGCGCGGATGAGAAAGGTGTGGAGGGAGCACTGTGGATGCCGTGCCGTGCTCCCCTTGGCGTGCCTTTTGCAGCGCCAGTGTCCCTGGAGCTGTAGGCTTTGTGGGTCTCTGAACCCTAACCCTAACCCTAATTCTAATGGGAGCTTAGATTTTCGGCTGAGGCAATCAGGTGCATGGGTGGCGCGGATGACAAAGGTGTGGAGGGAGCACTGTGGGTGCAGTGCCGTGCTCCCCTTGGCGTGCCTTTTGCAGTGCCAGTGTCCCGGGAGCTGTAGGCTTTGTGGCTCTCTGAACCCTAACCCTAACCCTAATTGTAATGGGAGTTTAGATTTTTGGCTGAGGCAATCAGGTGCATGGGTGGCGCGGATGACAAAGGTGTGGAGGGAGCACTGTGGGTGCAGTGCCGTGCTCCCCTTGGCGTGCCTTTTGCAGTGCCCGTGTCCCGGGAGCTGTAGGCTTTGTGGCTCTCTGAACCCTAACCCTAACCCTAATTCTAATGGGAGCTTAGATTTTCGGCTGAGGAAATCAGGTGCATGGGTGGCGCGGATGGAAAGGTGAAGAGGGATCAGTCTTGGTGCTCTGCCGCGCTCCCCTTGGCGTGCCTTTTGCAGCGCCAGTGTCCCGGGAGCTGTAGGCTTTGTGGCTCTCCGAACCCTAACCCTAACCCTAATTGTAATGGGAGCTTAGATTTTCGGCTGAGGCAATCAGGTGCATGGGCGGTGGGAATGAGAAAGGTGTGGAGGGAGCAGTGTGGGTGCAGTGCCGTGCTCCCCTTGGCGTGCCTTTTGCAGCGCCAGTGTCCCGGGAGCTGTAGGCTTTGTGGCTCTCTGAACCCTAACCCTAACCCTAATTCTAATGGGAGCTTAGATTTTCGGCTGAGGAAATCGGGTGCATGGGCGGTGCGGATGACAAAGGTGTGGAGGGAGCACTGTGGGTGCCGTGCCGTGCTCCCCTTGGCGTGCCTTTTGCAGTGCCAGTGTCCCGGGAGCTGTAGGCTTTGTGGCTCTCTGAACCCTAACCCTAACCCTAATTCTAATGGGAGCTTAGATTTTCGGCTGAGGTCCGCAGGTGCATGGGTGGCGCGGATGACAAAGGTGTGGAGGGAGCACTGTGGGTGCCGTGCCGTGCTCCCCTTGGCATGCCTTTTGCAGCGCCAGTGTCCCGGGAGCTGTAGGCTTTGTGGCTCTCTGAACCCTAACCCTAACCCTAATTGTAATGGGAGCTTAGATTTTCGGCTGAGGAAATCAGGTGCATGGGTGGCGCGGATGACAAAGGTGTGGAGGGAGCACTGTGGGTGCCATGCCGTGCTCCCCTTGGCGTGCCTTTTGCAGCGCCAGTGTCCCGGGAGCTGTAGGCTTTGTGGCTCTCCGAACCCTAACCCTAACCCTAATTCTAATGGGAGCTTAGATTTTCGGCTCAGGTCCGCAGCTGCATGGGCGGTGCGGATGAGAACGGTGTGGAAGGAGCACTGTGGGTGCCGTGCCGTGCTCCCCTTGGCGTGCCTTTTGCAGCGCCAGTGTCCCGGGAGCTGTAGGCCTTGTGGCTCTCTGAACCCTAACCCTAACCCTAATTCTAATGGGAGCTTAGATTTTCGGCTGAGGAAATCAGGTGCATGGGTGGCGCGGATGAGAAAGGTGTGGAGGGAGCACTGTGGATGCCGTGCCGTGCTCCCCTTGGCGTGCCTTTTGCAGCGCCAGTGTCCCTGGAGCTGTAGGCTTTGTGGGTCTCTGAACCCTAACCCTAACCCTAATTCTAATGGGAGCTTAGATTTTCGGCTGAGGCAATCAGGTGCATGGGTGGCGCGGATGACAAAGGTGTGGAGGGAGCACTGTGGGTGCAGTGCCGTGCTCCCCTTGGCGTGCCTTTTGCAGTGCCAGTGTCCCGGGAGCTGTAGGCTTTGTGGCTCTCTGAACCCTAACCCTAACCCTAATTCTAATGGGAGTTTAGATTTTTGGCTGAGGCAATCAGGTGCATGGGTGGCGCGGATGACAAAGGTGTGGAGGGAGCACTGTGGGTGCCGTGCCGTGCTCCCCTTGGCGTGCCTTTTGCAGTGCCCGTGTCCC
The DNA here is from genome assembly GCF_965183815.1 of Platalea leucorodia. Classification (NCBI taxonomy): domain Eukaryota; kingdom Metazoa; phylum Chordata; class Aves; order Pelecaniformes; family Threskiornithidae; genus Platalea; species Platalea leucorodia. The sequence goes on along the minus strand of NC_138823.1, from coordinate 85,472,812 downwards.
GGGAGCTGTAGGCTTTGTGGCTCTCTGAACCCTAACCCTAACCCTAATTCTAATGGGAGCTTAGATTTTCGGCTGAGGAAATCAGGTGCATGGGCGGTGCGGATGAGAACGGTGTGGAGGGAGCAGTGTGGGTGCAGTGCCGTGCTCCCCTTGGCGTGCCTTTTGCAGTGCCCGTGTCCCGGGAGCTGTAGGCTTTGTGGCTCTCTGAACCCTAACCCTAACCCTAATTCTAATGGGAGCTTAGATTTTCGGCTGAGGTCCGCAGCTGCATGGGCGGTGCGGATGAGAACGGTGTGGAGGGAGCAGTGTGGGTGCAGTGCCGTGCTCCCCTTAGCGTGCCTTTTGCAGCGCCAGTGTCCCGGGAGCTGTAGGCTTTGTGGCTCTCCGAACCCTAACCCTAACCCTAATTGTAATGGGAGATTAGATTTTCGGCTGAGGAAATCAGGTGCATGGGCGGTGCGGATGAGAAAGGTGTGGAGGGAGCACTGTGGGTGCCGTGCCGTGCTCCCCTTGGCGTGCCTTTTGCAGCGCCAGTGTCCCGGGAGCTGTAGGCTTTGTGGCTCTCTGAACCCTAACCCTAACCCTAATTGTAATGGGAGCTTAGATTTTTGGCTCAGGTCCGCAGCTGCATGGGCGGTGCGGATGAGAACGGTGTGGAGGGAGCACTGTGGGTGCCGTGCCGTGCTCCCCTTGGCGTGCCTTTTGCAGCGCCAGTGTCCCGGGAGCTGTAGGCTTTGTGGCTCTCTGAACCCTAACCCTAACCCTAATTCTAATGGGAGCTTAGATTTTCGGCTGAGGAAATCAGGTGCATGGGCGGTGCGGATGAGAACGGTGTGGAGGGAGCAGTGTTGGTGCAGTGCCGTGCTCCCCTTGGCGTGCCTTTTGCAGCGCCAGTGTCCCGGGAGCTGTAGGCTTTGTGGCTCTCTGAACCCTAACCCTAACCCTAATTGCAATGGGAGCTTAGATTTTCGGCTGAGGAAATCAGGTGCATGGGCGGTACGGATGAGAAAGGTGTGGAGGGAGCACTGTGGGTGCCGTGCCGTGCTCCCCTTGGCGTGCCTTTTGCAGTGCCAGTGTCCCGGGAGCTGTAGGCTTTGTGGCTCTCCGAACCCTAACCCTAACCCTAATTCTAATGGGAGCTTAGATTTTCAGCTGAGGAAATCAGGTGCATGGGTGGCGCGGATGAGAACGGTGTGGAGGGAGCAGTGTTGGTGCCGTGCCGTGCTCCCCTTGGCGTGCCTTTTGCAGCGCCAGTGTCCCGGGAGCTGTAGGCTTTGTGGCTCTCTGAACCCTAACCCTAATTCTAATGGGAGCTTAGATTTTCGGCTGAGGAAATCAGGTGCATGGGTGTCGCGGATGAGAACGGTGTGGAAGGAGCACTGTGGGTGCCGTGCCGTGCTCCCCTTGGCGTGCCTTTTGCAGTGCCAGTGTCCCGGGAGCTGTAGGCTTTGTGGCTCTCTGAACCCTAACCCTAACCCTAATTGTAATGGGAGTTTAGATTTTTGGCTGAGGCAATCAGGTGCATGGGTGGCGCGGATGACAAAGGTGTGGAGGGAGCACTGTGGGTGCCGTGCCGTGCTCCCCTTGGCGTGCCTTTTGCAGTGCCCGTGTCCCGGGAGCTGTAGGCTTTGTGGCTCTCTGAACCCTAACCCTAACCCTAATTCTAATGGGAGCTTAGATTTTCGGCTGAGGAAATCAGGTGCATGGGCGGCGCGGATGACAAAGGTGTGGAGGGAGCACTGTGGGTGCCGTGCCGTGCTCCCCTTGGCATGCCTTTTGCAGCGCCAGTGTCCCGGGAGCTGTAGGCTTTGTGGCTCTCTGAACCCTAACCCTAACCCTAATTGTAATGGGAGCTTAGATTTTCGGCTGAGGTCCGCAGGTGCATGGGCGGTGCGGATGAGAACGGTGTGGAGGGAGCACTGTGGGTGCCGTGCCGCGCTCCCCTTGGCGTGCCTTTTGCAGCGCCAGTGTCCCGGGAGCTGTAGGCTTTGTGGCTCTCTGAACCCTAACCCTAACCCTAATTCTAATGGGAGCTTAGATTTTCGGCTGAGGCAATCAGGTGCATGGGTGGCGCGGATGACAAAGGTGTGGAGGGAGCACTGTGGGTGCCGTGCCGTGCTCCCCTTGGCGTGCCTTTTGCAGCGCCAGTGTCCCGGGAGCTGTAGGCTTTGTGGCTCTCCGAACCCTAACCCTAACCCTAATTCTAATGGGAGCTTAGATTTTCGGCTCAGGTCCGCAGCTGCATGGGCGGTGCGGATGAGAACGGTGTGGAGGGAGCAGTGTGGGTGCAGTGCCGTGCTCCCCTTGGCGTGCCTTTTGCAGCGCCAGTGTCCCGGGAGCTGTAGGCTTTGTGGCTCTCTGAACCCTAACCCTAACCCTAATTGTAATGGGAGCTTAGATTTTCGGCTGAGGTCCGCAGGTGCATGGGTGGCGCGGATGACAAAGGTGTGGAGGGAGCACTGTGGGTGCAGTGCCGTGCTCCCCTTGGCGTGCCTTTTGCAGCGCCAGTGTCCCGGGAGCTGTAGGCTTTGTGGCTCTCTGAACCCTAACCCTAACCCTAATTCTAATGGGAGCTTAGATTTTCGGCTGAGGAAATCAGGTGCATGGGTGGCGCGGATGGAAAGGTGAAGAGGGATCAGTCTTGGTGCTCTGCCGCGCTCCCCTTGGCGTGCCTTTTGCAGCGCCAGTGTCCCGGGAGCTGTAGGCTTTGTGGCTCTCCGAACCCTAACCCTAACCCTAATTGTAATGGGAGCTTAGATTTTCAGCTGAGGCAATCAGGTGCATGGGCGGTGGGAATGAGAAAGGTGTGGAGGGAGCACCGTGGGTGAAGTGCCGTGCTCCCCTTGGCGTGCCTTTTGCAGCGCCAGTGTCCCGGGAGCTGTAGGCTTTGTGGCTCTCTGAACCCTAACCCTAACCCTAATTCTAATGGGAGCTTAGATTTTCGGCTGAGGAAATCGGGTGCATGGGCGGTGCGGATGAGAAAGGTGTGGAGGGAGCACTGTGGGTGCCGTGCCGTGCTCCCCTTGGCGTGCCTTTTGCAGTGCCAGTGTCCCGGGAGCTGTAGGCTTTGTGGCTCTCTGAACCCTAACCCTAACCCTAATTCTAATGGGAGCTTAGATTTTCGGCTGAGGTCCGCAGGTGCATGGGTGGCGCGGATGACAAAGGTGTGGAGGGAGCACTGTGGGTGCCGTGCCGTGCTCCCCTTGGCATGCCTTTTGCAGCGCCAGTGTCCCGGGAGCTGTAGGCTTTGTGGCTCTCTGAACCCTAACCCTAACCCTAATTGTAATGGGAGCTTAGATTTTCGGCTGAGGAAATCAGGTGCATGGGTGGCGCGGATGACAAAGGTGTGGAGGGAGCACTGTGGGTGCCGTGCCGTGCTCCCCTTGGCGTGCCTTTTGCAGCGCCAGTGTCCCAGGAGTTGTAGGCTTTGTGGCTCTCCGAACCCTAACCCTAACCCTAATTCTAATGGGAGCTTAGATTTTCGGCTCAGGTCCGCAGCTGCATGGGCGGTGCGGATGAGAACGGTGTGGAAGGAGCACTGTGGGTGCCGTGCCGTGCTCCCCTTGGCGTGCCTTTTGCAGCGCCAGTGTCCCGGGAGCTGTAGGCCTTGTGGCTCTCTGAACCCTAACCCTAACCCTAATTCTAATGGGAGCTTAGATTTTCGGCTGAGGAAATCAGGTGCATGGGTGGCGCGGATGAGAAAGGTGTGGAGGGAGCACTGTGGATGCCGTGCCGTGCTCCCCTTGGCGTGCCTTTTGCAGCACCAGTGTCCCGGGAGCTGTAGGCTTTGTGGGTCTCTGAACCCTAACCCTAACCCTAATTGTAATGGGAGCTTAGATTTTCGGCTGAGGTCCGCAGGTGCATGGGTGGCGCGGATGACAAAGGTGTGGAGGGAGCACTGTGGGTGCAGTGCCGTGCTCCCCTTGGCGTGCCTTTTGCAGTGCCAGTGTCCCGGGAGCTGTAGGCTTTGTGGCTCTCTGAACCCTAACCCTAACCCTAATTCTAATGGGAGTTTAGATTTTTGGCTGAGGCAATCAGGTGCATGGGTGGCGCGGATGACAAAGGTGTGGAGGGAGCACTGTGGGTGCCGTGCCGTGCTCCCCTTGGCGTGCCTTTTGCAGCGCCAGTGTCCCGGGAGCTGTAGGCTTTGTGGCTCTCTGAACCCTAACCCTAACCCTAATTCTAATGGGAGCTTAGATTTTCGGCTGAGGAAATCAGGTGCATGGGCGGTGCGGATGAGAACGGTGTGGAGGGAGCAGTGTGGGTGCAGTGCCGTGCTCCCCTTGGCGTGCCTTTTGCAGTGCCCGTGTCCCGGGAGCTGTAGGCTTTGTGGCTCTCTGAACCCTAACCCTAACCCTAATTCTAATGGGAGCTTAGATTTTCGGCTGAGGTCCGCAGCTGCATGGGCGGTGCGGATGAGAACGGTGTGGAGGGAGCAGTGTGGGTGCAGTGCCGTGCTCCCCTTAGCGTGCCTTTTGCAGCGCCAGTGTCCCGGGAGCTGTAGGCTTTGTGGCTCTCTGAACCCTAACCCTAACCCTAATTGTAATGGGAGATTAGATTTTCGGCTGAGGAAATCAGGTGCATGGGCGGTGCGGATGAGAAAGGTCTGGAGGGAGCACTGTGGGTGCCGTGCCGTGCTCCCCTTGGCGTGCCTTTTGCAGCGCCAGTGTCCCGGGAGCTGTAGGCTTTGTGGCTCTCTGAACCCTAACCCTAACCCTAATTGTAATGGGAGCTTAGATTTTTGGCTCAGGTCCGCAGCTGCATGGGCGGTGCGGATGAGAACGGTGTGGAGGGAGCACTGTGGGTGCCGTGCCGTGCTCCCCTTGGCGTGCCTTTTGCAGCGCCAGTGTCCCGGGAGCTGTAGGCTTTGTGGCTCTCTGAACCCTAACCCTAACCCTAATTCTAATGGGAGCTTAGATTTTCGGCTGAGGAAATCAGGTGCATGGGTGGCGCGGATGGGAAAGGTGTGGAGGGAGCACTGTGGGTGCCGTGCCGTGCTCCCCTTGGCGTGCCTTTTGCAGTGCCAGTGTCCCGGGAGCTGTAGGCTTTGTGGCTCTTTGAACCCTAACCCTAACCCTAATTCTAATGGGAGCTTAGATTTTCGGCTGAGGAAATCAGGTGCATGGGCGGTACGGATGAGAAAGGTGTGGAGGGAGCACTGTGGGTGCCGTGCCGTGCTCCCCTTGGCGTGCCTTTTGCAGCGCCAGTGTCCCGGGAGCTGTAGGCTTTGTGGCTCTCCGAACCCTAACCCTAACCCTAATTCTAATGGGAGCTTAGATTTTCAGCTGAGGAAATCAGGTGCATGGGTGGCGCGGATGAGAACGGTGTGGAGGGAGCAGTGTTGGTGCCGTGCCGTGCTCCCCTTGGCGTGCCTTTTGCAGCGCCAGTGTCCCGGGAGCTGTAGGCTTTGTGGCTCTCTGAACCCTAACCCTAATTCTAATGGGAGCTTAGATTTTCGGCTGAGGAAATCAGGTGCATGGGTGTCGCGGATGAGAACGGTGTGGAGGGAGCACTGTGGGTGCCGTGCCGTGCTCCCCTTGGCGTGCCTTTTGCAGTGCCAGTGTCCCGGGAGCTGTAGGCTTTGTGGCTCTCTGAACCCTAACCCTAACCCTAATTCTAATGGGAGCTTAGATTTTCGGCTGAGGAAATCAGGTGCATGGGCGGCGCGGATGACAAAGGTGTGGAGGGAGCAGTGTTGGTGCCATGCCGTGCTCCCCTTGGCGTGCCTTTTGCAGCGCCAGTGTCCCGGGAGCTGTAGGCTTTGTGGCTCTCCGAACCCTAACCCTAACCCTAATTCTAATGGGAGCTTAGATTTTCGGCTGAGGTCCGCAGCTGCATGGGCGGTGCGGATGAGAACGGTGTGGAGGGAGCAGTGTGGGTGCAGTGCCGTGCTCCCCTTGGCGTGCCTTTTGCAGCGCCAGTGTCCCGGGAGCTGTAGGCTTTGTGGCTCTCTGAACCCTAACCCTAACCCTAATTCTAATGGGAGCTTAGATTTTCGGCTGAGGAAATCAGGTGCATGGGTGGCGCGGATGACAAAGGTGTGGAGGGAGCACTGTGGGTGCCATGCCGTGCTCCCCTTGGCGTGTCTTTTGCAGCGCCAGTGTCCCGGGAGCTGTAGGCTTTGTGGCTCTCTGAACCCTAACCCTAACCCTAATTCTAATGGGAGCTTAGATTTTCGGCTGAGGTCCGCAGGTGCATGGGCGGTGCGGATGAGAACGGTGTGGAGGGAGCACTGTGGGTGCCGTGCCGTGCTCCCCTTGGCGTGCCTTTTGCAGTGCCAGTGTCCCAGGAGCTGTAGGCCTTGTGGCTCTCTGAACCCTAACCCTAACCCTAATTCTAATGGGAGCTTAGATTTTTGGCTGAGGTCCGCAGCTGCATGGGCGGTGCGGATGAGAACGGTGTGGAGGGAGCACTGTGGGTGCCGTGCCGTGCTCCCCTTGGCGTGCCTTTTGCAGCGCCAGTGTCCCGGGAGGTGTAGGCTTTGTGGCTCTCCGAACCCTAACCCTAACCCTAATTCTAATGGGAGCTTAGATTTTTGGCTCAAGTCCGCAGCTGCATGGGCGGTGCGGATGAGAACGGTGTGGAGGGAGCAGTGTGGGTGCAGTGCCGTGCTCCCCTTGGCGTGCCTTTTGCAGCGCCAGTGTCCCGGGAGCTGTAGGCCTTGTGGTTCTCTGAACCCTAACCCTAACCCTAATTCTAATGGGAGCTTAGATTTTCGGCTGAGGCAATCAGGTGCATGGGTGGCGCGGATGACAAAGGTGTGGAGGGAGCACTGTGGGTGCCGTGCCGTGCTCCCCTTGGCGTGCCTTTTGCAGCGCCAGTGTCCCGGGAGCTGTAGGCTTTGTGGCTCTCTGAACCCTAACCCTAACCCTAATTCTAATGGGAGCTTAGATTTTCGGCTGAGGTCCGCAGCTGCATGGGCGGTGCGGATGAGAACGGTGTGGAGGGAGCACTGTGGGTGCCGTGCCGTGCTCCCCTTGGCGTGCCTTTTGCAGCGCCAGTGTCCCGGGAGCTGTAGGCCTTGTGGTTCTCTGAACCCTAACCCTAACCCTAATTCTAATGGGAGCTTAGATTTTCGGCTGAGGAAATCAGGTGCATGGGTGGCGCGGATGGGAAAGGTGTGGAGGGAGCACTGTGGGTGCAGTGCCGTGCTCCCCTTGGCGTGCCTTTTGCAGCGCCAGTGTCCCGGGAGCTGTAGGCTTTGTGGCTCTCTGAACCCTAACCCTAACCCTAATTCTAATGGGAGCTTAGATTTTCGGCTGAGGAAATCAGGTGCATGGGCAGCGCGTATGAGAACGGTGTGGAGGGAGCACCGTGGGTGCCGTGCCGTGTCGTGCTCCCCTTGGCGTGCCTTTTGCAGTGCCCGTGTCCCGGGAGCTGTAGGCTTTGTGGCTCTCTGAACCCTAACCCTAACCCTAATTGTAATGGGAGCTTAGATTTTCGGCTGAGGAAATCAGGTGCATGGGCGGCGCGGATGACAAAGGTGTGGAGGGAGCACTGTGGGTGCCGTGCCGTGCTCCCCTTGGCGTGCCTTTTGCAGCGCCAGTGTCCCGGGAGCTGTAGGCTTTGTGGCTCTCTGAACCCTAACCCTAACCCTAATTCTAATGGGAGCTTAGATTTTCGGCTGAGGAAATCAGGTGCATGGGTGGCGCGGATGAGAAAGGTGTGGAGGGAGCAGTGTGGGTGCAGTGCCGCGCTCCCCTTGGCGTGCCTTTTGCAGCGCCAGTGTCCCGGGAGCTGTAGGCTTTGTGGCTCTCTGAACCCTAACCCTAACCCTAATTCTAATGGGAGCTTAGATTTTCGGCTGAGGAAATCAGGTGCATGGGCGGTGCGGATGAGAATGGTGTGGAGGGAGCAGTGTTGGTGCAGTGCCGTGCTCCCCTTGGCGTGCCTTTTGCAGCGCCAGTGTCCCGGGAGCTGTAGGCTTTGTGGCTCTCTGAACCCTAACCCTAACCCTAATTGTAATGGGAGCTTAGATTTTCGGCTCAGGTCCGCAGCTGCATGGGCGGTACGGATGAGAAAGGTGTGGAGGGAGCACTGTGGGTGCCGTGCCGTGCTCCCCTTGGCGTGCCTTTTGCAGCGCCAGTGTCCCGGGAGCTGTAGGCTTTGTGGCTCTCCGAACCCTAACCCTAACCCTAATTCTAATGGGAGCTTAGATTTTCGGCTGAGGTCCGCAGGTGCATGGGCGGTGCCGATGACATAGGTGTGGAGGGAGCACTGTGGGTGCCGTGCCGTGCTCCCCTTGGCGTGCCTTTTGCAGCGCCAGTGTCCCGGGAGCTGTAGGCTTTGTGGCTCTCTGAACCCTAACCCTAACCCTAATTCTAATGGGAGCTTAGATTTTCGGCTGAGGCAATCAGGTGCATGGGTGGCGCGGATGACAAAGGTGTGGAGGGAGCACTGTGGGTGCAGTGCCGTGCTCCCCTTGGCGTGCCTTTTGCAGTGCCAGTGTCCCGGGAGCTGTAGGCTTTGTGGCTCTCTGAACCCTAACCCTAACCCTAATTGTAATGGGAGTTTAGATTTTCGGCTGAGGAAATCAGGTGCATGGGTGGCGCGGATGACAAAGGTGTGGAGGGAGCACTGTGGGTGCCGTGCCGCGGTCCCCTTGGCGTGCCTTTTGCAGCGCCAGTGTCCCGGGAGCTGTAGGCTTTGTGGCTCTCTGAACCCTAACCCTAACCCTAATTCTAATGGGAGCTTAGATTTTCGGCTGAGGTCCGCAGGTGCATGGGCGGTGCGGATGAGAACGGTGTGGAGGGAGCACTGTGGGTGCCGTGCCGTGCTCCCCTTGGCGTGCCTTTTGCAGTGCCAGTGTCCCAGGAGCTGTAGGCCTTGTGGCTCTCTGAACCCTAACCCTAACCCTAATTCTAATGGGAGCTTAGATTTTTGGCTGAGGTCCGCAGCTGCATGGGCGGTGCGGATGAGAACGGTGTGGAGGGAGCACTGTGGGTGCCGTGCCGTGCTCCCCTTGGCGTGCCTTTTGCAGCGCCAGTGTCCCGGGAGCTGTAGGCTTTGTGGCTCTCCGAACCCTAACCCTAACCCTAATTCTAATGGGAGCTTAGATTTTTGGCTCAGGTCCGCAGCTGCATGGGCGGTGCGGATGAGAACGGTGTGGAGGGAGCAGTGTGGGTGCAGTGCCGTGCTCCCCTTGGCGTGCCTTTTGCAGCGCCAGTGTCCCGGGAGGTGTAGGCCTTGTGGCTCTCTGAACCCTAACCCTAACCCTAATTCTAATGGGAGCTTAGATTTTCGGCTGAGGCAATCAGGTGCATGGGTGGCGCGGATGACAAAGGTGTGGAGGGAGCACTGTGGGTGCCGTGCCGTGCTCCCCTTGGCGTGCCTTTTGCAGCGCCAGTGTCCCGGGAGCTGTAGGCTTTGTGGCTCTCTGAACCCTAACCCTAACCCTAATTCTAATGGGAGCTTAGATTTTCGGCTCAGGTCCGCAGCTGCATGGGCGGTGCGGATGAGAACGGTGTGGAGGGAGCACTGTGGGTGCCGTGCCGTGCTCCCCTTGGCGTGCCTTTTGCAGCGCCAGTGTCCCGGGAGGTGTAGGCCTTGTGGTTCTCTGAACCCTAACCCTAACCCTAATTCTAATGGGAGCTTAGATTTTCGGCTGAGGAAATCAGGTGCATGGGTGGCGCGGATGGGAAAGGTGTGGAGGGAGCACTGTGGGTGCAGTGCCGTGCTCCCCTTGGCGTGCCTTTTGCAGCGCCAGTGTCCCGGGAGCTGTAGGCTTTGTGGCTCTCTGAACCCTAACCCTAACCCTAATTCTAATGGGAGCTTAGATTTTCGGCTGAGGAAATCAGGTGCATGGGCAGCGCGGATGAGAACGGTGTGGAGGGAGCACCGTGGGTGCCGTGCCGTGTCGTGCTCCCCTTGGCGTGCCTTTTGCAGCGCCCGTGTCCCGGGAGCTGTAGGCTTTGTGGCTCTCTGAACCCTAACCCTAACCCTAATTGTAATGGGAGCTTAGATTTTCGGCTGAGGAAATCAGGTGCATGGGCGGCGCGGATGACAAAGGTGTGGAGGGAGCACTGTGGGTGCCGTGCCGTGCTCCCCTTGGCGTGCCTTTTGCAGCGCCAGTGTCCCGGGAGCTGTAGGCTTTGTGGCTCTCTGAACCCTAACCCTAACCCTAATTCTAATGGGAGCTTAGATTTTCGGCTGAGGAAATCAGGTGCATGGGTGGCGCGGATGAGAAAGGTGTGGAGGGAGCAGTGTGGGTGCAGTGCCGCGCTCCCCTTGGCGTGCCTTTTGCAGCGCCAGTGTCCCGGGAGCTGTAGGCTTTGTGGCTCTCTGAACCCTAACCCTAACCCTAATTCTAATGGGAGCTTAGATTTTCGGCTGAGGAAATCAGGTGCATGGGCGGTGCGGATGAGAATGGTGTGGAGGGAGCAGTGTTGGTGCAGTGCCGTGCTCCCCTTGGCGTGCCTTTTGCAGCGCCAGTGTCCCGGGAGCTGTAGGCTTTGTGGCTCTCTGAACCCTAACCCTAACCCTAATTGTAATGGGAGCTTAGATTTTCGGCTCAGGTCCGCAGCTGCATGGGCGGTACGGATGAGAAAGGTGTGGAGGGAGCAGTGTGGGTGCCGTGCCGTGCTCCCCTTGGCGTGCCTTTTGCAGCGCCAGTGTCCCGGGAGCTGTAGGCTTTGTGGCTCTCCGAACCCTAACCCTAACCCTAATTCTAATGGGAGCTTAGATTTTCGGCTGAGGTCCGCAGGTGCATGGGCGGTGCCGATGACATAGGTGTGGAGGGAGCACTGTGGGTGCCGTGCCGTGCTCCCCTTGGCGTGCCTTTTGCAGCGCCAGTGTCCCGGGAGCTGTAGGCTTTGTGGCTCTCTGAACCCTAACCCTAACCCTAATTCTAATGGGAGCTTAGATTTTCGGCTGAGGCAATCAGGTGCATGGGTGGCGCGGATGACAAAGGTGTGGAGGGAGCACTGTGGGTGCAGTGCCGTGCTCCCCTTGGCGTGCCTTTTGCAGTGCCAGTGTCCCGGGAGCTGTAGGCTTTGTGGCTCTCTGAACCCTAACCCTAACCCTAATTGTAATGGGAGTTTAGATTTTCGGCTGAGGAAATCAGGTGCATGGGTGGCGCGGATGACAAAGGTGTGGAGGGAGCACTGTGGGTGCCGTGCCGCGGTCCCCTTGGCGTGCCTTTTGCAGCGCCAGTGTCCCGGGAGCTGTAGGCTTTGTGGCTCTCTGAACCCTAACCCTAACCCTAATTCTAATGGGAGCTTAGATTTTCGGCTGAGGTCCGCAGGTGCATGGGCGGTGCGGATGAGAACGGTGTGGAGGGAGCACTGTGGGTGCCGTGCCGTGCTCCCCTTGGCGTGCCTTTTGCAGTGCCAGTGTCCCAGGAGCTGTAGGCCTTGTGGCTCTCTGAACCCTAACCCTAACCCTAATTCTAATGGGAGCTTAGATTTTTGGCTGAGGTCCGCAGCTGCATGGGCGGTGCGGATGAGAACGGTGTGGAGGGAGCACTGTGGGTGCCGTGCCGTGCTCCCCTTGGCGTGCCTTTTGCAGCGCCAGTGTCCCGGGAGCTGTAGGCTTTGTGGCTCTCCGAACCCTAACCCTAACCCTAATTCTAATGGGAGCTTAGATTTTTGGCTCAGGTCCGCAGCTGCATGGGCGGTGCGGATGAGAACGGTGTGGAGGGAGCAGTGTGGGTGCAGTGCCGTGCTCCCCTTGGCGTGCCTTTTGCAGCGCCAGTGTCCCGGGAGGTGTAGGCCTTGTGGCTCTCTGAACCCTAACCCTAACCCTAATTCTAATGGGAGCTTAGATTTTCGGCTGAGGCAATCAGGTGCATGGGTGGCGCGGATGACAAAGGTGTGGAGGGAGCACTGTGGGTGCCGTGCCGTGCTCCCCTTGGCGTGCCTTTTGCAGCGCCAGTGTCCCGGGAGCTGTAGGCTTTGTGGCTCTCTGAACCCTAACCCTAACCCTAATTCTAATGGGAGCTTAGATTTTCGGCTCAGGTCCGCAGCTGCATGGGCGGTGCGGATGAGAACGGTGTGGAGGGAGCACTGTGGGTGCCGTGCCGTGCTCCCCTTGGCGTGCCTTTTGCAGCGCCAGTGTCCCGGGAGGTGTAGGCCTTGTGGTTCTCTGAACCCTAACCCTAATTCTAATGGGAGCTTAGATTTTCGGCTGAGGAAATCAGGTGCATGGGTGGCGCGGATGGGAAAGGTGTGGAGGGAGCACTGTGGGTGCAGTGCCGTGCTCCCCTTGGCGTGCCTTTTGCAGCGCCAGTGTCCCGGGAGCTGTAGGCTTTGTGGCTCTCTGAACCCTAACCCTAACCCTAATTCTAATGGGAGCTTAGATTTTCGGCTGAGGAAATCAGGTGCATGGGCAGCGCGGATGAGAACGGTGTGGAGGGAGCACCGTGGGTGCCGTGCCGTGTCGTGCTCCCCTTGGCGTGCCTTTTGCAGCGCCCGTGTCCCGGGAGCTGTAGGCTTTGTGGCTCTCTGAACCCTAACCCTAACCCTAATTGTAATGGGAGCTTAGATTTTCGGCTGAGGAAATCAGGTGCATGGGCGGCGCGGATGACAAAGGTGTGGAGGGAGCACTGTGGGTGCCGTGCCGTGCTCCCCTTGGCGTGCCTTTTGCAGCGCCAGTGTCCCGGGAGCTGTAGGCTTTGTGGCTCTCTGAACCCTAACCCTAACCCTAATTCTAATGGGAGCTTAGATTTTCGGCTGAGGAAATCAGGTGCATGGGTGGCGCGGATGAGAAAGGTGTGGAGGGAGCAGTGTGGGTGCTGTGCCGCGCTCCCCTTGGCGTGCCTTTTGCAGCGCCAGTGTCCCGGGAGCTGTAGGCTTTGTGGCTCTCCGAACCCTAACCCTAACCCTAATTCTAATGGGAGCTTAGATTTTCGGCTGAGGAAATCGGGTGCATGGGCGGTGCGGATGACAAAGGTGTGGAGGGAGCACTGTGGGTGCCGTGCCGTGCTCCCCTTGGCGTGCCTTTTGCAGTGCCAGTGTCCCGGGAGCTGTAGGCTTTGTGGCTCTCTGAACCCTAACCCTAACCCTAATTCTAATGGGAGCTTAGATTTTCGGCTGAGGTCCGCAGGTGCATGGGTGGCGCGGATGACAAAGGTGTGGAGGGAGCACTGTGGGTGCCGTGCCGTGCTCCCCTTGGCATGCCTTTTGCAGCGCCAGTGTCCCGGGAGCTGTAGGCTTTGTGGCTCTCTGAACCCTAACCCTAACCCTAATTGTAATGGGAGCTTAGATTTTCGGCTGAGGAAATCAGGTGCATGGGTGGCGCGGATGACAAAGGTGTGGAGGGAGCACTGTGGGTGCCATGCCGTGCTCCCCTTGGCGTGCCTTTTGCAGCGCCAGTGTCCCAGGAGCTGTAGGCTTTGTGGCTCTCCGAACCCTAACCCTAACCCTAATTCTAATGGGAGCTTAGATTTTCGGCTCAGGTCCGCAGCTGCATGGGCGGTGCGGATGAGAACGGTGTGGAAGGAGCACTGTGGGTGCCGTGCCGTGCTCCCCTTGGCGTGCCTTTTGCAGTGCCAGTGTCCCAGGAGCTGTAGGCCTTGTGGCTCTCTGAACCCTAACCCTAACCCTAATTCTAATGGGAGCTTAGATTTTTGGCTGAGGTCCGCAGCTGCATGGGCGGTGCGGATGAGAACGGTGTGGAGGGAGCACTGTGGGTGCCGTGCCGTGCTCCCCTTGGCGTGCCTTTTGCAGCGCCAGTGTCCCGGGAGGTGTAGGCTTTGTGGCTCTCCGAACCCTAACCCTAACCCTAATTCTAATGGGAGCTTAGATTTTTGGCTCAAGTCCGCAGCTGCATGGGCGGTGCGGATGAGAACGGTGTGGAGGGAGCAGTGTGGGTGCAGTGCCGTGCTCCCCTTGGCGTGCCTTTTGCAGCGCCAGTGTCCCGGGAGCTGTAGGCCTTGTGGTTCTCTGAACCCTAACCCTAACCCTAATTCTAATGGGAGCTTAGATTTTCGGCTGAGGCAATCAGGTGCATGGGTGGCGCGGATGACAAAGGTGTGGAGGGAGCACTGTGGGTGCCGTGCCGTGCTCCCCTTGGCGTGCCTTTTGCAGCGCCAGTGTCCCGGGAGCTGTAGGCTTTGTGGCTCTCTGAACCCTAACCCTAACCCTAATTCTAATGGGAGCTTAGATTTTCGGCTGAGGTCCGCAGCTGCATGGGCGGTGCGGATGAGAACGGTGTGGAGGGAGCACTGTGGGTGCCGTGCCGTGCTCCCCTTGGCGTGCCTTTTGCAGCGCCAGTGTCCCGGGAGGTGTAGGCTTTGTGGCTCTCCGAACCCTAACCCTAACCCTAATTCTAATGGGAGCTTAGATTTTTGGCTCAAGTCCGCAGCTGCATGGGCGGTGCGGATGAGAACGGTGTGGAGGGAGCAGTGTGGGTGCAGTGCCGTGCTCCCCTTGGCGTGCCTTTTGCAGCGCCAGTGTCCCGGGAGCTGTAGGCCTTGTGGTTCTCTGAACCCTAACCCTAACCCTAATTCTAATGGGAGCTTAGATTTTCGGCTGAGGCAATCAGGTGCATGGGTGGCGCGGATGACAAAGGTGTGGAGGGAGCACTGTGGGTGCCGTGCCGTGCTCCCCTTGGCGTGCCTTTTGCAGCGCCAGTGTCCCGGGAGCTGTAGGCTTTGTGGCTCTCTGAACCCTAACCCTAACCCTAATTCTAATGGGAGCTTAGATTTTCGGCTGAGGTCCGCAGCTGCATGGGCGGTGCGGATGAGAACGGTGTGGAGGGAGCACTGTGGGTGCCGTGCCGTGCTCCCCTTGGCGTGCCTTTTGCAGCGCCAGTGTCCCGGGAGCTGTAGGCCTTGTGGTTCTCTGAACCCTAACCCTAACCCTAATTGTAATGGGAGCTTAGATTTTCGGCTGAGGAAATCAGGTGCATGGGCGGCGCGGATGACAAAGGTGTGGAGGGAGCACTGTGGGTGCCGTGCCGTGCTCCCCTTGGCGTGCCTTTTGCAGCGCCAGTGTCCCGGGAGCTGTAGGCTTTGTGGCTCTCTGAACCCTAACCCTAACCCTAATTCTAATGGGAGCTTAGATTTTCGGCTGAGGAAATCAGGTGCATGGGTGGCGCGGATGAGAAAGGTGTGGAGGGAGCAGTGTGGGTGCAGTGCCGCGCTCCCCTTGGCGTGCCTTTTGCAGCGCCAGTGTCCCGGGAGCTGTAGGCTTTGTGGCTCTCTGAACCCTAACCCTAACCCTAATTCTAATGGGAGCTTAGATTTTCGGCTGAGGAAATCAGGTGCATGGGCGGTGCGGATGAGAATGGTGTGGAGGGAGCAGTGTTGGTGCAGTGCCGTGCTCCCCTTGGCGTGCCTTTTGCAGCGCCAGTGTCCCGGGAGCTGTAGGCTTTGTGGCTCTCTGAACCCTAACCCTAACCCTAATTGTAATGGGAGCTTAGATTTTCGGCTCAGGTCCGCAGCTGCATGGGCGGTACGGATGAGAAAGGTGTGGAGGGAGCACTGTGGGTGCCGTGCCGTGCTCCCCTTGGCGTGCCTTTTGCAGCGCCAGTGTCCCGGGAGCTGTAGGCTTTGTGGCTCTCCGAACCCTAACCCTAACCCTAATTCTAATGGGAGCTTAGATTTTCGGCTGAGGTCCGCAGGTGCATGGGCGGTGCCGATGACATAGGTGTGGAGGGAGCACTGTGGGTGCCGTGCCGTGCTCCCCTTGGCGTGCCTTTTGCAGCGCCAGTGTCCCGGAAGCTGTAGGCTTTGTGGCTCTCTGAACCCTAACCCTAACCCTAATTCTAATGGGAGCTTAGATTTTCGGCTGAGGCAATCAGGTGCATGGGTGGCGCGGATGACAAAGGTGTGGAGGGAGCACTGTGGGTGCAGTGCCGTGCTCCCCTTGGCGTGCCTTTTGCAGTGCCAGTGTCCCGGGAGCTGTAGGCTTTGTGGCTCTCTGAACCCTAACCCTAACCCTAATTGTAATGGGAGTTTAGATTTTCGGCTGAGGAAATCAGGTGCATGGGTGGCGCGGATGACAAAGGTGTGGAGGGAGCACTGTGGGTGCCGTGCCGCGGTCCCCTTGGCGTGCCTTTTGCAGCGCCAGTGTCCCGGGAGCTGTAGGCTTTGTGGCTCTCTGAACCCTAACCCTAACCCTAATTCTAATGGGAGCTTAGATTTTCGGCTGAGGTCCGCAGGTGCATGGGCGGTGCGGATGAGAACGGTGTGGAGGGAGCACTGTGGGTGCCGTGCCGTGCTCCCCTTGGCGTGCCTTTTGCAGTGCCAGTGTCCCAGGAGCTGTAGGCCTTGTGGCTCTCTGAACCCTAACCCTAACCCTAATTCTAATGGGAGCTTAGATTTTTGGCTGAGGTCCGCAGCTGCATGGGCGGTGCGGATGAGAACGGTGTGGAGGGAGCACTGTGGGTGCCGTGCCGTGCTCCCCTTGGCGTGCCTTTTGCAGCGCCAGTGTCCCGGGAGCTGTAGGCTTTGTGGCTCTCCGAACCCTAACCCTAACCCTAATTCTAATGGGAGCTTAGATTTTTGGCTCAGGTCCGCAGCTGCATGGGCGGTGCGGATGAGAACGGTGTGGAGGGAGCAGTGTGGGTGCAGTGCCGTGCTCCCCTTGGCGTGCCTTTTGCAGCGCCAGTGTCCCGGGAGGTGTAGGCCTTGTGGTTCTCTGAACCCTAACCCTAACCCTAATTCTAATGGGAGCTTAGATTTTCGGCTGAGGCAATCAGGTGCATGGGTGGCGCGGATGACAAAGGTGTGGAGGGAGCACTGTGGGTGCCGTGCCGTGCTCCCCTTGGCGTGCCTTTTGCAGCGCCAGTGTCCCGGGAGCTGTAGGCTTTGTGGCTCTCTGAACCCTAACCCTAACCCTAATTCTAATGGGAGCTTAGATTTTCGGCTGAGGTCCGCAGCTGCATGGGCGGTGCGGATGAGAACGGTGTGGAGGGAGCACTGTGGGTGCCGTGCCGTGCTCCCCTTGGCGTGCCTTTTGCAGCGCCAGTGTCCCGGGAGGTGTAGGCCTTGTGGTTCTCTGAACCCTAACCCTAACCCTAATTCTAATGGGAGCTTAGATTTTCGGCTGAGGAAATCAGGTGCATGGGTGGCGCGGATGGGAAAGGTGTGGAGGGAGCACTGTGGGTGCCGTGCCGTGCTCCCCTTGGCGTGCCTTTTGCAGCGCCAGTGTCCCGGGAGCTGTAGGCTTTGTGGCTCTCTGAACCCTAACCCTAACCCTAATTCTAATGGGAGCTTAGATTTTCGGCTGAGGAAATCAGGTGCATGGGCAGCGCGGATGAGAACGGTGTGGAGGGAGCACCGTGGGTGCCGTGCCGTGTCGTGCTCCCCTTGGCGTGCCTTTTGCAGCGCCCGTGTCCCGGGAGCTGTAGGCTTTGTGGCTCTCTGAACCCTAACCCTAACCCTAATTGTAATGGGAGCTTAGATTTTCGGCTGAGGAAATCAGGTGCATGGGCGGCGCGGATGACAAAGGTGTGGAGGGAGCACTGTGGGTGCCGTGCCGTGCTCCCCTTGGCGTGCCTTTTGCAGCGCCAGTGTCCCGGGAGCTGTAGGCTTTGTGGCTCTCTGAACCCTAACCCTAACCCTAATTCTAATGGGAGCTTAGATTTTCGGCTGAGGAAATCAGGTGCATGGGTGGCGCGGATGAGAAAGGTGTGGAGGGAGCAGTGTGGGTGCTGTGCCGCGCTCCCCTTGGCGTGCCTTTTGCAGCGCCAGTGTCCCGGGAGCTGTAGGCTTTGTGGCTCTCCGAACCCTAACCCTAACCCTAATTCTAATGGGAGCTTAGATTTTCGGCTGAGGAAATCGGGTGCATGGGCGGTGCGGATGACAAAGGTGTGGAGGGAGCACTGTGGGTGCCGTGCCGTGCTCCCCTTGGCGTGCCTTTTGCAGTGCCAGTGTCCCGGGAGCTGTAGGCTTTGTGGCTCTCTGAACCCTAACCCTAACCCTAATTGTAATGGGAGTTTAGATTTTTGGCTGAGGCAATCAGGTGCATGGGTGGCGCGGATGACAAAGGTGTGGAGGGAGCACTGTGGGTGCCGTGCCGTGCTCCCCTTGGCGTGCCTTTTGCAGTGCCCGTGTCCCGGGAGCTGTAGGCTTTGTGGCTCTCTGAACCCTAACCCTAACCCTAATTCTAATGGGAGCTTAGATTTTCGGCTGAGGAAATCAGGTGCATGGGTGGGGCGGATGACAAAGGTGTGGAGGGAGCACTGTGGGTGCCGTGCCGTGCTCCCCTTGGCATGCCTTTTGCAGCGCCAGTGTCCCGGGAGCTGTAGGCTTTGTGGCTCTCTGAACCCTAACCCTAACCCTAATTGTAATGGGAGCTTAGATTTTCGGCTGAGGTCCGCAGGTGCATGGGCGGCGCGGATGAGAACGGTGTGGAGGGAGCACTGTGGGTGCCGTGCCGCGCTCCCCTTGGCGTGCCTTTTGCAGCGCCAGTGTCCCGGGAGCTGTAGGCTTTGTGGCTCTCTGAACCCTAACCCTAACCCTAATTCTAATGGGAGCTTAGATTTTCGGCTGAGGCAATCAGGTGCATGGGTGGCGCGGATGACAAAGGTGTGGAGGGAGCAGTGTTGGTGCAGTGCCGTGCTCCCCTTGGCGTGCCTTTTGCAGCGCCAGTGTCCCGGGAGCTGTAGGCTTTGTGGCTCTCCGAACCCTAACCCTAACCCTAATTCTAATGGGAGCTTAGATTTTCGGCTCAGGTCCGCAGCTGCATGGGCGGTGCGGATGAGAACGGTGTGGAGGGAGCAGTGTGGGTGCAGTGCCGTGCTCCCCTTGGCGTGCCTTTTGCAGCGCCAGTGTCCCGGGAGCTGTAGGCTTTGTGGCTCTCTGAACCCTAACCCTAACCCTAATTCTAATGGGAGCTTAGATTTTCGGCTGAGGAAATCAGGTGCATGGGTGGCGCGGATGGAAAGTTGAGGAGGGAGCAGTCTTGGTGCTGGTCCGCGCTCCCCTTGGCGTGCCTTTTGCAGCACCAGTGTCCCGGGAGCTGTAGGCTTTGTGGCTCTCTGAACCCTAACCCTAACCCTAATTGTAATGGGAGCTTAGATTTTCGGCTGAGGTCCGCAGGTGCATGGGTGGCGCGGATGACAAAGGTGTGGAGGGAGCACTGTGGGTGCAGTGCCGTGCTCCCCTTGGCGTGCCTTTTGCAGCGCCAGTGTCCCGGGAGCTGTAGGCTTTGTGGCTCTCTGAACCCTAACCCTAACCCTAATTCTAATGGGAGCTTAGATTTTCGGCTGAGGAAATCAGGTGCATGGGTGGCGCGGATGGAAAGGTGAAGAGGGATCAGTCTTGGTGCTCTGCCGCGCTCCCCTTGGCGTGCCTTTTGCAGCGCCAGTGTCCCGGGAGCTGTAGGCTTTGTGGCTCTCCGAACCCTAACCCTAACCCTAATTGTAATGGGAGCTTAGATTTTCGGCTGAGGCAATCAGGTGCATGAGCGGTGGGAATGAGAAAGGTGTGGAGGGAGCAGTGTGGGTGCAGTGCCGTGCTCCCCTTGGCGTGCCTTTTGCAGCGCCAGTGTCCCGGGAGCTGTAGGCTTTGTGGCTCTCTGAACCCTAACCCTAACCCTAATTCTAATGGGAGCTTAGATTTTCGGCTGAGGAAATCGGGTGCATGGGCGGTGCGGATGACAAAGGTGTGGAGGGAGCACTGTGGGTGCCGTGCCGTGCTCCCCTTGGCGTGCCTTTTGCAGTGCCAGTGTCCCGGGAGCTGTAGGCTTTGTGGCTCTCTGAACCCTAACCCTAACCCTAATTCTAATGGGAGCTTAGATTTTCGGCTGAGGTCCGCAGGTGCATGGGTGGCGCGGATGACAAAGGTGTGGAGGGAGCACTGTGGGTGCCGTGCCGTGCTCCCCTTGGCATGCCTTTTGCAGCGCCAGTGTCCCGGGAGCTGTAGGCTTTGTGGCTCTCTGAACCCTAACCCTAACCCTAATTGTAATGGGAGCTTAGATTTTCGGCTGAGGAAATCAGGTGCATGGGTGGCGCGGATGACAAAGGTGTGGAGGGAGCACTGTGGGTGCAGTGCCGTGCTCCCCTTGGCGTGCCTTTTGCAGCGCCAGTGTCCCGGGAGCTGTAGGCTTTGTGGCTCTCTGAACCCTAACCCTAACCCTAATTCTAATGGGAGCTTAGATTTTCGGCTGAGGAAATCGGGTGCATGGGCGGTGCGGATGACAAAGGTGTGGAGGGAGCACTGTGGGTGCCGTGCCGTGCTCCCCTTGGCGTGCCTTTTGCAGTGCCAGTGTCCCGGGAGCTGTAGGCTTTGTGGCTCTCTGAACCCTAACCCTAACCCTAATTCTAATGGGAGCTTAGATTTTCGGCTGAGGTCCGCAGGTGCATGGGTGGCGCGGATGACAAAGGTGTGGAGGGAGCACTGTGGGTGCCGTGCCGTGCTCCCCTTGGCATGCCTTTTGCAGCGCCAGTGTCCCGGGAGCTGTAGGCTTTGTGGCTCTCTGAACCCTAACCCTAACCCTAATTGTAATGGGAGCTTAGATTTTCGGCTGAGGAAATCAGGTGCATGGGTGGCGCGGATGACAAAGGTGTGGAGGGAGCACTGTGGGTGCCATGCCGTGCTCCCCTTGGCGTGCCTTTTGCAGCGCCAGTGTCCCGGGAGCTGTAGGCTTTGTGGCTCTCCGAACCCTAACCCTAACCCTAATTCTAATGGGAGCTTAGATTTTCGGCTCAGGTCCGCAGCTGCATGGGCGGTGCGGATGAGAACGGTGTGGAAGGAGCACTGTGGGTGCCGTGCCGTGCTCCCCTTGGCGTGCCTTTTGCAGCGCCAGTGTCCCGGGAGCTGTAGGCTTTGTGGCTCTCTGAACCCTAACCCTAACCCTAATTCTAATGGGAGCTTAGATTTTCGGCTGAGGAAATCAGGTGCATGGGCGGCGCGGATGACAAAGGTGTGGAGGGAGCACTGTGGGTGCCGTGCCGTGCTCCCCTTGGCGTGCCTTTTGCAGTGCCAGTGTCCCGGGAGCTGTAGGCTTTGTGGCTCTCTGAACCCTAACCCTAACCCTAATTCTAATGGGAGCTTAGATTTTCGGCTGAGGTCCGCAGGTGCATGGGTGGCGCGGATGACAAAGGTGTGGAGGGAGCACTGTGGGTGCCGTGCCGTGCTCCCCTTGGCGTGCCTTTTGCAGCGCCAGTGTCCCGGGAGCTGTAGGCTTTGTGGCTCTCCGAACCCTAACCCTAACCCTAATTCTAATGGGAGCTTAGATTTTCGGCTCAGGTCCGCAGCTGCATGGGCGGTGCGGATGAGAACGGTGTGGAGGGAGCAGTGTGGGTGCAGTGCCGTGCTCCCCTTGGCGTGCCTTTTGCAGCGCCAGTGTCCCGGGAGCTGTAGGCTTTGTGGCTCTCTGAACCCTAACCCTAACCCTAATTCTAATGGGAGCTTAGATTTTCGGCTGAGGAAATCAGGTGCATGGGTGGCGCGGATGGAAAGTTGAGGAGGGAGCAGTCTTGGTGCTGGTCCGCGCTCCCCTTGGCGTGCCTTTTGCAGCACCAGTGTCCCGGGAGCTGTAGGCTTTGTGGCTCTCTGAACCCTAACCCTAACCCTAATTGTAATGGGAGCTTAGATTTTCGGCTGAGGTCCGCAGGTGCATGGGTGGCGCGGATGACAAAGGTGTGGAGGGAGCACTGTGGGTGCAGTGCCGTGCTCCCCTTGGCGTGCCTTTTGCAGCGCCAGTGTCCCGGGAGCTGTAGGCTTTGTGGCTCTCTGAACCCTAACCCTAACCCTAATTCTAATGGGAGCTTAGATTTTCGGCTGAGGAAATCAGGTGCATGGGTGGCGCGGATGGAAAGGTGAAGAGGGATCAGTCTTGGTGCTCTGCCGCGCTCCCCTTGGCGTGCCTTTTGCAGCGCCAGTGTCCCGGGAGCTGTAGGCTTTGTGGCTCTCCGAACCCTAACCCTAACCCTAATTGTAATGGGAGCTTAGATTTTCGGCTGAGGCAATCAGGTGCATGAGCGGTGGGAATGAGAAAGGTGTGGAGGGAGCAGTGTGGGTGCAGTGCCGTGCTCCCCTTGGCGTGCCTTTTGCAGCGCCAGTGTCCCGGGAGCTGTAGGCTTTGTGGCTCTCTGAACCCTAACCCTAACCCTAATTCTAATGGGAGCTTAGATTTTCGGCTGAGGAAATCGGGTGCATGGGCGGTGCGGATGACAAAGGTGTGGAGGGAGCACTGTGGGTGCCGTGCCGTGCTCCCCTTGGCGTGCCTTTTGCAGTGCCAGTGTCCCGGGAGCTGTAGGCTTTGTGGCTCTCTGAACCCTAACCCTAACCCTAATTCTAATGGGAGCTTAGATTTTCGGCTGAGGTCCGCAGGTGCATGGGTGGCGCGGATGACAAAGGTGTGGAGGGAGCACTGTGGGTGCCGTGCCGTGCTCCCCTTGGCATGCCTTTTGCAGCGCCAGTGTCCCGGGAGCTGTAGGCTTTGTGGCTCTCTGAACCCTAACCCTAACCCTAATTCTAATGGGAGCTTAGATTTTCGGCTGAGGAAATCAGGTGCATGGGTGGCGCGGATGACAAAGGTGTGGAGGGAGCACTGTGGGTGCCATGCCGTGCTCCCCTTGGCGTGCCTTTTGCAGCGCCAGTGTCCCGGGAGCTGTAGGCTTTGTGGCTCTCCGAACCCTAACCCTAACCCTAATTCTAATGGGAGCTTAGATTTTCGGCTCAGGTCCGCAGCTGCATGGGCGGTGCGGATGAGAACGGTGTGGAAGGAGCACTGTGGGTGCCGTGCCGTGCTCCCCTTGGCGTGCCTTTTGCAGCGCCAGTGTCCCGGGAGCTGTAGGCCTTGTGGCTCTCTGAACCCTAACCCTAACCCTAATTCTAATGGGAGCTTAGATTTTCGGCTGAGGAAATCAGGTGCATGGGTGGCGCGGATGAGAAAGGTGTGGAGGGAGCACTGTGGATGCCGTGCCGTGCTCCCCTTGGCGTGCCTTTTGCAGCGCCAGTGTCCCTGGAGCTGTAGGCTTTGTGGGTCTCTGAACCCTAACCCTAACCCTAATTCTAATGGGAGCTTAGATTTTCGGCTGAGGCAATCAGGTGCATGGGTGGCGCGGATGACAAAGGTGTGGAGGGAGCACTGTGGGTGCAGTGCCGTGCTCCCCTTGGCGTGCCTTTTGCAGTGCCAGTGTCCCGGGAGCTGTAGGCTTTGTGGCTCTCTGAACCCTAACCCTAACCCTAATTGTAATGGGAGTTTAGATTTTTGGCTGAGGCAATCAGGTGCATGGGTGGCGCGGATGACAAAGGTGTGGAGGGAGCACTGTGGGTGCCGTGCCGTGCTCCCCTTGGCGTGCCTTTTGCAGTGCCCGTGTCCCGGGAGCTGTAGGCTTTGTGGCTCTCTGAACCCTAACCCTAACCCTAATTCTAATGGGAGCTTAGATTTTCGGCTGAGGAAATCAGGTGCATGGGCGGTGCGGATGAGAACGGTGTGGAGGGAGCAGTGTGGGTGCAGTGCCGTGCTCCCCTTGGCGTGCCTTTTGCAGTGCCCGTGTCCCGGGAGCTGTAGGCTTTGTGGCTCTCTGAACCCTAACCCTAACCCTAATTCTAATGGGAGCTTAGATTTTCGGCTGAGGTCCGCAGCTGCATGGGCGGTGCGGATGAGAACGGTGTGGAGGGAGCAGTGTGGGTGCAGTGCCGTGCTCCCCTTAGCGTGCCTTTTGCAGCGCCAGTGTCCCGGGAGCTGTAGGCTTTGTGGCTCTCCGAACCCTAACCCTAACCCTAATTGTAATGGGAGCTTAGATTTTCGGCTGAGGTCCGCAGCTGCATGGGCGGTGCGGATGAGAAAGGTGTGGAGGGAGCACTGTGGGTGCCGTGCCGTGCTCCCCTTGGCGTGCCTTTTGCAGCGCCAGTGTCCCGGGAGCTGTAGGCTTTGTGGCTCTCTGAACCCTAACCCTAACCCTAATTGTAATGGGAGCTTAGATTTTTGGCTCAGGTCCGCAGCTGCATGGGCGGTGCGGATGAGAACGGTGTGGAGGGAGCACTGTGGGTGCCGTGCCGTGCTCCCCTTGGCGTGCCTTTTGCAGCGCCAGTGTCCCGGGAGCTGTAGGCTTTGTGGCTCTCTGAACCCTAACCCTAACCCTAATTCTAATGGGAGCTTAGATTTTCGGCTGAGGAAATCAGGTGCATGGGTGGCGTGGATGACAAAGGTGTGGAGGGAGCACTGTGGGTGCTGTGCCGTGCTCCCCTTGGCGTGCCTTTTGCAGTGCCAGTGTCCCGGGAGCTGTAGGCTTTGTGGCTCTTTGAACCCTAACCCTAACCCTAATTCTAATGGGAGCTTAGATTTTCGGCTGAGGAAATCAGGTGCATGGGCGGTACGGATGAGAAAGGTGTGGAGGGAGCACTGTGGGTGCCGTGCCGTGCTCCCCTTGGCGTGCCTTTTGCAGCGCCAGTGTCCCGGGAGCTGTAGGCTTTGTGGCTCTCTGAACCCTAACCCTAACCCTAATTGTAATGGGAGCTTAGATTTTTGGCTCAGGTCCGCAGCTGCATGGGCGGTGCGGATGAGAACGGTGTTGAGGGAGCACTGTGGGTGTCGTGCCGTGCTCCCCTTGGCGTGCCTTTTGCAGCGCCAGTGTCCCGGGAGCTGTAGGCTTTGTGGCTCTCTGAACCCTAACCCTAACCCTAATTCTAATGGGAGCTTAGATTTTCGGCTGAGGAAATCAGGTGCATGGGTGGCGTGGATGACAAAGGTGTGGAGGGAGCACTGTGGGTGCTGTGCCGTGCTCCCCTTGGCGTGCCTTTTGCAGTGCCAGTGTCCCGGGAGCTGTAGGCTTTGTGGCTCTTTGAACCCTAACCCTAACCCTAATTCTAATGGGAGCTTAGATTTTCGGCTGAGGAAATCAGGTGCATGGGCGGTACGGATGAGAAAGGTGTGGAGGGAGCACTGTGGGTGCCGTGCCGTGCTCCCCTTGGCGTGCCTTTTGCAGTGCCAGTGTCCCGGGAGCTGTAGGCTTTGTGGCTCTCTGAACCCTAACCCTAACCCTAATTCTAATGGGAGCTTAGATTTTCAGCTGAGGAAATCAGGTGCATGGGTGGCGCGGATGAGAACGGTGTGGAGGGAGCAGTGTTGGTGCCGTGCCGTGCTCCCCTTGGCGTGCCTTTTGCAGCGCCAGTGTCCCGGGAGCTGTAGGCTTTGTGGCTCTCTGAACCCTAACCCTAATTCTAATGGGAGCTTAGATTTTCGGCTGAGGAAATCAGGTGCATGGGTGTCGCGGATGAGAACGGTGTGGAAGGAGCACTGTGGGTGCCGTGCCGTGCTCCCCTTGGCGTGCCTTTTGCAGTGCCAGTGTCCCGGGAGCTGTAGGCTTTGTGGCTCTCTGAACCCTAACCCTAACCCTAATTGTAATGGGAGTTTAGATTTTTGGCTGAGGCAATCAGGTGCATGGGTGGCGCGGATGACAAAGGTGTGGAGGGAGCACTGTGGGTGCCGTGCCGTGCTCCCCTTGGCGTGCCTTTTGCAGTGCCCGTGTCCCGGGAGCTGTAGGCTTTGTGGCTCTCTGAACCCTAACCCTAACCCTAATTCTAATGGGAGCTTAGATTTTCGGCTGAGGAAATCAGGTGCATGGGCGGCGCGGATGACAAAGGTGTGGAGGGAGCACTGTGGGTGCCGTGCCGTGCTCCCCTTGGCATGCCTTTTGCAGCGCCAGTGTCCCGGGAGCTGTAGGCTTTGTGGCTCTCTGAACCCTAACCCTAACCCTAATTGTAATGGGAGCTTAGATTTTCGGCTGAGGTCCGCAGGTGCATGGGCGGTGCGGATGAGAACGGTGTGGAGGGAGCACTGTGGGTGCCGTGCCGCGCTCCCCTTGGCGTGCCTTTTGCAGTGCCAGTGTCCCGGGAGCTGTAGGCTTTGTGGCTCTTTGAACCCTAACCCTAACCCTAATTCTAATGGGAGCTTAGATTTTCGGCTGAGGAAATCAGGTGCATGGGTGGCGCGGATGACAAAGGTGTGGAGGGAGCACTGTGGGTACCATGCCGTGCTCCCCTTGGCGTGCCTTTTGCAGTGCCCGTGTCCTGGGAGCTGTAGGCTTTGTGGCTCTCTGAACCCTAACCCTAATTCTAATGGGAGCTTAGATTTTCGGCGGAGGAAATCAGGTGCATGGGCGGTGCGGATGACATAGGTGTGGAGGGAGCACTGTGGGTGCCGTACCGCGCTCCCCTTGGCGTGCCTTTTGCAGTGCCAGTGTCCCGGGAGCTGTAGGCTTTGTGGCTCTCTGAACCCTAACCCTAACCCTAATTCTAATGGGAGCTTAGATTTTCGGCTGAGGCAATCAGGTGCATGGGTGGCGCGGATGACAAAGGTGTGGAGGGAGCACTGTGGGTGCCGTGCCGTGCTCCCCTTGGCGTGCCTTTTGCAGCGCCAGTGTCCCGGGAGCTGTAGGCTTTGTGGCTCTCCGAACCCTAACCCTAACCCTAATTCTAATGGGAGCTTAGATTTTCGGCTCAGGTCCGCAGCTGCATGGGCGGTGCGGATGAGAACGGTGTGGAGGGAGCAGTGTGGGTGCAGTGCCGTGCTCCCCTTGGCGTGCCTTTTGCAGCGCCAGTGTCCCGGGAGCTGTAGGCTTTGTGGCTCTCTGAACCCTAACCCTAACCCTAATTGTAATGGGAGCTTAGATTTTCGGCTGAGGTCCGCAGGTGCATGGGTGGCGCGGATGACAAAGGTGTGGAGGGAGCACTGTGGGTGCAGTGCCGTGCTCCCCTTGGCGTGCCTTTTGCAGCGCCAGTGTCCCGGGAGCTGTAGGCTTTGTGGCTCTCTGAACCCTAACCCTAACCCTAATTCTAATGGGAGCTTAGATTTTCGGCTGAGGAAATCAGGTGCATGGGTGGCGCGGATGGAAAGGTGAAGAGGGATCAGTCTTGGTGCTCTGCCGCGCTCCCCTTGGCGTGCCTTTTGCAGCGCCAGTGTCCCGGGAGCTGTAGGCTTTGTGGCTCTCCGAACCCTAACCCTAACCCTAATTCTAATGGGAGCTTAGATTTTCAGCTGAGGCAATCAGGTGCATGGGCGGTGGGAATGAGAAAGGTGTGGAGGGAGCACCGTGGGTGAAGTGCCGTGCTCCCCTTGGCGTGCCTTTTGCAGCGCCAGTGTCCCGGGAGCTGTAGGCTTTGTGGCTCTCTGAACCCTAACCCTAACCCTAATTCTAATGGGAGCTTAGATTTTCGGCTGAGGAAATCGGGTGCATGGGCGGTGCGGATGAGAAAGGTGTGGAGGGAGCACTGTGGGTGCCGTGCCGTGCTCCCCTTGGCGTGCCTTTTGCAGTGCCAGTGTCCCGGGAGCTGTAGGCTTTGTGGCTCTCTGAACCCTAACCCTAACCCTAATTCTAATGGGAGCTTAGATTTTCGGCTGAGGTCCGCAGGTGCATGGGTGGCGCGGATGACAAAGGTGTGGAGGGAGCACTGTGGGTGCCGTGCCGTGCTCCCCTTGGCATGCCTTTTGCAGCGCCAGTGTCCCGGGAGCTGTAGGCTTTGTGGCTCTCTGAACCCTAACCCTAACCCTAATTGTAATGGGAGCTTAGATTTTCGGCTGAGGAAATCAGGTGCATGGGTGGCGCGGATGACAAAGGTGTGGAGGGAGCACTGTGGGTGCAGTGCCGTGCTCCCCTTGGCGTGCCTTTTGCAGTGCCAGTGTCCCAGGAGTTGTAGGCTTTGTGGCTCTCCGAACCCTAACCCTAACCCTAATTCTAATGGGAGCTTAGATTTTCAGCTCAGGTCCGCAGCTGCATGGGCGGTGCGGATGAGAACGGTGTGGAAGGAGCACTGTGGGTGCCGTGCCGTGCTCCCCTTGGCGTGCCTTTTGCAGCGCCAGTGTCCCGGGAGCTGTAGGCCTTGTGGCTCTCTGAACCCTAACCCTAACCCTAATTCTAATGGGAGCTTAGATTTTCGGCTGAGGAAATCAGGTGCATGGGTGGCGCGGATGAGAAAGGTGTGGAGGGAGCACTGTGGATGCCGTGCCGTGCTCCCCTTGGCGTGCCTTTTGCAGCACCAGTGTCCCGGGAGCTGTAGGCTTTGTGGCTCTCTGAACCCTAACCCTAACCCTAATTGTAATGGGAGCTTAGATTTTTGGCTCAGGTCCGCAGCTGCATGGGCGGTGCGGATGAGAACGGTGTGGAGGGAGCACTGTGGGTGCCGTGCCGTGCTCCCCTTGGCGTGCCTTTTGCAGCGCCAGTGTCCCGGGAGCTGTAGGCTTTGTGGCTCTCTGAACCCTAACCCTAACCCTAATTCTAATGGGAGCTTAGATTTTCGGCTGAGGAAATCAGGTGCATGGGTGGCGCGGATGGGAAAGGTGTGGAGGGAGCACTGTGGGTGCCGTGCCGTGCTCCCCTTGGCGTGCCTTTTGCAGTGCCAGTGTCCCGGGAGCTGTAGGCTTTGTGGCTCTTTGAACCCTAACCCTAACCCTAATTCTAATGGGAGCTTAGATTTTCGGCTGAGGAAATCAGGTGCATGGGCGGTACGGATGAGAAAGGTGTGGAGGGAGCACTGTGGGTGCCGTGCCGTGCTCCCCTTGGCGTGCCTTTTGCAGCGCCAGTGTCCCGGGAGCTGTAGGCTTTGTGGCTCTCCGAACCCTAACCCTAACCCTAATTCTAATGGGAGCTTAGATTTTCAGCTGAGGAAATCAGGTGCATGGGTGGCGCGGATGAGAACGGTGTGGAGGGAGCAGTGTTGGTGCCGTGCCGTGCTCCCCTTGGCGTGCCTTTTGCAGCGCCAGTGTCCCGGGAGCTGTAGGCTTTGTGGCTCTCTGAACCCTAACCCTAATTCTAATGGGAGCTTAGATTTTCGGCTGAGGAAATCAGGTGCATGGGTGTCGCGGATGAGAACGGTGTGGAGGGAGCACTGTGGGTGAAGTGCCGTGCTCCCCTTGGCGTGCCTTTTGCAGTGCCAGTGTCCCGGGAGCTGTAGGCTTTGTGGCTCTCTGAACCCTAACCCTAACCCTAATTCTAATGGGAGCTTAGATTTTCGGCTGAGGTCCGCAGCTGCATGGGCGGTGCGGATGAGAACGGTGTGGAGGGAGCAGTGTGGGTGCAGTGCCGTGCTCCCCTTGGCGTGCCTTTTGCAGCGCCAGTGTCCCGGGAGCTGTAGGCTTTGTGGCTCTCCGAACCCTAACCCTAACCCTAATTCTAATGGGAGCTTAGATTTTCGGCTGAGGAAATCAGGTGCATGGGTGGCGCGGATGACAAAGGTGTGGAGGGAGCACTGTGGGTGCCATGCCGTGCTCCCCTTGGCGTGCCTTTTGCAGCGCCAGTGTCCCGGGAGCTGTAGGCTTTGTGGCTCTCTGAACCCTAACCCTAACCCTAATTCTAATGGGAGCTTAGATTTTCGGCTGAGGTCCGCAGGTGCATGGGCGGTGCGGATGAGAACGGTGTGGAGGGAGCACTGTGGGTGCCGTGCCGTGCTCCCCTTGGCGTGCCTTTTGCAGCGCCAGTGTCCCGGGAGCTGTAGGCTTTGTGGCTCTCCGAACCCTAACCCTAACCCTAATTCTAATGGGAGCTTAGATTTTTGGCTCAAGTCCGCAGCTGCATGGGCGGTGCGGATGAGAACGGTGTGGAGGGAGCAGTGTGGGTGCAGTGCCGTGCTCCCCTTGGCGTGCCTTTTGCAGCGCCAGTGTCCCGGGAGGTGTAGGCCTTGTGGTTCTCTGAACCCTAACCCTAACCCTAATTCTAATGGGAGCTTAGATTTTCGGCTGAGGCAATCAGGTGCATGGGTGGCGCGGATGACAAAGGTGTGGAGGGAGCACTGTGGGTGCCGTGCCGTGCTCCCCTTGGCGTGCCTTTTGCAGTGCCAGTGTCCCGGGAGCTGTAGGCTTTGTGGCTCTCTGAACCCTAACCCTAACCCTAATTCTAATGGGAGCTTAGATTTTCGGCTGAGGTCCGCAGCTGCATGGGCGGTGCGGATGAGAACGGTGTGGAGGGAGCACTGTGGGTGCCGTGCCGTGCTCCCCTTGGCGTGCCTTTTGCAGCGCCAGTGTCCCGGGAGCTGTAGGCCTTGTGGTTCTCTGAACCCTAACCCTAACCCTAATTCTAATGGGAGCTTAGATTTTCGGCTGAGGAAATCAGGTGCATGGGTGGCGCGGATGGGAAAGGTGTGGAGGGAGCACTGTGGGTGCAGTGCCGTGCTCCCCTTGGCGTGCCTTTTGCAGCGCCAGTGTCCCGGGAGCTGTAGGCTTTGTGGCTCTCTGAACCCTAACCCTAACCCTAATTCTAATGGGAGCTTAGATTTTCGGCTGAGGAAATCAGGTGCATGGGCAGCGCGGATGAGAACGGTGTGGAGGGAGCACCGTGGGTGCCGTGCCGTGTCGTGCTCCCCTTGGCGTGCCTTTTGCAGTGCCCGTGTCCCGGGAGCTGTAGGCTTTGTGGCTCTCTGAACCCTAACCCTAACCCTAATTGTAATGGGAGCTTAGATTTTCGGCTGAGGAAATCAGGTGCATGGGCGGCGCGGATGAGA
This sequence comes from Platalea leucorodia, assembly GCF_965183815.1. NCBI lineage: Eukaryota > Metazoa > Chordata > Aves > Pelecaniformes > Threskiornithidae > Platalea > Platalea leucorodia. The sequence continues at coordinate 85,442,481 of NC_138823.1, read as the reverse complement.
AAGGTGTGGAGGGAGCACTGTGGGTGCCGTGCCGTGCTCCCCTTGGCGTGCCTTTTGCAGCGCCAGTGTCCCGGGAGCTGTAGGCTTTGTGGCTCTCTGAACCCTAACCCTAACCCTAATTCTAATGGGAGCTTAGATTTTCGGCTGAGGAAATCAGGTGCATGGGTGGCGCGGATGAGAAAGGTGTGGAGGGAGCAGTGTGGGTGCAGTGCCGCGCTCCCCTTGGCGTGCCTTTTGCAGCGCCAGTGTCCCGGGAGCTGTAGGCTTTGTGGCTCTCTGAACCCTAACCCTAACCCTAATTCTAATGGGAGCTTAGATTTTCGGCTGAGGAAATCAGGTGCATGGGCGGTGCGGATGAGAATGGTGTGGAGGGAGCAGTGTTGGTGCAGTGCCGTGCTCCCCTTGGCGTGCCTTTTGCAGCGCCAGTGTCCCGGGAGCTGTAGGCTTTGTGGCTCTCTGAACCCTAACCCTAACCCTAATTGTAATGGGAGCTTAGATTTTCGGCTCAGGTCCGCAGCTGCATGGGCGGTGCGGATGAGAAAGGTGTGGAGGGAGCACTGTGGGTGCCGTGCCGTGCTCCCCTTGGCGTGCCTTTTGCAGCGCCAGTGTCCCGGGAGCTGTAGGCTTTGTGGCTCTCCGAACCCTAACCCTAACCCTAATTCTAATGGGAGCTTAGATTTTCGGCTGAGGTCCGCAGGTGCATGGGCGGTGCCGATGACATAGGTGTGGAGGGAGCACTGTGGGTGCCGTGCCGTGCTCCCCTTGGCGTGCCTTTTGCAGCGCCAGTGTCCCGGGAGCTGTAGGCTTTGTGGCTCTCTGAACCCTAACCCTAACCCTAATTCTAATGGGAGCTTAGATTTTCGGCTGAGGAAATCAGGTGCATGGGTGGCGCGGATGACAAAGGTGTGGAGGGAGCACTGTGGGTGCAGTGCCGTGCTCCCCTTGGCGTGCCTTTTGCAGTGCCAGTGTCCCGGGAGCTGTAGGCTTTGTGGCTCTCTGAACCCTAACCCTAACCCTAATTGTAATGGGAGTTTAGATTTTCGGCTGAGGAAATCAGGTGCATGGGTGGCGCGGATGGGAAAGGTGTGGAGGGAGCACTGTGGGTGCCGTGCCGCGCTCCCCTTGGCGTGCCTTTTGCAGCGCCAGTGTCCCGGGAGCTGTAGGCTTTGTGGCTCTCTGAACCCTAACCCTAACCCTAATTCTAATGGGAGCTTAGATTTTCGGCTGAGGTCCGCAGCTGCATGGGCGGTGCGGATGAGAACGGTGTGGAGGGAGCACTGTGGGTGCCGTGCCGTGCTCCCCTTGGCGTGCCTTTTGCAGTGCCAGTGTCCCAGGAGCTGTAGGCCTTGTGGCTCTCTGAACCCTAACCCTAACCCTAATTCTAATGGGAGCTTAGATTTTTGGCTGAGGTCCGCAGCTGCATGGGCGGTGCGGATGAGAACGGTGTGGAGGGAGCACTGTGGGTGCCGTGCCGTGCTCCCCTTGGCGTGCCTTTTGCAGCGCCAGTGTCCCGGGAGCTGTAGGCTTTGTGGCTCTCCGAACCCTAACCCTAACCCTAATTCTAATGGGAGCTTAGATTTTTGGCTCAGGTCCGCAGCTGCATGGGCGGTGCGGATGAGAACGGTGTGGAGGGAGCAGTGTGGGTGCAGTGCCGTGCTCCCCTTGGCGTGCCTTTTGCAGCGCCAGTGTCCCGGGAGGTGTAGGCCTTGTGGCTCTCTGAACCCTAACCCTAACCCTAATTCTAATGGGAGCTTAGATTTTCGGCTGAGGCAATCAGGTGCATGGGTGGCGCGGATGACAAAGGTGTGGAGGGAGCACTGTGGGTGCCGTGCCGTGCTCCCCTTGGCGTGCCTTTTGCAGCGCCAGTGTCCCGGGAGCTGTAGGCTTTGTGGCTCTCTGAACCCTAACCCTAACCCTAATTCTAATGGGAGCTTAGATTTTCGGCTCAGGTCCGCAGCTGCATGGGCGGTGCGGATGAGACCGGTGTGGAGGGAGCACTGTGGGTGCCGTGCCGTGCTCCCCTTGGCGTGCCTTTTGCAGCGCCAGTGTCCCGGGAGGTGTAGGCCTTGTGGTTCTCTGAACCCTAACCCTAACCCTAATTCTAATGGGAGCTTAGATTTTCGGCTGAGGAAATCAGGTGCATGGGTGGCGCGGATGGGAAAGGTGTGGAGGGAGCACTGTGGGTGCAGTGCCGTGCTCCCCTTGGCGTGCCTTTTGCAGCGCCAGTGTCCCGGGAGCTGTAGGCTTTGTGGCTCTCTGAACCCTAACCCTAACCCTAATTCTAATGGGAGCTTAGATTTTCGGCTGAGGAAATCAGGTGCATGGGCAGCGCGGATGAGAACGGTGTGGAGGGAGCACCGTGGGTGCCGTGCCGTGTCGTGCTCCCCTTGGCGTGCCTTTTGCAGTGCCCGTGTCCCGGGAGCTGTAGGCTTTGTGGCTCTCTGAACCCTAACCCTAACCCTAATTGTAATGGGAGCTTAGATTTTCGGCTGAGGAAATCAGGTGCATGGGCGGCGCGGATGACAAAGGTGTGGAGGGAGCACTGTGGGTGCCGTGCCGTGCTCCCCTTGGCGTGCCTTTTGCAGCGCCAGTGTCCCGGGAGCTGTAGGCTTTGTGGCTCTCTGAACCCTAACCCTAACCCTAATTCTAATGGGAGCTTAGATTTTCGGCTGAGGAAATCAGGTGCATGGGTGGCGCGGATGAGAAAGGTGTGGAGGGAGCAGTGTGGGTGCAGTGCCGCGCTCCCCTTGGCGTGCCTTTTGCAGCGCCAGTGTCCCGGGAGCTGTAGGCTTTGTGGCTCTCCGAACCCTAACCCTAACCCTAATTCTAATGGGAGCTTAGATTTTCGGCTGAGGTCCGCAGGTGCATGGGCGGTGCCGATGACATAGGTGTGGAGGGAGCACTGTGGGTGCCGTGCCGCGCTCCCCTTGGCGTGCCTTTTGCAGCGCCAGTGTCCCGGGAGCTGTAGGCTTTGTGGCTCTCTGAACCCTAACCCTAACCCTAATTCTAATGGGAGCTTAGATTTTCGGCTGAGGCAATCAGGTGCATGGGTGGCGCGGATGACAAAGGTGTGGAGGGAGCACTGTGGGTGCCGTGCCGTGCTCCCCTTGGCGTGCCTTTTGCAGTGCCAGTGTCCCGGGAGCTGTAGGCTTTGTGGCTCTCTGAACCCTAACCCTAACCCTAATTGCAATGGGAGCTTAGATTTTCGGCTGAGGAAATCAGGTGCATGGGCGGTGCGGATGAGAACGGTGTGGAGGGAGCAGTGTTGGTGCAGTGCCGTGCTCCCCTTGGCGTGCCTTTTGCAGCGCCAGTGTCCCGGGAGCTGTAGGCTTTGTGGCTCTCTGAACCCTAACCCTAACCCTAATTGTAATGGGAGCTTAGATTTTCGGCTCAGGTCCGCAGCTGCATGGGCGGTACGGATGAGAAAGGTGTGGAGGGAGCACTGTGGGTGCCGTGCCGTGCTCCACTTGGCGTGCCTTTTGCAGCGCCAGTGTCTCGGGAGCTGTAGGCTTTGTGGCTCTCCGAACCCTAACCCTAACCCTAATTCTAATGGGAGCTTAGATTTTCGGCTCAGGTCCGCAGCTGCATGGGCGGTGCGGATGAGAACGGTGTGGAGGGAACAGTGTGGGTGCAGTGCCGTGCTCCCCTTGGCGTGCCTTTTGCAGCGCCAGTGTCCCGGGAGCTGTAGGCTTTGTGGCTCTCTGAACCCTAACCCTAACCCTATTTCTAATGGGAGCTTAGATTTTCGGCTGAGGCAATCAGGTGCATGGGTGGCGCGGATGACAAAGGTGTGGAGGGAGCACTGTGGGTGCCGTGCTCCCCTTGGCGTGCCTTTTGCAGTGCCAGTGTCCCGGGAGCTGTAGGCTTTGTGGCTCTCTGAACCCTAACCCTAACCCTAATTGTAATGGGAGTTTAGATTTTCGGCTGAGGAAATCAGGTGCATGGGTGGCGCGGATGACAAAGGTGTGGAGGGAGCACTGTGGGTGCCGTGCCGCGCTCCCCTTGGCGTGCCTTTTGCAGCGCCAGTGTCCCGGGAGCTGTAGGCTTTGTGGCTCTCTGAACCCTAACCCTAACCCTAATTCTAATGGGAGCTTAGATTTTCGGCTGAGGAAATCAGGTGCATGGGCGGTGCGGATGAGAACGGTGTGGAGGGAGCAGTGTTGGTGCAGTGCCGTGCTCCCCTTGGCGTGCCTTTTGCAGCGCCAGTGTCCCGGGAGCTGTAGGCTTTGTGGCTCTCTGAACCCTAACCCTAACCCTAATTCTAATGGGAGCTTAGATTTTCGGCTCAGGTCCGCAGCTGCATGGGCGGTACGGATGAGAAAGGTGTGGAGGGAGCACTGTGGGTGCCGTGCCGTGCTCCCCTTGGCGTGCCTTTTGCAGCGCCAGTGTCCCGGGAGCTGTAGGCTTTGTGGCTCTCCGAACCCTAACCCTAACCCTAATTCTAATGGGAGCTTAGATTTTCGGCTGAGGTCCGCAGGTGCATGGGCGGTGCCGATGACATAGGTGTGGAGGGAGCACTGTGGGTGCCGTGCCGCGCTCCCCTTGGCGTGCCTTTTGCAGCGCCAGTGTCCCGGGAGCTGTAGGCTTTGTGGCTCTCTGAACCCTAACCCTAACCCTAATTCTAATGGGAGCTTAGATTTTCGGCTGAGGCAATCAGGTGCATGGGTGGCGCGGATGACAAAGGTGTGGAGGGAGCACTGTGGGTGCCATGCCGTGCTCCCCTTGGCGTGCCTTTTGCAGTGCCAGTGTCCCGGGAGCTGTAGGCTTTGTGGCTCTCTGAACCCTAACCCTAACCCTAATTCTAATGGGAGCTTAGATTTTCGGCTGAGGTCCGCAGCTGCATGGGCGGTGCGGATGAGAACGGTGTGGAGGGAGCAGTGTTGGTGCAGTGCCGTGCTCCCCTTGGCGTGCCTTTTGCAGCGCCAGTGTCCCGGGAGCTGTAGGCTTTGTGGCTCTCTGAACCCTAACCCTAACCCTAATTGTAATGGGAGCTTAGATTTTCGGCTCAGGTCCGCAGCTGCATGGGCGGTACGGATGAGAAAGGTGTGGAGGGAGCACTGTGGGTGCCGTGCCGTGCTCCCCTTGGCGTGCCTTTTGCAGCGCCAGTGTCTCGGGAGCTGTAGGCTTTGTGGCTCTCCGAACCCTAACCCTAACCCTAATTCTAATGGGAGCTTAGATTTTCGGCTGAGGTCCGCAGCTGCATGGGCGGTGCGGATGAGAACGGTGTGGAGGGAACAGTGTGGGTGCAGTGCCGTGCTCCCCTTGGCGTGCCTTTTGCAGCGCCAGTGTCCCGGGAGCTGTAGGCTTTGTGGCTCTCTGAACCCTAACCCTAACCCTAATTGTAATGGGAGCTTAGATTTTCGGCTGAGGTCCGCAGGTGCATGGGCGGTGCGGATGACATAGGTGTGGAGGGAGCACTGTGGGTGCCGTGCCGCGCTCCCCTTGGCGTGCCTTTTGCAGTGCCAGTGTCCCGGGAGCTGTAGGCTTTGTGGCTCTCTGAACCCTAACCCTAACCCTAATTCTAATGGGAGCTTAGATTTTCGGCTGAGGCAATCAGGTGCATGGGTGGCGCGGATGACAAAGGTGTGGAGGGAGCACTGTGGGTGCCGTGCCGTGCTCCCCTTGGCGTGCCTTTTGCAGTGCCAGTGTCCCGGGAGCTGTAGGCTTTGTGGCTCTCTGAACCCTAACCCTAAGCCTAATTGCAATGGGAGCTTAGATTTTCGGCTCAGGTCCGCAGGTGCATGGGCGGTGCGGATGAGAAAGGTGTGGAGGGAGCACTGTGGGTGCCGTGCTGTGCTCCCCTTGGCGTGCCTTTTGCAGCGCCAGTGTCCCGGGAGCTGTAGGCTTTGTGGCTCTCTGAACCCTAACCCTAACCCTAATTCTAATGGGAGCTTAGATTTTCGGCTGAGGAAAATAGGTGCATGGGCGGCGCGGATGACAAAGGTGTGGAGGGAGCAGTGTTGGTGCCATGCCGTGCTCCCCTTGGCGTGCCTTTTGCAGTGCCAATGTCCCGGGAGCTGTAGGCTTTGTGGCTCTCTGAACCCTAACCCTAACCCTAATTGTAATGGGAGCTTAGATTTTCGGCTGAGGTCCGCAGGTGCATGGGCGGTGCGGATGACATAGGTGTGGAGGGAGCACTGTGGGTGCCGTGCCGTGCTCCCCTTGGCGTGCCTTTTGCAGCGCCAGTGTCCCGGGAGCTGTAGGCTTTGTGGCTCTCTGAACCCTAACCCTAACCCTAATTCTAATGGGAGCTTAGATTTTCGGCTGAGGAAATCAGGTGCATGGGTGGCGCGGATGGGAAAGGTGTGGAGGGAGCAGTGTGGGTGCAGTGCCGTGCTCCCCTTGGCGTGCCTTTTGCAGCGCCAGTGTCCCGGGAGCTGTAGGCTTTGTGGCTCTCTGAACCCTAACCCTAACCCTAATTCTAATGGGAGCTTAGATTTTCGGCTGAGGCAATCAGGTGCATGGGTGGCGCGGATGACAAAGGTGTGGAGGGAGCACTGTGGGTGCCGTGCCGTGCTCCCCTTGGCGTGCCTTTTGCAGCGCCAGTGTCCCGGGAGCTGTAGGCTTTGTGGCTCTCTGAACCCTAACCCTAACCCTAATTCTAATGGGAGCTTAGATTTTCAGCTGAGGAAATCAGGTGCATGGGTGGCGCGGATGAGAACGGTGTTGTCGTGGTTTAACCCCAGCCAGCAACTCAGCATCACGCAGCCGCTCGCTCACTCCCCCCCAGTGGGATGGGGGAGAGAATCAGAAGGGCAAAAGGGAAAAAACTCGTGGGTTGAGATAAGAACAGTTTAATAATTGAAGTAAAATAAATTAGAACAGTTAAATAGGCAAAGCAAAAACCGTGCACGCAAACAAAACAGAACAAGGAATTCATTCACTACTTCCCATCGGCAGGCAGGTGTTCAGCCATCCCCAGGAAAGCAGGGCTCCATCACGCGTAACGGTTACTTGGGAAGACAAACGCCATCATGCCCAATGTCCCCCCCTTCCTTCTTCTTCCCCCAGCTTATATATACTGAGCATGATGTCATATGGTATGGAATAGCCCTTGGGCCAGTCTGGGTCAGCACTCCCCCTGGCTGTGCCCCCTCCCAGCTTTTTGTGCACCCGGCAGAGCATGGGCAGTTGAAAAGTCCTTTACCACTGTGAGCGCCACTTAGCAACTACTTAGCAAGAACAAAACGTCAGTGTATCCTCGACATTGTTCTCATCCTAAACCCGAAACACAGCCCCATACCGGCTACCAAGATGAAAATTAACTCTATCCCAGCTGAAACCAGGACAGGTGTGGAGGGAGCACTGTGGGTGCCGTGCCGTGCTCCCCTTGGCGTGCCTTTTGCAGCGCCAGTGTCCCGGGAGCTGTAGGCTTTGTGGCTCTCTGAACCCTAACCCTAACCCTAATTCTAATGGGAGCTTAGATTTTCGGCTCAGGTCCGCAGGTGCATGGGCGGTGCGGATGACATAGGTGTGGAGGGAGCACTGTGGGTGCCGTGCCGCGCTCCCCTTGGCGTGCCTTTTGCAGCGCCAGTGTCCCGGGAGCTGTAGGCTTTGTGGCTCTCTGAACCCTAACCCTAACCCTAATTCTAATGGGAGCTTAGATTTTCGGCTGAGGAAATCAGGTGCATGGGCGGTACGGATGAGAAAGGTGTGGAGGGAGCACTGTGGGTGCCGTGCCGTGCTCCCCTTGGCGTGCCTTTTGCAGCGCCAGTGTCCCGGGAGCTGTAGGCTTTGTGGCTCTCTGAACCCTAACCCTAACCCTAATTCTAATGGGAGCTTAGATTTTCGGCTGAGGTCCGCAGGTGCATGGGCGGTGCGGATGAGAACGGTGTGGAGGGAGCACTGTGGGTGCCGTGCCGTGCTCCCCTTGGCGTGCCTTTTGCAGTGCCAGTGTCCCGGGAGCTGTAGGCTTTGTGGCTCTCTGAACCCTAACCCTAACCCTAATTCTAATGGGAGCTTAGATTTTCGGCTGAGGAAATCAGGTGCATGGGCGGCGCAGATGACAAAGGTGTGGAGGGAGCAGTGTGGGTGCAGTGCCGTGCTCCCCTTGGCGTGCCTTTTGCAGCGCCAGTGTCCCGGGAGCTGTAGGCTTTGTGGCTCTCCGAACCCTAACCCTAACCCTAATTCTAATGGGAGCTTAGATTTTCGGCTCAGGTCCGCAGCTGCATGGGCGGTGGGGATGAGAAAGGTGTGGAGGGAGCACTGTGGGTGCCGTGCCGTGCTCCCCTTGGCGTGCCTTTTGCAGCGCCAGTGTCCCGGGAGCTGTAGGCTTTGTGGCTCTCTGAACCCTAACCCTAACCCTAATTGTAATGGGAGCTTAGATTTTTGGCTGAGGTCCGCAGCTGCATGGGCGGTGCGGATGAGAACGGTGTGGAGGGAGCACTGTCGGTGCCGTGCCGTGCTCCCCTTGGCGTGCCTTTTGCAGCGCCAGTGTCCCGGGAGCTGTAGGCTTTGTGGCTCTCTGAACCCTAACCCTAACCCTAATTCTAATGGGAGCTTAGATTTTCGGCTGAGGAAATCAGGTGCATGGGCGGTACGGATGAGAAAGGTGTGGAGGGAGCACTGTGGGTGCCGTGCCGTGCTCCTCTTGGCGTGCCTTTTGCAGCGCCAGTGTCCCGGGAGCTGTAGGCTTTGTGGCTCTCTGAACCCTAACCCTAACCCTAATTGTAATGGGAGCTTAGATTTTCGGCTCAGGTCCGCAGGTGCATGGGCGGTGCGGATGAGAACGGTGTGGAGGGAGCAGTGTGGGTGCAGTGCCGTGCTCCCCTTGGCGTGCCTTTTGCAGCGCCAGTGTCCCGGGAGCTGTAGGCTTTGTGGCTCTCTGAACCCTAACCCTAACCCTAATTCTAATGGGAGCTTAGATTTTCGGCTGAGGAAATCAGGTGCATGGGTGGCGCGGATGACAAAGGTGTGGAGGGAGCACTGTGGGTGCCATGCCGTGCTCCCCTTGGCGTGCCTTTTGCAGCGCCAGTGTCCCGGGAGCTGTAGGCTTTGTGGCTCTCCGAACCCTAACCCTAACCCTAATTCTAATGGGAGCTTAGATTTTCGGCTGAGGTCCGCAGGTGCATGGGCGGTGCGGATGAGAACGGTGTGGAGGGAGCACTGTGGGTGCCGTGCCGTGCTCTCCTTGGCGTGCCTTTTGCAGCGCCAGTGTCCCGGGAGCTGTAGGCTTTGTGGCTCTCTGAACCCTAACCCTAACCCTAATTCTAATGGGAGCTTAGATTTTCGGCTGAGGAAATCAGGTGCATGGGTGGCGCGGATGGGAAAGGTGTGGAGGGAGCAGTGTGGGTGCAGTGCCGTGCTCCCCTTGGCGTGCCTTTTGCAGCGCCAGTGTCCCGGGAGCTGTAGGCTTTGTGGCTCTCTGAACCCTAACCCTAACCCTAATTCTAATGGGAGCTTAGATTTTCGGCTGAGGCAATCAGGTGCATGGGTGGCGCGGATGACAAAGGTGTGGAGGGAGCACTGTGGGTGCCGTGCCGTGCTCCCCTTGGCGTGCCTTTTGCAGCGCCAGTGTCCCGGGAGCTGTAGGCTTTGTGGCTCTCTGAACCCTAACCCTAACCCTAATTCTAATGGGAGCTTAGATTTTTGGCTGAGGTCCGCAGCTGCATGGGCGGTGCGGATGAGAACGGTGTGGAGGGAGCACTGTCGGTGCCGTGCCGTGCTCCCCTTGGCGTGCCTTTTGCAGCGCCAGTGTCCCGGGAGCTGTAGGCTTTGTGGCTCTCTGAACCCTAACCCTAACCCTAATTCTAATGGGAGCTTAGATTTTCGGCTGAGGTCCGCAGGTGCATGGGCGGTGCGGATGAGAACGGTGTGGAGGGAGCACTGTGGGTGCCGTGCCGTGCTCCTCTTGGCGTGCCTTTTGCAGCGCCAGTGTCCCGGGAGCTGTAGGCTTTGTGGCTCTCTGAACCCTAACCCTAACCCTAATTCTAATGGGAGCTTAGATTTTCGGCTGAGGTCCGCAGCTGCATGGGCGGTGCGGATGAGAACGGTGTGGAGGGAGCACTGTGGGTGCCGTGCCGTGCTCTCCTTGGCGTGCCTTTTGCAGCGCCAGTGTCCCGGGAGCTGTAGGCTTTGTGGCTCTCTGAACCCTAACCCTAACCCTAATTCTAATGGGAGCTTAGATTTTCGGCTGAGGAAATCAGGTGCATGGGTGGCGCGGATGGGAAAGGTGTGGAGGGAGCAGTGTGGGTGCAGTGCCGTGCTCCCCTTGGCGTGCCTTTTGCAGCGCCAGTGTCCCGGGAGCTGTAGGCTTTGTGGCTCTCTGAACCCTAACCCTAACCCTAATTCTAATGGGAGCTTAGATTTTCGGCTGAGGCAATCAGGTGCATGGGTGGCGCGGATGACAAAGGTGTGGAGGGAGCACTGTGGGTGCCGTGCCGTGCTCCCCTTGGCGTGCCTTTTGCAGCGCCAGTGTCCCGGGAGCTGTAGGCTTTGTGGCTCTCTGAACCCTAACCCTAACCCTAATTCTAATGGGAGCTTAGATTTTCAGCTGAGGAAATCAGGTGCATGGGTGGCGCGGATGAGAACGGTGTTGTCGTGGTTTAACCCCAGCCAGCAACTCAGCATCACGCAGCCGCTCGCTCACTCCCCCCCAGTGGGATGGGGGAGAGAATCAGAAGGGCAAAAGGGAAAAAACTCGTGGGTTGAGATAAGAACAGTTTAATAATTGAAGTAAAATAAATTAGAACAGTTAAATAGGCAAAGCAAAAACCGTGCACGCAAACAAAACAGAACAAGGAATTCATTCACTACTTCCCATCGGCAGGCAGGTGTTCAGCCATCCCCAGGAAAGCAGGGCTCCATCACGCGTAACGGTTACTTGGGAAGACAAACGCCATCATGCCCAATGTCCCCCCCTTCCTTCTTCTTCCCCCAGCTTATATATACTGAGCATGATGTCATATGGTATGGAATAGCCCTTGGGCCAGTCTGGGTCAGCACTCCCCCTGGCTGTGCCCCCTCCCAGCTTTTTGTGCACCCGGCAGAGCATGGGCAGTTGAAAAGTCCTTTACCACTGTGAGCGCCACTTAGCAACTACTTAGCAAGAACAAAACGTCAGTGTATCCTCGACATTGTTCTCATCCTAAACCCGAAACACAGCCCCATACCGGCTACCAAGATGAAAATTAACTCTATCCCAGCTGAAACCAGGACAGGTGTGGAGGGAGCACTGTGGGTGCCGTGCCGTGCTCCCCTTGGCGTGCCTTTTGCAGCGCCAGTGTCCCGGGAGCTGTAGGCTTTGTGGCTCTCCGAACCCTAACCCTAACCCTAATTCTAATGGGAGCTTAGATTTTCGGCTGAGGTCCGCAGGTGCATGGGCGGTGCCGATGACATAGGTGTGGAGGGAGCACTGTGGGTGCCGTGCCGCGCTCCCCTTGGCGTGCCTTTTGCAGCGCCAGTGTCCCGGGAGCTGTAGGCTTTGTGGCTCTCTGAACCCTAACCCTAACCCTAATTCTAATGGGAGCTTAGATTTTCGGCTGAGGCAATCAGGTGCATGGGTGGCGCGGATGACAAAGGTGTGGAGGGAGCACTGTGGGTGCCATGCCGTGCTCCCCTTGGCGTGCCTTTTGCAGTGCCAGTGTCCCGGGAGCTGTAGGCTTTGTGGCTCTCTGAACCCTAACCCTAACCCTAATTCTAATGGGAGCTTAGATTTTCGGCTGAGGTCCGCAGCTGCATGGGCGGTGCGGATGAGAACGGTGTGGAGGGAGCAGTGTTGGTGCAGTGCCGTGCTCCCCTTGGCGTGCCTTTTGCAGCGCCAGTGTCCCGGGAGCTGTAGGCTTTGTGGCTCTCTGAACCCTAACCCTAACCCTAATTGTAATGGGAGCTTAGATTTTCGGCTCAGGTCCGCAGCTGCATGGGCGGTACGGATGAGAAAGGTGTGGAGGGAGCACTGTGGGTGCCGTGCCGTGCTCCCCTTGGCGTGCCTTTTGCAGCGCCAGTGTCTCGGGAGCTGTAGGCTTTGTGGCTCTCCGAACCCTAACCCTAACCCTAATTCTAATGGGAGCTTAGATTTTCGGCTGAGGTCCGCAGCTGCATGGGCGGTGCGGATGAGAACGGTGTGGAGGGAACAGTGTGGGTGCAGTGCCGTGCTCCCCTTGGCGTGCCTTTTGCAGCGCCAGTGTCCCGGGAGCTGTAGGCTTTGTGGCTCTCTGAACCCTAACCCTAACCCTAATTGTAATGGGAGCTTAGATTTTCGGCTGAGGTCCGCAGGTGCATGGGCGGCGCGGATGACAAAGGTGTGGAGGGAGCACTGTGGGTGCCGTGCCGCGCTCCCCTTGGCGTGCCTTTTGCAGTGCCAGTGTCCCGGGAGCTGTAGGCTTTGTGGCTCTCTGAACCCTAACCCTAACCCTAATTCTAATGGGAGCTTAGATTTTCGGCTGAGGCAATCAGGTGCATGGGTGGCGCGGATGACAAAGGTGTGGAGGGAGCACTGTGGGTGCCGTGCCGTGCTCCCCTTGGCGTGCCTTTTGCAGTGCCAGTGTCCCGGGAGCTGTAGGCTTTGTGGCTCTCTGAACCCTAACCCTAAGCCTAATTGCAATGGGAGCTTAGATTTTCGGCTCAGGTCCGCAGGTGCATGGGCGGTGCGGATGAGAAAGGTGTGGAGGGAGCACTGTGGGTGCCGTGCTGTGCTCCCCTTGGCGTGCCTTTTGCAGCGCCAGTGTCCCGGGAGCTGTAGGCTTTGTGGCTCTCTGAACCCTAACCCTAACCCTAATTCTAATGGGAGCTTAGATTTTCGGCTGAGGAAAATAGGTGCATGGGCGGCGCGGATGACAAAGGTGTGGAGGGAGCAGTGTTGGTGCCATGCCGTGCTCCCCTTGGCGTGCCTTTTGCAGTGCCAATGTCCCGGGAGCTGTAGGCTTTGTGGCTCTCTGAACCCTAACCCTAACCCTAATTGTAATGGGAGCTTAGATTTTCGGCTGAGGTCCGCAGGTGCATGGGCGGTGCGGATGACATAGGTGTGGAGGGAGCACTGTGGGTGCCGTGCCGTGCTCCCCTTGGCGTGCCTTTTGCAGCGCCAGTGTCCCGGGAGCTGTAGGCTTTGTGGCTCTCTGAACCCTAACCCTAACCCTAATTCTAATGGGAGCTTAGATTTTCGGCTGAGGAAATCAGGTGCATGGGTGGCGCGGATGGGAAAGGTGTGGAGGGAGCAGTGTGGGTGCAGTGCCGTGCTCCCCTTGGCGTGCCTTTTGCAGCGCCAGTGTCCCGGGAGCTGTAGGCTTTGTGGCTCTCTGAACCCTAACCCTAACCCTAATTCTAATGGGAGCTTAGATTTTCGGCTGAGGCAATCAGGTGCATGGGTGGCGCGGATGACAAAGGTGTGGAGGGAGCACTGTGGGTGCCGTGCCGTGCTCCCCTTGGCGTGCCTTTTGCAGCGCCAGTGTCCCGGGAGCTGTAGGCTTTGTGGCTCTCTGAACCCTAACCCTAACCCTAATTCTAATGGGAGCTTAGATTTTCAGCTGAGGAAATCAGGTGCATGGGTGGCGCGGATGAGAACGGTGTTGTCGTGGTTTAACCCCAGCCAGCAACTCAGCATCACGCAGCCGCTCGCTCACTCCCCCCCAGTGGGATGGGGGAGAGAATCAGAAGGGCAAAAGGGAAAAAACTCGTGGGTTGAGATAAGAACAGTTTAATAATTGAAGTAAAATAAATTAGAACAGTTAAATAGGCAAAGCAAAAACCGTGCACGCAAACAAAACAGAACAAGGAATTCATTCACTACTTCCCATCGGCAGGCAGGTGTTCAGCCATCCCCAGGAAAGCAGGGCTCCATCACGCGTAACGGTTACTTGGGAAGACAAACGCCATCATGCCCAATGTCCCCCCCTTCCTTCTTCTTCCCCCAGCTTATATATACTGAGCATGATGTCATATGGTATGGAATAGCCCTTGGGCCAGTCTGGGTCAGCACTCCCCCTGGCTGTGCCCCCTCCCAGCTTTTTGTGCACCCGGCAGAGCATGGGCAGTTGAAAAGTCCTTTACCACTGTGAGCGCCACTTAGCAACTACTTAGCAAGAACAAAACGTCAGTGTATCCTCGACATTGTTCTCATCCTAAACCCGAAACACAGCCCCATACCGGCTACCAAGATGAAAATTAACTCTATCCCAGCTGAAACCAGGACAGGTGTGGAGGGAGCACTGTGGGTGCCGTGCCGTGCTCCCCTTGGCGTGCCTTTTGCAGCGCCAGTGTCCCGGGAGCTGTAGGCTTTGTGGCTCTCTGAACCCTAACCCTAACCCTAATTCTAATGGGAGCTTAGATTTTCGGCTGAGGAAATCAGGTGCATGGGCGGCGCGGATGACAAAGGTGTGGAGGGAGCAGTGTTGGTGCCGTGCCGTGCTCCCCTTGGCATGCCTTTTGCAGCGCCAGTGTCCCGGGAGCTGTAGGCTTTGTGGCTCTCTGAACCCTAACCCTAACCCTAATTCTAATGGGAGCTTAGATTTTCGGCTGAGGTCCGCAGGTGCATGGGCGGTGCGGATGACATAGGTGTGGAGGGAGCACTGTGGGTGCCGTGCCGCGCTCCCCTTGGCGTGCCTTTTGCAGCGCCAGTGTCCCGGGAGCTGTAGGCTTTGTGGCTCTCTGAACCCTAACCCTAACCCTAATTCTAATGGGAGCTTAGATTTTCGGCTGAGGAAATCAGGTGCATGGGCGGTACGGATGAGAAAGGTGTGGAGGGAGCACTGTGGGTGCCGTGCCGTGCTCCCCTTGGCGTGCCTTTTGCAGCGCCAGTGTCCCGGGAGCTGTAGGCTTTGTGGCTCTCTGAACCCTAACCCTAACCCTAATTCTAATGGGAGCTTAGATTTTCGGCTGAGGTCCGCAGGTGCATGGGCGGTGCGGATGAGAACGGTGTGGAGGGAGCACTGTGGGTGCCGTGCCGTGCTCCCCTTGGCGTGCCTTTTGCAGTGCCAGTGTCCCGGGAGCTGTAGGCTTTGTGGCTCTCTGAACCCTAACCCTAACCCTAATTCTAATGGGAGCTTAGATTTTCGGCTGAGGAAATCAGGTGCATGGGCGGCGCAGATGACAAAGGTGTGGAGGGAGCAGTGTGGGTGCAGTGCCGTGCTCCCCTTGGCGTGCCTTTTGCAGCGCCAGTGTCCCGGGAGCTGTAGGCTTTGTGGCTCTCTGAACCCTAACCCTAACCCTAATTCTAATGGGAGCTTAGATTTTCGGCTCAGGTCCGCAGCTGCATGGGCGGTGGGGATGAGAAAGGTGTGGAGGGAGCACTGTGGGTGCCGTGCCGTGCTCCCCTTGGCGTGCCTTTTGCAGCGCCAGTGTCCCGGGAGCTGTAGGCTTTGTGGCTCTCTGAACCCTAACCCTAACCCTAATTGTAATGGGAGCTTAGATTTTTGGCTGAGGTCCGCAGCTGCATGGGCGGTGCGGATGAGAACGGTGTGGAGGGAGCACTGTCGGTGCCGTGCCGTGCTCCCCTTGGCGTGCCTTTTGCAGCGCCAGTGTCCCGGGAGCTGTAGGCTTTGTGGCTCTCTGAACCCTAACCCTAACCCTAATTCTAATGGGAGCTTAGATTTTCGGCTGAGGAAATCAGGTGCATGGGCGGTACGGATGAGAAAGGTGTGGAGGGAGCACTGTGGGTGCCGTGCCGTGCTCCTCTTGGCGTGCCTTTTGCAGCGCCAGTGTCCCGGGAGCTGTAGGCTTTGTGGCTCTCTGAACCCTAACCCTAACCCTAATTGTAATGGGAGCTTAGATTTTCGGCTCAGGTCCGCAGGTGCATGGGCGGTGCGGATGAGAACGGTGTGGAGGGAGCAGTGTGGGTGCAGTGCCGTGCTCCCCTTGGCGTGCCTTTTGCAGCGCCAGTGTCCCGGGAGCTGTAGGCTTTGTGGCTCTCTGAACCCTAACCCTAACCCTAATTCTAATGGGAGCTTAGATTTTCGGCTGAGGAAATCAGGTGCATGGGTGGCGCGGATGACAAAGGTGTGGAGGGAGCACTGTGGGTGCCATGCCGTGCTCCCCTTGGCGTGCCTTTTGCAGCGCCAGTGTCCCGGGAGCTGTAGGCTTTGTGGCTCTCCGAACCCTAACCCTAACCCTAATTCTAATGGGAGCTTAGATTTTCGGCTGAGGTCCGCAGGTGCATGGGCGGTGCGGATGAGAACGGTGTGGAGGGAGCACTGTGGGTGCCGTGCCGTGCTCTCCTTTGCGTGCCTTTTGCAGCGCCAGTGTCCCGGGAGCTGTAGGCTTTGTGGCTCTCTGAACCCTAACCCTAACCCTAATTCTAATGGGAGCTTAGATTTTCGGCTGAGGAAATCAGGTGCATGGGCGGCGCGGATGACAAAGGTGTGGAGGGAGCAGTGTGGGTGCAGTGCCGTGCTCCCCTTGGCGTGCCTTTTGCAGCGCCAGTGTCCCGGGAGCTGTAGGCTTTGTGGCTCTCTGAACCCTAACCCTAACCCTAATTCTAATGGGAGCTTAGATTTTCGGCTGAGGCAATCAGGTGCATGGGTGGCGCGGATGACAAAGGTGTGGAGGGAGCACTGTGGGTGCCGTGCCGTGCTCCCCTTGGCGTGCCTTTTGCAGCGCCAGTGTCCCGGGAGCTGTAGGCTTTGTGGCTCTCTGAACCCTAACCCTAACCCTAATTCTAATGGGAGCTTAGATTTTTGGCTGAGGTCCGCAGCTGCATGGGCGGTGCGGATGAGAACGGTGTGGAGGGAGCACTGTCGGTGCCGTGCCGTGCTCCCCTTGGCGTGCCTTTTGCAGCGCCAGTGTCCCGGGAGCTGTAGGCTTTGTGGCTCTCTGAACCCTAACCCTAACCCTAATTCTAATGGGAGCTTAGATTTTCGGCTGAGGTCCGCAGGTGCATGGGCGGTGCGGATGAGAACGGTGTGGAGGGAGCACTGTGGGTGCCGTGCCGTGCTCCTCTTGGCGTGCCTTTTGCAGCGCCAGTGTCCCGGGAGCTGTAGGCTTTGTGGCTCTCTGAACCCTAACCCTAACCCTAATTCTAATGGGAGCTTAGATTTTCGGCTGAGGTCCGCAGCTGCATGGGCGGTGCGGATGAGAACGGTGTGGAGGGAGCACTGTGGGTGCCGTGCCGTGCTCTCCTTGGCGTGCCTTTTGCAGCGCCAGTGTCCCGGGAGCTGTAGGCTTTGTGGCTCTCTGAACCCTAACCCTAACCCTAATTCTAATGGGAGCTTAGATTTTCGGCTGAGGAAATCAGGTGCATGGGTGGCGCGGATGGGAAAGGTGTGGAGGGAGCAGTGTGGGTGCAGTGCCGTGCTCCCCTTGGCGTGCCTTTTGCAGCGCCAGTGTCCCGGGAGCTGTAGGCTTTGTGGCTCTCTGAACCCTAACCCTAACCCTAATTCTAATGGGAGCTTAGATTTTCGGCTGAGGCAATCAGGTGCATGGGTGGCGCGGATGACAAAGGTGTGGAGGGAGCACTGTGGGTGCCGTGCCGTGCTCCCCTTGGCGTGCCTTTTGCAGCGCCAGTGTCCCGGGAGCTGTAGGCTTTGTGGCTCTCTGAACCCTAACCCTAACCCTAATTCTAATGGGAGCTTAGATTTTCAGCTGAGGAAATCAGGTGCATGGGTGGCGCGGATGAGAACGGTGTTGTCGTGGTTTAACCCCAGCCAGCAACTCAGCATCACGCAGCCGCTCGCTCACTCCCCCCCAGTGGGATGGGGGAGAGAATCAGAAGGGCAAAAGGGAAAAAACTCGTGGGTTGAGATAAGAACAGTTTAATAATTGAAGTAAAATAAATTAGAACAGTTAAATAGGCAAAGCAAAAACCGTGCACGCAAACAAAACAGAACAAGGAATTCATTCACTACTTCCCATCGGCAGGCAGGTGTTCAGCCATCCCCAGGAAAGCAGGGCTCCATCACGCGTAACGGTTACTTGGGAAGACAAACGCCATCATGCCCAATGTCCCCCCCTTCCTTCTTCTTCCCCCAGCTTATATATACTGAGCATGATGTCATATGGTATGGAATAGCCCTTGGGCCAGTCTGGGTCAGCACTCCCCCTGGCTGTGCCCCCTCCCAGCTTTTTGTGCACCCGGCAGAGCATGGGCAGTTGAAAAGTCCTTTACCACTGTGAGCGCCACTTAGCAACTACTTAGCAAGAACAAAACGTCAGTGTATCCTCGACATTGTTCTCATCCTAAACCCGAAACACAGCCCCATACCGGCTACCAAGATGAAAATTAACTCTATCCCAGCTGAAACCAGGACAGGTGTGGAGGGAGCACTGTGGGTGCCGTGCCGTGCTCCCCTTGGCGTGCCTTTTGCAGCGCCAGTGTCCCGGGAGCTGTAGGCTTTGTGGCTCTCTGAACCCTAACCCTAACCCTAATTCTAATGGGAGCTTAGATTTTCGGCTGAGGAAATCAGGTGCATGGGCGGCGCGGATGACAAAGGTGTGGAGGGAGCAGTGTTGGTGCCGTGCCGTGCTCCCCTTGGCATGCCTTTTGCAGCGCCAGTGTCCCGGGAGCTGTAGGCTTTGTGGCTCTCTGAACCCTAACCCTAACCCTAATTCTAATGGGAGCTTAGATTTTCGGCTGAGGTCCGCAGGTGCATGGGCGGTGCGGATGACATAGGTGTGGAGGGAGCACTGTGGGTGCCGTGCCGCGCTCCCCTTGGCGTGCCTTTTGCAGCGCCAGTGTCCCGGGAGCTGTAGGCTTTGTGGCTCTCTGAACCCTAACCCTAACCCTAATTCTAATGGGAGCTTAGATTTTCGGCTGAGGAAATCAGGTGCATGGGTGGCGCGGATGACAAAGGTGTGGAGGGAGCACTGTGGGTGCCGTGCCGTGCTCCCCTTGGCGTGCCTTTTGCAGCGCCAGTGTCCCGGGAGCTGTAGGCTTTGTGGCTCTCTGAACCCTAACCCTAACCCTAATTCTAATGGGAGCTTAGATTTTCGGCTGAGGTCCGCAGGTGCATGGGCGGTGCGGATGAGAACGGTGTGGAGGGAGCACTGTGGGTGCCGTGCCGTGCTCCCCTTGGCGTGCCTTTTGCAGTGCCAGTGTCCCGGGAGCTGTAGGCTTTGTGGCTCTCTGAACCCTAACCCTAACCCTAATTCTAATGGGAGCTTAGATTTTCGGCTGAGGAAATCAGGTGCATGGGCGGCGCAGATGACAAAGGTGTGGAGGGAGCAGTGTGGGTGCAGTGCCGTGCTCCCCTTGGCGTGCCTTTTGCAGCGCCAGTGTCCCGGGAGCTGTAGGCTTTGTGGCTCTCTGAACCCTAACCCTAACCCTAATTCTAATGGGAGCTTAGATTTTCGGCTCAGGTCCGCAGCTGCATGGGCGGTGCGGATGAGAACGGTGTGGAGGGAGCACTGTGGGTGCCGTGCCGTGCTCCCCTTGGCGTGCCTTTTGCAGCGCCAGTGTCCCGGGAGCTGTAGGCTTTGTGGCTCTCTGAACCCTAACCCTAACCCTAATTGTAATGGGAGCTTAGATTTTTGGCTGAGGTCCGCAGCTGCATGGGCGGTGCGGATGAGAACGGTGTGGAGGGAGCACTGTCGGTGCCGTGCCGTGCTCCCCTTGGCGTGCCTTTTGCAGCGCCAGTGTCCCGGGAGCTGTAGGCTTTGTGGCTCTCTGAACCCTAACCCTAACCCTAATTCTAATGGGAGCTTAGATTTTCGGCTGAGGAAATCAGGTGCATGGGCGGTGCGGATGAGAAAGGTGTGGAGGGAGCACTGTGGGTGCCGTGCCGTGCTCCTCTTGGCGTGCCTTTTGCAGCGCCAGTGTCCCGGGAGCTGTAGGCTTTGTGGCTCTCTGAACCCTAACCCTAACCCTAATTGTAATGGGAGCTTAGATTTTCGGCTCAGGTCCGCAGGTGCATGGGCGGTGCGGATGAGAACGGTGTGGAGGGAGCAGTGTGGGTGCAGTGCCGTGCTCCCCTTGGCGTGCCTTTTGCAGCGCCAGTGTCCCGGGAGCTGTAGGCTTTGTGGCTCTCTGAACCCTAACCCTAACCCTAATTCTAATGGGAGCTTAGATTTTCGGCTGAGGAAATCAGGTGCATGGGTGGCGCGGATGACAAAGGTGTGGAGGGAGCACTGTGGGTGCCATGCCGTGCTCCCCTTGGCGTGCCTTTTGCAGCGCCAGTGTCCCGGGAGCTGTAGGCTTTGTGGCTCTCCGAACCCTAACCCTAACCCTAATTCTAATGGGAGCTTAGATTTTCGGCTGAGGTCCGCAGGTGCATGGGCGGTGCGGATGAGAACGGTGTGGAGGGAGCACTGTGGGTGCCGTGCCGTGCTCTCCTTGGCGTGCCTTTTGCAGCGCCAGTGTCCCGGGAGCTGTAGGCTTTGTGGCTCTCTGAACCCTAACCCTAACCCTAATTCTAATGGGAGCTTAGATTTTCGGCTGAGGAAATCAGGTGCATGGGCGGCGCGGATGACAAAGGTGTGGAGGGAGCAGTGTGGGTGCAGTGCCGTGCTCCCCTTGGCGTGCCTTTTGCAGCGCCAGTGTCCCGGGAGCTGTAGGCTTTGTGGCTCTCTGAACCCTAACCCTAACCCTAATTCTAATGGGAGCTTAGATTTTCGGCTGAGGCAATCAGGTGCATGGGTGGCGCGGATGACAAAGGTGTGGAGGGAGCACTGTGGGTGCCGTGCCGTGCTCCCCTTGGCGTGCCTTTTGCAGCGCCAGTGTCCCGGGAGCTGTAGGCTTTGTGGCTCTCTGAACCCTAACCCTAACCCTAATTCTAATGGGAGCTTAGATTTTTGGCTGAGGTCCGCAGCTGCATGGGCGGTGCGGATGAGAACGGTGTGGAGGGAGCACTGTCGGTGCCGTGCCGTGCTCCCCTTGGCGTGCCTTTTGCAGCGCCAGTGTCCCGGGAGCTGTAGGCTTTGTGGCTCTCTGAACCCTAACCCTAACCCTAATTCTAATGGGAGCTTAGATTTTCGGCTGAGGTCCGCAGGTGCATGGGCGGTGCGGATGAGAACGGTGTGGAGGGAGCACTGTGGGTGCCGTGCCGTGCTCCTCTTGGCGTGCCTTTTGCAGCGCCAGTGTCCCGGGAGCTGTAGGCTTTGTGGCTCTCTGAACCCTAACCCTAACCCTAATTCTAATGGGAGCTTAGATTTTCGGCTGAGGTCCGCAGCTGCATGGGCGGTGCGGATGAGAACGGTGTGGAGGGAGCACTGTGGGTGCCGTGCCGTGCTCTCCTTGGCGTGCCTTTTGCAGCGCCAGTGTCCCGGGAGCTGTAGGCTTTGTGGCTCTCTGAACCCTAACCCTAACCCTAATTCTAATGGGAGCTTAGATTTTCGGCTGAGGAAATCAGGTGCATGGGTGGCGCGGATGACAAAGGTGTGGAGGGAGCAGTGTGGGTGCAGTGCCGTGCTCCCCTTGGCGTGCCTTTTGCAGCGCCAGTGTCCCGGGAGCTGTAGGCTTTGTGGCTCTCTGAACCCTAACCCTAACCCTAATTCTAATGGGAGCTTAGATTTTCGGCTGAGGAAATCAGGTGCATGGGTGGCGCGGATGACAAAGGTGTGGAGGGAGCACTGTGGGTGCCGTGCCGTGCTCCCCTTGGCGTGCCTTTTGCAGCGCCAGTGTCCCGGGAGCTGTAGGCTTTGTGGCTCTCTGAACCCTAACCCTAACCCTAATTCTAATGGGAGCTTAGATTTTTGGCTGAGGTCCGCAGCTGCATGGGCGGTGCGGATGAGAACGGTGTGGAGGGAGCACTGTCGGTGCCGTGCCGTGCTCCCCTTGGCGTGCCTTTTGCAGCGCCAGTGTCCCGGGAGCTGTAGGCTTTGTGGCTCTCTGAACCCTAACCCTAACCCTAATTCTAATGGGAGCTTAGATTTTCGGCTGAGGAAATCAGGTGCATGGGCGGTACGGATGAGAAAGGTGTGGAGGGAGCACTGTGGGTGCCGTGCCATGCTCCTCTTGGCGTGCCTTTTGCAGCGCCAGTGTCCCGGGAGCTGTAGGCTTTGTGGCTCTCTGAACCCTAACCCTAACCCTAATTGTAATGGGAGCTTAGATTTTCGGCTGAGGTCCGCAGGTGCATGGGCGGTGCGGATGAGAACGGTGTGGAGGGAGCACTGTGGGTGCAGTGCCGTGCTCCCCTTGGCGTGCCTTTTGCAGCGCCAGTGTCCCGGGAGCTGTAGGCCTTGTGGTTCTCTGAACCCTAACCCTAACCCTAATTCTAATGGGAGCTTAGATTTTCGGCTGAGGAAATCAGGTGCATGGGTGGCCCGGATGAGAAAGGTGTGGAGGGAGCACCATGGCTGCAGTGCCGTGCTCCCCTTGGCGTGCCTTTTGCAGCGCCAGTGTCCCGGGAGCTGTAGGCTTTGTGGCTCTCTGAACCCTAACCCTAACCCTAATTGCAATGGGAGCTTAGATTTTCGGCTGAGGAAATCAGGTGCATGGGCAGCGCGGATGAGAACGGTGTGGAGGGAGCACCGTGGGTGCCGTGCCGTGTCGTGCTCCCCTTGGCGTGCCTTTTGCAGTGCCAGTGTCCCGGGAGCTGTAGGCTTTGTGGCTCTCTGAACCCTAACCCTAACCCTAATTCTAATGGGAGCTTAGATTTTCGGCTGAGGAAATCAGGTGCATGGGTGGCGCGGATGACAAAGGTGTGGAGGGAGCACTGTGGGTGCCATGCCGTGCTCCCCTTGGCGTGCCTTTTGCAGCGCCAGTGTCCCGGGAGCTGTAGGCTTTGTGGCTCTCTGAACCCTAACCCTAACCCTAATTCTAATGGGAGCTTAGATTTTCGGCTGAGGAAATCAGGTGCATGGGTGGCGCGGATGAGAAAGGTGTGGAGGGAGCACTGTGGGTGCCATGCCGTGCTCCCCTTGGCGTGCCTTTTGCAGCGCCAGTGTCCCGGGAGCTGTAGGCTTTGTGGCTCTCTGAACCCTAACCCTAACCCTAATTCTAATGGGAGCTTAGATTTTCGGCTGAGGAAATCAGGTGCATGGGCGGTACGGATGAGAAAGGTGTGGAGGGAGCAGTGTGGGTGCAGTGCCGTGCTCCCCTTGGCGTGCCTTTTGCAGCGCCAGTGTCCCGGGAGCTGTAGGCTTTGTGGCTCTCTGAACCCTAACCCTAACCCTAATTCTAATGGGAGCTTAGATTTTCGGCTGAGGAAATCAGGTGCATGGGCGGCGCGGATGACAAAGGTGTGGAGGGAGCAGTGTTGGTGCCGTGCCGTGCTCCCCTTGGCGTGCCTTTTGCAGTGCCAGTGTCCCGGGAGCTGTAGGCTTTGTGGCTCTCTGAACCCTAACCCTAACCCTAATTCTAATGGGAGCTTAGATTTTCGGCTGAGGAAATCAGGTGCATGGGTGGCGCGGATGACAAAGGTGTGGAGGGAGCACTGTGGGTGCCATGCCGTGCTCCCCTTGGCGTGCCTTTTGCAGCGCCAGTGTCCCGGGAGCTGTAGGCTTTGTGGCTCTCCGAACCCTAACCCTAACCCTAATTCTAATGGGAGCTTAGATTTTCGGCTGAGGTCCGCAGGTGCATGGGCGGTGCGGATGAGAACGGTGTGGAGGGAGCACTGTGGGTGCCGTGCCGTGCTCTCCTTGGCGTGCCTTTTGCAGCGCCAGTGTCCCGGGAGCTGTAGGCTTTGTGGCTCTCTGAACCCTAACCCTAACCCTAATTCTAATGGGAGCTTAGATTTTCGGCTGAGGAAATCAGGTGCATGGGCGGCGCGGATGACAAAGGTGTGGAGGGAGCAGTGTGGGTGCAGTGCCGTGCTCCCCTTGGCGTGCCTTTTGCAGCGCCAGTGTCCCGGGAGCTGTAGGCTTTGTGGCTCTCTGAACCCTAACCCTAACCCTAATTGTAATGGGAGCTTAGATTTTTGGCTGAGGTCCGCAGCTGCATGGGCGGTGCGGATGAGAACGGTGTGGAGGGAGCACTGTCGGTGCCGTGCCGTGCTCCCCTTGGCGTGCCTTTTGCAGCGCCAGTGTCCCGGGAGCTGTAGGCTTTGTGGCTCTCTGAACCCTAACCCTAACCCTAATTCTAATGGGAGCTTAGATTTTCGGCTGAGGAAATCAGGTGCATGGGCGGTACGGATGAGAAAGGTGTGGAGGGAGCACTGTGGGTGCCGTGCCGTGCTCCTCTTGGCGTGCCTTTTGCAGCGCCAGTGTCCCGGGAGCTGTAGGCTTTGTGGCTCTCTGAACCCTAACCCTAACCCTAATTGTAATGGGAGCTTAGATTTTCGGCTCAGGTCCGCAGGTGCATGGGCGGTGCGGATGAGAACGGTGTGGAGGGAGCAGTGTGGGTGCAGTGCCGTGCTCCCCTTGGCGTGCCTTTTGCAGCGCCAGTGTCCCGGGAGCTGTAGGCTTTGTGGCTCTCTGAACCCTAACCCTAACCCTAATTCTAATGGGAGCTTAGATTTTCGGCTGAGGAAATCAGGTGCATGGGTGGCGCGGATGACAAAGGTGTGGAGGGAGCACTGTGGGTGCCATGCCGTGCTCCCCTTGGCGTGCCTTTTGCAGCGCCAGTGTCCCGGGAGCTGTAGGCTTTGTGGCTCTCCGAACCCTAACCCTAACCCTAATTCTAATGGGAGCTTAGATTTTCGGCTGAGGTCCGCAGGTGCATGGGCGGTGCGGATGAGAACGGTGTGGAGGGAGCACTGTGGGTGCCGTGCCGTGCTCCCCTTGGCGTGCCTTTTGCAGCGCCAGTGTCCCGGGAGCTGTAGGCTTTGTGGCTCTCTGAACCCTAACCCTAACCCTAATTCTAATGGGAGCTTAGATTTTCGGCTGAGGAAATCAGGTGCATGGGCGGCGCGGATGACAAAGGTGTGGAGGGAGCAGTGTTGGTGCCGTGCCGTGCTCCCCTTGGCGTGCCTTTTGCAGTGCCAGTGTCCCGGGAGCTGTAGGCTTTGTGGCTCTCTGAACCCTAACCCTAACCCTAATTCTAATGGGAGCTTAGATTTTCGGCTGAGGAAATCAGGTGCATGGGTGGCGCGGATGACAAAGGTGTGGAGGGAGCACTGTGGGTGCCATGCCGTGCTCCCCTTGGCGTGCCTTTTGCAGCGCCAGTGTCCCGGGAGCTGTAGGCTTTGTGGCTCTCCGAACCCTAACCCTAACCCTAATTCTAATGGGAGCTTAGATTTTCGGCTGAGGTCCGCAGGTGCATGGGCGGTGCGGATGAGAACGGTGTGGACGGAGCACTGTGGGTGCCGTGCCGTGCTCTCCTTGGCGTGCCTTTTGCAGCGCCAGTGTCCCGGGAGCTGTAGGCTTTGTGGCTCTCTGAACCCTAACCCTAACCCTAATTCTAATGGGAGCTTAGATTTTCGGCTGAGGAAATCAGGTGCATGGGCGGCGCGGATGACAAAGGTGTGGAGGGAGCAGTGTGGGTGCAGTGCCGTGCTCCCCTTGGCGTGCCTTTTGCAGCGCCAGTGTCCCGGGAGCTGTAGGCTTTGTGGCTCTCTGAACCCTAACCCTAACCCTAATTGTAATGGGAGCTTAGATTTTTGGCTGAGGTCCGCAGCTGCATGGGCGGTGCGGATGAGAACGGTGTGGAGGGAGCACTGTCGGTGCCGTGCCGTGCTCCCCTTGGCGTGCCTTTTGCAGCGCCAGTGTCCCGGGAGCTGTAGGCTTTGTGGCTCTCTGAACCCTAACCCTAACCCTAATTCTAATGGGAGCTTAGATTTTCGGCTGAGGAAATCAGGTGCATGGGCGGTACGGATGAGAAAGGTGTGGAGGGAGCACTGTGGGTGCCGTGCCGTGCTCCTCTTGGCGTGCCTTTTGCAGCGCCAGTGTCCCGGGAGCTGTAGGCTTTGTGGCTCTCTGAACCCTAACCCTAACCCTAATTGTAATGGGAGCTTAGATTTTCGGCTGAGGAAATCAGGTGCATGGGTGGCGCGGATGAGAAAGGTGTGGAGGGAGCAGTGTTGGTGCCGTGCCGTGCTCCCCTTGGCGTGCCTTTTGCAGCGCCAGTGTCCCGGGAGCTGTAGGCTTTGTGGCTCTCTGAACCCTAACCCTAACCCTAATTCTAATGGGAGCTTAGATTTTCGGCTGAGGAAATCAGGTGCATGGGTGGCGCGGATGACAAAGGTGTGGAGGGAGCACTGTGGGTGCCATGCCGTGCTCCCCTTGGCGTGCCTTTTGCAGCGCCAGTGTCCCGGGAGCTGTAGGCTTTGTGGCTCTCCGAACCCTAACCCTAACCCTAATTCTAATGGGAGCTTAGATTTTCGGCTGAGGTCCGCAGGTGCATGGGCGGTGCGGATGAGAACGGTGTGGAGGGAGCACTGTGGGTGCCGTGCCGTGCTCTCCTTGGCGTGCCTTTTGCAGCGCCAGTGTCCCGGGAGCTGTAGGCTTTGTGGCTCTCTGAACCCTAACCCTAACCCTAATTCTAATGGGAGCTTAGATTTTCGGCTGAGGAAATCAGGTGCATGGGCGGCGCGGATGACAAAGGTGTGGAGGGAGCAGTGTGGGTGCAGTGCCGTGCTCCCCTTGGCGTGCCTTTTGCAGCGCCAGTGTCCCGGGAGCTGTAGGCTTTGTGGCTCTCTGAACCCTAACCCTAACCCTAATTCTAATGGGAGCTTAGATTTTCGGCTGAGGCAATCAGGTGCATGGGTGGCGCGGATGACAAAGGTGTGGAGGGAGCACTGTGGGTGCCGTGCCGTGCTCCCCTTGGCGTGCCTTTTGCAGCGCCAGTGTCCCGGGAGCTGTAGGCTTTGTGGCTCTCTGAACCCTAACCCTAACCCTAATTCTAATGGGAGCTTAGATTTTTGGCTGAGGTCCGCAGCTGCATGGGCGGTGCGGATGAGAACGGTGTGGAGGGAGCACTGTCGGTGCCGTGCCGTGCTCCCCTTGGCGTGCCTTTTGCAGCGCCAGTGTCCCGGGAGCTGTAGGCTTTGTGGCTCTCTGAACCCTAACCCTAACCCTAATTCTAATGGGAGCTTAGATTTTCGGCTGAGGTCCGCAGGTGCATGGGCGGTGCGGATGAGAACGGTGTGGAGGGAGCACTGTGGGTGCCGTGCCGTGCTCCTCTTGGCGTGCCTTTTGCAGCGCCAGTGTCCCGGGAGCTGTAGGCTTTGTGGCTCTCTGAACCCTAACCCTAACCCTAATTCTAATGGGAGCTTAGATTTTCGGCTGAGGTCCGCAGCTGCATGGGCGGTGCGGATGAGAACGGTGTGGAGGGAGCACTGTGGGTGCCGTGCCGTGCTCTCCTTGGCGTGCCTTTTGCAGCGCCAGTGTCCCGGGAGCTGTAGGCTTTGTGGCTCTCTGAACCCTAACCCTAACCCTAATTCTAATGGGAGCTTAGATTTTCGGCTGAGGAAATCAGGTGCATGGGTGGCGCGGATGACAAAGGTGTGGAGGGAGCAGTGTGGGTGCAGTGCCGTGCTCCCCTTGGCGTGCCTTTTGCAGCGCCAGTGTCCCGGGAGCTGTAGGCTTTGTGGCTCTCTGAACCCTAACCCTAACCCTAATTCTAATGGGAGCTTAGATTTTTGGCTGAGGTCCGCAGCTGCATGGGCGGTGCGGATGAGAACGGTGTGGAGGGAGCACTGTCGGTGCCGTGCCGTGCTCCCCTTGGCGTGCCTTTTGCAGCGCCAGTGTCCCGGGAGCTGTAGGCTTTGTGGCTCTCTGAACCCTAACCCTAACCCTAATTCTAATGGGAGCTTAGATTTTCGGCTGAGGAAATCAGGTGCATGGGCGGTACGGATGAGAAAGGTGTGGAGGGAGCACTGTGGGTGCCGTGCCGTGCTCCTCTTGGCGTGCCTTTTGCAGCGCCAGTGTCCCGGGAGCTGTAGGCTTTGTGGCTCTCTGAACCCTAACCCTAACCCTAATTGTAATGGGAGCTTAGATTTTCGGCTGAGGTCCGCAGCTGCATGGGCGGTGCGGATGAGAACGGTGTGGAGGGAGCACTGTGGGTGCCGTGCCGTGCTCCCCTTGGCGTGCCTTTTGCAGCGCCAGTGTCCCGGGAGCTGTAGGCTTTGTGGCTCTCTGAACCCTAACCCTAACCCTAATTCTAATGGGAGCTTAGATTTTCGGCTGAGGAAATCAGGTGCATGGGTGGCGCGGATGACAAAGGTGTGGAGGGAGCACTGTGGGTGCCGTGCCGTGCTCCCCTTGGCGTGCCTTTTGCAGCGCCAGTGTCCCGGGAGCTGTAGGCTTTGTGGCTCTCCGAACCCTAACCCTAACCCTAATTCTAATGGGAGCTTAGATTTTCGGCTGAGGTCCGCAGGTGCATGGGCGGTGCGGATGAGAACGGTGTGGAGGGAGCACTGTGGGTGCAGTGCCGTGCTCCACTTGGCGTGCCTTTTGCAGCGCCAGTGTCCCGGGAGCTGTAGGCCTTGTGGTTCTCTGAACCCTAACCCTAACCCTACCCCCCCCCACAGCCCCCCCCCCCCGCTCCGGCTGCGGCCCTCCGGTGCCCCCTGGGGCCCCCCCGGATGAGAAAGGTGTGGAGGGAGCACCATGGCTGCAGTGCCGTGCTCCCCTTGGCGTGCCTTTTGCAGCGCCAGTGTCCCGGGAGCTGTAGGCTTTGTGGCTCTCTGAACCCTAACCCTAACCCTAATTGCAATGGGAGCTTAGATTTTCGGCTGAGGAAATCAGGTGCATGGGCAGCGCGGATGAGAACGGTGTGGAGGGAGCACCGTGGGTGCCGTGCCGTGTCGTGCTCCCCTTGGCGTGCCTTTTGCAGTGCCAGTGTCCCGGGAGCTGTAGGCTTTGTGGCTCTCTGAACCCTAACCCTAACCCTAATTCTAATGGGAGCTTAGATTTTCGGCTGAGGAAATCAGGTGCATGGGTGGCGCGGATGACAAAGGTGTGGAGGGAGCACTGTGGGTGCCATGCCGTGCTCCCCTTGGCGTGCCTTTTGCAGCGCCAGTGTCCCGGGAGCTGTAGGCTTTGTGGCTCTCTGAACCCTAACCCTAACCCTAATTCTAATGGGAGCTTAGATTTTCGGCTGAGGAAATCAGGTGCATGGGCGGTACGGATGACAAAGGTGTGGAGGGAGCAGTGTGGGTGCAGTGCCGTGCTCCCCTTGGCGTGCCTTTTGCAGTGCCAGTGTCCCGGGAGCTGTAGGCTTTGTGGCTCTCTGAACCCTAACCCTAACCCTAATTGTAATGGGAGCTTAGATTTTCGGCTGAGGAAATCAGGTGCATGGGCGGTGCGGATGAGAACGGTGTGGAGGGAGCACTGTGGGTGCCGTGCCGTGCTCCCCTTGGCGTGCCTTTTGCAGCGCCAGTGTCCCGGGAGCTGTAGGCTTTGTGGCTCTCTGAACCCTAACCCTAACCCTAATTCTAATGGGAGCTTAGATTTTCGGCTGAGGAAATCAGGTGCATGGGTGGCGCGGATGACAAAGGTGTGGAGGGAGCACTGTGGGTGCCGTGCCGTGCTCCCCTTGGCGTGCCTTTTGCAGCGCCAGTGTCCCGGGACCTGTAGGCCTTGTGGTTCTCTGAACCCTAACCCTAACCCTAATTCTAATGGGAGCTTAGATTTTCGGCGGAGGAAATCAGGTGCATGGGTGGCCCGGATGAGAAAGGTGTGGAGGGAGCACCATGGCTGCAGTGCCGTGCTCCCCTTGGCGTGCCTTTTGCAGCGCCAGTGTCCCGGGAGCTGTAGGCTTTGTGGCTCTCTGAACCCTAACCCTAACCCTAATTCTAATGGGAGCTTAGATTTTCGGCTGAGGAAATCAGGTGCATGGGTGGCGCGGATGGGAAAGGTGTGGAGGGAGCACTGTGGGTGCCGTGCCGTGCTCCCCTTGGCGTGCCTTTTGCAGTGCCAGTGTCCCGGGAGCTGTAGGCTTTGTGGCTCTCTGAACCCTAACCCTAACCCTAATTGTAATGGGAGCTTAGATTTTCGGCTGAGGCAATCAGGTGCATGGGTGGGGCGGATGACAAAGGTGTGGAGGGAGCACTGTGGGTGCCGTGCCGTGCTCCCCTTGGCGTGCCTTTTGCAGTGCCAGTGTCCCGGGAGCTGTAGGCTTTGTGGCTCTCTGAACCCTAACCCTAACCCTAATTGTAATGGGAGTTTAGATTTTCGGCTGAGGCAATCAGGTGCATGGGTGGCGCGGATGACAAAGGTGTGGAGGGAGCACTGTGGGTGCCGTGCCGTGCTCCCCTTGGCGTGCCTTTTGCAGTGCCAGTGTCCCGGGAGCTGTAGGCTTTGTGGCTCTCTGAACCCTAACCCTAAGCCTAATTCTAATGGGAGCTTAGATTTTCGGCTCAGGTCCGCAGGTGCATGGGCGGTGCGGATGAGAAAGGTGTGGAGGGAGCACTGTGGGTGCCGTGCTGTGCTCCCCTTGGCGTGCCTTTTGCAGCGCCAGTGTCCCGGGAGCTGTAGGCTTTGTGGCTCTCTGAACCCTAACCCTAACCCTAATTCTAATGGGAGCTTAGATTTTCGGCTGAGGAAATCAGGTGCATGGGCGGCGCGGATGACAAAGGTGTGGAGGGAGCACTGTGGGTGCCGTGCCGTGCTCCCATTGGCGTGCCTTTTGCAGCGCCAGTGTCCCGGGAGCTGTAGGCTTTGTGGCTCTCTGAACCCTAACCCTAACCCTAATTCTAATGGGAGCTTAGATTTTCGGCTGAGGTCCGCAGGTGCATGGGCGGTGCGGATGACATAGGTGTGGAGGGAGCACTGTGGGTGCCGTGCCGCGCTCCCCTTGGCGTGCCTTTTGCAGCGCCAGTGTCCCGGGAGCTGTAGGCTTTGTGGCTCTCTGAACCCTAACCCTAACCCTAATTCTAATGGGAGCTTAGATTTTCGGCTGAGGAAATCAGGTGCATGGGTGGCGCGGATGGGAAAGGTGTGGAGGGAGCACTGTGGGTGCAGTGCCGTGCTCCCCTTGGCGTGCCTTTTGCAGCGCCAGTGTCCCGGGAGCTGTAGGCTTTGTGGCTCTCTGAACCCTAACCCTAACCCTAATTCTAATGGGAGCTTAGATTTTCGGCTGAGGAAATCAGGTGCATGGGTGGCGCGGATGGGAAAGGTGTGGAGGGAGCACTGTGGGTGCCGTGCCGTGCTCCCCTTGGCGTGCCTTTTGCAGTGCCAGTGTCCCGGGAGCTGTAGGCTTTGTGGCTCTCTGAACCCTAACCCTAACCCTAATTCTAATGGGAGCTTAAATTTTCAGCTGAGGAAATCAGGTGCATGGGTGGCGCGGATGAGAACGGTGTTGTCGTGGTTTAACCCCAGCCAGCAACTCAGCACCACGCAGCCGCTCGCTCACTCCCCCCCAGTGGGATGGGGGAGAGAATCAGAAGGGCAAAAGGGAAAAAACTCGTGGGTTGAGATAAGAACAGTTTAATAATTGAAGTAAAATAAATTAGAACAGTTAAATAGGCAAAGCAAAAACCGTGCACACAAACAAAACAGAACAAGGAATTCATTCACTACTTCCCATCGGCAGGCAGGTGTTCAGCCATCCCCAGGAAAGCAGGGCTCCATCACGCGTAACGGTTACTTGGGAAGACAAACGCCATCATGCCCAATGTCCCCCCCTTCCTTCTTCTTCCCCCAGCTTATATATACTGAGCATGATGTCATATGGTATGGAATAGCCCTTGGGCCAGTCTGGGTCAGCACTCCCCCTGGCTGTGCCCCCTCCCAGCTTTTTGTGCACCCGGCAGAGCATGGGCAGTTGAAAAGTCCTTTACCACTGTGAGCGCCACTTAGCAACTACTTAGCAAGAACAAAACGTCAGTGTATCCTCGACATTGTTCTCATCCTAAACCTGAAACACAGCCCCATACCGGCTACCAAGATGAAAATTAACTCTATCCCAGCTGAAACCAGGACAGTATCCACCCCTTATTCCATACCATTTACATCATGCTCAGGTCCCACATTATCCAATACATCCTCTTTAACCACCACCCCTGTTGTCCCAAAAATGTCCATTGAGCTCGTTTAGTCCATGACTTTGGGCTCCATCTGTGATAGTGGTCACTCAGGACAGGAGAGGTGGTGTGTTGCGTTGAGTTCTTGGGCACCAAAGCCAGCTCAGGTCAGGTCACTGCTGCACTTGCACTGCTTCTTGTAAGGCTTCTCCTCCATTGGTTCAGGTGGTTCCTGCTATGGTAGTTCCTATAACATGCAACTCAGATCATGGGTTACACCAATTTAAAGGTATTTCCATCACAATCTCCACCCCTGGCCCCTTTGGGCTAGGTTTAACATTGCAATGAACTCCTCCCCTTACTCCTAGCCTGGCTAGCAACAAGGGGTTTCTGCTATAGTAATTCCCATAACATGCAACTCAAATCCCGGGTCACAACAATTTAAAGGTATTTCCATTACAGTCTCCACCCCTGGCCCCTTTGGGCCAGGTTATAGGGTTTAACACTGCAATGGAGTCCTCCCCTTGCCCCTGCTCCGGCGTGGGGTCCCTCCGACAGCACAGTCCATGAACTTCTCTAATGTGAGTCCTTCCCACGGGCTGCAGTTCTTCACTAACTGCTCCAGCGTGGGTCCCCCACAGGGTCACAAGTCCTGCCAGCAAACCTGCTCCAGCGTGGGCTCTTCTCTCCACGGGTCCACAGGTCCTTCCAGGAGCCTGCTCCAGCACAGGCTTCCCACGGGGTCACAGCCTCCTTCGGGCATCCACCTGCTCCAGCATGGGGTCCTCCATGGGCTGCAGGTGGATCTCTGCTCCACTTTTAACCTCCATGGGCTGCTCTGACATGGGATTATCCACGTCCACAGACGCTTTGGGGTGTCATGCTCCCGCAGGAACTCGTCCACAGGTCACAGTCCCTTCGACTCGAGTTGACACTGGAGTTCCAGCCTGTCCAGTAAAGCAGCACAGAAAAACAGCGATGCCCTGGCCATCTGCCAGCCCGGGTACGTGGCCATTGCTGTTATCAAAATGTTCCCAGGCACAACACAGTAAGATGACTCTAACATACAGTAAGGCAAGCAAGCCCCGTGGCAAGCACAGAAGCCTGCCGATTAACAGCTAAACAGCAATAACAGCTATAAATTCGATCTAGCGCATTCCAATTAAATCTGTTGTTATCTCGAACCCTTCGAGCCCCACGTTGGGCGCCAAAAGGACTGTCGTGGTTTAACCCCAGCCAGCAACTCAGCACCACGCAGCCGCTCGCTCACTCCCCCCCAGTGGGATGGGGGAGAGAATCAGAAGGGCAAAAGGGAGAAAACTCGTGGGTTGAGATAAGAACAGTTTAATAATTGAAGTAAAATAAATTAGAACAGTTAAATAGGCAAAGCAAAAACCGTGCACGCAAACAAAACAGAACAAGGAATTCATTCACTACTTCCCATCGGCAGGCAGGTGTTCAGCCATCCCCAGGAAAGCAGGGCTCCATCACGCGTAACGGTTACTTGGGAAGACAAACGCCATCACGCCCAATGTCCCCCCCTTCCTTCTTCTACCCCCAGCTTATATATACTGAGCATGATGTCATATGGTATGGAATAGCCCTTGGGCCAGTCTGGGTCAGCACTCCCCCTGGCTGTGCCCCCTCCCAGCTTCTTGTGCACCCGGCAGAGCATGGGCAGTTGAAAAGTCCTTTACCACTGTGAGCGCCACTTAGCAACTACTTAGCAAGAACAAAACGTCAGTGTATCCTCGACATTGTTCTCATCCTAAACCCGAAACACAGCCCCATACCGGCTACCAAGATGAAAATTAACTCTATCCCAGCTGAAACCAGGACAGGTGTGGAGGGAGCACTGTGGGTGCCGTGCCGTGCTCCCCTTGGCGTGCCTTTTGCAGCGCCAGTGTCCCGGGAGCTGTAGGCTTTGTGGCTCTCTGAACCCTAACCCTAACCCTAATTCTAATGGGAGCTTAGATTTTCGGCTGAGGAAATCAGGTGCATGGGCGGCGCGGATGACAAAGGTGTGGAGGGAGCAGTGTTGGTGCCGTGCCGTGCTCCCCTTGGCGTGCCTTTTGCAGCGCCAGTGTCCCGGGAGCTGTAGGCTTTGTGGCTCTCTGAACCCTAACCCTAACCCTAATTGTAATGGGAGCTTAGATTTTCGGCTGAGGTCCGCAGGTGCATGGGCGGTGCGGATGACATAGGTGTGGAGGGAGCACTGTGGGTGCCGTGCCGCGCTCCCCTTGGCGTGCCTTTTGCAGCGCCAGTGTCCCGGGAGCTGTAGGCTTTGTGGCTCTCTGAACCCTAACCCTAACCCTAATTCTAATGGGAGCTTAGATTTTCGGCTGAGGAAATCAGGTGCATGGGTGGCGCGGATGAGAAAGGTGTGGAGGGAGCACTGTGGGTGCCGTGCCGTGCTCCCCTTGGCGTGCCTTTTGCAGCGCCAGTGTCCCGGGAGCTGTAGGCTTTGTGGCTCTCTGAACCCTAACCCTAACCCTAATTCTAATGGGAGCTTAGATTTTCGGCTGAGGAAATCAGGTGCATGGGTGGCGCGGATGACAAAGGTGTGGAGGGAGCAGTGTGGGTGCAGTGCCGTGCTCCCCTTGGCGTGCCTTTTGCAGCGCCAGTGTCCCGGGAGCTGTAGGCTTTGTGGCTCTCCGAACCCTAACCCTAACCCTAATTCTAATGGGAGCTTAGATTTTCGGCTGAGGTCCGCAGGTGCATGGGCGGTGCGGATGAGAACGGTGTGGAGGGAGCACTGTGGGTGCCGTGCCGTGCTCCCCTTGGCGTGCCTTTTGCAGTGCCAGTGTCCCGGGAGCTGTAGGCTTTGTGGCTCTCTGAACCCTAACCCTAACCCTAATTCTAATGGGAGCTTAGATTTTCGGCTGAGGAAATCAGGTGCATGGGCGGCGCGGATGACAAAGGTGTGGAGGGAGCAGTGTGGGTGCCGTGCCGTGCTCCCCTTGGCGTGCCTTTTGCAGCGCCAGTGTCCCGGGAGCTGTAGGCTTTGTGGCTCTCTGAACCCTAACCCTAACCCTAATTCTAATGGGAGCTTAGATTTTTGGCTGAGGTCCGCAGCTGCATGGGCGGTGCGGATGAGAACGGTGTGGAGGGAGCACTGTCGGTGCCGTGCCGTGCTCCCCTTGGCGTGCCTTTTGCAGCGCCAGTGTCCCGGGAGCTGTAGGCTTTGTGGCTCTCTGAACCCTAACCCTAACCCTAATTCTAATGGGAGCTTAGATTTTCGGCTGAGGAAATCAGGTGCATGGGTGGCGCGGATGGGAAAGGTGTGGAGGGAGCACTGTGGGTGCCGTGCCGTGCTCCTCTTGGCGTGCCTTTTGCAGCGCCAGTGTCCCGGGAGCTGTAGGCTTTGTGGCTCTCCGAACCCTAACCCTAACCCTAATTCTAATGGGAGCTTAGATTTTCGGCTGAGGTCCGCAGGTGCATGGGCGGTGCGGATGAGAACGGTGTGGAGGGAGCAGTGTGGGTGCAGTGCCGTGCTCCCCTTGGCGTGCCTTTTGCAGCGCCAGTGTCCCGGGAGCTGTAGGCTTTGTGGCTCTCTGAACCCTAACCCTAACCCTAATTCTAATGGGAGCTTAGATTTTCGGCTGAGGAAATCAGGTGCATGGGTGGCGCGGATGACAAAGGTGTGGAGGGAGCACTGTGGGTGCCATGCCGTGCTCCCCTTGGCGTGCCTTTTGCAGCGCCAGTGTCCCGGGAGCTGTAGGCTTTGTGGCTCTCTGAACCCTAACCCTAACCCTAATTCTAATGGGAGCTTAGATTTTCGGCTGAGGAAATCAGGTGCATGGGCGGTACGGATGAGAAAGGTGTGGAGGGAGCACTGTGGGTGCCGTGCCGTGCTCCCCTTGGCGTGCCTTTTGCAGCGCCAGTGTCCCGGGAGCTGTAGGCTTTGTGGCTCTCTGAACCCTAACCCTAACCCTAATTCTAATGGGAGCTTAGATTTTCGGCTGAGGAAATCAGGTGCATGGGCGGTACGGATGAGAAAGGTGTGGAGGGAGCACTGTGGGTGCCGTGCCGTGCTCCCCTTGGCGTGCCTTTTGCAGCGCCAGTGTCCCGGGAGCTGTAGGCTTTGTGGCTCTCTGAACCCTAACCCTAACCCTAATTCTAATGGGAGCTTAGATTTTCGGCTGAGGAAATCAGGTGCATGGGTGGCGCGGATGGGAAAGGTGTGGAGGGAGCACTGTGGGTGCCGTGCCGTGCTCCCCTTGGCGTGCCTTTTGCAGCGCCAGTGTCCCGGGAGCTGTAGGCTTTGTGGCTCTCCGAACCCTAACCCTAACCCTAATTCTAATGGGAGCTTAGATTTTCGGCTGAGGTCCGCAGGTGCATGGGCGGTGCGGATGAGAACGGTGTGGAGGGAGCACTGTGGGTGCAGTGCCGTGCTCCCCTTGGCGTGCCTTTTGCAGCGCCAGTGTCCCGGGAGCTGTAGGCCTTGTGGTTCTCTGAACCCTAACCCTAACCCTAATTCTAATGGGAGCTTAGATTTTCGGCGGAGGAAATCAGGTGCATGCGTGGCGCGGATGACAAAGGTGTGGAGGGAGCACCATGGCTGCAGTGCCGTGCTCCCCTTGGCGTGCCTTTTGCAGCGCCAGTGTCCCGGGAGCTGTAGGCTTTGTGGCTCTCTGAACCCTAACCCTAACCCTAATTGCAATGGGAGCTTAGATTTTCGGCTGAGGAAATCAGGTGCATGGGCAGCGCGGATGAGAACGGTGTGGAGGGAGCACCGTGGGTGCCGTGCCGTGTCGTGCTCCCCTTGGCGTGCCTTTTGCAGCGCCAGTGTCCCGGGAGCTGTAGGCTTTGTGGCTCTCTGAACCCTAACCCTAACCCTAATTCTAATGGGAGCTTAGATTTTCGGCTGAGGAAATCAGGTGCATGGGTGGCGCGGATGACAAAGGTGTGGAGGGAGCACTGTGGGTGCCGTGCCGTGCTCCCCTTGGCGTGCCTTTTGCAGTGCCAGTGTCCCGGGAGCTGTAGGCTTTGTGGCTCTCTGAACCCTAACCCTAACCCTAATTCTAATGGGAGCTTAGATTTTCGGCTGAGGCAATCAGGTGCATGGGTGGCGCGGATGACAAAGGTGTGGAGGGAGCACTGTGGGTGCCGTGCCGTGCTCCCCTTGGCGTGCCTTTTGCAGTGCCAGTGTCCCGGGAGCTGTAGGCTTTGTGGCTCTCTGAACCCTAACCCTAAGCCTAATTGCAATGGGAGCTTAGATTTTCGGCTCAGGTCCGCAGGTGCATGGGCGGTGCGGATGAGAAAGGTGTGGAGGGAGCACTGTGGGTGCCGTGCTGTGCTCCCCTTGGCGTGCCTTTTGCAGCGCCAGTGTCCCGGGAGCTGTAGGCTTTGTGGCTCTCTGAACCCTAACCCTAACCCTAATTCTAATGGGAGCTTAGATTTTCGGCTGAGGAAATCAGGTGCATGGGCGGCGCGGATGACAAAGGTGTGGAGGGAGCAGTGTGGGTGCCGTGCCGTGCTCCCATTGGCGTGCCTTTTGCAGCGCCAGTGTCCCGGGAGCTGTAGGCTTTGTGGCTCTCTGAACCCTAACCCTAACCCTAATTGTAATGGGAGCTTAGATTTTCGGCTGAGGTCCGCAGGTGCATGGGCGTTGCGGATGACATAGGTGTGGAGGGAGCACTGTGGGTGCCGTGCCGCGCTCCCCTTGGCGTGCCTTTTGCAGCGCCAGTGTCCCGGGAGCTGTAGGCTTTGTGGCTCTCTGAACCCTAACCCTAACCCTAATTCTAATGGGAGCTTAGATTTTCGGCTCAGGTCCGCAGCTGCATGGGCGGTGCGGATGAGAACGGTGTGGAGGGAGCAGTGTTGGTGCAGTGCCGTGCTCCCCTTGGCGTGCCTTTTGCAGCGCCAGTGTCCCGGGAGCTGTAGGCTTTGTGGCTCTCTGAACCCTAACCCTAACCCTAATTCTAATGGGAGCTTAGATTTTCGGCTGAGGCAATCAGGTGCATGGGTGGCGCGGATGACAAAGGTGTGGAGGGAGCACTGTGGGTGCAGTGCCGTGCTCCCCTTGGCGTGCCTTTTGCAGCGCCAGTGTCCCGGGAGCTGTAGGCTTTGTGGCTCTCTGAACCCTAACCCTAACCCTAATTGCAATGGGAGCTTAGATTTTCGGCTGAGGAAATCAGGTGCATGGGCGGTACGGATGAGAAAGGTGTGGAGGGAGCACTGTGGGTGCCGTGCCGTGCTCCCCTTGGCGTGCCTTTTGCAGCGCCAGTGTCCCGGGAGCTGTAGGCTTTGTGGCTCTCCGAACCCTAACCCTAACCCTAATTCTAATGGGAGCTTAGATTTTCGGCTGAGGTCCGCAGGTGCATGGGCGGTGCGGATGAGAACGGTGTGGAGGGAGCACTGTGGGTGCCGTGCCATGCTCCCCTTGGCGTGCCTTTTGCAGCGCCAGTGTCCCGGGAGCTGTAGGCTTTGTGCCTCTCTGAACCTTAACCCTAACCCTAATTCTAATGGGAGCTTAGATTTTCGGCTCAGGTCCGCAGCTGCATGGGCGGTGCGGATGAGAACGGTGTGGAGGGAGCACCGTGGGTGCCGTGCCGTGTCGTGCTCCCCTTGGCGTGCCTTTTGCAGCGCCAGTGTCCCGGGAGCTGTAGGCTTTGTGGCTCTCTGAACCCTAACCCTAACCCTAATTCTAATGGGAGCTTAGATTTTCGGCTGAGGCAATCAGGTGCATGGGTGGCGCGGATGACAAAGGTGTGGAGGGAGCACTGTGGGTGCCATGCCGTGCTCCCCTTGGCGTGCCTTTTGCAGCGCCAGTGTCCCGGGAGCTGTAGGCTTTGTGGCTCTCCGAACCCTAACCCTAACCCTAATTCTAATGGGAGCTTAGATTTTCGGCTGAGGTCCGCAGGTGCATGGGCGGTGCGGATGAGAACGGTGTGGAGAGAGCAGTGTGGGTGCAGTGCCGTGCTCCCCTTGGCGTGCCTTTTGCAGCGCCAGTGTCCCGGGAGCTGTAGGCTTTGTGGCTCTCTGAACCCTAACCCTAACCCTAATTGTAATGGGAGCTTAGATTTTCGGCTGAGGAAATCAGGTGCATGGGCAGCGCGGATGAGAACAGTGTGGAGGGAGCACCGTGGGTGCCGTGCCGTGTCGTGCTCCCCTTGGCGTGCCTTTTGCAGCGCCAGTGTCCCGGGAGCTGTAGGCTTTGTGGCTCTCTGAACCCTAACCCTAACCCTAATTCTAATGGGAGCTTAGATTTTCGGCTGAGGAAATCAGGTGCATGGGTGGCGCGGATGAGAAAGGTGTGGAGGGAGCACTGTGGGTGCCGTGCCGTGCTCCCCTTGGCGTGCCTTTTGCAGCGCCAGTGTCCCGGGAGCTGTAGGCCTTGTGGCTCTCTGAACCCTAACCCTAACCCTAATTCTAATGGGAGCTTAGATTTTCGGCTGAGGAAATCAGGTGCATGGGTGGCGCGGATGACAAAGGTGTGGAGGGAGCACTGTGGGTGCTGTGCCGTGCTCCCCTTGGCGTGCCTTTTGCAGTGCCAGTGTCCCGGGAGCTGTAGGCTTTGTGGCTCTCTGAACCCTAACCCTAACCCTAATTCTAATGGGAGCTTAGATTTTCGGCTGAGGAAATCAGGTGCATGGGCGGCGCGGATGACAAAGGTGTGGAGGGAGCACTGTGGGTACCATGCCGTGCTCCCCTTGGCGTGCCTTTTGCAGTGCCCGTGTCCTGGGAGCTGTAGGCTTTGTGGCTCTCTGAACCCTAACCCTAATTCTAATGGGAGCTTAGATTTTCGGCTGAGGAAATCAGGTGCATGGGCGGTGCGGATGACATAGGTGTGGAGGGAGCACTGTGGGTGCCGTGCCGTGCTCCCCTTGGCATGCCTTTTGCAGCGCCAGTGTCCCGGGAGCTGTAGGCTTTGTGGCTCTCTGAACCCTAACCCTAACCCTAATTCTAATGGGAGCTTAGATTTTCGGCTGAGGTCCGCAGCTGCATGGGCGGTGCGGATGAGAACGGTGTGGAGGGAGCAGTGTTGGTGCAGTGCCGTGCTCCCCTTGGCGTGCCTTTTGCAGCGCCAGTGTCCCGGGAGCTGTAGGCTTTGTGGCTCTCTGAACCCTAACCCTAACCCTAATTCTAATGGGAGCTTAGATTTTCGGCAGAGGAAATCAGGTGCATGGGCGGCGCGGATGACAAATATGTGGAGGGAGCACTGTGGGTGCCGTGCCGTGCTCCCCTTGGCGTGCCTTTTGCAGCGCCAGTGTCCCGGGAGCTGTAGGCTTTGTGGCTCTCTGAACCCTAACCCTAACCCTAATTCTAATGGGAGCTTAGATTTTCGGCTGAGGAAATCAGGTGCATGGGTGGCGCGGATGGGAAAGGTGTGGAGGGAGCAGTGTTGGTGCAGTGCCGTGCTCCCCTTGGTGTGCCTTTTGCAGCGCCAGTGTCCCGGGAGCTGTAGGCTTTGTGGCTCTCTGAACCCTAACCCTAACCCTAATTGCAATGGGAGCTTAGATTTTCGGCTGAGGAAATCAGGTGCATGGGCGGTACGGATGAGAAAGGTGTGGAGGGAGCACTGTGGGTGCCGTGCCGTGCTCCCCTTGGCGTGCCTTTTGCAGCGCCAGTGTCCCGGGAGCTGTAGGCTTTGTGGCTCTCCGAACCCTAACCCTAACCCTAATTCTAATGGGAGCTTAGATTTTCGGCTGAGGTCCGCAGGTGCATGGGCGGTGCGGATGAGAACGGTGTGGAGGGAGCACTGTGGGTGCCGTGCCATGCTCCCCTTGGCGTGCCTTTTGCAGCGCCAGTGTCCCGGGAGCTGTAGGCCTTGTGCCTCTCTGAACCCTAACCCTAACCCTAATTCTAATGGGAGCTTAGATTTTCGGCTCAGGTCCGCAGCTGCATGGGCGGTGCGGATGAGAACGGTGTGGAGGGAGCACCGTGGGTGCCGTGCCGTGTCGTGCTCCCCTTGGCGTGCCTTTTGCAGCGCCAGTGTCCCGGGAGCTGTAGGCTTTGTGGCTCTCTGAACCCTAACCCTAACCCTAATTCTAATGGGAGCTTAGATTTTCGGCTGAGGCAATCAGGTGCATGGGTGGCGCGGATGACAAAGGTGTGGAGGGAGCACTGTGGGTGCCATGCCGTGCTCCCCTTGGCGTGCCTTTTGCAGCGCCAGTGTCCCGGGAGCTGTAGGCTTTGTGGCTCTCTGAACCCTAACCCTAACCCTAATTCTAATGGGAGCTTAGATTTTCGGCTGAGGTCCGCAGGTGCATGGGCGGTGCGGATGAGAACGGTGTGGAGAGAGCAGTGTGGGTGCAGTGCCGTGCTCCCCTTGGCGTGCCTTTTGCAGCGCCAGTGTCCCGGGAGCTGTAGGCTTTGTGGTTCTCTGAACCCTAACCCTAACCCTAATTCTAATGGGAGCTTAGATTTTCGGCTGAGGTCCGCAGGTGCATGGGTGGCACGGATGAGAAAGGTGTGGAGGGAGCACCATGGCTGCAGTGCCGTGCTCCCCTTGGCGTGCCTTTTGCAGCGCCAGTGTCCCGGGAGCTGTAGGCTTTGTGGCTCTCTGAACCCTAACCCTAACCCTAATTCTAATGGGAGCTTAGATTTTCGGCTGAGGAAATCAGGTGCATGGGCAGCGCGGATGAGAACGGTGTGGAGGGAGCACCGTGGGTGCCGTGCCGTGTCGTGCTCCCCTTGGCGTGCCTTTTGCAGCGCCAGTGTCCCGGGAGCTGTAGGCTTTGTGGCTCTCTGAACCCTAACCCTAATTCTAATGGGAGCTTAGATTTTCGGCTGAGGAAATCAGGTGCATGGGCGGCGCGGATGACAAAGGTGTGGAGGGAGCACTGTGGGTGCCGTGCCGTGCTCCCCTTGGCGTGCCTTTTGCAGCGCCAGTGTCCCGGGAGCTGTAGGCCTTGTGGCTCTCTGAACCCTAACCCTAACCCTAATTCTAATGGGAGCTTAGATTTTCGGCTGAGGAAATCAGGTGCATGGGTGGCGCGGATGACAAAGGTGTGGAGGGAGCACTGTGGGTGCTGTGCCGTGCTCCCCTTGGCGTGCCTTTTGCAGTGCCAGTGTCCCGGGAGCTGTAGGCTTTGTGGCTCTCTGAACCCTAACCCTAACCCTAATTGTAATGGGAGCTTAGATTTTCGGCGGAGGAAATCAGGTGCATGGGTGGCACGGATGAGAAAGGTGTGGAGGGAGCACCATGGCTGCAGTGCCGTGCTCCCCTTGGCGTGCCTTTTGCAGCGCCAGTGTCCCGGGAGCTGTAGGCTTTGTGG
Organism: Platalea leucorodia; assembly: GCF_965183815.1. Lineage (NCBI taxonomy): Eukaryota > Metazoa > Chordata > Aves > Pelecaniformes > Threskiornithidae > Platalea > Platalea leucorodia. Next base: position 85,400,615 of record NC_138823.1, on the reverse strand, counting down.
CTCTCTGAACCCTAACCCTAACCCTAATTGCAATGGGAGCTTAGATTTTCGGCTGAGGAAATCAGGTGCATGGGCAGCGCGGATGAGAACGGTGTGGAGGGAGCACCGTGGGTGCCGTGCCGTGTCGTGCTCCCCTTGGCGTGCCTTTTGCAGCGCCAGTGTCCCGGGAGCTGTAGGCTTTGTGGCTCTCTGAACCCTAACCCTAACCCTAATTCTAATGGGAGCTTAGATTTTCGGCTGAGGCAATCAGGTGCATGGGTGGGGCGGATGACAAAGGTGTGGAGGGAGCACTGTGGGTGCCGTGCCGTGCTCCCCTTGGCGTGCCTTTTGCAGTGCCAGTGTCCCGGGAGCTGTAGGCTTTGTGGCTCTCTGAACCCTAACCCTAACCCTAATTCTAATGGGAGCTTAGATTTTCGGCTGAGGCAATCAGGTGCATGGGTGGCGCGGATGACAAAGGTGTGGAGGGAGCACTGTGGGTGCCGTGCCGTGCTCCCCTTGGCGTGCCTTTTGCAGTGCCAGTGTCCCGGGAGCTGTAGGCTTTGTGGCTCTCTGAACCCTAACCCTAAGCCTAATTGCAATGGGAGCTTAGATTTTCGGCTCAGGTCCGCAGGTGCATGGGCGGTGCGGATGAGAAAGGTGTGGAGGGAGCACTGTGGGTGCCGTGCTGTGCTCCCCTTGGCGTGCCTTTTGCAGCGCCAGTGTCCCGGGAGCTGTAGGCTTTGTGGCTCTCTGAACCCTAACCCTAACCCTAATTCTAATGGGAGCTTAGATTTTCGGCTGAGGAAATCAGGTGCATGGGCGGCGCGGATGACAAAGGTGTGGAGGGAGCAGTGTGGGTGCCGTGCCGTGCTCCCATTGGCGTGCCTTTTGCAGCGCCAGTGTCCCGGGAGCTGTAGGCTTTGTGGCTCTCTGAACCCTAACCCTAACCCTAATTGTAATGGGAGCTTAGATTTTCGGCTGAGGTCCGCAGGTGCATGGGCGGTGCGGATGACATAGGTGTGGAGGGAGCACTGTGGGTGCCGTGCCGCGCTCCCCTTGGCGTGCCTTTTGCAGCGCCAGTGTCCCGGGAGCTGTAGGCTTTGTGGCTCTCTGAACCCTAACCCTAACCCTAATTCTAATGGGAGCTTAGATTTTCGGCTCAGGTCCGCAGCTGCATGGGCGGTGCGGATGAGAACGGTGTGGAGGGAGCAGTGTTGGTGCAGTGCCGTGCTCCCCTTGGCGTGCCTTTTGCAGCGCCAGTGTCCCGGGAGCTGTAGGCTTTGTGGCTCTCTGAACCCTAACCCTAACCCTAATTCTAATGGGAGCTTAGATTTTCGGCTGAGGCAATCAGGTGCATGGGTGGCGCGGATGACAAAGGTGTGGAGGGAGCACTGTGGGTGCAGTGCCGTGCTCCCCTTGGCGTGCCTTTTGCAGCGCCAGTGTCCCGGGAGCTGTAGGCTTTGTGGCTCTCTGAACCCTAACCCTAACCCTAATTGCAATGGGAGCTTAGATTTTCGGCTGAGGAAATCAGGTGCATGGGCGGTACGGATGAGAAAGGTGTGGAGGGAGCACTGTGGGTGCCGTGCCGTGCTCCCCTTGGCGTGCCTTTTGCAGCGCCAGTGTCCCGGGAGCTGTAGGCTTTGTGGCTCTCCGAACCCTAACCCTAACCCTAATTCTAATGGGAGCTTAGATTTTCGGCTGAGGTCCGCAGGTGCATGGGCGGTGCGGATGAGAACGGTGTGGAGGGAGCACTGTGGGTGCCGTGCCATGCTCCCCTTGGCGTGCCTTTTGCAGCGCCAGTGTCCCGGGAGCTGTAGGCCTTGTGCCTCTCTGAACCCTAACCCTAACCCTAATTCTAATGGGAGCTTAGATTTTCGGCTCAGGTCCGCAGCTGCATGGGCGGTGCGGATGAGAACGGTGTGGAGGGAGCACCGTGGGTGCCGTGCCGTGTCGTGCTCCCCTTGGCGTGCCTTTTGCAGCGCCAGTGTCCCGGGAGCTGTAGGCTTTGTGGCTCTCTGAACCCTAACCCTAACCCTAATTCTAATGGGAGCTTAGATTTTCGGCTGAGGCAATCAGGTGCATGGGTGGCGCGGATGACAAAGGTGTGGAGGGAGCACTGTGGGTGCCATGCCGTGCTCCCCTTGGCGTGCCTTTTGCAGCGCCAGTGTCCCGGGAGCTGTAGGCTTTGTGGCTCTCCGAACCCTAACCCTAACCCTAATTCTAATGGGAGCTTAGATTTTCGGCTGAGGTCCGCAGGTGCATGGGCGGTGCGGATGAGAACGGTGTGGAGAGAGCAGTGTGGGTGCAGTGCCGTGCTCCCCTTGGCGTGCCTTTTGCAGCGCCAGTGTCCCGGGAGCTGTAGGCCTTGTGGTTCTCTGAACCCTAACCCTAACCCTAATTCTAATGGGAGCTTAGATTTTCGGCTGAGGTCCGAAGGTGCATGGGTGGCACGGATGAGAAAGGTGTGGAGGGAGCACCATGGCTGCAGTGCCGTGCTCCCCTTGGCGTGCCTTTTGCAGCGCCAGTGTCCCGGGAGCTGTAGGCTTTGTGGCTCTCTGAACCCTAACCCTAACCCTAATTGTAATGGGAGCTTAGATTTTCGGCTGAGGAAATCAGGTGCATGGGCAGCGCGGATGAGAACAGTGTGGAGGGAGCACCGTGGGTGCCGTGCCGTGTCGTGCTCCCCTTGGCGTGCCTTTTGCAGCGCCAGTGTCCCGGGAGCTGTAGGCTTTGTGGCTCTCTGAACCCTAACCCTAACCCTAATTCTAATGGGAGCTTAGATTTTCGGCTGAGGAAATCAGGTGCATGGGTGGCGCGGATGAGAAAGGTGTGGAGGGAGCACTGTGGGTGCCGTGCCGTGCTCCCCTTGGCGTGCCTTTTGCAGCGCCAGTGTCCCGGGAGCTGTAGGCTTTGTGGCTCTCTGAACCCTAACCCTAACCCTAATTCTAATGGGAGCTTAGATTTTCGGCTGAGGAAATCAGGTGCATGGGTGGCGCGGATGACAAAGGTGTGGAGGGAGCACTGTGGGTGCTGTGCCGTGCTCCCCTTGGCGTGCCTTTTGCAGTGCCAGTGTCCCGGGAGCTGTAGGCTTTGTGGCTCTCTGAACCCTAACCCTAACCCTAATTCTAATGGGAGCTTAGATTTTCGGCTGAGGAAATCAGGTGCATGGGCGGCGCGGATGACAAAGGTGTGGAGGGAGCACTGTGGGTACCATGCCGTGCTCCCCTTGGCGTGCCTTTTGCAGTGCCCGTGTCCTGGGAGCTGTAGGCTTTGTGGCTCTCTGAACCCTAACCCTAATTCTAATGGGAGCTTAGATTTTCGGCTGAGGAAATCAGGTGCATGGGCGGTGCGGATGACATAGGTGTGGAGGGAGCACTGTGGGTGCCGTGCCGTGCTCCCCTTGGCATGCCTTTTGCAGCGCCAGTGTCCCGGGAGCTGTAGGCTTTGTGGCTCTCTGAACCCTAACCCTAACCCTAATTCTAATGGGAGCTTAGATTTTCGGCTGAGGTCCGCAGCTGCATGGGCGGTGCGGATGAGAACGGTGTGGAGGGAGCAGTGTTGGTGCAGTGCCGTGCTCCCCTTGGCGTGCCTTTTGCAGCGCCAGTGTCCCGGGAGCTGTAGGCTTTGTGGCTCTCTGAACCCTAACCCTAACCCTAATTCTAATGGGAGCTTAGATTTTCGGCTGAGGTCCGCAGGTGCATGGGCGGCGCGGATGACAAATATGTGGAGGGAGCACTGTGGGTGCCGTGCCGTGCTCCCCTTGGCGTGCCTTTTGCAGCGCCAGTGTCCCGGGAGCTGTAGGCTTTGTGGCTCTCTGAACCCTAACCCTAACCCTAATTCTAATGGGAGCTTAGATTTTCGGCTGAGGAAATCAGGTGCATGGGTGGCGCGGATGGGAAAGGTGTGGAGGGAGCAGTGTTGGTGCAGTGCCGTGCTCCCCTTGGCGTGCCTTTTGCAGCGCCAGTGTCCCGGGAGCTGTAGGCTTTGTGGCTCTCTGAACCCTAACCCTAACCCTAATTGCAATGGGAGCTTAGATTTTCGGCTGAGGAAATCAGGTGCATGGGCGGTACGGATGAGAAAGGTGTGGAGGGAGCACTGTGGGTGCCGTGCCGTGCTCCCCTTGGCGTGCCTTTTGCAGCGCCAGTGTCCCGGGAGCTGTAGGCTTTGTGGCTCTCCGAACCCTAACCCTAACCCTAATTCTAATGGGAGCTTAGATTTTCGGCTGAGGTCCGCAGGTGCATGGGCGGTGCGGATGAGAACGGTGTGGAGGGAGCACTGTGGGTGCCGTGCCATGCTCCCCTTGGCGTGCCTTTTGCAGCGCCAGTGTCCCGGGAGCTGTAGGCCTTGTGCCTCTCTGAACCCTAACCCTAACCCTAATTCTAATGGGAGCTTAGATTTTCGGCTCAGGTCCGCAGCTGCATGGGCGGTGCGGATGAGAACGGTGTGGAGGGAGCACCGTGGGTGCCGTGCCGTGTCGTGCTCCCCTTGGCGTGCCTTTTGCAGCGCCAGTGTCCCGGGAGCTGTAGGCTTTGTGGCTCTCTGAACCCTAACCCTAACCCTAATTCTAATGGGAGCTTAGATTTTCGGCTGAGGCAATCAGGTGCATGGGTGGCGCGGATGACAAAGGTGTGGAGGGAGCACTGTGGGTGCCATGCCGTGCTCCCCTTGGCGTGCCTTTTGCAGCGCCAGTGTCCCGGGAGCTGTAGGCTTTGTGGCTCTCCGAACCCTAACCCTAACCCTAATTCTAATGGGAGCTTAGATTTTCGGCTGAGGTCCGCAGGTGCATGGGCGGTGCGGATGAGAACGGTGTGGAGGGAGCAGTGTGGGTGCAGTGCCGTGCTCCCCTTGGCGTGCCTTTTGCAGCGCCAGTGTCCCGGGAGCTGTAGGCCTTGTGGTTCTCTGAACCCTAACCCTAACCCTAATTCTAATGGGAGCTTAGATTTTCGGCTGAGGTCCGCAGGTGCATGGGTGGCACGGATGAGAAAGGTGTGGAGGGAGCACCATGGCTGCAGTGCCGTGCTCCCCTTGGCGTGCCTTTTGCAGCGCCAGTGTCCCGGGAGCTGTAGGCTTTGTGGCTCTCTGAACCCTAACCCTAACCCTAATTCTAATGGGAGCTTAGATTTTCGGCTGAGGAAATCAGGTGCATGGGTGGCCCGGATGAGAACGGTGTGGAGGGAGCACCGTGGGTGCCGTGCCGTGTCGTGCTCCCTTTGGCGTGCCTTTTGCAGCGCCAGTGTCCCGGGAGCTGTAGGCTTTGTGGCTCTCTGAACCCTAACCCTAATTCTAATGGGAGCTTAGATTTTCGGCTGAGGAAATCAGGTGCATGGGCGGCGCGGATGACAAAGGTGTGGAGGGAGCACTGTGGGTGCCGTGCCGTGCTCCCCTTGGCGTGCCTTTTGCAGCGCCAGTGTCCCGGGAGCTGTAGGCCTTGTGGCTCTCTGAACCCTAACCCTAACCCTAATTCTAATGGGAGCTTAGATTTTCGGCTGAGGAAATCAGGTGCATGGGTGGCGCGGATGACAAAGGTGTGGAGGGAGCACTGTGGGTGCTGTGCCGTGCTCCCCTTGGCGTGCCTTTTGCAGTGCCAGTGTCCCGGGAGCTGTAGGCTTTGTGGCTCTCTGAACCCTAACCCTAACCCTAATTCTAATGGGAGCTTAGATTTTCGGCTGAGGAAATCAGGTGCATGGGCGGCGCGGATGACAAAGGTGTGGAGGGAGCACTGTGGGTACCATGCCGTGCTCCCCTTGGCGTGCCTTTTGCAGTGCCCGTGTCCTGGGAGCTGTAGGCTTTGTGGCTCTCTGAACCCTAACCCTAATTCTAATGGGAGCTTAGATTTTCGGCGGAGGAAATCAGGTGCATGGGCGGTGCGGATGACATAGGTGTGGAGGGAGCACTGTGGGTGCCGTGCCGTGCTCCCCTTGGCGTGCCTTTTGCAGCGCCAGTGTCCCGGGAGCTGTAGGCTTTGTGGCTCTCTGAACCCTAACCCTAACCCTAATTCTAATGGGAGCTTAGATTTTCGGCTGAGGTCCGCAGCTGCATGGGCGGTGCGGATGAGAACGGTGTGGAGGGAGCAGTGTGGGTGCAGTGCCGTGCTCCCCTTGGCGTGCCTTTTGCAGCGCCAGTGTCCCGGGAGCTGTAGGCTTTGTGGCTCTCTGAACCCTAACCCTAACCCTAATTCTAATGGGAGCTTAGATTTTCGGCAGAGGAAATCAGGTGCATGGGCGGCGCGGATGACAAATATGTGGAGGGAGCACTGTGGGTGCCGTGCCGTGCTCCCCTTGGCGTGCCTTTTGCAGCGCCAGTGTCCCGGGAGCTGTAGGCTTTGTGGCTCTCTGAACCCTAACCCTAACCCTAATTCTAATGGGAGCTTAGATTTTCGGCTGAGGAAATCAGGTGCATGGGTGGCGCGGATGACAAAGGTGTGGAGGGAGCAGTGTTGGTGCAGTGCCGTGCTCCCCTTGGCGTGCCTTTTGCAGCGCCAGTGTCCCGGGAGCTGTAGGCTTTGTGGCTCTCTGAACCCTAACCCTAACCCTAATTCTAATGGGAGCTTAGATTTTCAGCTCAGGTCCGCAGCTGCATGGGCGGTGCGGATGAGAACGGTGTGGAGGGAGCACTGTCAGTGCCGTGCCGTGCTCCCCTTGGCGTGCCTTTTGCAGCGCCAGTGTCCCGGGAGCTGTAGGCTTTGTGGCTCTCTGAACCCTAACCCTAACCGTAATTGTAATGGGAGCTTAGATTTTCGGCTGAGGAAATCAGGTGCATGGGTGGCGCGGATGGGAACGGTGTGGAGGGAGCAGTGTTGGTGCAGTGCCGTGGTCCCCTTGGCGTGCCTTTTGCAGTGCCAGTGTCCCGGGAGCTGTAGGCTTTGTGGCTCTCTGAACCCTAACCCTAACCCTAATTCTAATGGGAGCTTAGATTTTCGGCTGAGGCAATCAGGTGCATGGGTGGCGCGGATGACAAAGGTGTGGAGGGAGCACTGTGGGTGCAGTGCCGTGCTCCCCTTGGCGTGCCTTTTGCAGCGCCAGTGTCCCGGGAGCTGTAGGCTTTGTGGCTCTCCGAACCCTAACCCTAACCCTAATTCTAATGGGAGCTTAGATTTTCGGCTGAGGTCCGCAGCTGCATGGGCGGTGCGGATGAGAATGGTGTGGAGGGAGCACTGTGGGTGCAGTGCCGTGCTCCCCTTGGCGTGCCTTTTGCAGCGCCAGTGTCCCGGGAGCTGTAGGCCTTGTGGTTCTCTGAACCCTAACCCTAACCCTAATTCTAATGGGAGCTTAGATTTTCGGCGGAGGAAATCAGGTGCATGGGTGGCACGGATGAGAAAGGTGTGGAGGGAGCACCATGGCTGCAGTGCCGTGCTCCCCTTGGCGTGCCTTTTGCAGCGCCAGTGTCCCGGGAGCTGTAGGCTTTGTGGCTCTCTGAACCCTAACCCTAACCCTAATTGCAATGGGAGCTTAGATTTTCGGCTGAGGAAATCAGGTGCATGGGCAGCGCGGATGACAAAGGTGTGGAGGGAGCACTGTGGGTGCCGTGCCGTGCTCCCCTTGGCGTGCCTTTTGCAGTGCCAGTGTCCCGGGAGCTGTAGGCTTTGTGGCTCTCTGAACCCTAACCCTAATTCTAATGGGAGCTTAGATTTTCGGCTGAGGCAATCAGGTGCATGGGCGGTGCGGATGAGAACGGTGTGGAGGGAGCAGTGTTGGTGCAGTGCCGTGCTCCCCTTGGCGTGCCTTTTGCAGCGCCAGTGTCCCGGGAGCTGTAGGCTTTGTGGCTCTCTGAACCCTAACCCTAACCCTAATTCTAATGGGAGCTTAGATTTTCGGCTGAGGAAATCAGGTGCATGGGCGGTACGGATGAGAAAGGTGTGGAGGGAGCACTGTGGGTGCCGTGCCGTGCTCCCCTTGGCGTGCCTTTTGCAGCGCCAGTGTCCCGGGAGCTGTAGGCTTTGTGGCTCTCTGAACCCTAACCCTAACCCTAATTCTAATGGGAGCTTAGATTTTCGGCTGAGGAAATCAGGTGCATGGGCGGCGCGGATGACAAAGGTGTGGAGGGAGCACTGTGGGTGCCGTGCCGTGCTCCCCTTGGCGTGCCTTTTGCAGCGCCAGTGTCCCGGGAGCTGTAGGCTTTGTGGCTCTCTGAACCCTAACCCTAACCCTAATTCTAATGGGAGCTTAGATTTTCGGCTGAGGAAATCAGGTGCATGGGCGGCGCGGATGACAAAGGTGTGGAGGGAGCACTGTGGGTACCATGCCGTGCTCCCCTTGGCGTGCCTTTTGCAGTGCCCGTGTCCTGGGAGCTGTAGGCTTTGTGGCTCTCTGAACCCTAACCCTAATTCTAATGGGAGCTTAGATTTTCGGCGGAGGAAATCAGGTGCATGGGCGGTGCGGATGACATAGGTGTGGAGGGAGCACTGTGGGTGCCGTGCCGTGCTCCCCTTGGCGTGCCTTTTGCAGCGCCAGTGTCCCGGGAGCTGTAGGCTTTGTGGCTCTCTGAACCCTAACCCTAACCCTAATTCTAATGGGAGCTTAGATTTTCGGCTGAGGTCCGCAGCTGCATGGGCGGTGCGGATGAGAACGGTGTGGAGGGAGCAGTGTTGGTGCAGTGCCGTGCTCCCCTTGGCGTGCCTTTTGCAGCGCCAGTGTCCCGGGAGCTGTAGGCTTTGTGGCTCTCTGAACCCTAACCCTAACCCTAATTCTAATGGGAGCTTAGATTTTCGGCAGAGGAAATCAGGTGCATGGGCGGCGCGGATGACAAATATGTGGAGGGAGCACTGTGGGTGCCGTGCCGTGCTCCCCTTGGCGTGCCTTTTGCAGCGCCAGTGTCCCGGGAGCTGTAGGCTTTGTGGCTCTCTGAACCCTAACCCTAACCCTAATTCTAATGGGAGCTTAGATTTTCGGCTGAGGAAATCAGGTGCATGGGTGGCGCGGATGGGAAAGGTGTGGAGGGAGCAGTGTTGGTGCAGTGCCGTGCTCCCCTTGGCGTGCCTTTTGCAGCGCCAGTGTCCCGGGAGCTGTAGGCTTTGTGGCTCTCTGAACCCTAACCCTAACCCTAATTCTAATGGGAGCTTAGATTTTCAGCTCAGGTCCGCAGCTGCATGGGCGGTGCGGATGAGAACGGTGTGGAGGGAGCACTGTCAGTGCCGTGCCGTGCTCCCCTTGGCGTGCCTTTTGCAGCGCCAGTGTCCCGGGAGCTGTAGGCTTTGTGGCTCTCTGAACCCTAACCCTAACCGTAATTGTAATGGGAGCTTAGATTTTCGGCTGAGGAAATCAGGTGCATGGGTGGCGCGGATGGGAACGGTGTGGAGGGAGCAGTGTTGGTGCAGTGCCGTGGTCCCCTTGGCGTGCCTTTTGCAGCGCCAGTGTCCCGGGAGCTGTAGGCTTTGTGGCTCTCTGAACCCTAACCCTAACCCTAATTCTAATGGGAGCTTAGATTTTCGGCTGAGGCAATCAGGTGCATGGGTGGCGCGGATGACAAAGGTGTGGAGGGAGCACTGTGGGTGCAGTGCCGTGCTCCCCTTGGCGTGCCTTTTGCAGCGCCAGTGTCCCGGGAGCTGTAGGCTTTGTGGCTCTCCGAACCCTAACCCTAACCCTAATTCTAATGGGAGCTTAGATTTTCGGCTGAGGTCCGCAGCTGCATGGGCGGTGCGGATGAGAATGGTGTGGAGGGAGCACTGTGGGTGCAGTGCCGTGCTCCCCTTGGCGTGCCTTTTGCAGCGCCAGTGTCCCGGGAGCTGTAGGCCTTGTGGTTCTCTGAACCCTAACCCTAACCCTAATTCTAATGGGAGCTTAGATTTTCGGCGGAGGAAATCAGGTGCATGGGTGGCACGGATGAGAAAGGTGTGGAGGGAGCACCATGGCTGCAGTGCCGTGCTCCCCTTGGCGTGCCTTTTGCAGCGCCAGTGTCCCGGGAGCTGTAGGCTTTGTGGCTCTCTGAACCCTAACCCTAACCCTAATTGCAATGGGAGCTTAGATTTTCGGCTGAGGAAATCAGGTGCATGGGCGGCGCGGATGACAAAGGTGTGGAGGGAGCACTGTGGGTGCCGTGCCGTGCTCCCCTTGGCGTGCCTTTTGCAGTGCCAGTGTCCCGGGAGCTGTAGGCTTTGTGGCTCTCTGAACCCTAACCCTAATTCTAATGGGAGCTTAGATTTTCGGCTGAGGCAATCAGGTGCATGGGTGGCGCGGATGAGAACGGTGTGGAGGGAGCACCGTGGGTGCCGTGCCGTGTCGTGCTCCCCTTGGCGTGCCTTTTGCAGCGCCAGTGTCCCGGGAGCTGTAGGCTTTGTGGCTCTCTGAACCCTAACCCTAACCCTAATTCTAATGGGAGCTTAGATTTTCGGCTGAGGAAATCAGGTGCATGGGTGGCGCGGATGAGAAAGGTGTGGAGGGAGCACTGTGGGTGCCGTGCCGTGCTCCCCTTGGCGTGCCTTTTGCAGTGCCAGTGTCCCGGGAGCTGTAGGCTTTGTGGCTCTCTGAACCCTAACCCTAACCCTAATTCTAATGGGAGCTTAGATTTTCGGCTGAGGAAATCAGGTGCATGGGTGGCGCGGATGACAAAGGTGTGGAGGGAGCACTGTGGGTGCCGTGCCGTGCTCCCCTTGGCGTGCCTTTTGCAGCGCCAGTGTCCCGGGAGCTGTAGGCTTTGTGGCTCTCTGAACCCTAACCCTAACCCTAATTCTAATGGGAGCTTAGATTTTCGGCTGAGGAAATCAGGTGCATGGGCGGTGCGGATGAGAACGGTGTGGAGGGAGCAGTGTTGGTGCAGTGCCGTGCTCCCCTTGGCGTGCCTTTTGCAGCGCCAGTGTCCCGGGAGCTGTAGGCTTTGTGGCTCTCTGAACCCTAACCCTAACCCTAATTGCAATGGGAGCTTAGATTTTCGGCTGAGGAAATCAGGTGCATGGGCGGTACGGATGAGAAAGGTGTGGAGGGAGCACTGTGGGTGCCGTGCCGTGCTCCCCTTGGCGTGCCTTTTGCAGCGCCAGTGTCCCGGGAGCTGTAGGCTTTGTGGCTCTCTGAACCCTAACCCTAACCCTAATTCTAATGGGAGCTTAGATTTTCGGCTGAGGAAATCAGGTGCATGGGTGGCGCGGATGACAAAGGTGTGGAGGGAGCACTGTGGGTGCCGTGCCGTGCTCCCCTTGGCGTGCCTTTTGCAGCGCCAGTGTCCCGGGAGCTGTAGGCTTTGTGGCTCTCTGAACCCTAACCCTAACCCTAATTCTAATGGGAGCTTAGATTTTTGGCTCAGGTCCGCAGCTGCATGGGCGGTGCGGATGAGAACGGTGTGGAGGGAGCACTGTGGGTGCAGTGCCGTGCTCCCCTTGGCGTGCCTTTTGCAGCGCCAGTGTCCCGGGAGCTGTAGGCTTTGTGGCTCTCTGAACCCTAACCCTAACCCTAATTCTAATGGGAGCTTAGATTTTCGGCTGAGGAAATCAGGTGCATGGGTGGCGCGGATGAGAACGGTGTGGAGGGAGCAGTGTGGGTGCAGTGCCGTGCTCCCCTTGGCGTGCCTTTTGCAGCGCCAGTGTCCCGGGAGCTGTAGGCTTTGTGGCTCTCTGAACCCTAACCCTAACCCTAATTCTAATGGGAGCTTAGATTTTTGGCTCAGGTCCGCAGCTGCATGGGCGGTGCGGATGAGAACGGTGTGGAGGGAGCACTGTGGGTGCAGTGCCGTGCTCCCCTTGGCGTGCCTTTTGCAGCGCCAGTGTCCCGGGAGCTGTAGGCTTTGTGGCTCTCTGAACCCTAACCCTAACCCTAATTCTAATGGGAGCTTAGATTTTCGGCTGAGGAAATCAGGTGCATGGGTGGCGCGGATGAGAACGGTGTGGAGGGAGCAGTGTGGGTGCAGTGCCGTGCTCCCCTTGGCGTGCCTTTTGCAGCGCCAGTGTCCCGGGAGCTGTAGGCTTTGTGGCTCTCTGAACCCTAACCCTAACCCTAATTCTAATGGGAGCTTAGATTTTCGGCTGAGGTCCGCAGCTGCATGGGCGGTGCGGATGAGAACGGTGTGGAGGGAGCACTGTGGGTGCCGTGCCGTGCTCCCCTTGGCGTGCCTTTTGCAGTGCCAGTGTCCCGGGAGCTGTAGGCCTTGTGGCTCTCTGAACCCTAACCCTAACCCTAATTCTAATGGGAGCTTAGATTTTCGGCTGAGGTCCGCAGCTGCATGGGCGGTGCGGATGAGAACGGTGTGGAGGGAGCACCGTGGGTGCCGTGTCGTGCTCCCCTTGGCGTGCCTTTTGCAGCGCCAGTGTCCCGGGAGCTGTAGGCTTTGTGGCTCTCTGAACCCTAACCCTAACCCTAATTCTAATGGGAGCTTAGATTTTCGGCTCAGGTCCGCAGCTGCATGGGCGGTGCGGATGAGAACGGTGTGGAGGGAGCAGTGTGGGTGCAGTGCCGTGCTCCCCTTGGCGTGCCTTTTGCAGCGCCAGTGTCCCGGGAGCTGTAGGCTTTGTGGCTCTCCGAACCCTAACCCTAACCCTAATTCTAATGGGAGCTTAGATTTTCGGCTGAGGTCCGCAGCTGCATGGGCGGTGCGGATGAGAACGGTGTGGAGGGAGCACTGTGGGTGCAGTGCCGTGCTCCCCTTGGCGTGCCTTTTGCAGCGCCAGTGTCCCGGGAGCTGTAGGCCTTGTGGTTCTCTGAACCCTAACCCTAACCCTAATTCTAATGGGAGCTTAGATTTTCGGCGGAGGAAATCAGGTGCATGGGTGGCACGGATGAGAAAGGTGTGGAGGGAGCACCATGGCTGCAGTGCCGTGCTCCCCTTGGCGTGCCTTTTGCAGCGCCAGTGTCCCGGGAGCTGTAGGCTTTGTGGCTCTCTGAACCCTAACCCTAACTTTAATTGCAATGGGAGCTTAGATTTTCGGCTGAGGAAATCAGGTGCATGGGCAGCGCGGATGACAAAGGTGTGGAGGGAGCACTGTGGGTGCCGTGCCGTGCTCCCCTTGGCGTGCCTTTTGCAGTGCCAGTGTCCCGGGAGCTGTAGGCTTTGTGGCTCTCTGAACCCTAACCCTAATTCTAATGGGAGCTTAGATTTTCGGCTGAGGCAATCAGGTGCATGGGTGGCGCGGATGAGAACGGTGTGGAGGGAGCACCGTGGGTGCCGTGCCGTGTCGTGCTCCCCTTGGCGTGCCTTTTGCAGCGCCAGTGTCCCGGGAGCTGTAGGCTTTGTGGCTCTCTGAACCCTAACCCTAACCCTAATTCTAATGGGAGCTTAGATTTTCGGCTGAGGAAATCAGGTGCATGGGCAGCGCGGATGAGAACGGTGTGGAGGGAGCACTGTGGGTGCCGTGCCGTGCTCCCCTTGGCGTGCCTTTTGCAGCGCCAGTGTCCCGGGAGCTGTAGGCTTTGTGGCTCTCTGAACCCTAACCCTAACCCTAATTCTAATGGGAGCTTAGATTTTTGGCTCAGGTCCGCAGCTGCATGGGCGGTGCGGATGAGAACGGTGTGGAGGGAGCACTGTGGGTGCAGTGCCGTGCTCCCCTTGGCGTGCCTTTTGCAGCGCCAGTGTCCCGGGAGCTGTAGGCTTTGTGGCTCTCTGAACCCTAACCCTAACCCTAATTCTAATGGGAGCTTAGATTTTCGGCTGAGGAAATCAGGTGCATGGGTGGCGCGGATGAGAACGGTGTGGAGGGAGCAGTGTGGGTGCAGTGCCGTGCTCCCCTTGGCGTGCCTTTTGCAGCGCCAGTGTCCCGGGAGCTGTAGGCTTTGTGGCTCTCTGAACCCTAACCCTAACCCTAATTCTAATGGGAGCTTAGATTTTCGGCTGAGGTCCGCAGCTGCATGGGCGGTGCGGATGAGAACGGTGTGGAGGGAGCACTGTGGGTGCCGTGCCGTGCTCCCCTTGGCGTGCCTTTTGCAGCGCCAGTGTCCCGGGAGCTGTAGGCCTTGTGGCTCTCTGAACCCTAACCCTAACCCTAATTCTAATGGGAGCTTAGATTTTCGGCTGAGGTCCGCAGCTGCATGGGCGGTGCGGATGAGAACGGTGTGGAGGGAGCACCGTGGGTGCCGTGTCGTGCTCCCCTTGGCGTGCCTTTTGCAGCGCCAGTGTCCCGGGAGCTGTAGGCTTTGTGGCTCTCTGAACCCTAACCCTAACCCTAATTCTAATGGGAGCTTAGATTTTCGGCTGAGGAAATCAGGTGCATGGGCGGTGCGGATGAGAACGGTGTGGAGGGAGCAGTGTTGGTGCAGTGCCGTGCTCCCCTTGGCGTGCCTTTTGCAGCGCCAGTGTCCCGGGAGCTGTAGGCTTTGTGGCTCTCTGAACCCTAACCCTAACCCTAATTGCAATGGGAGCTTAGATTTTCGGCTGAGGAAATCAGGTGCATGGGCGGTACGGATGAGAAAGGTGTGGAGGGAGCACTGTGGGTGCCGTGCCGTGCTCCCCTTGGCGTGCCTTTTGCAGCGCCAGTGTCCCGGGAGCTGTAGGCTTTGTGGCTCTCTGAACCCTAACCCTAACCCTAATTCTAATGGGAGCTTAGATTTTCGGCTGAGGAAATCAGGTGCATGGGCGGCGCGGATGACAAAGGTGTGGAGGGAGCACTGTGGGTACCATGCCGTGCTCCCCTTGGCGTGCCTTTTGCAGTGCCAGTGTCCCGGGAGCTGTAGGCTTTGTGGCTCTCTGAACCCTAACCCTAACCCTAATTCTAATGGGAGCTTAGATTTTCGGCTGAGGAAATCAGGTGCATGGGTGGCGCGGATGACAAAGGTGTGGAGGGAGCACTGTGGGTGCCGTGCCGTGCTCCCCTTGGCGTGCCTTTTGCAGCGCCAGTGTCCCGGGAGCTGTAGGCTTTGTGGCTCTCTGAACCCTAACCCTAACCCTAATTCTAATGGGAGCTTAGATTTTCGGCTGAGGAAATCAGGTGCATGGGCGGTGCGGATGAGAACGGTGTGGAGGGAGCAGTGTTGGTGCAGTGCCGTGCTCCCCTTGGCGTGCCTTTTGCAGCGCCAGTGTCCCGGGAGCTGTAGGCTTTGTGGCTCTCTGAACCCTAACCCTAACCCTAATTGCAATGGGAGCTTAGATTTTCGGCTGAGGAAATCAGGTGCATGGGCGGTACGGATGAGAAAGGTGTGGAGGGAGCACTGTGGGTGCCGTGCCGTGCTCCCCTTGGCGTGCCTTTTGCAGCGCCAGTGTCCCGGGAGCTGTAGGCTTTGTGGCTCTCTGAACCCTAACCCTAACCCTAATTCTAATGGGAGCTTAGATTTTCGGCTGAGGAAATCAGGTGCATGGGTGGCGCGGATGACAAAGGTGTGGAGGGAGCACTGTGGGTGCCGTGCCGTGCTCCCCTTGGCGTGCCTTTTGCAGCGCCAGTGTCCCGGGAGCTGTAGGCTTTGTGGCTCTCTGAACCCTAACCCTAACCCTAATTCTAATGGGAGCTTAGATTTTTGGCTCAGGTCCGCAGCTGCATGGGCGGTGCGGATGAGAACGGTGTGGAGGGAGCACTGTGGGTGCAGTGCCGTGCTCCCCTTGGCGTGCCTTTTGCAGCGCCAGTGTCCCGGGAGCTGTAGGCTTTGTGGCTCTCTGAACCCTAACCCTAACCCTAATTCTAATGGGAGCTTAGATTTTCGGCTGAGGAAATCAGGTGCATGGGTGGCGCGGATGAGAACGGTGTGGAGGGAGCAGTGTGGGTGCAGTGCCGTGCTCCCCTTGGCGTGCCTTTTGCAGCGCCAGTGTCCCGGGAGCTGTAGGCTTTGTGGCTCTCTGAACCCTAACCCTAACCCTAATTCTAATGGGAGCTTAGATTTTCGGCTGAGGTCCGCAGCTGCATGGGCGGTGCGGATGAGAACGGTGTGGAGGGAGCACTGTGGGTGCCGTGCCGTGCTCCCCTTGGCGTGCCTTTTGCAGTGCCAGTGTCCCGGGAGCTGTAGGCCTTGTGGCTCTCTGAACCCTAACCCTAACCCTAATTCTAATGGGAGCTTAGATTTTCGGCTGAGGTCCGCAGCTGCATGGGCGGTGCGGATGAGAACGGTGTGGAGGGAGCACCGTGGGTGCCGTGTCGTGCTCCCCTTGGCGTGCCTTTTGCAGCGCCAGTGTCCCGGGAGCTGTAGGCTTTGTGGCTCTCTGAACCCTAACCCTAACCCTAATTCTAATGGGAGCTTAGATTTTCGGCTCAGGTCCGCAGCTGCATGGGCGGTGCGGATGAGAACGGTGTGGAGGGAGCAGTGTGGGTGCAGTGCCGTGCTCCCCTTGGCGTGCCTTTTGCAGCGCCAGTGTCCCGGGAGCTGTAGGCTTTGTGGCTCTCCGAACCCTAACCCTAACCCTAATTCTAATGGGAGCTTAGATTTTCGGCTGAGGTCCGCAGCTGCATGGGCGGTGCGGATGAGAACGGTGTGGAGGGAGCACTGTGGGTGCAGTGCCGTGCTCCCCTTGGCGTGCCTTTTGCAGCGCCAGTGTCCCGGGAGCTGTAGGCCTTGTGGTTCTCTGAACCCTAACCCTAACCCTAATTCTAATGGGAGCTTAGATTTTCGGCGGAGGAAATCAGGTGCATGGGTGGCACGGATGAGAAAGGTGTGGAGGGAGCACCATGGCTGCAGTGCCGTGCTCCCCTTGGCGTGCCTTTTGCAGCGCCAGTGTCCCGGGAGCTGTAGGCTTTGTGGCTCTCTGAACCCTAACCCTAACTTTAATTGCAATGGGAGCTTAGATTTTCGGCTGAGGAAATCAGGTGCATGGGCAGCGCGGATGACAAAGGTGTGGAGGGAGCACTGTGGGTGCCGTGCCGTGCTCCCCTTGGCGTGCCTTTTGCAGTGCCAGTGTCCCGGGAGCTGTAGGCTTTGTGGCTCTCTGAACCCTAACCCTAATTCTAATGGGAGCTTAGATTTTCGGCTGAGGCAATCAGGTGCATGGGTGGCGCGGATGAGAACGGTGTGGAGGGAGCACCGTGGGTGCCGTGCCGTGTCGTGCTCCCCTTGGCGTGCCTTTTGCAGCGCCAGTGTCCCGGGAGCTGTAGGCTTTGTGGCTCTCTGAACCCTAACCCTAACCCTAATTCTAATGGGAGCTTAGATTTTCGGCTGAGGAAATCAGGTGCATGGGCAGCGCGGATGAGAACGGTGTGGAGGGAGCACTGTGGGTGCCGTGCCGTGCTCCCCTTGGCGTGCCTTTTGCAGCGCCAGTGTCCCGGGAGCTGTAGGCTTTGTGGCTCTCTGAACCCTAACCCTAACCCTAATTCTAATGGGAGCTTAGATTTTTGGCTCAGGTCCGCAGCTGCATGGGCGGTGCGGATGAGAACGGTGTGGAGGGAGCACTGTGGGTGCAGTGCCGTGCTCCCCTTGGCGTGCCTTTTGCAGCGCCAGTGTCCCGGGAGCTGTAGGCTTTGTGGCTCTCTGAACCCTAACCCTAACCCTAATTCTAATGGGAGCTTAGATTTTCGGCTGAGGAAATCAGGTGCATGGGTGGCGCGGATGAGAACGGTGTGGAGGGAGCAGTGTGGGTGCAGTGCCGTGCTCCCCTTGGCGTGCCTTTTGCAGCGCCAGTGTCCCGGGAGCTGTAGGCTTTGTGGCTCTCTGAACCCTAACCCTAACCCTAATTCTAATGGGAGCTTAGATTTTCGGCTGAGGTCCGCAGCTGCATGGGCGGTGCGGATGAGAACGGTGTGGAGGGAGCACTGTGGGTGCCGTGCCGTGCTCCCCTTGGCGTGCCTTTTGCAGCGCCAGTGTCCCGGGAGCTGTAGGCCTTGTGGCTCTCTGAACCCTAACCCTAACCCTAATTCTAATGGGAGCTTAGATTTTCGGCTGAGGTCCGCAGCTGCATGGGCGGTGCGGATGAGAACGGTGTGGAGGGAGCACCGTGGGTGCCGTGTCGTGCTCCCCTTGGCGTGCCTTTTGCAGCGCCAGTGTCCCGGGAGCTGTAGGCTTTGTGGCTCTCTGAACCCTAACCCTAACCCTAATTCTAATGGGAGCTTAGATTTTCGGCTGAGGAAATCAGGTGCATGGGCGGTGCGGATGAGAACGGTGTGGAGGGAGCAGTGTTGGTGCAGTGCCGTGCTCCCCTTGGCGTGCCTTTTGCAGCGCCAGTGTCCCGGGAGCTGTAGGCTTTGTGGCTCTCTGAACCCTAACCCTAACCCTAATTGCAATGGGAGCTTAGATTTTCGGCTGAGGAAATCAGGTGCATGGGCGGTACGGATGAGAAAGGTGTGGAGGGAGCACTGTGGGTGCCGTGCCGTGCTCCCCTTGGCGTGCCTTTTGCAGCGCCAGTGTCCCGGGAGCTGTAGGCTTTGTGGCTCTCTGAACCCTAACCCTAACCCTAATTCTAATGGGAGCTTAGATTTTCGGCTGAGGAAATCAGGTGCATGGGTGGCGCGGATGACAAAGGTGTGGAGGGAGCACTGTGGGTGCCGTGCCGTGCTCCCCTTGGCGTGCCTTTTGCAGCGCCAGTGTCCCGGGAGCTGTAGGCTTTGTGGCTCTCTGAACCCTAACCCTAACCCTAATTCTAATGGGAGCTTAGATTTTTGGCTCAGGTCCGCAGCTGCATGGGCGGTGCGGATGAGAACGGTGTGGAGGGAGCACTGTGGGTGCAGTGCCGTGCTCCCCTTGGCGTGCCTTTTGCAGCGCCAGTGTCCCGGGAGCTGTAGGCTTTGTGGCTCTCTGAACCCTAACCCTAACCCTAATTCTAATGGGAGCTTAGATTTTCGGCTGAGGAAATCAGGTGCATGGGCGGTGCGGATGAGAACGGTGTGGAGGGAGCAGTGTTGGTGCAGTGCCGTGCTCCCCTTGGCGTGCCTTTTGCAGCGCCAGTGTCCCGGGAGCTGTAGGCTTTGTGGCTCTCTGAACCCTAACCCTAACCCTAATTGCAATGGGAGCTTAGATTTTCGGCTGAGGAAATCAGGTGCATGGGCGGTACGGATGAGAAAGGTGTGGAGGGAGCACTGTGGGTGCCGTGCCGTGCTCCCCTTGGCGTGCCTTTTGCAGCGCCAGTGTCCCGGGAGCTGTAGGCTTTGTGGCTCTCTGAACCCTAACCCTAACCCTAATTCTAATGGGAGCTTAGATTTTCGGCTGAGGAAATCAGGTGCATGGGCGGCGCGGATGACAAAGGTGTGGAGGGAGCACTGTGGGTACCATGCCGTGCTCCCCTTGGCGTGCCTTTTGCAGTGCCAGTGTCCCGGGAGCTGTAGGCTTTGTGGCTCTCTGAACCCTAACCCTAACCCTAATTCTAATGGGAGCTTAGATTTTCGGCTGAGGAAATCAGGTGCATGGGTGGCGCGGATGACAAAGGTGTGGAGGGAGCACTGTGGGTGCCGTGCCGTGCTCCCCTTGGCGTGCCTTTTGCAGCGCCAGTGTCCCGGGAGCTGTAGGCTTTGTGGCTCTCTGAACCCTAACCCTAACCCTAATTCTAATGGGAGCTTAGATTTTCGGCTGAGGAAATCAGGTGCATGGGCGGTGCGGATGAGAACGGTGTGGAGGGAGCAGTGTTGGTGCAGTGCCGTGCTCCCCTTGGCGTGCCTTTTGCAGCGCCAGTGTCCCGGGAGCTGTAGGCTTTGTGGCTCTCTGAACCCTAACCCTAACCCTAATTGCAATGGGAGCTTAGATTTTCGGCTGAGGAAATCAGGTGCATGGGCGGTACGGATGAGAAAGGTGTGGAGGGAGCACTGTGGGTGCCGTGCCGTGCTCCCCTTGGCGTGCCTTTTGCAGCGCCAGTGTCCCGGGAGCTGTAGGCTTTGTGGCTCTCTGAACCCTAACCCTAACCCTAATTCTAATGGGAGCTTAGATTTTCGGCTGAGGAAATCAGGTGCATGGGTGGCGCGGATGACAAAGGTGTGGAGGGAGCACTGTGGGTGCCGTGCCGTGCTCCCCTTGGCGTGCCTTTTGCAGCGCCAGTGTCCCGGGAGCTGTAGGCTTTGTGGCTCTCTGAACCCTAACCCTAACCCTAATTCTAATGGGAGCTTAGATTTTTGGCTCAGGTCCGCAGCTGCATGGGCGGTGCGGATGAGAACGGTGTGGAGGGAGCACTGTGGGTGCAGTGCCGTGCTCCCCTTGGCGTGCCTTTTGCAGCGCCAGTGTCCCGGGAGCTGTAGGCTTTGTGGCTCTCTGAACCCTAACCCTAACCCTAATTCTAATGGGAGCTTAGATTTTCGGCTGAGGAAATCAGGTGCATGGGTGGCGCGGATGAGAACGGTGTGGAGGGAGCAGTGTGGGTGCAGTGCCGTGCTCCCCTTGGCGTGCCTTTTGCAGCGCCAGTGTCCCGGGAGCTGTAGGCTTTGTGGCTCTCTGAACCCTAACCCTAACCCTAATTCTAATGGGAGCTTAGATTTTCGGCTGAGGTCCGCAGCTGCATGGGCGGTGCGGATGAGAACGGTGTGGAGGGAGCACTGTGGGTGCCGTGCCGTGCTCCCCTTGGCGTGCCTTTTGCAGTGCCAGTGTCCCGGGAGCTGTAGGCCTTGTGGCTCTCTGAACCCTAACCCTAACCCTAATTCTAATGGGAGCTTAGATTTTCGGCTGAGGTCCGCAGCTGCATGGGCGGTGCGGATGAGAACGGTGTGGAGGGAGCACCGTGGGTGCCGTGTCGTGCTCCCCTTGGCGTGCCTTTTGCAGCGCCAGTGTCCCGGGAGCTGTAGGCTTTGTGGCTCTCTGAACCCTAACCCTAACCCTAATTCTAATGGGAGCTTAGATTTTCGGCTCAGGTCCGCAGCTGCATGGGCGGTGCGGATGAGAACGGTGTGGAGGGAGCAGTGTGGGTGCAGTGCCGTGCTCCCCTTGGCGTGCCTTTTGCAGCGCCAGTGTCCCGGGAGCTGTAGGCTTTGTGGCTCTCCGAACCCTAACCCTAACCCTAATTCTAATGGGAGCTTAGATTTTCGGCTGAGGTCCGCAGCTGCATGGGCGGTGCGGATGAGAACGGTGTGGAGGGAGCACTGTGGGTGCAGTGCCGTGCTCCCCTTGGCGTGCCTTTTGCAGCGCCAGTGTCCCGGGAGCTGTAGGCCTTGTGGTTCTCTGAACCCTAACCCTAACCCTAATTCTAATGGGAGCTTAGATTTTCGGCGGAGGAAATCAGGTGCATGGGTGGCACGGATGAGAAAGGTGTGGAGGGAGCACCATGGCTGCAGTGCCGTGCTCCCCTTGGCGTGCCTTTTGCAGCGCCAGTGTCCCGGGAGCTGTAGGCTTTGTGGCTCTCTGAACCCTAACCCTAACTTTAATTGCAATGGGAGCTTAGATTTTCGGCTGAGGAAATCAGGTGCATGGGCAGCGCGGATGACAAAGGTGTGGAGGGAGCACTGTGGGTGCCGTGCCGTGCTCCCCTTGGCGTGCCTTTTGCAGTGCCAGTGTCCCGGGAGCTGTAGGCTTTGTGGCTCTCTGAACCCTAACCCTAATTCTAATGGGAGCTTAGATTTTCGGCTGAGGCAATCAGGTGCATGGGTGGCGCGGATGAGAACGGTGTGGAGGGAGCACCGTGGGTGCCGTGCCGTGTCGTGCTCCCCTTGGCGTGCCTTTTGCAGCGCCAGTGTCCCGGGAGCTGTAGGCTTTGTGGCTCTCTGAACCCTAACCCTAACCCTAATTCTAATGGGAGCTTAGATTTTCGGCTGAGGAAATCAGGTGCATGGGCAGCGCGGATGAGAACGGTGTGGAGGGAGCACTGTGGGTGCCGTGCCGTGCTCCCCTTGGCGTGCCTTTTGCAGCGCCAGTGTCCCGGGAGCTGTAGGCTTTGTGGCTCTCTGAACCCTAACCCTAACCCTAATTCTAATGGGAGCTTAGATTTTTGGCTCAGGTCCGCAGCTGCATGGGCGGTGCGGATGAGAACGGTGTGGAGGGAGCACTGTGGGTGCAGTGCCGTGCTCCCCTTGGCGTGCCTTTTGCAGCGCCAGTGTCCCGGGAGCTGTAGGCTTTGTGGCTCTCTGAACCCTAACCCTAACCCTAATTCTAATGGGAGCTTAGATTTTCGGCTGAGGAAATCAGGTGCATGGGTGGCGCGGATGAGAACGGTGTGGAGGGAGCAGTGTGGGTGCAGTGCCGTGCTCCCCTTGGCGTGCCTTTTGCAGCGCCAGTGTCCCGGGAGCTGTAGGCTTTGTGGCTCTCTGAACCCTAACCCTAACCCTAATTCTAATGGGAGCTTAGATTTTCGGCTGAGGTCCGCAGCTGCATGGGCGGTGCGGATGAGAACGGTGTGGAGGGAGCACTGTGGGTGCCGTGCCGTGCTCCCCTTGGCGTGCCTTTTGCAGCGCCAGTGTCCCGGGAGCTGTAGGCCTTGTGGCTCTCTGAACCCTAACCCTAACCCTAATTCTAATGGGAGCTTAGATTTTCGGCTGAGGTCCGCAGCTGCATGGGCGGTGCGGATGAGAACGGTGTGGAGGGAGCACCGTGGGTGCCGTGTCGTGCTCCCCTTGGCGTGCCTTTTGCAGCGCCAGTGTCCCGGGAGCTGTAGGCTTTGTGGCTCTCTGAACCCTAACCCTAACCCTAATTCTAATGGGAGCTTAGATTTTCGGCTGAGGAAATCAGGTGCATGGGCGGTGCGGATGAGAACGGTGTGGAGGGAGCAGTGTTGGTGCAGTGCCGTGCTCCCCTTGGCGTGCCTTTTGCAGCGCCAGTGTCCCGGGAGCTGTAGGCTTTGTGGCTCTCTGAACCCTAACCCTAACCCTAATTGCAATGGGAGCTTAGATTTTCGGCTGAGGAAATCAGGTGCATGGGCGGTACGGATGAGAAAGGTGTGGAGGGAGCACTGTGGGTGCCGTGCCGTGCTCCCCTTGGCGTGCCTTTTGCAGCGCCAGTGTCCCGGGAGCTGTAGGCTTTGTGGCTCTCTGAACCCTAACCCTAACCCTAATTCTAATGGGAGCTTAGATTTTCGGCTGAGGAAATCAGGTGCATGGGTGGCGCGGATGACAAAGGTGTGGAGGGAGCACTGTGGGTGCCGTGCCGTGCTCCCCTTGGCGTGCCTTTTGCAGCGCCAGTGTCCCGGGAGCTGTAGGCTTTGTGGCTCTCTGAACCCTAACCCTAACCCTAATTCTAATGGGAGCTTAGATTTTTGGCTCAGGTCCGCAGCTGCATGGGCGGTGCGGATGAGAACGGTGTGGAGGGAGCACTGTGGGTGCAGTGCCGTGCTCCCCTTGGCGTGCCTTTTGCAGCGCCAGTGTCCCGGGAGCTGTAGGCTTTGTGGCTCTCTGAACCCTAACCCTAACCCTAATTCTAATGGGAGCTTAGATTTTCGGCTGAGGAAATCAGGTGCATGGGTGGCGCGGATGAGAACGGTGTGGAGGGAGCAGTGTGGGTGCAGTGCCGTGCTCCCCTTGGCGTGCCTTTTGCAGCGCCAGTGTCCCGGGAGCTGTAGGCTTTGTGGCTCTCTGAACCCTAACCCTAACCCTAATTGTAATGGGAGCTTAGATTTTCGGCTGAGGTCCGCAGCTGCATGGGCGGTGCGGATGAGAACGGTGTGGAGGGAGCACTGTGGGTGCCGTGCCGTGCTCCCCTTGGCGTGCCTTTTGCAGCGCCAGTGTCCCGGGAGCTGTAGGCTTTGTGGCTCTCTGAACCCTAACCCTAACCCTAATTCTAATGGGAGCTTAGATTTTCGGCTCAGGTCCGCAGCTGCATGGGCGGTGCGGATGAGAACGGTGTGGAGGGAGCAGTGTGGGTGCAGTGCCGTGCTCCCCTTGGCGTGCCTTTTGCAGCGCCAGTGTCCCGGGAGCTGTAGGCTTTGTGGCTCTCTGAACCCTAACCCTAACCCTAATTGCAATGGGAGCTTAGATTTTCGGCTGAGGAAATCAGGTGCATGGGCGGTACGGATGAGAAAGGTGTGGAGGGAGCACTGTGGGTGCCGTGCCGTGCTCCCCTTGGCGTGCCTTTTGCAGCGCCAGTGTCCCGGGAGCTGTAGGCTTTGTGGCTCTCTGAACCCTAACCCTAACCCTAATTCTAATGGGAGCTTAGATTTTCGGCTGAGGAAATCAGGTGCATGGGTGGCGCGGATGACAAAGGTGTGGAGGGAGCACTGTGGGTGCCGTGCCGTGCTCCCCTTGGCGTGCCTTTTGCAGCGCCAGTGTCCCGGGAGCTGTAGGCTTTGTGGCTCTCTGAACCCTAACCCTAACCCTAATTCTAATGGGAGCTTAGATTTTTGGCTCAGGTCCGCAGCTGCATGGGCGGTGCGGATGAGAACGGTGTGGAGGGAGCACTGTGGGTGCAGTGCCGTGCTCCCCTTGGCGTGCCTTTTGCAGCGCCAGTGTCCCGGGAGCTGTAGGCTTTGTGGCTCTCTGAACCCTAACCCTAACCCTAATTCTAATGGGAGCTTAGATTTTCGGCTGAGGAAATCAGGTGCATGGGTGGCGCGGATGAGAACGGTGTGGAGGGAGCAGTGTGGGTGCAGTGCCGTGCTCCCCTTGGCGTGCCTTTTGCAGCGCCAGTGTCCCGGGAGCTGTAGGCTTTGTGGCTCTCTGAACCCTAACCCTAACCCTAATTCTAATGGGAGCTTAGATTTTCGGCTGAGGTCCGCAGCTGCATGGGCGGTGCGGATGAGAACGGTGTGGAGGGAGCACTGTGGGTGCCGTGCCGTGCTCCCCTTGGCGTGCCTTTTGCAGCGCCAGTGTCCCGGGAGCTGTAGGCCTTGTGGCTCTCTGAACCCTAACCCTAACCCTAATTCTAATGGGAGCTTAGATTTTCGGCTGAGGTCCGCAGCTGCATGGGCGGTGCGGATGAGAACGGTGTGGAGGGAGCAGTGTGGG
Organism: Platalea leucorodia; assembly: GCF_965183815.1. NCBI lineage: Eukaryota > Metazoa > Chordata > Aves > Pelecaniformes > Threskiornithidae > Platalea > Platalea leucorodia. The sequence goes on along the minus strand of NC_138823.1, from coordinate 85,376,032 downwards.
TGCAGTGCCGTGCTCCCCTTGGCGTGCCTTTTGCAGCGCCAGTGTCCCGGGAGCTGTAGGCTTTGTGGCTCTCCGAACCCTAACCCTAACCCTAATTCTAATGGGAGCTTAGATTTTCGGCTCAGGTCCGCAGCTGCATGGGCGGTGCGGATGAGAACGGTGTGGAGGGAGCACTGTGGGTGCCGTGCCGTGCTCCCCTTGGCGTGCCTTTTGCAGCGCCAGTGTCCCGGGAGCTGTAGGCTTTGTGGCTCTCTGAACCCTAACCCTAACCCTAATTCTAATGGGAGCTTAGATTTTCGGCTGAGGAAATCAGGTGCATGGGCGGTGCGGATGAGAAAGGTGTGGAGGGAGCACCATGGCTGCAGTGCCGTGCTCCCCTTGGCGTGCCTTTTGCAGCGCCAGTGTCCCGGGAGCTGTAGGCTTTGTGGCTCTCTGAACCCTAACCCTAACCCTAATTGCAATGGGAGCTTAGATTTTCGGCTGAGGAAATCAGGTGCATGGGCAGCGCGGATGACAAAGGTGTGGAGGGAGCACTGTGGGTGCCGTGTCGTGCTCCCCTTGGCGTGCCTTTTGCAGTGCCAGTGTCCCGGGAGCTGTAGGCTTTGTGGCTCTCTGAACCCTAACCCTAATTCTAATGGGAGCTTAGATTTTCGGCTGAGGCAATCAGGTGCATGGGTGGCGCGGATGAGAACGGTGTGGAGGGAGCACCGTGGGTGCCGTGCCGTGTCGTGCTCCCCTTGGCGTGCCTTTTGCAGCGCCAGTGTCCCGGGAGCTGTAGGCTTTGTGGCTCTCTGAACCCTAACCCTAACCCTAATTCTAATGGGAGCTTAGATTTTCGGCTGAGGAAATCAGGTGCATGGGCAGCGCGGATGAGAACGGTGTGGAGGGAGCACTGTGGGTGCCGTGCCGTGCTCCCCTTGGCGTGCCTTTTGCAGCGCCAGTGTCCCGGGAGCTGTAGGCTTTGTGGCTCTCTGAACCCTAACCCTAACCCTAATTCTAATGGGAGCTTAGATTTTTGGCTCAGGTCCGCAGCTGCATGGGCGGTGCGGATGAGAACGGTGTGGAGGGAGCACTGTGGGTGCAGTGCCGTGCTCCCCTTGGCGTGCCTTTTGCAGCGCCAGTGTCCCGGGAGCTGTAGGCTTTGTGGCTCTCTGAACCCTAACCCTAACCCTAATTCTAATGGGAGCTTAGATTTTCGGCTGAGGAAATCAGGTGCATGGGTGGCGCGGATGAGAACGGTGTGGAGGGAGCAGTGTGGGTGCAGTGCCGTGCTCCCCTTGGCGTGCCTTTTGCAGCGCCAGTGTCCCGGGAGCTGTAGGCTTTGTGGCTCTCTGAACCCTAACCCTAACCCTAATTCTAATGGGAGCTTAGATTTTCGGCTGAGGTCCGCAGCTGCATGGGCGGTGCGGATGAGAACGGTGTGGAGGGAGCACTGTGGGTGCCGTGCCGTGCTCCCCTTGGCGTGCCTTTTGCAGCGCCAGTGTCCCGGGAGCTGTAGGCCTTGTGGCTCTCTGAACCCTAACCCTAACCCTAATTCTAATGGGAGCTTAGATTTTCGGCTGAGGTCCGCAGCTGCATGGGCGGTGCGGATGAGAACGGTGTGGAGGGAGCACCGTGGGTGCCGTGTCGTGCTCCCCTTGGCGTGCCTTTTGCAGCGCCAGTGTCCCGGGAGCTGTAGGCTTTGTGGCTCTCTGAACCCTAACCCTAACCCTAATTCTAATGGGAGCTTAGATTTTCGGCTCAGGTCCGCAGCTGCATGGGCGGTGCGGATGAGAACGGTGTGGAGGGAGCAGTGTGGGTGCAGTGCCGTGCTCCCCTTGGCGTGCCTTTTGCAGCGCCAGTGTCCCGGGAGCTGTAGGCTTTGTGGCTCTCTGAACCCTAACCCTAACCCTAATTCTAATGGGAGCTTAGATTTTCGGCTGAGGAAATCAGGTGCATGGGTGGCGCGGATGACAAAGGTGTGGAGGGAGCACTGTGGGTGCCATGCCGTGCTCCCCTTGGCGTGCCTTTTGCAGCGCCAGTGTCCCGGGAGCTGTAGGCCTTGTGGTTCTCTGAACCCTAACCCTAACCCTAATTCTAATGGGAGCTTAGATTTTCGGTGGAGGAAATCAGGTGCATGGGTGGCACGGATGAGAAAGGTGTGGAGGGAGCACCATGGCTGCAGTGCCGTGCTCCCCTTGGCGTGCCTTTTGCAGCGCCAGTGTCCCGGGAGCTGTAGGCTTTGTGGCTCTCTGAACCCTAACCCTAATTCTAATGGGAGCTTAGATTTTCGGCTGAGGCAATCAGGTGCATGGGTGGCGCGGATGAGAACGGTGTGGAGGGAGCACCGTGGGTGCCGTGCCGTGTCGTGCTCCCCTTGGCGTGCCTTTTGCAGCGCCAGTGTCCCGGGAGCTGTAGGCTTTGTGGCTCTCTGAACCCTAACCCTAACCCTAATTCTAATGGGAGCTTAGATTTTCGGCTGAGGAAATCAGGTGCATGGGCAGCGCGGATGAGAACGGTGTGGAGGGAGCACTGTGGGTGCCGTGCCGTGCTCCCCTTGGCGTGCCTTTTGCAGCGCCAGTGTCCCGGGAGCTGTAGGCTTTGTGGCTCTCTGAACCCTAACCCTAACCCTAATTCTAATGGGAGCTTAGATTTTTGGCTGAGGTCCGCAGCTGCATGGGCGGTGCGGATGAGAACGGTGTGGAGGGAGCACTGTGGGTGCAGTGCCGTGCTCCCCTTGGCGTGCCTTTTGCAGCGCCAGTGTCCCGGGAGCTGTAGGCTTTGTGGCTCTCTGAACCCTAACCCTAACCCTAATTCTAATGGGAGCTTAGATTTTCGGCTGAGGAAATCAGGTGCATGGGTGGCGCGGATGAGAACGGTGTGGAGGGAGCACTGTGGGTGCAGTGCCGTGCTCCCCTTGGCGTGCCTTTTGCAGCGCCAGTGTCCCGGGAGCTGTAGGCTTTGTGGCTCTCTGAACCCTAACCCTAACCCTAATTCTAATGGGAGCTTAGATTTTCGGCTGAGGTCCGCAGCTGCATGGGCGGTGCGGATGAGAACGGTGTGGAGGGAGCACTGTGGGTGCCGTGCCGTGCTCCCCTTGGCGTGCCTTTTGCAGCGCCAGTGTCCCGGGAGCTGTAGGCCTTGTGGCTCTCTGAACCCTAACCCTAACCCTAATTCTAATGGGAGCTTAGATTTTCGGCTGAGGTCCGCAGCTGCATGGGCGGTGCGGATGAGAACGGTGTGGAGGGAGCACCGTGGGTGCCGTGTCGTGCTCCCCTTGGCGTGCCTTTTGCAGCGCCAGTGTCCCGGGAGCTGTAGGCTTTGTGGCTCTCTGAACCCTAACCCTAACCCTAATTCTAATGGGAGCTTAGATTTTCGGCTGAGGAAATCAGGTGCATGGGCGGTGCGGATGAGAACGGTGTGGAGGGAGCAGTGTTGGTGCAGTGCCGTGCTCCCCTTGGCGTGCCTTTTGCAGCGCCAGTGTCCCGGGAGCTGTAGGCTTTGTGGCTCTCTGAACCCTAACCCTAACCCTAATTGCAATGGGAGCTTAGATTTTCGGCTGAGGAAATCAGGTGCATGGGCGGTACGGATGAGAAAGGTGTGGAGGGAGCACTGTGGGTGCCGTGCCGTGCTCCCCTTGGCGTGCCTTTTGCAGCGCCAGTGTCCCGGGAGCTGTAGGCTTTGTGGCTCTCTGAACCCTAACCCTAACCCTAATTCTAATGGGAGCTTAGATTTTCGGCTGAGGAAATCAGGTGCATGGGTGGCGCGGATGACAAAGGTGTGGAGGGAGCACTGTGGGTGCCGTGCCGTGCTCCCCTTGGCGTGCCTTTTGCAGCGCCAGTGTCCCGGGAGCTGTAGGCTTTGTGGCTCTCTGAACCCTAACCCTAACCCTAATTCTAATGGGAGCTTAGATTTTTGGCTCAGGTCCGCAGCTGCATGGGCGGTGCGGATGAGAACGGTGTGGAGGGAGCACTGTGGGTGCAGTGCCGTGCTCCCCTTGGCGTGCCTTTTGCAGCGCCAGTGTCCCGGGAGCTGTAGGCTTTGTGGCTCTCTGAACCCTAACCCTAACCCTAATTCTAATGGGAGCTTAGATTTTCGGCTGAGGAAATCAGGTGCATGGGTGGCGCGGATGAGAACGGTGTGGAGGGAGCAGTGTGGGTGCAGTGCCGTGCTCCCCTTGGCGTGCCTTTTGCAGCGCCAGTGTCCCGGGAGCTGTAGGCTTTGTGGCTCTCTGAACCCTAACCCTAACCCTAATTCTAATGGGAGCTTAGATTTTCGGCTGAGGTCCGCAGCTGCATGGGCGGTGCGGATGAGAACGGTGTGGAGGGAGCACTGTGGGTGCCGTGCCGTGCTCCCCTTGGCGTGCCTTTTGCAGCGCCAGTGTCCCGGGAGCTGTAGGCTTTGTGGCTCTCTGAACCCTAACCCTAACCCTAATTCTAATGGGAGCTTAGATTTTCGGCTCAGGTCCGCAGCTGCATGGGCGGTGCGGATGAGAACGGTGTGGAGGGAGCAGTGTGGGTGCAGTGCCGTGCTCCCCTTGGCGTGCCTTTTGCAGCGCCAGTGTCCCGGGAGCTGTAGGCTTTGTGGCTCTCTGAACCCTAACCCTAACCCTAATTGCAATGGGAGCTTAGATTTTCGGCTGAGGAAATCAGGTGCATGGGCGGTACGGATGAGAAAGGTGTGGAGGGAGCACTGTGGGTGCCGTGCCGTGCTCCCCTTGGCGTGCCTTTTGCAGCGCCAGTGTCCCGGGAGCTGTAGGCTTTGTGGCTCTCTGAACCCTAACCCTAACCCTAATTCTAATGGGAGCTTAGATTTTCGGCTGAGGAAATCAGGTGCATGGGTGGCGCGGATGACAAAGGTGTGGAGGGAGCACTGTGGGTGCCGTGCCGTGCTCCCCTTGGCGTGCCTTTTGCAGCGCCAGTGTCCCGGGAGCTGTAGGCTTTGTGGCTCTCTGAACCCTAACCCTAACCCTAATTCTAATGGGAGCTTAGATTTTTGGCTCAGGTCCGCAGCTGCATGGGCGGTGCGGATGAGAACGGTGTGGAGGGAGCACTGTGGGTGCAGTGCCGTGCTCCCCTTGGCGTGCCTTTTGCAGCGCCAGTGTCCCGGGAGCTGTAGGCTTTGTGGCTCTCTGAACCCTAACCCTAACCCTAATTCTAATGGGAGCTTAGATTTTCGGCTGAGGAAATCAGGTGCATGGGTGGCGCGGATGAGAACGGTGTGGAGGGAGCAGTGTGGGTGCAGTGCCGTGCTCCCCTTGGCGTGCCTTTTGCAGCGCCAGTGTCCCGGGAGCTGTAGGCTTTGTGGCTCTCTGAACCCTAACCCTAACCCTAATTCTAATGGGAGCTTAGATTTTCGGCTGAGGTCCGCAGCTGCATGGGCGGTGCGGATGAGAACGGTGTGGAGGGAGCACTGTGGGTGCCGTGCCGTGCTCCCCTTGGCGTGCCTTTTGCAGCGCCAGTGTCCCGGGAGCTGTAGGCCTTGTGGCTCTCTGAACCCTAACCCTAACCCTAATTCTAATGGGAGCTTAGATTTTCGGCTGAGGAAATCAGGTGCATGGGTGGCGCGGATGACAAAGGTGTGGAGGGAGCACTGTGGGTGCCGTGCCGTGCTCCCCTTGGCGTGCCTTTTGCAGCGCCAGTGTCCCGGGAGCTGTAGGCTTTGTGGCTCTCTGAACCCTAACCCTAACCCTAATTCTAATGGGAGCTTAGATTTTTGGCTCAGGTCCGCAGCTGCATGGGCGGTGCGGATGAGAACGGTGTGGAGGGAGCACTGTGGGTGCAGTGCCGTGCTCCCCTTGGCGTGCCTTTTGCAGCGCCAGTGTCCCGGGAGCTGTAGGCTTTGTGGCTCTCTGAACCCTAACCCTAACCCTAATTCTAATGGGAGCTTAGATTTTCGGCTGAGGAAATCAGGTGCATGGGTGGCGCGGATGAGAACGGTGTGGAGGGAGCAGTGTGGGTGCAGTGCCGTGCTCCCCTTGGCGTGCCTTTTGCAGCGCCAGTGTCCCGGGAGCTGTAGGCTTTGTGGCTCTCTGAACCCTAACCCTAACCCTAATTCTAATGGGAGCTTAGATTTTCGGCTCAGGTCCGCAGCTGCATGGGCGGTGCGGATGAGAACGGTGTGGAGGGAGCACTGTGGGTGCCGTGCCGTGCTCCCCTTGGCGTGCCTTTTGCAGCGCCAGTGTCCCGGGAGCTGTAGGCCTTGTGGCTCTCTGAACCCTAACCCTAACCCTAATTCTAATGGGAGCTTAGATTTTCGGCTGAGGTCCGCAGCTGCATGGGCGGTGCGGATGAGAACGGTGTGGAGGGAGCAGTGTGGGTGCAGTGCCGTGCTCCCCTTGGCGTGCCTTTTGCAGCGCCAGTGTCCCGGGAGCTGTAGGCTTTGTGGCTCTCCGAACCCTAACCCTAACCCTAATTCTAATGGGAGCTTAGATTTTCGGCTCAGGTCCGCAGCTGCATGGGCGGTGCGGATGAGAACGGTGTGGAGGGAGCACTGTGGGTGCCGTGCCGTGCTCCCCTTGGCGTGCCTTTTGCAGCGCCAGTGTCCCGGGAGCTGTAGGCCTTGTGGTTCTCTGAACCCTAACCCTAACCCTAATTCTAATGGGAGCTTAGATTTTCGGTGGAGGAAATCAGGTGCATGGGTGGCACGGATGAGAAAGGTGTGGAGGGAGCACCATGGCTGCAGTGCCGTGCTCCCCTTGGCGTGCCTTTTGCAGCGCCAGTGTCCCGGGAGCTGTAGGCTTTGTGGCTCTCTGAACCCTAACCCTAACCCTAATTGCAATGGGAGCTTAGATTTTCGGCTGAGGAAATCAGGTGCATGGGCAGCGCGGATGACAAAGGTGTGGAGGGAGCACTGTGGGTGCCGTGCCGTGCTCCCCTTGGCGTGCCTTTTGCAGTGCCAGTGTCCCGGGAGCTGTAGGCTTTGTGGCTCTCTGAACCCTAACCCTAATTCTAATGGGAGCTTAGATTTTCGGCTGAGGCAATCAGGTGCATGGGTGGCGCGGATGAGAACGGTGTGGAGGGAGCACCGTGGGTGCCGTGCCGTGTCGTGCTCCCCTTGGCGTGCCTTTTGCAGCGCCAGTGTCCCGGGAGCTGTAGGCTTTGTGGCTCTCTGAACCCTAACCCTAACCCTAATTCTAATGGGAGCTTAGATTTTCGGCTGAGGAAATCAGGTGCATGGGCAGCGCGGATGAGAACGGTGTGGAGGGAGCACTGTGGGTGCCGTGCCGTGCTCCCCTTGGCGTGCCTTTTGCAGCGCCAGTGTCCCGGGAGCTGTAGGCTTTGTGGCTCTCTGAACCCTAACCCTAACCCTAATTCTAATGGGAGCTTAGATTTTTGGCTCAGGTCCGCAGCTGCATGGGCGGTGCGGATGAGAACGGTGTGGAGGGAGCACTGTGGGTGCAGTGCCGTGCTCCCCTTGGCGTGCCTTTTGCAGCGCCAGTGTCCCGGGAGCTGTAGGCTTTGTGGCTCTCTGAACCCTAACCCTAACCCTAATTCTAATGGGAGCTTAGATTTTCGGCTGAGGAAATCAGGTGCATGGGTGGCGCGGATGAGAACGGTGTGGAGGGAGCAGTGTGGGTGCAGTGCCGTGCTCCCCTTGGCGTGCCTTTTGCAGCGCCAGTGTCCCGGGAGCTGTAGGCTTTGTGGCTCTCTGAACCCTAACCCTAACCCTAATTCTAATGGGAGCTTAGATTTTCGGCTGAGGTCCGCAGCTGCATGGGCGGTGCGGATGAGAACGGTGTGGAGGGAGCACTGTGGGTGCCGTGCCGTGCTCCCCTTGGCGTGCCTTTTGCAGCGCCAGTGTCCCGGGAGCTGTAGGCCTTGTGGCTCTCTGAACCCTAACCCTAACCCTAATTCTAATGGGAGCTTAGATTTTCGGCTGAGGTCCGCAGCTGCATGGGCGGTGCGGATGAGAACGGTGTGGAGGGAGCACCGTGGGTGCCGTGTCATGCTCCCCTTGGCGTGCCTTTTGCAGCGCCAGTGTCCCGGGAGCTGTAGGCTTTGTGGCTCTCTGAACCCTAACCCTAACCCTAATTCTAATGGGAGCTTAGATTTTCGGCTCAGGTCCGCAGCTGCATGGGCGGTGCGGATGAGAACGGTGTGGAGGGAGCAGTGTTGGTGCAGTGCCGTGCTCCCCTTGGCGTGCCTTTTGCAGCGCCAGTGTCCCGGGAGCTGTAGGCTTTGTGGCTCTCTGAACCCTAACCCTAACCCTAATTCTAATGGGAGCTTAGATTTTCGGCTGAGGAAATCAGGTGCATGGGTGGCGCGGATGACAAAGGTGTGGAGGGAGCACTGTGGGTGCCATGCCGTGCTCCCCTTGGCGTGCCTTTTGCAGCGCCAGTGTCCCGGGAGCTGTAGGCTTTGTGGCTCTCTGAACCCTAACCCTAACCCTAATTCTAATGGGAGCTTAGATTTTCGGCTGAGGAAATCAGGTGCATGGGCAGCGCGGATGAGAACGGTGTGGAGGGAGCACCGTGGGTGCCGTGCCGTGTCGTGCTCCCCTTGGCGTGCCTTTTGCAGCGCCAGTGTCCCGGGAGCTGTAGGCTTTGTGGCTCTCTGAACCCTAACCCTAACCCTAATTCTAATGGGAGCTTAGATTTTCGGCTGAGGAAATCAGGTGCATGGGTGGCGCGGATGAGAAAGGTGTGGAGGGAGCACTGTGGGTGCCGTGCCGTGCTCCCCTTGGCGTGCCTTTTGCAGCGCCAGTGTCCCGGGAGCTGTAGGCTTTGTGGCTCTCTGAACCCTAACCCTAACCCTAATTCTAATGGGAGCTTAGATTTTCGGCTGAGGAAATCAGGTGCATGGGTGGCGCGGATGACAAAGGTGTGGAGGGAGCACTGTGGGTGCCGTGCCGTGCTCCCCTTGGCGTGCCTTTTGCAGTGCCAGTGTCCCGGGAGCTGTAGGCTTTGTGGCTCTCTGAACCCTAACCCTAACCCTAATTGCAATGGGAGCTTAGATTTTCGGCTGAGGAAATCAGGTGCATGGGCGGCGCGGATGACAAAGGTGTGGAGGGAGCACTGTGGGTACCATGCCGTGCTCCCCTTGGCGTGCCTTTTGCAGTGCCAATGTCCCGGGAGCTGTAGGCTTTGTGGCTCTCTGAACCCTAACCCTAACCCTAATTCTAATGGGAGCTTAGATTTTCGGCTGAGGAAATCAGGTGCATGGGCGGCGCGGATGACAAAGGTGTGGAGGGAGCAGTGTGGGTGCCGTGCCGTGCTCCCCTTGGCGTGCCTTTTGCAGCGCCAGTGTCCCGGGAGCTGTAGGCTTTGTGGCTCTCTGAACCCTAACCCTAACCCTAATTCTAATGGGAGCTTAGATTTTCGGCTGAGGAAATCAGGTGCATGGGCGGTGCGGATGAGAACGGTGTGGAGGGAGCAGTGTTGGTGCAGTGCCGTGCTCCCCTTGGCGTGCCTTTTGCAGCGCCAGTCTCCCGGGAGCTGTAGGCTTTGTGGCTCTCTGAACCCTAACCCTAACCCTAATTGTAATGGGAGCTTAGATTTTCGGCTGAGGAAATCAGGTGCATGGGCGGCGCGGATGACAAAGGTGTGGAGGGAGCACTGTGGGTGCCGTGCCGTGCTCCCCTTGGCGTGCCTTTTGCAGCGCCAGTGTCCCGGGAGCTGTAGGCTTTGTGGCTCTCTGAACCCTAACCCTAACCCTAATTGTAATGGGAGCTTAGATTTTCGGCTGAGGAAATCAGGTGCATGGGCGGCGCGGATGGGAAAGGTGTGGAGGGAGCAGTGTTGGTGCAGTGCCGTGCTCCCCTTGGCGTGCCTTTTGCAGCGCCAGTGTCCCGGGAGCTGTAGGCTTTGTGGCTCTCTGAACCCTAACCCTAACCCTAATTCTAATGGGAGCTTAGATTTTCGGCTCAGGTCCGCAGCTGCATGGGCGGTGCGGATGAGAACGGTGTGGAGGGAGCAGTGTGGGTGCAGTGCCGTGCTCCCCTTGGCGTGCCTTTTGCAGCGCCAGTGTCCCGGGAGCTGTAGGCTTTGTGGCTCTCTGAACCCTAACCCTAACCCTAATTGCAATGGGAGCTTAGATTTTCGGCTGAGGAAATCAGGTGCATGGGCGGTACGGATGAGAAAGGTGTGGAGGGAGCACTGTGGGTGCCGTGCCGTGCTCCCCTTGGCGTGCCTTTTGCAGCGCCAGTGTCCCGGGAGCTGTAGGCTTTGTGGCTCTCTGAACCCTAACCCTAACCCTAATTGTAATGGGAGCTTAGATTTTCGGCTGAGGAAATCAGGTGCATGGGCGGTACGGATGAGAAAGGTGTGGAGGGAGCACTGTGGGTGCCGTGCCGTGCTCCCCTTGGCGTGCCTTTTGCAGCACCAGTGTCCCGGGAGCTGTAGGCTTTGTGGCTCTCCGAACCCTAACCCTAACCCTAATTCTAATGGGAGCTTAGATTTTCGGCTCAGGTCCGCAGCTGCATGGGCGGTGCGGATGAGAACGGTGTGGAGGGAGCAGTGTGGGTGCAGTGCCGTGCTCCCCTTGGCGTGCCTTTTGCAGCGCCAGTGTCCCGGGAGCTGTAGGCTTTGTGGCTCTCTGAACCCTAACCCTAACCCTAATTCTAATGGGAGCTTAGATTTTCGGCTGAGGAAATCAGGTGCATGGGTGGCGCGGATGGGAACGGTGTGGAGGGAGCAGTGTTGGTGCAGTGCCGTGGTCCCCTTGGCGTGCCTTTTGCAGCGCCAGTGTCCCGGGAGCTGTAGGCTTTGTGGCTCTCTGAACCCTAACCCTAACCCTAATTCTAATGGGAGCTTAGATTTTCGGCTGAGGCAATCAGGTGCATGGGTGGCGCGGATGACAAAGGTGTGGAGGGAGCAGTGTGGGTGCCGTGCCGTGCTCCCCTTGGCGTGCCTTTTGCAGCGCCAGTGTCCCGGGAGCTGTAGGCTTTGTGGCTCTCTGAACCCTAACCCTAATTCTAATGGGAGCTTAGATTTTCGGCTGAGGTCCGCAGCTGCATGGGCGGTGCGGATGAGAACGGTGTGGAGGGAGCACTGTGGGTGCAGTGCCGTGCTCCCCTTGGCGTGCCTTTTGCAGCGCCAGTGTCCCGGGAGCTGTAGGCCTTGTGGTTCTCTGAACCCTAACCCTAACCCTAATTCTAATGGGAGCTTAGATTTTCGGCTGAGGAAATCAGGTGCATGGGTGGCACGGATGAGAAAGGTGTGGAGGGAGCACCATGGCTGCAGTGCCGTGCTCCCCTTGGCGTGCCTTTTGCAGCGCCAGTGTCCCGGGAGCTGTAGGCTTTGTGGCTCTCTGAACCCTAACCCTAACCCTAATTGCAATGGGAGCTTAGATTTTCGGCTGAGGAAATCAGGTGCATGGGCAGCGCGGATGAGAACGGTGTGGAGGGAGCACCGTGGGTGCCGTGCCGTGTCGTGCTCCCCTTGGCGTGCCTTTTGCAGCGCCAGTGTCCCGGGAGCTGTAGGCTTTGTGGCTCTCTGAACCCTAACCCTAACCCTAATTCTAATGGGAGCTTAGATTTTCGGCTGAGGAAATCAGGTGCATGGGTGGCGCGGATGACAAAGGTGTGGAGGGAGCACTGTGGGTGCCGTGCCGTGCTCCCCTTGGCGTGCCTTTTGCAGTGCCAGTGTCCCGGGAGCTGTAGGCTTTGTGGCTCTCTGAACCCTAACCCTAATTCTAATGGGAGCTTAGATTTTCGGCTGAGGCAATCAGGTGCATGGGTGGCGCGGATGAGAACGGTGTGGAGGGAGCACCGTGGGTGCCGTGCCGTGTCGTGCTCCCCTTGGCGTGCCTTTTGCAGCGCCAGTGTCCCGGGAGCTGTAGGCTTTGTGGCTCTCTGAACCCAAACCCTAACCCTAATTCTAATGGGAGCTTAGATTTTCGGCTGAGGAAATCAGGTGCATGGGTGGCGCGGATGAGAAAGGTGTGGAGGGAGCACTGTGGGTGCCGTGCCGTGCTCCCCTTGGCGTGCCTTTTGCAGCGCCAGTGTCCCGGGAGCTGTAGGCTTTGTGGCTCTCTGAACCCTAACCCTAATTCTAATGGGAGCTTAGATTTTCGGCTGAGGAAATCAGGTGCATGGGTGGCGCGGATGACAAAGGTGTGGAGGGAGCACTGTGGGTGCCGTGCCGTGCTCCCCTTGGCGTGCCTTTTGCAGCGCCAGTGTCCCGGGAGCTGTAGGCTTTGTGGCTCTCTGAACCCTAACCCTAACCCTAATTCTAATGGGAGCTTAGATTTTCGGCTGAGGAAATCAGGTGCATGGGCGGTGCGGATGAGAACGGTGTGGAGGGAGCAGTGTTGGTGCAGTGCCGTGCTCCCCTTGGCGTGCCTTTTGCAGCGCCAGTGTCCCGGGAGCTGTAGGCTTTGTGGCTCTCTGAACCCTAACCCTAACCCTAATTGCAATGGGAGCTTAGATTTTCGGCTGAGGAAATCAGGTGCATGGGCGGTACGGATGAGAAAGGTGTGGAGGGAGCACTGTGGGTGCCGTGCCGTGCTCCCCTTGGCGTGCCTTTTGCAGCGCCAGTGTCCCGGGAGCTGTAGGCTTTGTGGCTCTCTGAACCCTAACCCTAACCCTAATTGTAATGGGAGCTTAGATTTTCGGCTGAGGAAATCAGGTGCATGGGTGGCGCGGATGAGAACGGTGTGGAGGGAGCACTGTGGGTGCCGTGCCGTGCTCCCCTTGGCGTGCCTTTTGCAGCGCCAGTGTCCCGGGAGCTGTAGGCTTTGTGGCTCTCTGAACCCTAACCCTAACCCTAATTCTAATGGGAGCTTAGATTTTTGGCTCAGGTCCGCAGCTGCATGGGCGGTGCGGATGAGAACGGTGTGGAGGGAGCACTGTGGGTGCAGTGCCGTGCTCCCCTTGGCGTGCCTTTTGCAGCGCCAGTGTCCCGGGAGCTGTAGGCTTTGTGGCTCTCTGAACCCTAACCCTAACCCTAATTCTAATGGGAGCTTAGATTTTCGGCTGAGGAAATCAGGTGCATGGGTGGCGCGGATGAGAACGGTGTGGAGGGAGCAGTGTGGGTGCAGTGCCGTGCTCCCCTTGGCGTGCCTTTTGCAGCGCCAGTGTCCCGGGAGCTGTAGGCTTTGTGGCTCTCTGAACCCTAACCCTAACCCTAATTCTAATGGGAGCTTAGATTTTCGGCTGAGGTCCGCAGCTGCATGGGCGGTGCGGATGAGAACGGTGTGGAGGGAGCACTGTGGGTGCAGTGCCGTGCTCCCCTTGGCGTGCCTTTTGCAGCGCCAGTGTCCCGGGAGCTGTAGGCCTTGTGGCTCTCTGAACCCTAACCCTAACCCTAATTCTAATGGGAGCTTAGATTTTCGGCTGAGGAAATCGGGTGCATGGGCGGTGCGGATGAGAAAGGTGTGGAGGGAGCAGTGTGGGTGCCGTGCCGTGTCGTGCTCCCCTTGGCGTGCCTTTTGCAGCGCCAGTGTCCCGGGAGCTGTAGGCTTTGTGGCTCTCTGAACCCTAACCCTAACCCTAATTCTAATGGGAGCTTAGATTTTCGGCTGAGGAAATCAGGTGCATGGGTGGCGCGGATGAGAAAGGTGTGGAGGGAGCACTGTGGGTGCCGTGCCGTGCTCCCCTTGGCGTGCCTTTTGCAGCGCCAGTGTCCCGGGAGCTGTAGGCTTTGTGGCTCTCTGAACCCTAACCCTAACCCTAATTCTAATGGGAGCTTAGATTTTCGGCTGAGGAAATCAGGTGCATGGGTGGCGCGGATGACAAAGGTGTGGAGGGAGCACTGTGGGTGCCGTGCCGTGCTCCCCTTGGCGTGCCTTTTGCAGTGCCAGTGTCCCGGGAGCTGTAGGCTTTGTGGCTCTCTGAACCCTAACCCTAACCCTAATTGCAATGGGAGCTTAGATTTTCGGCTGAGGAAATCAGGTGCATGGGCGGCGCGGATGACAAAGGTGTGGAGGGAGCACTGTGGGTACCATGCCGTGCTCCCCTTGGCGTGCCTTTTGCAGTGCCAATGTCCCGGGAGCTGTAGGCTTTGTGGCTCTCTGAACCCTAACCCTAACCCTAATTCTAATGGGAGCTTAGATTTTCGGCTGAGGAAATCAGGTGCATGGGCGGCGCGGATGACAAAGGTGTGGAGGGAGCAGTGTGGGTGCCGTGCCGTGCTCCCCTTGGCGTGCCTTTTGCAGCGCCAGTGTCCCGGGAGCTGTAGGCTTTGTGGCTCTCTGAACCCTAACCCTAACCCTAATTCTAATGGGAGCTTAGATTTTCGGCTGAGGAAATCAGGTGCATGGGCGGTGCGGATGAGAACGGTGTGGAGGGAGCAGTGTTGGTGCAGTGCCGTGCTCCCCTTGGCGTGCCTTTTGCAGCGCCAGTCTCCCGGGAGCTGTAGGCTTTGTGGCTCTCTGAACCCCAACCCTAACCCTAATTGCAATGGGAGCTTAGATTTTCGGCTGAGGAAATCAGGTGCATGGGCGGCGCGGATGGGAAAGGTGTGGAGGGAGCAGTGTTGGTGCAGTGCCGTGCTCCCCTTGGCGTGCCTTTTGCAGCGCCAGTGTCCCGGGAGCTGTAGGCTTTGTGGCTCTCTGAACCCTAACCCTAACCCTAATTCTAATGGGAGCTTAGATTTTCGGCTGAGGCAATCAGGTGCATGGGTGGCGCGGATGACAAAGGTGTGGAGGGAGCACTGTGGGTGCCGTGCCGTGCTCCCCTTGGCGTGCCTTTTGCAGCGCCAGTGTCCCGGGAGCTGTAGGCTTTGTGGCTCTCTGAACCCTAACCCTAACCCTAATTGTAATGGGAGCTTAGATTTTCGGCTGAGGAAATCAGGTGCATGGGCGGTGCGGATGAGAACGGTGTGGAGGGAGCAGTGTTGGTGCAGTGCCGTGCTCCCCTTGGCGTGCCTTTTGCAGCGCCAGTGTCCCGGGAGCTGTAGGCTTTGTGGCTCTCTGAACCCTAACCCTAACCCTAATTCTAATGGGAGCTTAGATTTTCGGCTGAGGAAATCAGGTGCATGGGTGGCGCGGATGACAAAGGTGTGGAGGGAGCACTGTGGGTGCCATGCCGTGCTCCCCTTGGCGTGCCTTTTGCAGCGCCAGTGTCCCGGGAGCTGTAGGCTTTGCGGCTCTCCGAACCCTAACCCTAACCCTAATTCTAATGGGAGCTTAGATTTTCGGCGGAGGAAATCAGGTGCATGGGTGGCACGGATGACAAAGGTGTGGAGGGAGCACCATGGCTGCAGTGCCGTGCTCCCCTTGGCGTGCCTTTTGCAGCACCAGTGTCCCGGGAGCTGTAGGCTTTGTGGCTCTCTGAACCCTAACCCTAACCCTAATTCTAATGGGAGCTTAGATTTTCGGCTGAGGAAATCAGGTGCATGGGTGGCGCGGATGAGAAAGGTGTGGAGGGAGCACTGTGGGTGCCGTGCCGTGCTCCCCTTGGCGTGCCTTTTGCAGTGCCAGTGTCCCGGGAGCTGTAGGCTTTGTGGCTCTCTGAACCCTAACCCTAACCCTAATTCTAATGGGAGCTTAGATTTTCGGCTGAGGAAATCCGGTGCATGGGTGGCGCGGATGACAAAGGTGTGGAGGGAGCACTGTGGGTGCCGTGCCGTGCTCCCCTTGGCGTGCCTTTTGCAGTGCCCGTGTCCTGGGAGCTGTAGGCTTTGTGGCTCTCTGAACCCTAACCCTAACCCTAATTCTAATGGGAGCTTAGATTTTCGGCTGAGGAAATCAGGTGCATGGGCGGCGCGGATGACAAAGGTGTGGAGGGAGCAGTGTGGGTGCCGTGCCGTGCTCCCGTTGGCGTGCCTTTTGCAGCGCCAGTGTCCCGGGAGCTGTAGGCTTTGTGGCTCTCTGAACCCTAACCCTAACCCTAATTCTAATGGGAGCTTAGATTTTCGGCTGAGGTCCGCAGCTGCATGGGCGGTGCGGATGAGAACGGTGTGGAGGGAGCAGTGTTGGTGCAGTGCCGTGCTCCCCTTGGCGTGCCTTTTGCAGTGCCCGTGTCCTGGGAGCTGTAGGCTTTGTGGCTCTCTGAACCCTAACCCTAACCCTAATTCTAATGGGAGCTTAGATTTTCGGCTGAGGAAATCAGGTGCATGGGTGGCGCGGATGGGAAAGGTGTGGAGGGAGCACTGTGGGTGCAGTGCCGTGCTCCCCTTGGCGTGCCTTTTGCAGCGCCAGTGTCCCGGGAGCTGTAGGCTTTGTGGCTCTCTGAACCCTAACCCTAACCCTAATTCTAATGGGAGCTTAGATTTTCGGCTGAGGTCCGCAGGTGCATGGGCGGTGCGGATGAGAACGGTGTGGAGGGAGCACTGTCAGTGCAGTGCCGTGCTCCCCTTGGCGTGCCTTTTGCAGCGCCAGTGTCCCGGGAGCTGTAGGCTTTGTGGCTCTCTGAACCCTAACCCTAACCCTAATTCTAATGGGAGCTTAGATTTTCGGCTCAGGTCCGCAGCTGCATGGGCGGTGCGGATGAGAAAGGTGTGGAGGGAGCAGTGTGGGTGCCGTGCCGTGCTCCCCTTGGCGTGCCTTTTGCAGCGCCAGTGTCCCGGGAGCTGTAGGCTTTGTGGCTCTCTGAACCCTAACCCTAACCCTAATTCTAATGGGAGCTTAGATTTTCGGCGGAGGAAATCAGGTGCATGGGTGGCGCGGATGACAAAGGTGTGGAGGGAGCACTGTGGGTGCCGTGCCGTGCTCCCCTTGGCGTGCCTTTTGCAGCGCCAGTGTCCCGGGAGCTGTAGGCTTTGTGGCTCTCTGAACCCTAACCCTAACCCTAATTCTAATGGGAGCTTAGATTTTCGGCTGAGGTCCGCAGCTGCATGGGCGGTGCGGATGAGAAAGGTGTGGAGGGAGCACTGTGGGTGCAGTGCCGTGCTCCCCTTGGCGTGCCTTTTGCAGCGCCAGTGTCCCGGGAGCTGTAGGCTTTGTGGCTCTCTGAACCCTAACCCTAACCCTAATTGCAATGGGAGCTTAGATTTTCGGCTGAGGAAATCAGGTGCATGGGTGGCGCGGATGACAAAGGTGTGGAGGGAGCAGTGTGGGTGCAGTGCCGTGCTCCCCTTGGCGTGCCTTTTGCAGTGCCAGTGTCCCGGGAGCTGTAGGCTTTGTGGCTCTCTGAACCCTAACCCTAACCCTAATTGCAATGGGAGCTTAGATTTTCGGCTGAGGAAATCAGGTGCATGGGCGGTGCGGATGAGAAAGGTGTGGAGGGAGCACTGTGGGTGCCGTGCCGTGCTCCCCTTGGCGTGCCTTTTGCAGTGCCAGTGTCCCGGGAGCTGTAGGCTTTGTGGCTCTCTGAACCCTAACCCTAACCCTAATTCTAATGGGAGCTTAGATTTTCGGCTGAGGAAATCAGGTGCATGGGCGGCGCGGATGACAAAGGTGTGGAGGGAGCACAGTGGGTGCCGTGCCGTGCTCCCCTTGGCGTGCCTTTTGCAGCGCCAGTGTCCCGGGAGCTGTAGGCTTTGTGGCTCTCCGAACCCTAACCCTAACCCTAATTCTAATGGGAGCTTAGATTTTCGGCTGAGGAAATCAGGTGCATGGGCGGCGCGGATGACAAAGGTGTGGAGGGAGCACTGTGGGTGCCGTGCCGTGCTCCCCTTGGCGTGCCTTTTGCAGTGCCCGTGTCCTGGGAGCTGTAGGCTTTGTGGCTCTCTGAACCCTAACCCTAACCCTAATTGTAATGGGAGCTTAGATTTTCGGCTGAGGAAATCAGGTGCATGGGCGGCGCGGATGACAAAGGTGTGGAGGGAGCAGTGTGGGTGCAGTGCCGTGCTCCCCTTGGCATGCCTTTTGCAGCGCCAGTGTCCCGGGAGCTGTAGGCTTTGTGGCTCTCTGAACCCTAACCCTAACCCTAATTCTAATGGGAGCTTAGATTTTCGGCTCAGGTCCGCAGCTGCATGGGCGGTGCGGATGAGAACTGTGTGGAGGGAGCAGTGTGGGTGCAGTGCCGTGCTCCCCTTGGCGTGCCTTTTGCAGCGCCAGTGTCCCGGGAGCTGTAGGCTTTGTGGCTCTCTGAACCCTAACCCTAACCCTAATTGTAATGGGAGCTTAGATTTTTGGCTGAGGTCCGCAGCTGCATGGGCGGTGCGGATGAGAAAGGTGTGGAGGGAGCACTGTGGGTGCCGTGCCGTGCTCCCCTTGGCATGCCTTTTGCAGCGCCAGTGTCCCGGGAGCTGTAGGCTTTGTGGCTCTCTGAACCCTAACCCTAACCCTAATTGTAATGGGAGCTTAGATTTTCAGCTGAGGAAATCAGGTGCATGGGTGGCGCGGATGACAAAGGTGTGGAGGGAGCACTGTGGGTGCAGTGCCGTGCTCCCTTGGCGTGCCTTTTGCAGTGCCAATGTCCCGGGAGCTGTAGGCTTTGTGGCTCTCTGAACCCTAACCCTAACCCTAATTGCAATGGGAGCTTAGATTTTCGGCGGAGGAAATCAGGTGCATGGGCGGCGCGGATGACAAAGGCGTGGAGGGAGCAGTGTTGGTGCCGTGCCGTGCTCCCCTTGGCGTGCCTTTTGCAGCGCCAGTGTCCCGGGAGCTGTAGGCTTTGTGGCTCTCTGAACCCTAACCCTAACCCTAATTCTAATGGGAGCTTAGATTTTCGGCTGAGGAAATCAGGTGCATGGGTGGCGCGGATGGGAAAGGTGTGGAGGGAGCACTGTGGGTGCCGTGCCGTGCTCCCCTTGGCGTGCCTTTTGCAGCGCCAGTGTCCCGGGAGCTGTAGGCTTTGTGGCTCTCCGAACCCTAACCCTAACCCTAATTGTAATGGGAGCTTAGATTTTCGGCTGAGGAAATCAGGTGCATGGGCGGTGCGGATGGGAAAGGTGTGGAGGGAGCACTGTGGGTGCAGTGCCGTGCTCCCCTTGGCGTGCCTTTTGCAGCGCCAGTGTCCCGGGAGCTGTAGGCTTTGTGGCTCTCCGAACCCTAACCCTAACCCTAATTCTAATGGGAGCTTAGATTTTCGGCTCAGGTCCGCAGCTGCATGGGCGGTGCGGATGAGAACGGTGTGGAGGGAGCACTGTCAGTGCAGTGCCGTGCTCCCCTCGGCGTGTCTTTTGCAGCGCCAGTGTCCCGGGAGCTGTAGGCTTTGTGGCTCTCTGAACCCTAACCCTAACCCTAATTCTAATGGGAGCTTAGATTTTCGGCTGAGGAAATCAGGTGCATGGGTGGCGCGGATGGGAAAGGTGTGGAGGGAGCACTGTGGGTGCCGTGCCGTGCTCCCCTTGGCGTGCCTTTTGCAGCGCCAGTGTCCCGGGAGCTGTAGGCTTTGTGGCTCTCCGAACCCTAACCCTAACCCTAATTCTAATGGGAGCTTAGATTTTCGGCTCAGGTCCGCAGCTGCATGGGCGGTGCGGATGAGAAAGGTGTGGAGGGAGCAGTGTGGGTGCCGTGCCGTGCTCCCCTTGGCGTGCCTTTTGCAGCGCCAGTGTCCCGGGAGCTGTAGGCTTTGTGGCTCTCTGAACCCTAACCCTAACCCTAATTCTAATGGGAGCTTAGATTTTCGGCTGAGGAAATCAGGTGCATGGGCGGCGCGGATGACAAAGGTGTGGAGGGAGCAGTGTTGGTGCCGTGCCGTGCTCCCCTTGGCGTGCCTTTTGCAGCGCCAGTGTCCCGGGAGCTGTAGGCTTTGTGGCTCTCTGAACCCTAACCCTAACCCTAATTCTAATGGGAGCTTAGATTTTTGGCTGAGGTCCGCAGCTGCATGGGCGGTGCGGATGAGAACGGTGTGGAGGGAGCAGTGTGGGTGCAGTGCCGTGCTCCCCTTGGCGTGCCTTTTGCAGCGCCAGTGTCCCGGGAGCTGTAGGCTTTGTGGCTCTCTGAACCCTAACCCTAACCCTAATTCTAATGGGAGCTTAGATTTTCGGCTGAGGCAATCAGGTGCATGGGTGGCGCGGATGACAAAGGTGTGGAGGGAGCACTGTGGGTGCCGTGCCGTGCTCCCCTTGGCGTGCCTTTTGCAGCGCCAGTGTCCCGGGAGCTGTAGGCTTTGTGGCTCTCTGAACCCTAACCCTAACCCTAATTGCAATGGGAGCTTAGATTTTCGGCGGAGGAAATCAGGTGCATGGGCGGTGCGGATGACAAAGGTGTGGAGGGAGCAGTGTCGGTGCCGTGCCGTGCTCCCCTTGGCGTGCCTTTTGCAGTGCCAGTGTCCCGGGAGCTGTAGGCTTTGTGGCTCTCCGAACCCTAACCCTAACCCTAATTCTAATGGGAGCTTAGATTTTCGGCTCAGGTCCGCAGCTGCATGGGCGGTGCGGATGAGAAAGGTGTGGAGGGAGCAGTGTTGGTGCCGTGCCGTGCTCCCCTTGGCGTGCCTTTTGCAGCGCCAGTGTCCCGGGAGCTGTAGGCTTTGTGGCTCTCTGAACCCTAACCCTAACCCTAATTCTAATGGGAGCTTAGATTTTCGGCTGAGGAAATCAGGTGCATGGGTAGCGCGGATGACAAAGGTGTGGAGGGAGCACTGTGGGTGCCGTGCCGTGCTCCCCTTGGCGTGCCTTTTGCAGCGCCAGTGTCCCGGGAGCTGTAGGCTTTGTGGCTCTCCGAACCCTAACCCTAACCCTAATTCTAATGGGAGCTTAGATTTTCGGCTCAGGTCCGCAGCTGCATGGGCGGTGCGGATGAGAACGGTGTGGAGGGAGCACTGTCAGTGCAGTGCCGTGCTCCCCTCGGTGTGCCTTTTGCAGCGCCAGTGTCCCGGGAGCTGTAGGCTTTGTGGCTCTCTGAACCCTAACCCTAACCCTAATTGTAATGGGAGCTTAGATTTTCGGCTGAGGAAATCAGGTGCATGGGTGGCGCGGATGGGAAAGGTGTGGAGGGAGCACTGTGGGTGCCGTGCCGTGCTCCCCTTGGCGTGCCTTTTGCAGCGCCAGTGTCCCGGGAGCTGTAGGCTTTGTGGCTCTCCGAACCCTAACCCTAACCCTAATTCTAATGGGAGCTTAGATTTTCGGCTGAGGAAATCAGGTGCATGGGCGGCGCGGATGAGAAAGGTCTGGAGGGAGCAGTGTGGGTGCCGTGCCGTGCTCCCCTTGGCGTGCCTTTTGCAGCGCCAGTGTCCCGGGAGCTGTAGGCTTTGTGGCTCTCTGAACCCTAACCCTAACCCTAATTCTAATGGGAGCTTAGATTTTTGGCTGAGGTCCGCAGCTGCATGGGCGGTGCGGATGAGAACGGTGTGGAGGGAGCAGTGTGGGTGCAGTGCCGTGCTCCCCTTGGCGTGCCTTTTGCAGCGCCAGTGTCCCGGGAGCTGTAGGCTTTGTGGCTCTCTGAACCCTAACCCTAACCCTAATTCTAATGGGAGCTTAGATTTTCGGCTGAGGCAATCAGGTGCATGGGTGGCGCGGATGACAAAGGTGTGGAGGGAGCACTGTGGGTGCCGTGCCGTGCTCCCCTTGGCGTGCCTTTTGCAGTGCCAGTGTCCCGGGAGCTGTAGGCTTTGTGGCTCTCTGAACCCTAACCCTAACCCTAATTGTAATGGGAGCTTAGATTTTCGGCTGAGGAAATCAGGTGCATGGGTGGCGCGGATGACAAAGGTGTGGAGGGAGCAGTGTGGGTGCAGTGCCGTGCTCCCCTTGGCATGCCTTTTGCAGCGCCAGTGTCCCGGGAGCTGTAGGCTTTGTGGCTCTCCGAACCCTAACCCTAACCCTAATTCTAATGGGAGCTTAGATTTTCGGCTCAGGTCCGCAGCTGCATGGGCGGTGCGGATGAGAACGGTGTGGAGGGAGCAGTGTGGGTGCAGTGCCGTGCTCCCCTTGGCATGCCTTTTGCAGCGCCAGTGTCCCGGGAGCTGTAGGCTTTGTGGCTCTCTGAACCCTAACCCTAACCCTAATTCTAATGGGAGCTTAGATTTTCGGCTGAGGTCCGCAGCTGCATGGGCGGTGCGGATGAGAAAGGTGTGGAGGGAGCACTGTGGGTGCCGTGCCGTGCTCCCCTTGGCATGCCTTTTGCAGCGCCAGTGTCCCGGGAGCTGTAGGCTTTGTGGCTCTCCGAACCCTAACCCTAACCCTAATTCTAATGGGAGCTTAGATTTTCAGCTGAGGAAATCAGGTGCATGGGTGGCGCGGATGACAAAGGTGTGGAGGGAGCACTGTGGGTGCAGTGCCGTGCTCCCTTGGCGTGCCTTTTGCAGTGCCAATGTCCCGGGAGCTGTAGGCTTTGTGGCTCTCTGAACCCTAACCCTAACCCTAATTGCAATGGGAGCTTAGATTTTCGGCTGAGGAAATCAGGTGCATGGGCGGCGCGGATGACAAAGGCGTGGAGGGAGCAGTGTTGGTGCCGTGCCGTGCTCCCCTTGGCGTGCCTTTTGCAGCGCCAGTGTCCCGGGAGCTGTAGGCTTTGTGGCTCTCTGAACCCTAACCCTAACCCTAATTGCAATGGGAGCTTAGATTTTCGGCTGAGGAAATCAGGTGCATGGGCGGTGCGGATGAGAAAGGTGTGGAGGGAGCACTGTGGGTGCCGTGCCGTGCTCCCCTTGGCGTGCCTTTTGCAGCGCCAGTCTCCCGGGAGCTGTAGGCTTTGTGGCTCTCTGAACCCTAACCCTAACCCTAATTCTAATGGGAGCTTAGATTTTCGGCTGAGGAAATCAGGTGCATGGGTGGCGCGGATGGGAAAGGTGTGGAGGGAGCACTGTGGGTGCCGTGCCGTGCTCCCCTTGGCGTGCCTTTTGCAGCGCCAGTGTCCCGGGAGCTGTAGGCTTTGTGGCTCTCCGAACCCTAACCCTAACCCTAATTCTAATGGGAGCTTAGATTTTCGGCTGAGGAAATCAGGTGCATGGGTGGCGCGGATGGGAAAGGTGTGGAGGGAGCACTGTGGGTGCAGTGCCGTGCTCCCCTTGGCGTGCCTTTTGCAGCGCCAGTGTCCCGGGAGCTGTAGGCTTTGTGGCTCTCCGAACCCTAACCCTAACCCTAATTCTAATGGGAGCTTAGATTTTCGGCTCAGGTCCGCAGCTGCATGGGCGGTGCGGATGAGAAAGGTGTGGAGGGAGCAGTGTTGGTGCAGTGCCGTGCTCCCCTTGGCGTGCCTTTTGCAGCGCCAGTGTCCCGGGAGCTGTAGGCTTTGTGGCTCTCTGAACCCTAACCCTAACCCTAATTCTAATGGGAGCTTAGATTTTCGGCTGAGGAAATCAGGTGCATGGGTGGCGCGGATGACAAAGGTGTGGAGGGAGCACTGTGGGTGCCGTGCCGTGCTCCCCTTGGCGTGCCTTTTGCAGCGCCAGTGTCCCGGGAGCTGTAGGCTTTGTGGCTCTCCGAACCCTAACCCTAACCCTAATTCTAATGGGAGCTTAGATTTTCGGCTGAGGCAATCAGGTGCATGGGTGGCGCGGATGACAAAGGTGTGGAGGGAGCAGTGTGGGTGCAGTGCCGTGCTCCCCTTGGCATGCCTTTTGCAGCGCCAGTGTCCCGGGAGCTGTAGGCTTTGTGGCTCTCCGAACCCTAACCCTAACCCTAATTCTAATGGGAGCTTAGATTTTCGGCTCAGGTCCGCAGCTGCATGGGCGGTGCGGATGAGAACGGTGTGGAGGGAGCACTGTGGGTGCAGTGCCGTGCTCCCCTTGGCGTGCCTTTTGCAGCGCCAGTGTCCCGGGAGCTGTAGGCTTTGTGGCTCTCTGAACCCTAACCCTAACCCTAATTCTAATGGGAGCTTAGATTTTCGGCTGAGGAAATCAGGTGCATGGGCGGTGCGGATGAGAAAGGTGTGGAGGGAGCACTGTGGGTGCCGTGCCGTGCTCCCCTTGGCATGCCTTTTGCAGCGCCAGTGTCCCGGGAGCTGTAGGCTTTGTGGCTCTCTGAACCCTAACCCTAACCCTAATTCTAATGGGAGCTTAGATTTTCA
This sequence comes from Platalea leucorodia, assembly GCF_965183815.1. NCBI lineage: Eukaryota > Metazoa > Chordata > Aves > Pelecaniformes > Threskiornithidae > Platalea > Platalea leucorodia. The sequence continues at coordinate 85,352,336 of NC_138823.1, read as the reverse complement.
GCTGAGGAAATCAGGTGCATGGGTGGCGCGGATGACAAAGGTGTGGAGGGAGCACTGTGGGTGCAGTGCCGTGCTCCCTTGGCGTGCCTTTTGCAGTGCCAATGTCCCGGGAGCTGTAGGCTTTGTGGCTCTCTGAACCCTAACCCTAACCCTAATTGCAATGGGAGCTTAGATTTTCGGCTGAGGAAATCAGGTGCATGGGCGGCGCGGATGACAAAGGCGTGGAGGGAGCAGTGTTGGTGCCGTGCCGTGCTCCCCTCGGCGTGCCTTTTGCAGCGCCAGTGTCCCGGGAGCTGTAGGCTTTGTGGCTCTCTGAACCCTAACCCTAACCCTAATTGCAATGGGAGCTTAGATTTTCGGCTGAGGAAATCAGGTGCATGGGCGGGGCGGATGAGAAAGGTGTGGAGGGAGCACTGTGGGTGCCGTGCCGTGCTCCCCTTGGCGTGCCTTTTGCAGCGCCAGTCTCCCGGGAGCTGTAGGCTTTGTGGCTCTCTGAACCCTAACCCTAACCCTAATTCTAATGGGAGCTTAGATTTTCGGCTGAGGAAATCAGGTGCATGGGTGGCGCGGATGGGAAAGGTGTGGAGGGAGCACTGTGGGTGCCGTGCCGTGCTCCCCTTGGCGTGCCTTTTGCAGCGCCAGTGTCCCGGGAGCTGTAGGCTTTGTGGCTCTCCGAACCCTAACCCTAACCCTAATTGTAATGGGAGCTTAGATTTTCGGCTGAGGAAATCAGGTGCATGGGCGGTGCGGATGGGAAAGGTGTGGAGGGAGCACTGTGGGTGCAGTGCCGTGCTCCCCTTGGCGTGCCTTTTGCAGCGCCAGTGTCCCGGGAGCTGTAGGCTTTGTGGCTCTCCGAACCCTAACCCTAACCCTAATTCTAATGGGAGCTTAGATTTTCGGCTCAGGTCCGCAGCTGCATGGGCGGTGCGGATGAGAACGGTGTGGAGGGAGCACTGTCAGTGCAGTGCCGTGCTCCCCTCGGCGTGCCTTTTGCAGCGCCAGTGTCCCGGGAGCTGTAGGCTTTGTGGCTCTCTGAACCCTAACCCTAACCCTAATTCTAACGGGAGCTTAGATTTTCGGCTGAGGAAATCAGGTGCATGGGTGGCGCGGATGGGAAAGGTGTGGAGGGAGCACTGTGGGTGCCGTGCCGTGCTCCCCTTGGTGTGCCTTTTGCAGCGCCAGTGTCCCGGGAGCTGTAGGCTTTGTGGCTCTCCGAACCCTAACCCTAACCCTAATTCTAATGGGAGCTTAGATTTTCGGCTCAGGTCCGCAGCTGCATGGGCGGTGCGGATGACAAAGGTGTGGAGGGAGCAGTGTTGGTGCAGTGCCGTGCTCCCCTTGGCGTGCCTTTTGCAGCGCCAGTGTCCCGGGAGCTGTAGGCTTTGTGGCTCTCTGAACCCTAACCCTAACCCTAATTGTAATGGGAGCTTAGATTTTCGGCTGAGGAAATCAGGTGCATGGGTGGCGCGGATGACAAAGGTGTGGAGGGAGCACTGTGGGTGCCGTGCCGTGCTCCCCTTGGCGTGCCTTTTGCAGCGCCAGTGTCCCGGGAGCTGTAGGCTTTGTGGCTCTCCGAACCCTAACCCTAACCCTAATTCTAATGGGAGCTTAGATTTTCGGCTCAGGTCCGCAGCTGCATGGGCGGTGCGGATGAGAACGGTGTGGAGGGAGCACTGTGGGTGCCGTGCCGTGCTCCCCTTGGCGTGCCTTTTGCAGCGCCAGTGTCCCGGGAGCTGTAGGCTTTGTGGCTCTCCGAACCCTAACCCTAACCCTAATTCTAATGGGAGCTTAGATTTTCGGCTGAGGAAATCAGGTGCATGGGTAGCGCGGATGACAAAGGTGTGGAGGGAGCAGTGTGGGTGCCGTGCCGTGCTCCCCTTGGCGTGCCTTTTGCAGCGCCAGTGTCCCGGGAGCTGTAGGCTTTGTGGCTCTCTGAACCCTAACCCTAACCCTAATTGTAATGGGAGCTTCGATTTTTGGCTGAGGTCCGCAGCTGCATGGGCGGTGCGGATGAGAACGGTGTGGAGGGAGCACTGTCGGTGCAGTGCCGTGCTCCCCTTGGCGTGCCTTTTGCAGTGCCAGTGTCCCGGGAGCTGTAGGCTTTGTGGCTCTCTGAACCCTAACCCTAACCCTAATTCTAATGGGAGCTTAGATTTTCGGCTGAGGCAATCAGGTGCATGGGTGGCGCGGATGACAAAGGTGTGGAGGGAGCACTGTAGGTGCCGTGCCGTGCTCCCCTTGGCGTGCCTTTTGCAGTGCCAGTGTCCCGGGAGCTGTAGGCTTTGTGGCTCTCTGAACCCTAACCCTAACCGTAATTGCAATGGGAGCTTAGATTTTCGGCTGAGGAAATCAGGTGCATGGGCAGCGCGGATGAGAAAGGTGTGGAGGGAGCACTGTGGGTGCCGTGCCGTGCTCCCCTTGGCGTGCCTTTTGCAGCGCCAGTGTCCCGGGAGCTGTAGGCTTTGTGGCTCTCTGAACCCTAACCCTAACCCTAATTCTAATGGGAGCTTAGATTTTCGGCTGAGGAAATCAGGTGCATGGGCGGCGCGGATGGGAAAGGTGTGGAGGGAGCACTGTGGGTGCCGTGCCGTGCTCCCCTTGGCGTGCCTTTTGCAGTGCCAGTGTCCCGGGAGCTGTAGGCTTTGTGGCTCTCTGAACCCTAACCCTAACCCTAATTGTAATGGGAGCTTAGATTTTCGGCTGAGGAAATCAGGTGCATGGATGGCGCGGATGAGAAAGGTGTGGAGGGAGCACTGTGGGTGCAGTGCCGTGCTCCCCTTGGCATGCCTTTTGCAGCGCCAGTGTCCCGGGAGCTGTAGGCTTTGTGGCTCTCCGAACCCTAACCCTAACCCTAATTGCAATGGGAGCTTAGATTTTCGGCTGAGGCAATCAGGTGCATGGGCGGCGCGGATGACAAAGGTGTGGAGGGAGCAGTGTGGGTGCAGTGCCGTGCTCCCCTTGGCGTGCCTTTTGCAGCGCCAGTGTCCCGGGAGCTGTAGGCTTTGTGGCTCTCTGAACCCTAACCCTAACCCTAATTCTAATGGGAGCTTAGATTTTTGGCTGAGGTCCGCAGCTGCATGGGCGGTGCGGATGAGAAAGGTGTGGAGGGAGCACTGTGGGTGCCGTGCCGTGCTCCCCTTGGCATGCCTTTTGCAGCGCCAGTGTCCCGGGAGCTGTAGGCTTTGTGGCTCTCTGAACCCTAACCCTAACCCTAATTCTAATGGGAGCTTAGATTTTCAGCTGAGGAAATCAGGTGCATGGGTGGCGCGGATGAAAAAAGGTGTGGAGGGAGCACTGTGGGTGCAGTGCCGTGCTCCCTTGGCGTGCCTTTTGCAGTGCCAATGTCCCGGGAGCTGTAGGCTTTGTGGCTCTCTGAACCCTAACCCTAACCCTAATTGCAATGGGAGCTTAGATTTTCGGCTGAGGAAATCAGGTGCATGGGCGGCGCGGATGACAAAGGCGTGGAGGGAGCAGTGTTGGTGCCGTGCCGTGCTCCCTTGGCGTGCCTTTTGCAGTGCCAATGTCCCGGGAGCTGTAGGCTTTGTGGCTCTCTGAACCCTAACCCTAACCCTAATTGCAATGGGAGCTTAGATTTTCAGCTGAGGAAATCAGGTGCATGGGCGGTGCGGATGAGAAAGGTGTGGAGGGAGCACTGTGGGTGCCGTGCCGTGCTCCCCTTGGCGTGCCTTTTGCAGCGCCAGTCTCCCGGGAGCTGTAGGCTTTGTGGCTCTCTGAACCCTAACCCTAACCCTAATTCTAATGGGAGCTTAGATTTTCGGCTCAGGTCCGCAGGTGCATGGGCAGTGCGGATGAGAACGGTGTGGAGGGAGCAGTGTTGGTGCAGTGCCGTGCTCCCCTTGGCGTGCCTTTTGCAGCGCCAGTGTCCCGGGAGCTGTAGGCTTTGTGGCTCTCTGAACCCTAACCCTAACCCTAATTGTAATGGGAGCTTAGATTTTCGGCTGAGGAAATCAGGTGCATGGGTGGCGCGGATGGGAAAGGTGTGGAGGGAGCACTGTGGGTGCCGTGCCGTGCTCCCCTTGGCGTGCCTTTTGCAGCGCCAGTGTCCCGGGAGCTGTAGGCTTTGTGGCTCTCTGAACCCTAACCCTAACCCTAATTGTAATGGGAGCTTAGATTTTCGGCTGAGGAAATCAGGTGCATGGGTGGCGCGGATGACAAAGGTGTGGAGGGAGCACTGTGGGTGCCGTGCCGTGCTCCCCTTGGCGTGCCTTTTGCAGCGCCAGTGTCCCGGGAGCTGTAGGCTTTGTGGCTCTCCGAACCCTAACCCTAACCCTAATTCTAATGGGAGCTTAGATTTTCGGCTCAGGTCCGCAGCTGCATGGGCGGTGCGGATGAGAACGGTGTGGAGGGAGCACTGTGGGTGCCGTGCCGTGCTCCCCTTGGCGTGCCTTTTGCAGCGCCAGTGTCCCGGGAGCTGTAGGCTTTGTGGCTCTCCGAACCCTAACCCTAACCCTAATTCTAATGGGAGCTTAGATTTTCGGCTGAGGAAATCAGGTGCATGGGTAGCGCGGATGACAAAGGTGTGGAGGGAGCAGTGTGGGTGCCGTGCCGTGCTCCCCTTGGCGTGCCTTTTGCAGCGCCAGTGTCCCGGGAGCTGTAGGCTTTGTGGCTCTCTGAACCCTAACCCTAACCCTAATTGTAATGGGAGCTTCGATTTTTGGCTGAGGTCCGCAGCTGCATGGGCGGTGCGGATGAGAACGGTGTGGAGGGAGCACTGTCGGTGCAGTGCCGTGCTCCCCTTGGCGTGCCTTTTGCAGTGCCAGTGTCCCGGGAGCTGTAGGCTTTGTGGCTCTCTGAACCCTAACCCTAACCCTAATTCTAATGGGAGCTTAGATTTTCGGCTGAGGCAATCAGGTGCATGGGTGGCGCGGATGACAAAGGTGTGGAGGGAGCACTGTAGGTGCCGTGCCGTGCTCCCCTTGGCGTGCCTTTTGCAGTGCCAGTGTCCCGGGAGCTGTAGGCTTTGTGGCTCTCTGAACCCTAACCCTAACCGTAATTGCAATGGGAGCTTAGATTTTCGGCTGAGGAAATCAGGTGCATGGGCGGTGCGGATGAGAAAGGTGTGGAGGGAGCACTGTGGGTGCCGTGCCGTGCTCCCCTTGGCGTGCCTTTTGCAGCGCCAGTGTCCCGGGAGCTGTAGGCTTTGTGGCTCTCTGAACCCTAACCCTAACCCTAATTCTAATGGGAGCTTAGATTTTCGGCTGAGGAAATCAGGTGCATGGGCGGCGCGGATGGGAAAGGTGTGGAGGGAGCACTGTGGGTGCCGTGCCGTGCTCCCCTTGGCGTGCCTTTTGCAGTGCCAGTGTCCCGGGAGCTGTAGGCTTTGTGGCTCTCTGAACCCTAACCCTAACCCTAATTGTAATGGGAGCTTAGATTTTCGGCTGAGGAAATCAGGTGCATGGATGGCGCGGATGAGAAAGGTGTGGAGGGAGCACTGTGGGTGCAGTGCCGTGCTCCCCTTGGCATGCCTTTTGCAGCGCCAGTGTCCCGGGAGCTGTAGGCTTTGTGGCTCTCCGAACCCTAACCCTAACCCTAATTGCAATGGGAGCTTAGATTTTCGGCTGAGGCAATCAGGTGCATGGGTGGCGCGGATGACAAAGGTGTGGAGGGAGCACCATGGCTGCAGTGCCGTGCTCCCCTTGGCGTGCCTTTTGCAGCGCCAGTGTCCCGGGAGCTGTAGGCTTTGTGGCTCTCTGAACCCTAACCCTAACCCTAATTCTAATGGGAGCTTAGATTTTTGGCTGAGGTCCGCAGCTGCATGGGCGGTGCGGATGAGAAAGGTGTGGAGGGAGCACTGTGGGTGCCGTGCCGTGCTCCCCTTGGCATGCCTTTTGCAGCGCCAGTGTCCCGGGAGCTGTAGGCTTTGTGGCTCTCTGAACCCTAACCCTAACCCTAATTCTAATGGGAGCTTAGATTTTCAGCTGAGGAAATCAGGTGCATGGGTGGCGCGGATGAAAAAAGGTGTGGAGGGAGCACTGTGGGTGCAGTGCCGTGCTCCCTTGGCGTGCCTTTTGCAGTGCCAATGTCCCGGGAGCTGTAGGCTTTGTGGCTCTCTGAACCCTAACCCTAACCCTAATTGCAATGGGAGCTTAGATTTTCGGCTGAGGAAATCAGGTGCATGGGCGGCGCGGATGACAAAGGCGTGGAGGGAGCAGTGTTGGTGCCGTGCCGTGCTCCCTTGGCGTGCCTTTTGCAGTGCCAATGTCCCGGGAGCTGTAGGCTTTGTGGCTCTCTGAACCCTAACCCTAACCCTAATTGCAATGGGAGCTTAGATTTTCAGCTGAGGAAATCAGGTGCATGGGCGGTGCGGATGAGAAAGGTGTGGAGGGAGCACTGTGGGTGCCGTGCCGTGCTCCCCTTGGCGTGCCTTTTGCAGCGCCAGTCTCCCGGGAGCTGTAGGCTTTGTGGCTCTCTGAACCCTAACCCTAACCCTAATTCTAATGGGAGCTTAGATTTTCGGCTCAGGTCCGCAGGTGCATGGGCAGTGCGGATGAGAACGGTGTGGAGGGAGCAGTGTTGGTGCAGTGCCGTGCTCCCCTTGGCGTGCCTTTTGCAGCGCCAGTGTCCCGGGAGCTGTAGGCTTTGTGGCTCTCTGAACCCTAACCCTAACCCTAATTGTAATGGGAGCTTAGATTTTCGGCTGAGGAAATCAGGTGCATGGGTGGCGCGGATGGGAAAGGTGTGGAGGGAGCACTGTGGGTGCCGTGCCGTGCTCCCCTTGGCGTGCCTTTTGCAGCGCCAGTGTCCCGGGAGCTGTAGGCTTTGTGGCTCTCTGAACCCTAACCCTAACCCTAATTGCAATGGGAGCTTAGATTTTCGGCTGAGGAAATCAGGTGCATGGGCAGCGCGGATGAGAACGGTGTGGAGGGAGCAGTGTTGGTGCAGTGCCGTGCTCCCCTTGGCGTGCCTTTTGCAGCGCCAGTGTCCCGGGAGCTGTAGGCTTTGTGGCTCTCTGAACCCTAACCCTAACCCTAATTGCAATGGGAGCTTAGATTTTCGGCTGAGGTCCGCAGGTGCATGGGCGGTGCGGATGAGAAAGGTGTGGAGGGAGCACTGTGGGTGCAGTGCCGTGCTCCCCTTGGCGTGCCTTTTGCAGCGCCAGTGTCCCGGGAGCTGTAGGCTTTGTGGCTCTCTGAACCCTAACCCTAACCCTAATTGCAATGGGAGCTTAGATTTTCGGCTCAGGTCCGCAGGTGCATGGGCGGTGCGCATGAGAAAGGTGTGGAGGGAGCAGTGTTGGTGCAGTGCCGTGCTCCCCTCGGCGTGTCTTTTGCAGCGCCAGTCTCCCGGGAGCTGTAGGCTTTGTGGCTCTCTGAACCCTAACCCTAACCCTAATTCTAATGGGAGCTTAGATTTTCGGCTGAGTAAATCAGGTGCATGCATGGCGCGGATGACAAAGGTGTGGAGGGAGCACTGTGGGTGCCATGCCGTGCTCCCCTTGGCGTGCCTTTTGCAGCGCCAGTGTCCTGGGAGCTGTAGGCTTTGTGGCTCTCCGAACCCTAACCCTAACCCTAATTGTAATGGGAGCTTAGATTTTTGGCTGAGGTCCGCAGCTGCATGGGCGGTGCGGATAACAAAGGTGTGGAGGGAGCAGTGTTGGTGCAGTGCCGTGCTCCCCTTGGCGTGCCTTTTGCAGCGCCAGTGTCCCGGGAGCTGTAGGCTTTGTGGCTCTCTGAACCCTAACCCTAACCCTAATTGTAATGGGAGCTTAGATTTTCGGCTGAGGAAATCAGGTGCATGGGCGGCGCGGATGACAAAGGTGTGGAGGGAGCACTGTGGGTGCAGTGCCGTGCTCCCCTTGGCGTGCTTTTTGCAGCGCCAGTGTCCCGGGAGCTGTGGGCTTTGTGGCTCTCTGAACCCTAACCCTAACCCTAATTGCAATGGGAGCTTAGATTTTCGGCTGAGGAAATCAGGTGCATGGGCGGTGCGGATGAGAAAGGTGTGGAGGGAGCACTGTGGGTGCCGTGCCGTGCTCCCCTTGGCGTGCCTTTTGCAGCGCCAGTGTCCCGGGAGCTGTAGGCTTTGTGGCTCTCTGAACCCTAACCCTAACCCTAATTCTAATGGGAGCTTAGATTTTCGGCTGAGGCAATCAGGTGCATGGGTGGCGCGGATGACAAAGGTGTGGAGGGAGCACTGTGGGTGCAGTGCCGTGCTCCCCTTGGCGTGCCTTTTGCAGTGCCCGTGTCCTGGGAGCTGTAGGCTTTGTGGCTCTCTGAACCCTACCCCTAACCCTAATTGTAATGGGAGCTTAGATTTTTGGCTGAGGTCCGCAGCTGCATGGGCGGCGCGGATGACAAAGGTGTGGAGGGAGCAGTGTTGGTGCAGTGCCGTGCTCCCCTTGGCATGCCTTTTGCAGCGCCAGTGTCCCGGGAGCTGTAGGCTTTGTGGCTCTCTGAACCCTAACCCTAACCCTAATTCTAATGGGAGCTTAGATTTTCGGCTGAGGCAATCAGGTGCATGGGTGGCGCGGATGACAAAGGTGTGGAGGGAGCACTGTGGGTGCAGTGCCGTGCTCCCCTTGGCGTGCCTTTTGCAGTGCCCGTGTCCTGGGAGCTGTAGGCTTTGTGGCTCTCCGAACCCTAACCCTAACCCTAATTCTAATGGGAGCTTAGATTTTTGGCTGAGGTCCGCAGCTGCATGGGCGGCGCGGATGACAAAGGTGTGGAGGGAGCAGTGTTGGTGCAGTGCCGTGCTCCCCTTGGCATGCCTTTTGCAGCGCCAGTGTCCCGGGAGCTGTAGGCTTTGTGGCTCTCTGAACCCTAACCCTAACCCTAATTCTAATGGGAGCTTAGATTTTCGGCTGAGGCAATCAGGTGCATGGGTGGCGCGGATGACAAAGGTGTGGAGGGAGCACTGTGGGTGCCGTGCCGTGCTCCCCTTGGCGTGCCTTTTGCAGCGCCAGTGTCCCGGGAGCTGTAGGCTTTGTGGCTCTCCGAACCCTAACCCTAACCCTAATTCTAATGGGAGCTTAGATTTTCGGCTCAGGTCCGCAGCTGCATGGGCGGTGCGGATGAGAACGGTGTGGAGGGAGCAGTGTGGGTGCAGTGCCGTGCTCCCCTTGGCGTGCCTTTTGCAGCGCCAGTGTCCCGGGAGCTGTAGGCTTTGTGGCTCTCTGAACCCTAACCCTAACCCTAATTCTAATGGGAGCTTAGATTTTCGGCTGAGGAAATCAGGTGCATGGGCGGTGCGGATGACAAAGGTGTGGAGGGAGCAGTGTTGGTGCCGTGCCGTGCTCCCCTTGGCGTGCCTTTTGCAGCGCCAGTGTCCCGGGAGCTGTAGGCTTTGTGGCTCTCTGAACCCTAACCCTAACCCTAATTCTAATGGGAGCTTAGATTTTCGGCTCAGGTCCGCAGGTGCATGGGCGGTGCGCATGAGAAAGGTGTGGAGGGAGCAGTGTTGGTGCAGTGCCGTGCTCCCCTCGGCGTGTCTTTTGCAGCGCCAGTGTCCCGGGAGCTGTAGGCTTTGTGGCTCTCTGAACCCTAACCCTAACCCTAATTGTAATGGGAGTTTAGATTTTCGGCTGAGGAAATCAGGTGCATGGGTGGCGCGGATGACAAAGGTGTGGAGGGAGCACTGTGGGTGCCGTGCCGTGCTCCCCTTGGCGTGCCTTTTGCAGCGCCAGTGTCCCGGGAGCTGTAGGCTTTGTGGCTCTCCGAACCCTAACCCTAACCCTAATTCTAATGGGAGCTTAGATTTTTGGCTGAGGTCCGCAGCTGCATGGGCGGTGCGGATGAGAACGGTGTGGAGGGAGCACTGTGGGTGCCGTGCCGTGCTCCCCTTGGCGTGCCTTTTGCAGCGCCAGTGTCCCGGGAGCTGTAGGCTTTGTGGCTCTCTGAACCCTAACCCTAACCCTAATTGCAATGGGAGCTTAGATTTTCGGCTGAGGAAATCAGGTGCATGGGCAGCGCGGATGAGAACGGTGTGGAGGGAGCAGTGTTGGTGCAGTGCCGTGCTCCCCTTGGCGTGCCTTTTGCAGCGCCAGTGTCCCGGGAGCTGTAGGCTTTGTGGCTCTCTGAACCCTAACCCTAACCCTAATTGCAATGGGAGCTTAGATTTTCGGCTGAGGTCCGCAGGTGCATGGGCGGTGCGGATGAGAAAGGTGTGGAGGGAGCACTGTGGGTGCAGTGCCGTGCTCCCCTTGGCGTGCCTTTTGCAGCGCCAGTCTCCCGGGAGCTGTAGGCTTTGTGGCTCTCTGAACCCTAACCCTAACCCTAATTCTAATGGGAGCTTAGATTTTCGGCTGAGGAAATCAGGTGCATGCGTGGCGCGGATGGGAAAGGTGTGGAGGGAGCACTGTGGGTGCCATGCCGTGCTCCCCTTGGCGTGCCTTTTGCAGCGCCAGTGTCCTGGGAGCTGTAGGCTTTGTGGCTCTCCGAACCCTAACCCTAACCCTAATTGTAATGGGAGCTTAGATTTTTGGCTGAGGTCCGCAGCTGCATGGGCGGTGCGGATAACAAAGGTGTGGAGGGAGCACTGTGGGTGCCGTGCCGTGCTCCCCTTGGCGTGCCTTTTGCAGCGCCAGTGTCCCGGGAGCTGTAGGCTTTGTGGCTCTCTGAACCCTAACCCTAACCCTAATTCTAATGGGAGCTTAGATTTTCGGCTGAGGAAATCAGGTGCATGGGTAGCGCGGATGACAAAGGTGTGGAGGGAGCAGTGTGGGTGCCGTGCCGTGCTCCCCTTGGCGTGCCTTTTGCAGCGCCAGTGTCCCGGGAGCTGTAGGCTTTGTGGCTCTCTGAACCCTAACCCTAACCCTAATTCTAATGGGAGCTTAGATTTTCGGCTGAGGAAATCAGGTGCATGGGCGGTGCGGATGAGAACGGTGTGGAGGGAGCAGTGTGGGTGCAGTGCCGTGCTCCCCTTGGCGTGCCTTTTGCAGCGCCAGTGTCCCGGGAGCTGTAGGCTTTGTGGCTCTCTGAACCCTAACCCTAACCCTAATTCTAATGGGAGCTTAGATTTTCGGCTGAGGCAATCAGGTGCATGGGTGGCGCGGATGACAAAGGTGTGGAGGGAGCACTGTGGGTGCCGTGCCGTGCTCCCCTTGGCGTGCCTTTTGCAGTGCCAGTGTCCCGGGAGCTGTAGGCTTTGTGGCTCTCTGAACCCTAACCCTAACCCTAATTGCAATGGGAGCTTAGATTTTCGGCTGAGGAAATCAGGTGCATGGGCGGTGCGGATGAGAAAGGTGTGGAGGGAGCACTGTGGGTGCCGTGCCGTGCTCCCCTTGGCGTGCCTTTTGCAGTGCCAGTGTCCCGGGAGCTGTAGGCTTTGTGGCTCTCTGAACCCTAACCCTAACCCTAATTCTAATGGGAGCTTAGATTTTCGGCTGAGGAAATCAGGTGCATGGGCGGCGCGGATGACAAAGGTGTGGAGGGAGCAGTGTTGGTGCCGTGCCGTGCTCCCCTTGGCGTGCCTTTTGCAGTGCCCGTGTCCTGGGAGCTGTAGGCTTTGTGGCTCTCTGAACCCTAACCCTAACCCTAATTCTAATGGGAGCTTAGATTTTCGGCTGAGGCAATCAGGTGCATGGGTGGCGCGGATGACAAAGGTGTGGAGGGAGCAGTGTGGGTGCAGTGCCGTGCTCCCCTTGGCATGCCTTTTGCAGCGCCAGTGTCCCGGGAGCTGTAGGCTTTGTGGCTCTCCGAACCCTAACCCTAACCCTAATTCTAATGGGAGCTTAGATTTTCGGCTCAGGTCCGCAGCTGCATGGGCGGTGCGGATGAGAACGGTGTGGAGGGAGCAGTGTGGGTGCAGTGCCGTGCTCCCCTTGGCGTGCCTTTTGCAGCGCCAGTGTCCCGGGAGCTGTAGGCTTTGTGGCTCTCTGAACCCTAACCCTAACCCTAATTCTAATGGGAGCTTAGATTTTTGGCTGAGGTCCGCAGCTGCATGGGCGGTGCGGATGAGAAAGGTGTGGAGGGAGCACTGTGGGTGCCGTGCCGTGCTCCCCTTGGCGTGCCTTTTGCAGCGCCAGTGTCCCGGGAGCTGTAGGCTTTGTGGCTCTCTGAACCCTAACCCTAACCCTAATTCTAATGGGAGCTTAGATTTTCAGCTGAGGAAATCAGGTGCATGGGTGGCGCGGATGACAAAGGTGTGGAGGGAGCACTGTGGGTGCAGTGCCGTGCTCCCTTGGCGTGCCTTTTGCAGTGCCAATGTCCCGGGAGCTGTAGGCTTTGTGGCTCTCTGAACCCTAACCCTAACCCTAATTGCAATGGGAGCTTAGATTTTCGGCTGAGGAAATCAGGTGCATGGGCGGCGCGGATGACAAAGGCGTGGAGGGAGCAGTGTTGGTGCCGTGCCGTGCTCCCCTCGGCGTGCCTTTTGCAGCGCCAGTGTCCCGGGAGCTGTAGGCTTTGTGGCTCTCTGAACCCTAACCCTAACCCTAATTGCAATGGGAGCTTAGATTTTCGGCTGAGGAAATCAGGTGCATGGGCGGGGCGGATGAGAAAGGTGTGGAGGGAGCACTGTGGGTGCCGTGCCGTGCTCCCCTTGGCGTGCCTTTTGCAGCGCCAGTCTCCCGGGAGCTGTAGGCTTTGTGGCTCTCTGAACCCTAACCCTAACCCTAATTCTAATGGGAGCTTAGATTTTCGGCTGAGGAAATCAGGTGCATGGGTGGCGCGGATGGGAAAGGTGTGGAGGGAGCACTGTGGGTGCCGTGCCGTGCTCCCCTTGGCGTGCCTTTTGCAGCGCCAGTGTCCCGGGAGCTGTAGGCTTTGTGGCTCTCCGAACCCTAACCCTAACCCTAATTGTAATGGGAGCTTAGATTTTCGGCTGAGGAAATCAGGTGCATGGGTGGCGCGGATGGGAAAGGTGTGGAGGGAGCACTGTGGGTGCAGTGCCGTGCTCCCCTTGGCGTGCCTTTTGCAGCGCCAGTGTCCCGGGAGCTGTAGGCTTTGTGGCTCTCCGAACCCTAACCCTAACCCTAATTCTAATGGGAGCTTAGATTTTCGGCTCAGGTCCGCAGCTGCATGGGCGGTGCGGATGAGAACGGTGTGGAGGGAGCACTGTCAGTGCAGTGCCGTGCTCCCCTCGGCGTGCCTTTTGCAGCGCCAGTGTCCCGGGAGCTGTAGGCTTTGTGGCTCTCTGAACCCTAACCCTAACCCTAATTCTAACGGGAGCTTAGATTTTCGGCTGAGGAAATCAGGTGCATGGGTGGCGCGGATGGGAAAGGTGTGGAGGGAGCACTGTGGGTGCCGTGCCGTGCTCCCCTTGGCGTGCCTTTTGCAGCGCCAGTGTCCCGGGAGCTGTAGGCTTTGTGGCTCTCCGAACCCTAACCCTAACCCTAATTCTAATGGGAGCTTAGATTTTCGGCTCAGGTCCGCAGCTGCATGGGCGGTGCGGATGACAAAGGTGTGGAGGGAGCACTGTGGGTGCCGTGCCGTGCTCCCCTTGGCGTGCCTTTTGCAGCGCCAGTGTCCCGGGAGCTGTAGGCTTTGTGGCTCTCCGAACCCTAACCCTAACCCTAATTCTAATGGGAGCTTAGATTTTCGGCTCAGGTCCGCAGCTGCATGGGCGGTGCGGATGAGAACGGTGTGGAGGGAGCACTGTCAGTGCAGTGCCGTGCTCCCCTCGGCGTGCCTTTTGCAGCGCCAGTGTCCCGGGAGCTGTAGGCTTTGTGGCTCTCTGAACCCTAACCCTAACCCTAATTCTAATGGGAGCTTCGATTTTTGGCTGAGGTCCGCAGCTGCATGGGCGGTGCGGATGAGAACGGTGTGGAGGGAGCACTGTGGGTGCCGTGCCGTGCTCCCCTTGGCGTGCCTTTTGCAGTGCCAGTGTCCCGGGAGCTGTAGGCTTTGTGGCTCTCTGAACCCTAACCCTAACCCTAATTCTAATGGGAGCTTAGATTTTCGGCTGAGGCAATCAGGTGCATGGGTGGCGCGGATGACAAAGGTGTGGAGGGAGCACTGTGGGTGCCGTGCCGTGCTCCCCTTGGCGTGCCTTTTGCAGTGCCAGTGTCCCGGGAGCTGTAGGCTTTGTGGCTCTCTGAACCCTAACCCTAACCGTAATTGCAATGGGAGCTTAGATTTTCGGCTGAGGAAATCAGGTGCATGGGCAGCGCGGATGAGAAAGGTGTGGAGGGAGCACTGTGGGTGCCGTGCCGTGCTCCCCTTGGCGTGCCTTTTGCAGCGCCAGTGTCCCGGGAGCTGTAGGCTTTGTGGCTCTCTGAACCCTAACCCTAACCCTAATTCTAATGGGAGCTTAGATTTTCGGCTGAGGAAATCAGGTGCATGGGCGGCGCGGATGGGAAAGGTGTGGAGGGAGCACTGTGGGTGCCGTGCCGTGCTCCCCTTGGCGTGCCTTTTGCAGTGCCAGTGTCCCGGGAGCTGTAGGCTTTGTGGCTCTCTGAACCCTAACCCTAACCCTAATTGTAATGGGAGCTTAGATTTTCGGCTGAGGTCCGCAGCTGCATGGGCGGTGCGGATGAGAAAGGTGTGGAGGGAGCACTGTGGGTGCAGTGCCGTGCTCCCCTTGGCATGCCTTTTGCAGCGCCAGTGTCCCGGGAGCTGTAGGCTTTGTGGCTCTCCGAACCCTAACCCTAACCCTAATTGTAATGGGAGCTTAGATTTTCGGCTGAGGCAATCAGGTGCATGGGTGGCGCGGATGACAAAGGTGTGGAGGGAGCACCATGGCTGCAGTGCCGTGCTCCCCTTGGCGTGCCTTTTGCAGCGCCAGTGTCCCGGGAGCTGTAGGCTTTGTGGCTCTCTGAACCCTAACCCTAACCCTAATTCTAATGGGAGCTTAGATTTTTGGCTGAGGTCCGCAGCTGCATGGGCGGTGCGGATGAGAAAGGTGTGGAGGGAGCACTGTGGGTGCCGTGCCGTGCTCCCCTTGGCATGCCTTTTGCAGCGCCAGTGTCCCGGGAGCTGTAGGCTTTGTGGCTCTCTGAACCCTAACCCTAACCCTAATTCTAATGGGAGCTTAGATTTTCAGCTGAGGAAATCAGGTGCATGGGTGGCGCGGATGACAAAGGCGTGGAGGGAGCAGTGTTGGTGCCGTGCCGTGCTCCCTTGGCGTGCCTTTTGCAGTGCCAATGTCCCGGGAGCTGTAGGCTTTGTGGCTCTCTGAACCCTAACCCTAACCCTAATTGCAATGGGAGCTTAGATTTTCAGCTGAGGAAATCAGGTGCATGGGCGGTGCGGATGAGAAAGGTGTGGAGGGAGCACTGTGGGTGCCGTGCCGTGCTCCCCTTGGCGTGCCTTTTGCAGCGCCAGTCTCCCGGGAGCTGTAGGCTTTGTGGCTCTCTGAACCCTAACCCTAACCCTAATTCTAATGGGAGCTTAGATTTTCGGCTCAGGTCCGCAGGTGCATGGGTGGCGCGGATGAGAACGGTGTGGAGGGAGCACTGTGGGTGCCGTGCCGTGCTCCCCTTGGCGTGCCTTTTGCAGCGCCAGTGTCCCGGGAGCTGTAGGCTTTGTGGCTCTCTGAACCCTAACCCTAACCCTAATTGCAATGGGAGCTTAGATTTTCGGCTGAGGAAATCAGGTGCATGGGCAGCGCGGATGAGAACGGTGTGGAGGGAGCAGTGTTGGTGCAGTGCCGTGCTCCCCTTGGCGTGCCTTTTGCAGCGCCAGTGTCCCGGGAGCTGTAGGCTTTGTGGCTCTCTGAACCCTAACCCTAACCCTAATTGCAATGGGAGCTTAGATTTTCGGCTGAGGTCCGCAGGTGCATGGGCGGTGCGGATGAGAAAGGTGTGGAGGGAGCACTGTGGGTGCAGTGCCGTGCTCCCCTTGGCGTGCCTTTTGCAGCGCCAGTCTCCCGGGAGCTGTAGGCTTTGTGGCTCTCTGAACCCTAACCCTAACCCTAATTCTAATGGGAGCTTAGATTTTCGGCTGAGGAAATCAGGTGCATGCGTGGCGCGGATGACAAAGGTGTGGAGGGAGCACTGTGGGTGCCATGCCGTGCTCCCCTTGGCGTGCCTTTTGCAGCGCCAGTGTCCTGGGAGCTGTAGGCTTTGTGGCTCTCCGAACCCTAACCCTAACCCTAATTGTAATGGGAGCTTAGATTTTTGGCTGAGGTTCGCAGCTGCATGGGCGGTGCGGATAACAAAGGTGTGGAGGGAGCAGTGTTGGTGCAGTGCCGTGCTCCCCTTGGCGTGCCTTTTGCAGCGCCAGTGTCCCGGGAGCTGTAGGCTTTGTGGCTCTCTGAACCCTAACCCTAACCCTAATTGTAATGGGAGCTTAGATTTTCGGCTGAGGAAATCAGGTGCATGGGCGGCGCGGATGACAAAGGTGTGGAGGGAGCACTGTGGGTGCAGTGCCGTGCTCCCCTTGGCGTGCTTTTTGCAGCGCCAGTGTCCCGGGAGCTGTGGGCTTTGTGGCTCTCTGAACCCTAACCCTAACCCTAATTGCAATGGGAGCTTAGATTTTCGGCTGAGGAAATCAGGTGCATGGGCGGTGCGGATGAGAAAGGTGTGGAGGGAGCAGTGTTGGTGCCGTGCCGTGCTCCCCTTGGCGTGCCTTTTGCAGCGCCAGTGTCCCGGGAGCTGTAGGCTTTGTGGCTCTCTGAACCCTAACCCTAACCCTAATTCTAATGGGAGCTTAGATTTTCGGCTGAGGCAATCAGGTGCATGGGTGGCGCGGATGACAAAGGTGTGGAGGGAGCACTGTGGGTGCCGTGCCGTGCTCCCCTTGGCGTGCCTTTTGCAGCGCCAGTGTCCCGGGAGCTGTAGGCTTTGTGGCTCTCCGAACCCTAACCCTAACCCTAATTCTAATGGGAGCTTAGATTTTCGGCTCAGGTCCGCAGCTGCATGGGCGGTGCGGATGAGAACGGTGTGGAGGGAGCAGTGTGGGTGCAGTGCCGTGCTCCCCTTGGCGTGCCTTTTGCAGCGCCAGTGTCCCGGGAGCTGTAGGCTTTGTGGCTCTCTGAACCCTAACCCTAACCCTAATTCTAATGGGAGCTTAGATTTTCGGCTGAGGAAATCAGGTGCATGGGCGGCGCGGATGACAAAGGTGTGGAGGGAGCAGTGTTGGTGCCGTGCCGTGCTCCCCTTGGCGTGCCTTTTGCAGCGCCAGTGTCCCGGGAGCTGTAGGCTTTGTGGCTCTCCGAACCCTAACCCTAACCCTAATTCTAATGGGAGCTTAGATTTTCGGCTCAGGTCCGCAGCTGCATGGGCGGTGCGCATGAGAAAGGTGTGGAGGGAGCAGTGTTGGTGCAGTGCCGTGCTCCCCTCGGCGTGTCTTTTGCAGCGCCAGTGTCCCGGGAGCTGTAGGCTTTGTGGCTCTCTGAACCCTAACCCTAACCCTAATTGTAATGGGAGTTTAGATTTTCGGCTGAGGAAATCAGGTGCATGGGTGGCGCGGATGACAAAGGTGTGGAGGGAGCACTGTGGGTGCCGTGCCGTGCTCCCCTTGGCGTGCCTTTTGCAGCGCCAGTGTCCCGGGAGCTGTAGGCTTTGTGGCTCTCCGAACCCTAACCCTAACCCTAATTCTAATGGGAGCTTAGATTTTTGGCTGAGGTCCGCAGCTGCATGGGCGGTGCGGATGAGAACGGTGTGGAGGGAGCACTGTGGGTGCCGTGCCGTGCTCCCCTTGGCGTGCCTTTTGCAGCGCCAGTGTCCCGGGAGCTGTAGGCCTTGTGGCTCTCTGAACCCTAACCCTAACCCTAATTCTAATGGGAGCTTAGATTTTCGGCTGAGGAAATCAGGTGCATGGGCGGCGCGGATGACAAAGGTGTGGAGGGAGCACTGTGGGTGCAGTGCCGTGCTCCCCTTGGCATGCCTTTTGCAGCGCCAGTGTCCCGGGAGCTGTAGGCTTTGTGGCTCTCTGAACCCTAACCCTAACCCTAATTCTAATGGGAGCTTAGATTTTCGGCTGAGGTCCGCAGCTGCATGGGCGGTGCGGATGACAAAGGTGTGGAGGGAGCACTGTGGGTGCCGTGCCGTGCTCCCCTTGGCGTGCCTTTTGCAGCGCCAGTGTCCCGGGAGCTGTAGGCTTTGTGGCTCTCCGAACCCTAACCCTAACCCTAATTCTAATGGGAGCTTAGATTTTCGGCTGAGGTCCGCAGGTGCATGGGCGGTGCCGATGACATAGGTGTGGAGGGAGCACTGTGGGTGCAGTGCCGTGCTCCCCTTGGCGTGCCTTTTGCAGCGCCAGTGTCCCGGGAGCTGTGGGCTTTGTGGCTCTCTGAACCCTAACCCTAACCCTAATTGCAATGGGAGCTTAGATTTTCGGCTGAGGTCCGCAGGTGCATGGGCGGTGCGGATGAGAAAGGTGTGGAGGGAGCACTGTGGGTGCCGTGCCGTGCTCCCCTTGGCGTGCCTTTTGCAGCGCCAGTGTCCCGGGAGCTGTAGGCTTTGTGGCTCTCTGAACCCTAACCCTAACCCTAATTCTAATGGGAGCTTAGATTTTCGGCTGAGGCAATCAGGTGCATGGGTGGCGCGGATGAGAAAGGTGTGGAGGGAGCACTGTGGGTGCAGTGCCGTGCTCCCCTTGGCGTGCCTTTTGCAGCGCCAGTGTCCCGGGAGCTGTAGGCTTTGTGGCTCTCCGAACCCTACCCCTAACCCTAATTGTAATGGGAGCTTAGATTTTTGGCTGAGGTCCGCAGCTGCATGGGCGGTGCGGATGACAAAGGTGTGGAGGGAGCAGTGTTGGTGCAGTGCCGTGCTCCCCTTGGCATGCCTTTTGCAGCGCCAGTGTCCCGGGAGCTGTAGGCTTTCTGGCTCTCCGAACCCTAACCCTAACCCTAATTCTAATGGGAGCTTAGATTTTCGGCTGAGGCAATCAGGTGCATGGGTGGCGCGGATGACAAAGGTGTGGAGGGAGCACTGTGGGTGCCGTGCCGTGCTCCCCTTGGCGTGCCTTTTGCAGCGCCAGTGTCCCGGGAGCTGTAGGCTTTGTGGCTCTCCGAACCCTAACCCTAACCCTAATTCTAATGGGAGCTTAGATTTTTGGCTGAGGTCCGCAGCTGCATGGGCGGTGCGGATGAGAACGGTGTGGAGGGAGCACTGTGGGTGCCGTGCCGTGCTCCCCTTGGCGTGCCTTTTGCAGCGCCAGTGTCCCGGGAGCTGTAGGCCTTGTGGCTCTCTGAACCCTAACCCTAACCCTAATTCTAATGGGAGCTTAGATTTTCGGCTGAGGAAATCAGGTGCATGGGTGGCACGGATGACAAAGGTGTGGAGGGAGCACCATGGCTGCAGTGCCGTGCTCCCCTTGGCGTGCCTTTTGCAGCGCCAGTGTCCCGGGAGCTGTAGGCTTTGTGGCTCTCTGAACCCTAACCCTAACCCTAATTCTAATGGGAGCTTAGATTTTCGGCTGAGGAAATCAGGTGCATGGGCGGCGCGGATGACAAAGGTGTGGAGGGAGCACTGTGGGTGCAGTGCCGTGCTCCCCTTGGCGTGCCTTTTGCAGTGCCCATGTCCTGGGAGCTGTAGGCTTTGTGGCTCTCTGAACCCTAACCCTAACCCTAATTGTAATGGGAGCTTAGATTTTCGGCTGAGGCAATCAGGTGCATGGGCGGTGCGGATGAGAACGGTGTGGAGGGAGCACTGTGGGTTTCGTGCCGTGCTCCCCTTGGCGTGCCTTTTGCAGCGCCTGTGTCCCGGGAGCTGTAGGCTTTGTGGCTCTCTGAACCCTAACCCTAACCCTAATTCTAATGGGAGCTTAGATTTTCGGCTGAGGAAATCAGGTGCATGGGCGGTGCGGATGAGCACGGTGTGGAGGGAGCACTGTGGGTGCCGTGCCGTGCTCCCCTTGGCGTGTCTTTTGCAGCGCCAGTGTCCCGGGAGCTGTTGGTTTAGAAGAGTCATTCAGTGGTTTGCTTACTCTGTTCCTCAGGAGCTTTCTAAAATCTTTTTAAGATCTTAAAGTAGTTCTATTGCTAACTCTATTGTCTGTTTTCATTCTTCTTACTTTGTTCTTCTTTTTTCTTTTTTCTAACTTATAATAGGGACTGTGCCACTTGAAGGTAAGCCTGAAGAATGACAGCCATTTTTTTCTCCCTGTTCCCCAGGTTCCTATTAGTGTTTTTCAAATATACCATTGAGGGCAGCATGATATCATACAAGGGTATAAACTCCGAAGTGAATATAGTATCCTGCTTCTAATAAAACACTATGAGAGGTGATAGTTTCATGTAAAGTAACCGAATATTTCAAGGAATTGACCTTTAAGGAAGAACTGTAGTTAATTGACAAAGCAGAAGATAAAAATATTGGTATTTGCCTTGTATAGATGGAAGCTTCTATCCACAAATTTTTCATTCAATTCTACTCAACATTTAAACCAATCATTGTTCATTTTGCTAGTTACACTTTAGATGAACATAATTGGATGTGTGCTTAACTAATATCCTGGGGCCACATACTTAAGGTTAAGAATGTAGCACTCAATTATTCTTGATAGAACAAGCAGGACTCATTCACCTCTGCTAAAATGAATAGGCTTTCTAAGGGAAAGATGCTGAGAAAACTATCATCTTAGAGGTATGTAGTTTAACATCCTCATAACAGAAGACCTAATCCCATGGGTACCAGCTAACCTTCAGTCTGTAGTTATTGATTTGACCGGTGTGATGCACTGTGTTGTTGCTTCAGGGATTAATCAGCCTTGTCCCAGCAATAACCTGGTCAACTCCACTTGAAAAGGTGCTGAATAATGAAGATCAAAGCAAAACATTCAGCAAACCTGGAGAGAGAAAAACATAAACTCAGCATAACTTTCACACTTACAGAATGTTAATCTAAAAAGCAATTAATTTAAAAAGGGAAGAATTTTTTACAAGGTAGTTACCTTAGCATTTACTATGTGGCTTAGTTTTCATCATTTCACATGATTTATTCCAAAGATAGAACTTGGCACTGATTTTTAATGGAGTGTAAAAAAAGAGGAAAGAATATTTCTCCATTCTGTGACAATTCTGAAATTATTCTCATCTTAAATTGGTGGGAGAAAGTAAAAAATTTTCCAAGTGCTCCTTGATGTCAACATTAATTAATTCAGGAATGAAACTTGAAAAGTTTCCTATGTTTTGTTTAGATTACTGAAATTAGTTTCAACAAGATATTACAGATAAATTACATTTTCTAAACAAGAATTTGTTTTCAATAATTTTTTTTTTTTTTTTAAATGCCAAAAGGCAACTTTTACAACCATATGAAAACACCGGTTTCCAATAAAAAACTGAACTGGCAATTTTGCTCAACAATTTAGTTTCAGCAAATATATTTCCAAGAAAACCAAAACAAATACAGGCATGTTGGTGGTGGAGGGCAGAGAGACCCTCTCCCACAATACCTCAAATAGATCCAACTGGGAGTTATTAAACAGATAAATATGCCAAAGTTATCTAAAACATTGTGGAATAGGAACTTAGCTGCATAGCAAATTGCTTCTTCAAGACAGTGTGGGAATTGTGGAGGAGAACAAGCATCTCGACAGGAGTCCCACAGTAAGTGGTGGGGCTTGCACCAGCTACTGTGGGAAATGAGGCCCTGCATGCATTTCCTTTGGTAAACCAGGGAAATGAAAAAGACTGTACGACGACTGGATGGAACAGGACATTCTGTTTTCTACTCTCCTTCGCAGGAAATTTTCTCCTTAACTAGAAAATTCACAAGACACCTTGTGACAACTAATCACAGTACCTGTTTTAATGCAACTAAAAACCACAAAACAAAAACTCACTTTTGACAATACTTCGGTGCAGCATGTGTCACATTAGGCGTCCTGTCATCATTTTGTTGTGAAGACGGATGGTGTCTGGAAAGGGGTATTTAGAATTAGAAAAGTGCAAGAAAGAAACCTGGTTCTTCCCTGTTCTCCCAGGACACAACATCAAGTACAGGAGAAAGGGAAGGGCTGGGTCACTGCCTCATTCCCTTTGGGGCATTATTCTAATTTCTTGAGAGAGCAGGTATGGAAGGCAGCAGTAGGCAGGCTGCCCCTGGATACCTGGACAGGTCCAGAGGCAGCCAGCTTGGGAAAATCAGAGCCAGTTGTTCCCCACTACTGCTAATTCAGCATTAGACTGTACTCCTAGCAATGGTCCAACGAATGAACTATGCAGTCACATCAACTATCAATGGTATAAGCTGCCTTCTAGATTCCCTCTGTGAAAACGATTTTTTTTTTTTTATCCCCATCCAAAAACATGAAAGCAGTAGGAGTTGGCATGATGAGGTGACTCCATGAAGAAATTGTCTTAAGGCAACAATCTTCAATAGCATTTCTCAGGTGGGTAAAACCGCCAGCTCAAAATGCCTAGGGTTTATGTCCATAAGAATTTATACATTTTCATAGAAATCTGTAGTTTCAACAATTACAGTGGTGAGAGCCTGAAGCCAAGTAAGGCTTTCCCTCGTGCCTCAGACTTCAAGTTGAATATTTCATTTATGTAGACATAACTTGCTATGAAAACTACTGTTCTGGCACTACAAAAAAAATCATGTTTAATATTGTTTTATAGATAATTTAGCGGGAAAGAGTTTATGGCACACCCTCATTCTCAATTAATTTTGTCACCAGAACAATGATAAATATAGCTAGCTGGCTAGCTTTGTCCTGTACTTCATAACCAAGCCAAAGAATACTCTGTATTCTTAATCATATAAAGGACTTGATCAAGCCAAATTCCAGCCACCACCTTTTATTTTTAACTTTGCTACCCAGAACAGTTTTGTTTTCTACAGTCTTATTAAGGATAATGTAATAAAATGCTGCTTCTGACCAAAAGCCAGGACCTTTGCACCTCACACTCTGCATCTCATCTGAAGGCCACAGTACTCAAGACAGTTTCACCAGATGATACCTTTAATTGCAATAAATTTCTGCAAGACTAAGCAATGTAGCTACATCCATTTACATCTACAGTAAATTATTCAATTTACTAAGAACAACTAAACTGTGTTATTTAGGGAAGAAACAGGTTTTTAGCATTAGGATTACAAAATTAATTTGCAGGTAGAGCTGTGCAAATAACTGATTGTGTTGATCTCTCTGCTGCACCAAAAAACAATGGAAAAATATTACTATTTAGGGCAGATACAAAAATAAAGAATTTCTGTTTACTTACAGAAATGGCATTCTCTCTATCCTCTCAAAACATAATTCTTAGTCAAAGTAAACATTCTCTACTGGAACTAAAAAATCAAAATTTCTTTGTTTTGTCTTCATGTTGTTGGCTGTTTTGTTTTGGTTTTTTTGTTTTTTTGTTTTTTAATTTAACCAAATTTGGGGTTGAGACTTCATTTTGAAACAGCAAGTTGAAATGTCAAAATGAAGCATTTTGGGTTTTCTCCCACACACACACATACCATGTTCTCAGCCTCTTTCCCACCCTTCTCCCACTCCGCACCACAGACTGCACAATGAACCTGGCCAGAACTCAAGGGGTGAGCTTTGTCCAAGATCAAATTCTCAGACTGTAAAGGCAAGTAAAACAAATAAGTCCACAGTCTTCATATTTTTTCAGGCTGAGCACTGGTATGTTACTCCACAATCATTCCCATTAAAATTGCCATATAAATTTGTACCACAGCAGTCAGTGCAGCTCACCCTTCCTCAGTCATCCTGTTAAAGGAAGCTTTCTGAAAAGTCGTTGTTATATCAGTGCACAAAATCCACAACCAGAAAGACAATGAAGAAGAAGGTCTGTATATAGTACGTATATGACAATGCAAAGGCCAAAAGACAAAGGATTTTGGAAGAAAAAGAAGAGAAAAAATAATTTACTCGTAAAATAAGAGCAGGGAAGCAAAATTCTAGATGAACGTTACTTTGTGAAATTATGCCATATAGATTCTGTTTCAAATTCAGCCAGTTTACAACTTCCTCTGTTTTCTTCCATCAGCTCTCAACCCTTGTTCCCTTTCTCCAAGGCACATTTGAGTGTGTAACAATTTAAGTGCTCTGAGTACAAGAGTTTAATATAGGCATTAATGTTTGTTGCACACTAGGAATGCAACATTAACAATGGCTGGATCATTAAAGTTTTTCTATAAAGTATACAGAGCAAAAGGAAAACATGGCTTGGAAATACTTAAAGGTATTGTTAGCATTGGACTAAACCAAGTACTGAGAACTGAAGGGGTGATAAGAAGGGTCTTTCTTACTAAGTTATCAAAAATTGTACTTTAAAAAGTCCCTAATGTATTTGTACTCTAGCTACTGGCCTGTGCTGAATCCTGAACCCTGTTCACATAATTGGCTATGACACCAAGGTCAAATGTAGATGGCTACTTTTGCCTGTGCTGCAATGAAATACTCATCTTGCTGTGTATATGTTTAAAGCATAAGATAAAGGGCAGTGTAGAAATCGCGCCCCAGCAAGAAACATTCTGGAGGTCTTAGCACTTTGTCTTGTATAACATACACCAATATTTGCAGTGGTTTCATTTGCAGTGCTGACTTCTAAAGTGTGATGTAAGACTTGCTATCCAGTAAGTCAGCCAGCTCAGGCTCTTCTTGTGCTTTGCATATTCCATCCACTTTGCCCTTCCAGGAAGCAACAAAAAGTAGCACCTGTGATTCCCTGCACATCTTGTCCTTCTTTCAAACTGTAGCAGACAAGTGTGGGGGAAACTGCGTACCTCTCTCTGTACAAGAAGCAAGGCAGAACTTAACCCACAGCTCTAAGTCAGGTCAAACAACACAGAGGACAAAGCAAAAGAGGCTTTTCTTCCCCAACATGACCATTTGTTTTTACCCTTTGTTTTACAGCTGTGACATTAAAGCCACTGCTGCTTTGAATCTTTACATGTTGTGGGGTTATTTTATTTTTTTTCTGTAAGTGTTCTCTGTCTCAAGCCTTCCAGGCACACAACATATTTGTTTTCTCTATTTTGGTTAACCAAATATGTCTTCAGTCATCTTTCCTCGTTACTGCACATTGCACCGAGGGCTTATTGCCTTGTGAGTCTTTTCCATAAATCACTGAGAAGAGAATTTCCTGTCAGGACACTTATAAGTTCCTTGCAAATTTAATTTCTAAATTTTGAGCAGAAACAAGAGAACTTGTTTTGCTTTGCCATGAACTTTTCCAATTCCATCAGCTTTTCACAAAGCACACCTGATAGTGATCAAACTACTTCAGGAGGATAAACACTAAAATAAAACTACTTAAATCATTAGAAACTCACCCAGAGAGAAGTGAAGGAATACTGTGAGTGGCAAAAGTGGAAAGTCCATCTGGGTGAACTTCATCTAATATACTTTAACATTTCTTCTGTGTTTAAAATTGTCACTGAGTTATTCAATACTGCATACTATCATCTAATGTTATTTATGTTTGCCATCCTGTATCTCTGAGTAAAGGTGTTCTAGCATTGTCCTGTAGCACAGTGCTCGGTTTGATACATCTGGTGAAAACTGCAGGCAGCATTTTTTGCAGAAGAACTAGAGGTTTTGCACATTGACACTTTGCTCCATCTCACAGTATGAAAGCAGTCCAAACAGGCCGCCAGGTCCAAAACATTAAAAACTTGCATGCATTTCTAGACACGCTGTTGTGAAAAACAGTGATACACTCTGATCCGGAGAATGGTTGTAATGAGTTTCATAAGGAATCTTAGTTGAATATTTTTGTTATTAATTCAATGCGTCTTTGAAAAACAATCAAACCACAGTCCTTTAAACTAACAATATACTCATTCCTCATGCAAGTGTTTTAGACATTTGACTTTTTCTCTTTACTTTAGCTTTCACTTCTATACTGATAGCTGAGAAATCTAGTTTCAGCCTCTCCCATTGTCTTAGGATTTGAACCTCTGATTTAAATGGATAGGCACCATCCTCAGCTTAGCCCTTCCAAACATGATGTGGGTGAAATGCATGGCTAGCTAGGATCTTAGAGCACACTTTAATATTGACCTGATCACCTGGCCAAATCCTCTGCTCAGAATCATTGTTTCTTTCTTCAGGTCATCAAAAACCCCTTCTTTAGACTAAATTGTGCTTATCCCCCAAACTGGCCTGAAAAGAGTCTCTCCCAGCCTTATTTTCAATAAATGACACCATTGCACAAATAATCCTTTCTTAGTTTTCCCAGTAATTCCACAATTATGTACCAGCAGGATACTGGGCCCAGGCTCTACCTCCTCTCTGTGAATTGAGTAATGACACTAAACTAATCCCTACAGTGTAGTAGATGCTTGCAGCCATAAAGTCTTTTCTGCTCCATAAGGAATGATGTGATTCCACACAGCCCTTAGTATACACTGTCCTGAAGTGACACTGCTGAGCCATTTGTGCACAGCAAGAAGTATGAATCTGTCTAAATGACTGTTATTAAAAGTACAATGTTGTTTCATGACAACAGTAGTTTCACTCCACATGAAAACATCTCTCAATAACAGAAATAAAAATAAAAGGAATGGAGACTACTAATGGGGTGAAAAGCACTGAAATCCTTTTCCTCTTAGCTATGTAAAGCCAAATTATCCTATCACAATAAAAATATGATGCTATTTACAATAAGCACACAACTTCGAAATTACATTACACCTGTTTAACATCATCATTCAGACTACACAGTTTCTCCCTTCTTTTTTCATGTAATGTTAGTTTATATTAAAAACAATAAATCCTCTTGTACTTACAAATGACAGTTATCAATCTTTACCTTTGTTTTCTCATACAAAATACAATCTTTGATTATGCCATCCCACATAATAAATGTTCTAGTTCAGTCCTGCCACGAGGACAGTTGTTCTGCCTGGCACCATACAGGATTTGCGTAGGCACGAATTCACTTCTACATATGCTCCTCACTCCGATCATTAAAAATGCCCTATTAAATGTTTGCAACCTGCATTTGCTTCTTGACAGGAATTCAACTCCCATCTTTTTCTTGTCAGCCATCACATAAACATAATCCTGCCAGCAACCAGGCATCCAAAATTTGTTGTTCGAGAATGAAGTTTCCTTGAATTAACTTTATAGAATTGCACCTGGAATTACTCGTTGCCTGAAATGCATTGTCTGCATTTGCTCAGAAGTAAATACAAACTATATAAAAGAAGTTTCTTTTAGTAGTCTTCTGCTCGTGCAACTAGAGACTGTCTTTGTAAGATTTATCTTAATAAAAATATATTTATAATATGAAAAAACCTTACAACTTCCAAAATATAATACAATAAAACTAAATTATAAAACATGTATGTTCTTTTTCTGCAGTGTACACTGTACTTGTGATTCAGCTTATTTTCTGTGGTAGTGGAGTCAGAATGCAGCAAGCAATATTTATAGATCAATCTTTCCCAGTATCCATTTCCCTTTATTTGTCCTAGCAGGAAAATCAGTACTGTAAAAGAAAAAGAAAAAATAAGTGTGTGCCATTGCAAGGATAGAATTGTCAACATAGTTTCTTACTAAATAATATAGATAGTGCGTTCAAGCATGCCACAGAAGGAAGACTTCCGGAGGAAAACTACAGATTTTTTTTTAGTGAACGACTTCATTTTTCTAGACAGTAGCAAATGCCCAGCTATACAATGAGCATCCAAGTATGCAACTACCAGGAGAAAAAAAGGTCAATGTTACCAAAACTGAGTAACACCAGAGCATAAGACCCTGCAGGAAAAATATATAAGCAGAGCTGATGATGGGAAATACCACAGTCTGATTGACCATGTGTGACTGTGGGCAAAGATTGATTGGTAACACCATAGAAAGGTCTTGCTCCACAGAACAGACTGAAGTAAACTATGCAAATGACAATAAAAGATTATATAGTTAAAAATTTCTAATAAGAAAAATCTAGTGGCACACTGTTAGAGATGGAAAAAACATCTTTTTGGAATACTTTTGCTGCAGGTAGTTGAGTCAAATGATTTAATATCTTTCAATTATTCCTGGTAGCGATTTTTTTTCTATTTATTTTTTAAAGGACTGCTTACAGTTCTTACAGTACAAATCAATGCCGTACTTCATATAACAAATGTATAAAATTAATTAATACATATTTGTATTCTGTGTTTATTTACAAAATATCACAGAACCATTTAGAGTGGAAGGGACTTCTTGAGGTAATCTAGTCAAACCCTGCTACTCAAGCAGGGTCAGCTAGCAGGTTGTCCAGGTTTGTGTCCAGTCAGGTTTTTAATATCTCCACAGACAGAGACTCCACAACCACCCTGGGCAACACGATCCAGTGATATCTGTCACTTTGACCTATTTCTGATACCCAGCTATGTACATCTTGTTCTCTTGCTGCCTTTCCAGACTCAACATACCTAACAATCTTTATTTAACTTTGTTCCACCATCAGTATCCACAAAAGCATAATGTTTCTACCATCAATGAATATCAGTAACACACTTGTAGTCTACATTGGTTTATATATGCTGCAAAAAATTCTCAAACAGTTTGAAAGAATCTAGCCACACCCTGAGCAAATTGTGACTGAACAGTATAAATATAACTTCTACAGTATTTCCTACTGCATTATTTGTAAAAATGCACAGAAAATGGGGGTGGAGGAAACCATTGTAACTTTCATTGCACTCATGGAAACCATTGGAACTCTAATTGCGCTCATGCCAATTTTATATTTTTCTTGTAGGTCAGGACAAACTCTATCCATCACTGAAATTTTCCACATACAAACTTCCTGAAGAGAAGTTGCTCCTGAGGGCATGCAGCTTGTGAAAGCTACCCCTGAGTAGTAAATTCCCTCTTTATCTAATTTTCTACAATAATGCATTTTCTCTCTTCCAACCCTTTGTTTCTTCCATTAAACAAAACATGTTTTTTTACTTACTGATTTATTATTGTTCATTTTCATTATTGCTAGATTCTGCAGAAGAATAGAACAATGAAATCAAAAGAGGCTGACATAAGTTGCATTCTGTAGTGCAGGCAGCTGTATAATTGATATCTTTAAACAAGTGTAACCATTTCAAATGTCTAAGCTAGTAATTCTGAGTGCTACAGCTGCTGTTCTGTCAGGTAATTGTTATGGCGTGGTATAAAGGCACTCAGTGCTTTCTCATCAAGGTATTATATGTGATTTTCCATTTACTTTGTGCTTCCTTTTGTTTAAATTTGAATTCTTACCTACTGAAAACACAAGAGTCAACGGAAACAATACTGCACAGCTTTGCCAACCTTCCGTAAGAAAGAAAAAAGGAAAAGAGGCAGGAAGAGGATAATATGCTGACACGCAACCTAAGTCTTATGATTCTCTTCTGCCTTCTGAAGCACACAAAAACAAGATCAAGAGGCAATGCTTCCAGGCTTAAGAAAAGCCATTACAGACTTACTTACCCATTCTTTGTAAGGCACAGAAGGAGGAAATGATGCAAGCAAGTTTTTCAGTAATTTACTAGTAAAGGGATGTCTTCCAGTGCAATTGTGGCCAGTGACATTCTTTTTCATTAGGTAGCCTTTTTCAAGGCAAAAGAATGTGCTTATTTTGTGCAGTCTATCAAATAAAGTTTTAAACTGGTGTAATGGCTATAACCTTCAATGAGCTACTTTGAAAGAAAGTGCTGATGTTGCAGAGCCTTACATTAACAACGGAGCTCTCCAGATGTTCCATCCAGCTATTTTCCACACTATTTTCTCATAGCTAATACAGCAAGAATCCTTGAATGCTTTTAACTACAACACTAAACTCACACTTGTCCTCTCATCCATATGCCTTCATTTGTTTCTGGGTTTATGATTTCTCTTTCCCCACCTTTGGTCTACAAAGACAACTGGTAAGAAGGATGCTGCGTCTCTGATTGCTCTCTGGTTATTTTTTTCTGAGGCCTCTGATTCTAGCTGGGATTTTTCTGTGAATATAGTCCTGTGGGTTAAAGTGTGAAAGGAAGACAGCTTTTATAGCTTTTGCTAGGTTGTTTATAGTTGCTACGCAGGTTGCTAGCATTGTTAATATAATACAAAAATTTTTAAAAGAGCAAAATTTTTGAGGTTATGATGGATGAGTTGTGGATCACAACCAGGAGATGCAACTCTCTAAGGGGATTCTAGGACGTGTCAGGAGACATTTCTGCTGTATCCTACCTGGAAATGTTCATAAACCATGAGTGGAAAGGACTTGAACCCGTTAATGCTCATTCCACCATTTAAGCATGAAGATTATGAAAGTGTTGACCATTTAAAAAATAATTTACATTTATATATACTATAAATGTTAATCCACTACAGAATCCAGTTCTCTTCTGTTATATCTCAACTGTGATTTCTTATTTTTCATTTTTGCCAGAAAGCTGCCAGGTGAAATTCACTGAAGAAACAAACATCATAGTACTGAATTGTGAAGACTCCATTTTTAGAAATGTAATTATACGTTCCTTAAACATGCACAGTGCATGCTGAGCCAAAGGCTCTTACCAGAGCGTTTTAGAAAATCTTGTCACCAAGGACACATTCATTATTATGAAGGAACCTAGAGACAGATCCAGCTGACAGTATTGACAGAGTAAATCTGAAATTTACCTGTTTAAATAGCTGGAGTTGTTCTGCATTTACACCTTCTTATTCCACAGCAGAATCTGGCACTGTAATATACCATAAGGTTGGGTTCTGTTTGTTTTAAACTTCATTCTACTTCTCCACCTATGAAGAGCTACCTCATATTATTCATCCTGCATTTAAACGTGTACCAGCCTTAACTTAAACAGAATATTTCCCTAACTCTGAAGAAGCCACCATTTTCTCACTCTGTGAAATTATTGAGTAGAAATTATTGTTTGTGTTTATTTCCTTGGGAAGATAATGAATCATAATGGAAGGTACAATTTAGAATTTTTTTTTAAAAACTAAGTAATCTTTCATGCTCAGTAACATGCAATAAAGTGTAAATAGTTGCAATAGAGAAGGAATATAAAATACAGATACTCTTTTGTAGATGGGGAGGTCCTTGTCTCAGTTGCTGTATACGGAAGCATGCTGTGCACTGCTCATTAGCAACTTGAGGCTTCAAAAGCAAATGAGAACAAGCTGGCTATAAAACTGAACTTGTCTCCACCCTTTAACTGATGACATAAGGAGTCTCCTGATGAAAGAAGTACAGTATTATCAATACAGCAGGTTTTTTATATTATTCAGAGGAGTATAATTTCAATATACTTACAAATTCAAAGTTGAATTGACATTCTGTTGCAAAACCACATTTTAAAGTCTGGTCAAAGTTCAGAAAAGGTTCCACTAGAAATCCTTTATTTGGACTTTCCAAAAACTACCGTGCCCCTCCCCACCCCTGTTTTTTTTTTTTTTTTTTTGAACATTGGTATTTGTAACTAGGCATAGCAAATTAAGAAAGACATAGCATCTCATTTCTCAGCATTTTACTGTACAGTTACAAAAATAATTTATCTCCTCTTGTCTCAGAATTTAGGCAGTAAGAGTGAAAGGAAGAAGTATCTTGGATGTGGTAGATTAGCGTACCTCTCTGCTACCACAAAGCTTCTCCCCATGAGCGACACAGAGCACAGTACAGAATTGCCTCTGCAAATGCAGGCAGAATTTTTCTAGCCAGAAATTCAGCATGAAAAGGAAAACATTCCTCCTATGCAGACACATGCACATACATGTAAATGCACACGCTCCCCTCCACTAAAAACTGGACAGCAAGTTGGGTACATCACTACTAATTACTTCACATGGCTCTAAAGCTAAAATATTCCTCTAAATATTTTACATTGACTTTATGCTCTTCATATAGCTAAAAATCTCAAATGGAGAACTTTTAATTCTCTCTGCACTAAACACTACTATAAATACTGTTTTCTTAGATCATTACCCTGGTTCTGTTCATACCACATACATGATTTTTTTTCTTCCATAGTTTCACAGCATCTGATAAAAGATTCTCTTGATAATTCTTCAGTGTCTTCCACAACCACTTCTTTTTCTTGTCTTAGAAAAGGGTAAAATGAAAAGCTGACAAATGTCCAAACCTTCAGTTCTCCACTTTTCTCATTAGAATTTTCTTCTGTCATTTCCCATGAAGAAAAGCACTGAGGGCAATGAGACTGGTGTTTTTTGAGGACGGCATGGGCAAGAGAACTTGATCCCTTTAAGGCTTACTTAAATCATCCCTGTCAACTAGAATAGGTGGCTTTGTGGCTGACGGGTGGAAGAGAAGTGTATGGTTTATATGTGCAGTTAGGAAAAGGGACACAGGGGCCTTGCAGACTCATTATGGGAATGATTTTTTTGAAAAAAAATGTTTAGGAATGGGCTTTGTAAGAGAAAAACATTGCGCCTTTCCCTAGGTAAATGGCAGTAAAACAGGAGATGAAGGTAGGATTATTTTTTTTAAGGGCCAAAAGTCCCTGATATGCAAAGATTTTTTTTTTCTTAGAAAATATAAGGGCGAGCTCCAAAGCTATAGCTTATAAATATAACCAAAGGTAGGGAAGGCCCTACACAAGCTTCAGGCATTGCAAGTCATCTCTTTCCCCTTATAACTTGTTGCAGCTAGCTAGGGAAGGACTGCCCTACTGCCAACAGTACAGTGCAAGATTACAGATTAATGTATTCTCTGAAGGTTCAGGCTTCCTACTTACGGAGACTGACAACTCTGTGGTGTCTCAGTGCTACCTCTGATGCACCACTTCTATTCACAAAATTAGGGGACTAGCCACCATCAGAAAGTGGCTCTTTCCAGTGGCAAACAATGCTGATACACGTCTCAGAAGTGGTATTTGAGGAAACCTCTGACAGAAAGTATCAGAAGTGATACTTGATTCTCTGACAGAATGAAAAACAGAGGAAAGGAAGTAAACATGAAGTTCAACTACACACTGGAAGAGCAAGTGCACTCTAAACAGGGTATGTCTACGCCCATCACCTGGCAGACACCAGGAGGAAAAGGGACATTACCCAGTAACAGTAAATCAGTGCCACTGGGCTGTGCTAGGGAGCAGCAAGGGCAGGGCTGCTCCACAAGGGAGGATGAGCAAGGCCATCACCGCCAGTGTGCAGCCCTACAGCACACAAGCAGGGCTGGGCGAGGGACGGTGACAGGGCCTGTGACAGTCCCAGGTGGATAAGAGGATAAGTCAGAGCCAGGGTCCATCCAGCAGGAGAGGGGCCTGCAGAGGGCAACTTACAGCGAGCATCCAAGGCCCATGCAGGAGACAGGGCTGGAAATGGAGTGGAGAGAAGTGCTGACACTGCTGTACCTAGAAGAGGCTGCTGTGATTCAGCTGACACCGTCCTTCATACAGGCTCCACAGCTATGAAGCCAGATCCATACCTTTGACTGACACTGACTGTTTTTGGAGCACAAGTACAAAACTTTAAAAATGCACCAGAAGCCAGCTTTTATGGGACCTAACTTATTTCCATTCTCAACAAGAAAAAGTATAAATTCAGAAATTACTAGTAATTTTTTTTAATATGTTCACACATTTGCTTTACAAGATGATGCAAAGTTTACTCATTGTTAAGTATATGGCTACGTAATAGGACCCTGTTATTCTTGTTGTATACTGTTATGTGGTCTGTGGACTTTTCAGGGCAGAGACTGGCTCTGACATATTATTTACACAGTGACCAGCAAAACGAAAATTCTCACTGGTCCAGCCAAGTGTAACAGCTCTCTAAGCAATACAGCATAATAATGGATGCTGGTATAGTTCATCCTGTGTATATGTGACACTCTCCATCACATGAAGGGATAGGAATAAACACAAATTTTCAAGTATTGCATAACATAAAATACACTGCTGTGCTGGGTTTGGCTGGGATAGAGTTGATTTTCTTCACAGTAGCTAGTATGGGGCTATGTTTTGGATTTGTGCTGGAAACAGTGTTGATAATGCAGGGATGTTTCAGTTACTGCTGAGCAGTGCTTACACAGAGTCAAGGCCTTTTCTGCTCTTCTCACTGCCCCACCAGTGAGTAGGCTGGGGGTGCACAAGAAGTTGGGAGGGGACACAGCTGGGACAGCTGACCCCAGCTGACCAAAAGGCTATGCCACACCATATGACCTCATGCTTAGCATATAAAGCTGGGGGAAGAAGAAGGAAGGGGGGGATGTTCAGAGTGATGGCATCTGTCTTCCCAAGTAACTGTTACATGTGATGGAGCTCTGCTTTCCTGGAGATGGCTGAACACCTGCCTGCCCATGGGAAGTAGTGAATGCTTTGCTTTGCTTGCATGTGTGGCTTTTGCTTTACCTATTGAACTGTCTTTATCTCAACCTGTGAGTTTTCTCAATTTTATTCTTACGATTCTCTCCCCCATCCCACCGGGCAGGAGTGAGTGAGCAGCTGTGTGGTGCTCAGCTGCTGGCTGGGGTTAAACCATGACAAAATGCATTTGAAATGGCATCGCTATATCATTACAAAATGCATACTGCCATTTCAGAATTGAGAACTTTTAAATTTGTGGGAAGAACTGTAAGGATAAAATCTGTAGGAAAATGAACAATGAATGGAGATAAAGCATTATTTGATATAGCTATATTTCTGAAAGTCAGATTTTCCTCTTGTAAAAAGAAATTCTGGCTAAATCTCAGAAGAAATGCATACCGAAGCCCATCTTTATTCCCATGGATGTCTGATGGGAACTAGTTTTCAAGTACCCTATAATATTTTTTTATAAATTTACATAAATATGTAGTTGTAATCTTAAATTAAAAGTAAATTACTTGAAGGCATACAGCAATGTTCAACCCAGCATAAAATATAAGAGCCAAAAATTTTCCTGCTTGTTCCATGTATAATCTTGAGCAACTCAGAGAAATAAATTGAATGACTCCTAATTTAGAAAATACAACTACAAAACTGAATTTTCACATGAACCATTTCAAATTGCTTAAGCTTTTTGGAAAGTGAAACAGCTTTATACTACTGCAACAACTATGGTACCTAATTTGAGTCACCATCCCTGGAGGTATTTAAAAGACGGGTAGACGTGGTGCTTAGGGACATGGTTTAGTGGTGGACTTGGCAGTGTTAGGTTTACAGCTGGACTCGATGATCTTAAGCGTCTTTTCTAACCTAAATGATTCTATGATTCTATAATTCTGTAATTTGGTGGTTTCCTGAGCATTTATTTCTCTATTCTATTGTAACTTACAGGGATGCAGTTCCTCTGAATAAAGCTATAGTAATTCACTCTGGCTAGAAATGTGGTTCATGATTAACTTTCAGAAGAAACATCTTCTGTAATGATTGATCACAAGATTATAAGTGCTCTCTTAGTAGTAACAACACTAAGAATATGCCAACAAAAGTAACTTCTTACAAAAAGCAGGAGATGCAAAACCCTTCTAATCAAGGAAGGTGCATTAACTGTATTATATCAATTTACAGGCATGCTAAGGAAGCTGAAGTATCCTCCACTAAAGGGCTTGCTCCTGATCACATGATAGGGCAGAACAGAGCAGTGTCCACCTCACCATGTACCCCATTTTAGAAAGAAAATCAACCTTGTTTGCAGCTAAGCTTGCTCTGGGACTCAAAGCAGTAGTGCCATGCAATTTTCAGCTTTATGTCAGGTCCAATGAAGCAAGGAGACACTATTAGACCTTTGGTCTGCTGGGACTCTGCAATCCAAAGCAATAGATCTGTGCAGAACTGCACTACACTGTTTTGTGCAGACATAACATCTTGTCTGAAGCTAGGCTGAGCGTCAGTGTACCATGCAAGTATGTCCTAGGACTCTGTCCACATCAGCTTATCAGTTCTCCAGCATACGCTTACCAAGATATTAAAAGTATATTCAGCTACTTATGGAAAACTGAGTAGTTTTCCCACTACAATGTATATTTGAGCTGTGTTTAATTAATGTCTATTTTTCAATCTTCATAACTTGGACATAATCATGTAAAAACCAATGTGAGCTTCTAATGGTATAGACACATTTATTTGCTTAGAATTTCTGGCTCTGCAAGAGTTACTAATCTGGAGGACTCTGAATTTATCTGACAACGTATCGGTTTCTAACTGCTAATAATTCAAGACTGTAATTGACTTTTCCCTGACACACAAATCTGTAGGACTACTTCAAAATGCTTCAGCTAGATGATAAAGCTCAAAAATGAGAAAGCTGTGCCCATCTAATAACTTCTCAAAGGCTCATAAGGTTTAAAGTTTCCTAGAAAATACAAGTTCTATTTCTGTAGAAATGATTTTTCCCTTGCATTCCCCAAGGTCAGTAAAACTCTCCTTTCAGAATGCAATTGCAGAGTATAAATGCAATACTTTGAGCAACTTTCCATTATGCTGATTCATATTTCGAAATTTGCATTCCACCTTCCCAGCAAAAGAAGTGACAGGAAATACCAGAGGTTAAGCATGAAGTTAACTACAAAATGGCAATTATGGTTATGAAAAGGAAGGCATGAATCTGATTTGTAAGGGTCAAGTCATGATTTGTGTGGGCATTTCAAGTGGCAGCTAAGGCTCTACACTGCTTGCATGGGAGCAGACCCTGGTGCCCCATTTTTAGAGCTTCTGATAAGTCTGCAACCTAATGTGGATGTCTTTTATACATTTAAAACTGCTGGCTCCAAATTAATTTTAAAGAATATTAATATTTACAAACTGATTTAAAAAATCTTCAGAGGAAATGTCAGCATTAATGAACCTTCTCCGAATGCTGAGTGTAGCAATTCCCTTAAAAATTATAAGGATCACAAAGTTTGATGAGAAGGTACCTTAATTTTCCAAGTGCCTTATTAGCAGAGTTTATCATTATATAAATTTGGCTTTCATTCTTCAATTCATACAAATTGTAATTGAGTTGATCCATGGTGCAATACCAGAATGTGTTAAACCCCAAACTAGCCTCAGCAAATTCCTCCCACTCAAACAAGAAATCCCTCAGTTTCCAAGAGAAGCTGCAAGTATCAGGTAGTCCAGCTGGTTGCCAATTCATCAATATAATATGAACAGGTCAGTATTTTGATATATATATGTATGTTTCAACAAGCAATGAATAGTCACCAAGGATACTGGGAAGCATGTAAATCTAATCCCCCTGACTACACTGGCTTTGCCTACTCTATCAGAGACTTCTGCTACTTGTCAGCAATGAACTGTTGGTGTGTATGCAATAATATTGAAAAAGATATATTGAAATAATATTGAAAAGAATGATGCAATTTATACAGAAAATGTGTAAGTCCTGGAAGATACCAATGCCATGCTAATCTATACCCACCAATTAAAGACATAAAACACAAAATGTAAAATAAAACCTACTAATTAATCAAGTAGTTCAGAGTCCTAGACAATGAAGCATGTACCTTTGTACCTTAGCTGCTTTCAGTTATTCTCTCCACTTCTCCATGAACTTTTTCTAACCACATCGTCATGATAAATTTAAGGATTTTTTTTTTCTCCTGTCAGACTGCATTATTCCCATGACTGCATTACCAAACTGTTAACAATAATTTAAATAGTATGCTAGACCAATCACTAGGGCAATGAACTTAATAACATGTCTCTGTAATTAAAATCAGAAGAAAAATACATGTGGAGCAAAACTGCAGTACAGCTCTGAAAGGGGGGCTTTAGAGTATAACTATAAAAGTTGTAACTATTATACAAAAGACTATTGAAGTAAGGAGTCTTGCAATCTCCCAGCGAAGGACAGTTCCTTGATAAGAACAGAAACTTGTCCTAAAAACCAGCTGAAACCGACCCTGCAGTTTGGACGAGAGTCAAGGAGCAACTGAGTCTGCGCAAGAACAAGGGGTTACCAGCGGTGACGAAGAAGAGTCACCAGCCTTCATCCCCACGACCCCCTGCGACCACCACCAGGAGGCATCGCGCAAGCGCAGTTGGGAGGGGTTTATGGAAATGACCTCTGGGGGCTAATTTTCATATGAAGCGGGGACAGGTAATGCATATGTATAGGCGTATTGGGAAACCTTATGTATATGTAACACTTTCTTGTATAAATCCACGACAAGCCAGCACGTGGGCGCGCACGACTTTGGCGGGATGACCCCCCGTGCTGCCCAGCGCTGAATAAACATACCTACTTTACAACCTTACGGGTTGTGGAGTCTGTTTCCGCACGTCAGTTTGGCGAGCCAGGCAGGAGAGTCTCTGCTCCACCGCGGGACCGACTGCGGAGCGGACGCTCCTGGGCGCGCCCCGAGCATCTTCCTCGGAGGAGCCTCCGCTGCCAGCCGCTCACCGTGGGAGCAGACAACAACCTCCTGAAGCCGCGGATTAAATGGTATGTTTGACAAGAAGGGCCAGTAAGTCGTACGCTTGGCCGGGGCTGCTGGTAAACCGTGCAGAGACGTCTGGCGTGCAGCATAGTCCCCGTAGGGGAGGAGGGTACCCCGGCCGATAGAGCGGCCAAGGAGATTTGCTGACCGATAGAGCGGCCGCTAGCGATCTTGGGGGTAGATCGAGCAAATCTGAGGTCACCGCTGCATCCCGGTATCGGGAGCCAGGACGGACCTGCTAATGACTGTATAAGAAGCAGGAGAAGGGTAAGCGGACCTCTCACAAAAAGTATTTAAATCTTTGCAGCTGCTGAAGGGATATCAACTGGAGCGATAATTATCTGTTTCATTTACCCGGGTATTGCATATACTATATGTTCGTATTGTATATATTTTATGTTTGTATTGTATATATTGAACGTTAACAATTTGTGCGTATGTGTGTTTGAGACACAGCATCGCTGTGAAGTGAGTGGGAGTCCTGATTTGTGGTTCCGTGACTCCGCAAGGAGCACGGCCAGAGACGGACAAAGCGCCTAAAACGTTTATAAAATTTGAAAATCTTTTAGTGTAAAATTGGGCTGCCGTGGTGCTTAGCCATTCTCCTAAATATCGGGGAACTGGCTAATCATCAAATTGGCAGAAGGAAGAGAGTCACTCCTTAGATAATTTGATTAGGTTTGTGGGACGTGTGGGAGGGAGACTGAGAGAAAACTGTAGAGATCTGTGAGAAAAGATTTGTGTGGAAGTTGAAACAAAGAAATAGGGATAACAAGAAGTAATATAGAAGACAGGAAGAAAAAATTAGAGAAATGGGTAACACTCAGAGCGGCATTTTAAAGAAGAGTCCCCTGGGTTGTATATTGGCTCATTGGAAAGACATTGTTGGAACCGGGGGTACGGAGAGCAAGAAAACTCTCATTAAATATTGTAATCAATGGTGGCCAATCTATAAATTAGAAGATGGGGCTAAGTGGCCACTTAATGGGTCAATTGACTATAATACCCTCCTACAATTAATGTTGTTTTTAAGGAGAGAAGGAAAGTGGGATGAAGTATCATATGCAGATATGTTTTTCACCCTCCGAAACCATCCGGAGTGGCAAAGGGACTGTGGAATAGTGCCGCCACAGGACCCTATGGTACTCGCCCTTGAGCGGGAAAATAACAAAGAACTTAAAGGTAAATTGAAACGGTGTTGCTCGGCGTGTAGTATTGGACAAAGGTGTACGAGAGTGAATAAAGTCCATCAAGCACCAGAACAAGATCTAACTGATTTGTTTAAGCCTCCCCCTCGATCACAGGAACAGAATGTGGACTCGGACGGGACCTCCACTCCCTCAGATAGTCCTGTATCCTCCCGTACCAGAAAAAAATCTACTCTAACAGCCTTACAAGCACCTCTTCGAGAGGCGGTAGGGCCTGACGGCGGGACGATGCTAATAAAGGTACCTTTTTCCACCACCGATCTAGAAGCTTGGAAAAAGGTTGCAAAGGATTACAGGAATGATCCGGTAAGTGTAACTAAACATTTTCAATTTATTATAAAACAACACAACCCCGATTGGAATGATATACAATTATTATTAGAATTCATGACTGAGACGGAAAAGCAATTGATTTTAAGAATGGCAGAAAATTTGGCTGAAGATCATTATAAGACTACAGGAGGGGATGTAAAAGAGTATTTCCCCCTCCGGGATCCAAAGTGGGATGCGAATAAAACTGTACATATGGAAAGATTGCAGGCATATCAGGAGTGGATTTCGAAGGGGATGGAGAGGGCCATCCCCAAAACTATAAATTGGTCAGCATTATATGCAATTAAACAAGACCCTTACGAGTCCCCATCTGAATTCCTGGATCGACTGAGAGATGTGATGCGCCGCAGCACACCGCTGGATCCTGGGTCAGAGGTAGGGATACAACAACTAGTTTCCCTATTTTTGGGCCAGTCCACAGGGGATATTAGGCGCAAACTCCAGAAATTGCGCCCCACAGAAAGCAGAAACTTGGAAGTGTTACTGGATGAAGCATGGAGAGTGTTTAGTAATAGGGAGGAAAGATACAGACAGGAACGAAAAAGAACGGTGGCGGTTGTTAGGGAAGAGGAAGAAAGGAGACCAAAGCGAGAACTACCCCAACTAGACAGGGATCAATGTGCGTTGTGTAAGAGATTTGGTCATTGGAAAAGGGAATGTCCGAGGAAGAAGGAGCAGGGACGAACTCACCAGACGGGAAGAATAGTGGCCCATATGAAAGAAAATTGACGGGGACCTGGGGAATCCACCCTAGCGGATCCACTGGTTATAATGAA
Source organism: Platalea leucorodia (assembly GCF_965183815.1). Lineage (NCBI taxonomy): Eukaryota > Metazoa > Chordata > Aves > Pelecaniformes > Threskiornithidae > Platalea > Platalea leucorodia. Next base: position 85,311,931 of record NC_138823.1, on the reverse strand, counting down.
GCTAGGGAAGAGACAACAACAAGAGGTAGAATTTCTGGTTGACACAGGGGCGACGTACTCGGTTTTGAATCAGGCCTTGATGCCCCTGGAGGATGATTATATCATGGTAAAAGGAGCAACTGGCCAAACTGAAAAGGCGTATTTTTGTAAGCCTTTGAGATATAAATTAGGAAAACAATGGGGCATTCACAAATTTTTGTATATGCCTAATTCCCCAAAGGCACTGTTGGGAAGAGATTTGTTGGAACAATTGGGTGCAAAAATCACATTTAAAAAAGGAGAAATTACTCTGGAGGTAAAAGACCAACAGTACATCCAAATACTGAGCCTATCCTTAACTAGTCTTCCCGCAGAAGGAAAAATTAACGAAGAGATTCTAAACCAGGTATATCCCGGAGTATGGGCCACCGATGTACCCGGAAGGGCAAAGAATGCTTCACCTGTTGAAGTTAAACTTAAAGAAGGCCGACAACCAGTAAGAATTAAACAGTATCCCTTGAAGAAGGAGGACAGGGAAGGAATCCAGCCACTGATAGAAAAATTTTTACAATTGGGATTGTTAAAAGAATGTAAATCTGATTTTAACACCCCTATATTGCCTGTCCGTAAACCTGACGGATCATACCGGGTGGTTCAGGATCTACGAGCTATAAATAAAATAACCGAAGACCTTTATCCAGTAGTGGCAAATCCATATACCTTGTTGACTGTATTGACACCTGAACTAACCTGGTTTACTGTTCTAGACCTGAAGGATGCCTTCTTTTGCCTCCCTCTCCATGAAGCCAGCCAGAAAATATTTGCATTTGAATGGGAAAATCCTAAAAGTGGACGTAAGACTCAGCTCACTTGGACGGTGTTGCCACAAGGATTTAAGAACAGCCCTACTATTTTTGGCAGTCAACTTGCAAAAGACTTGGAATCCTGGGAAGCCCCGTCGGAGGAAGGAAAATTGTTACAATATGTGGACGATATCCTGATTGCCACTAAAACAGAGGACGATTGTATGGCCTGGACGGTGAGTCTACTAAATTTCTTGGGGCTCCAAGGGTACCGGGTATCTAAGAAGAAGGCACAAGTAATACAGCACCAGGTGATTTACCTAGGCTATGAAGTTAGTGCTGGACAAAGGACTCTGGGACAAGCCCGCAAAGAGGCAATATGTCAAACTCAAAGACCACAAACAGTGAAAGAATTACGGACCTTTCTGGGAATGACTGGGTGGTGCCGACTGTGGATCTATAATTATGGACTGCTCGTTAAACCACTATACGCACTAGCAACCACTGAGCAGAAACACCTTGAATGGAACAGAGACACCACACAGGCCTTTGAACTGTTAAAAAAGGCCTTAATGTCGGCCCCAGCCTTAGGACTCCCAGATGTGAGTAAGCCGTTTCTTCTTTTCTCCCACGAGAAGCAGGGGATTGCCCTAGGAATATTGGCACAAGATCTGGGCCCATATCGATGAGCAGTTGCCTATTTTTCCAAACAATTGGACGCAACTGCAAAGGGTTGGCCTGGATGCTTGCGAGCAGTTGCGGCCGTAGTACTAAATATACAAGAAGCCCGAAAATTCACTCTGGGCCAGAAAATAACTGTATTGGTGTCCCATAAAATATCAGCAGTATTGGAAGCAAAGGGTGGACACTGGCTTTCTCCGCAAAGATTCTTGAGATATCAGGCTATACTGGTAGAACAAGACGATGTGGAGATCGTAATTACTAACATTGTCAACCCAGCCTCTTTCCTCAGTGGAAACACAGGAGAACCAGTACACCATGACTGTCTGGAGACCATCGAAGCAACATATGCAAGCCGTCCAGACTTGAGAGACAGTCCTATAGAAAACGGAGAGAACTGGTTCACGGATGGAAGTAGTTATGTTGTAAGTGGTAAGAGACATGCAGGATATGCCGTTACCACCAGTCAACAAATAATAGAGTCAAAACCTTTACCCATAAATACCTCTGCACAAAAGGCAGAAATCATTGCTCTGACCCGTGCTTTAGAATTGGCCCAAGGCAAAACTGTGAATATCTATACAGACTCGAAATACGCCTTCGGAGTCGTACATGCGCACGGAGCAATCTGGAAGGAGAGAGGACTACTGAATTCTCAGGGCAAAAATATCAAGCATGCAGAGGAGATCTTGAAACTGCTGGAGGCAGTCCAACTCCCTGAAAGAGTGGCAATTATGCATATTAAGGCACACCAAAAAGTGAGCTCAGAATTAGAAAAAGGAAATGAGCTGGCAGACAGAGAGGCAAAACAGGTAGCTAAAGTGAAAGCCAAAATAGAAGGGGCTCTAGTTCCGGACGGGCGAATTTCTCTAGAAGGTAAGCCAGAATATACCATAGAAGATCAAAAACTTATCACAGATCTGGAAGGGTCATATAATAAAGAAGGGTGGGCTTCCACTCCACAAGGGAAACTAATCATTCCCTCATGTCTAACATGGCATCTGGTAAGAGAAGAACATAGAAAAAGGCATTGGGGAGCAAAGGCTCTATATAAACACTTAATTAGAGAAATTATAGCTAGAAACCTATATACCACTGTGAAACAGGTGACGCAACAATGCGATATTTGCCTCCAGACCAATTCCAAAAATTCCCCCAAACCAAAAATGGGCCAGATTGGGAAAGGCAATGGGCCTGGGCAACAATGGCAAATTGATTTTACAGAACTCCCAAGAAAAGGGGGGTATCGATATTTGTTAGTACTGACTGACACCTTTTCAGGATGGCCAGAAGCATTCCCTACCAGGACAGCCAAAGCTCGGGAGGTAACTAAAACATTACTGCAAGAGATAATACCACGTTTTGCAGTTCCAGCAACCATATCCTCTGACAGAGGACCACATTTTACCTCAAAGGTAGTACAACAAATTAGCCGCCATTTGGGCATAGATTGGCAACTTCACACCCCATATCGCCCTCAATCGAGTGGCCAAGTAGAAAAAATGAACCACTTAATCAAACAACAAATTGTGAAATTGGGACAGGAGACTAATTTGGCCTGGCATCAGTCTCTCCCTTTGGCTCTCTTGCGCATACGAACTAGGCCAAGAGCAAAAGAAGGACTGAGCCCTTTTGAAATTTTATATGGACGACCCTATGGAATACAGAAAGGAATATCCACACAGGCTGGGGATGAAATTATAACCTCTTACATGGTAGCATTAAGCAAACAACTCAACAAAATTGAAAAACATGTGATCGGGACTCGAAGTAGAGGTTTAGACGGACCTGTACATAACATTCAACCTGGAGATTATGTCTATATAAGGTCTCTTGCAGAAAAAACCCTGGAGCCACAGTGGGAAGGGCCTTTCCAGGTGCTCCTTACTTCCTTCACCGCGATCAAGATCAAAGAGCAGAGTGCCTGGATACATCACACCAGAGTGAAGAAAGCACCTAAATCTCCATGGAAAGTCGCGCAAGTACAGCAAGGAAAGCTTACCTTGTCACGACACTGATTGTAAACCTAATAAGAAGACTAGGGGCATGGGAGAGTAATACCTTTTTGCAGCTACATGACAAAATTGCTAGTACCATAAATTGGTCTGACTGCTGGATTTGTTCACACTTGCCCACAAACGCAAGACATGGCCACCCCGTGGTCGCTACCATTTTTCCCAATTTTTCAGAGATAGCTAATGCCTTTAACAATATATCCCTCTCCGAGCATACAGAAATACCAAAAAGGAATCTCGAATGGCAGATAGATTTAAGCCTACTCTGGAACGAGACTGAGGGAGTACCTTGTGTCCAGAGGTGCTACCTAGAAAACACCACACAGAATACAGGAGGGAATAGCACAGACAGACATTGTGGAATTTTAAGTTTTGTTGGGGCCTACTCCAATTGCACTAGTTACATCAAGTATGGAGGTGCAAATATGTGGAATAGCAAACAGCCCCGGAGAAACGCCAGCAATATCCCCAAAGGCTGGCCAACTCCTGTAGGTCAGGGATGGTATTGGATCTGTGGAAAATGGGGATATAAGGTATTGCCTCTAGGGTGGAAGGGCCAATGTGCTGTAGGGACCATAGTTCCTAATGTTACTATTGCACAAGATGTAACCAGTTTACGCACGCTTGGCCTATTACGCACCTATATGAAACCTATAACCCATCCAATCAAAAGGAAACTGAACCCTTTAATAACAAAGCCAACCAGGTTTCATAGCTTTGCGAGGTGGTTTCTTCCATGGTTAGGAGTTAGTGAATTAGAAAAAGCCTTAGTTAACATTTCAGCTACAATGGAAATGATCAATAATGCTACAGCTGATGCGCTCACGGCTCTACAGAAAGAAATTTCTTCTTTAAAACAAGTAACACTTCAAAACAGACTAGGGCTGGATATGCTTTTTGCTAAAGAAGGAGGTTTATGTACAGTTCTTGGTGAACACTGCTGTACCTATGTTAACCAAGACAAAAGGATTGAAAAGGATTTATCTCAAATTTGGGAAAAAACCAAAATATTGCATGAAGTGGCCCAAGATAACACATCTTGGGGATTTAGTGACTTAATAGAAAAACTAACATCTTGGCTACCAAACTTAGCATGGTTGAAACAATTGTTTATTTTGACAATTATAGTTGCAATTCTGTCTACGACCCTGTGTGTAATAATTCGGTGTGCTTGGTGGTATTTCCAGAACACAAGAGATTCCTACAGCGAATGGAAAAAGAATCAACTTCGACGAAAACTTGAATCTAACAAATATCTTGAGAAGACATTAGATAGAGAAACATTATATTAAAATAAACTATAGTAAAAGAATTTACTAACTATATAAACTTGAATCTAACAAATATCTTTAGAAGACATTAGATAGAGAAACATTATATTAAAATAAACTATAGTAAAAGAATTTACTAACTATATAGAAAAGGGGGGAATGAAAGGGGGGCTTTAGAGTATAACTATAAAAGTTGTAACTATTATACAAAAGACTATTGAAGTAAGGAGTCTTGCAATCTCCCAGCGAAGGACAGTTCCTTGATAAGAACAGAAACTTGTCCTAAAAACCAGCTGAAACCGACCCTGCAGTTTGGACGAGAGTCAAGGAGCAACTGAGTCTGCGCAAGAACAAGGGGTTACCAGCGGTGACGAAGAAGAGTCACCAGCCTTCATCCCCACGACCCCCTGCGACCACCACCAGGAGGCATCGCGCAAGCGCAGTTGGGAGGGGTTTATGGAAATGACCTCTGGGGGCTAATTTTCATATGAAGCGGGGACAGGTAATGCATATGTATAGGCGTATTGGGAAACCTTATGTATATGTAACACTTTCTTGTATAAATCCACGACAAGCCAGCACGTGGGCGCGCACGACTTTGGCGGGATGACCCCCCGTGCTGCCCAGCGCTGAATAAACATACCTACTTTACAACCTTACGGGTTGTGGAGTCTGTTTCCGCACGTCAGCTCAGGACCACACTGATTATACCTTCGAAAACTACTGCCGCCTGAGCAAAGTTAATGTAAATCTTAAAATCCTAACCTTAAAATCTTGAAAAAGTAAATGACTAAGATTTGCCACTCTAGTGTCATCACATTTGTTTCTCTAAGGAGAGGCAACGATTTGCTATATAGTTACTTTGAAGCCTAGGAGTCATGGAAATCTTAACACTTGTCGTGGTTTAACCCCAGCCAGCAACTAACGACCACGCAGCCGCTCGCTCACTCCCCACCAGTGGGATGGGGGAGAGAATCGGAAGGGCAAAAGGGAGAAAACTCGTGGGTTGAGATAAGAACAGTTTAATAATGGAAGTAAAATGAAATAGAACAGTTAAATAGGCAAAGCAAAAACCGTGCACGCAATCAAAACAGAACAAGGAATTCATTCACCACTTCCCATGGGCAGGCAGGTGTGCAGCCATCCCCAAGAAAGCAGGGCTCCATCACGTGTAACAGTTACTTGGGAAGACAGACGCCATCACTCTGAACATCCCCCCCTTCCTTCTTCTTCCCTCAGCTTATATACTGAGCATGACGTCATATGGTATGGAATAGCCCTTGGGCCAGTCTGGGCCAGCCCTCCCCCTGGCTGTGCCCCCTCCCAGCTTCTTGTGCCCCCGGCAGAGCAGGGGAAGCTGAGAAGTCCTTGACCGGTGTGAGCGCCACTTAGCACCTATTCAGAGGCAGCTTAGCACTACTTAGCAAGAACCAAAGCATCAGTGTATCATCGACATTGTTCTCATCCTAAACCCAAAACACAGCCCCATACCGGCTACCAAGACGAAAATTAACTCTATCCCAGCTGAAACCAGGACACACTTCATCAAGTTACAATGATTTGCCCACTGAACAGAAAGTAGAAATCAACAATATGATCCTGCAACAGTGAGGCTTAAAGAGACTTTGAAAGTTTAATAGTTGTGAATCAAATTAAAGGATTAAAGGTGTCAGAGGAACTTAAATGTCTTTATTCTTGTGTCCAAAATTATCACTCTGGGGGTCTCCATAAGAATCACTTTAGCATAAATAACTATGTTTTAGTAACAGCTGTAAAATATGACCTTTTAAAACCACTGAAACAGCTTCTTATTTTTAACTACCCACATCAAAGGAGGCATTAGACCTTTCCCACTTTTTATTTCCCTTCCAGCACTTCTTAACAAGGTTTTACCAAGAACAAAGTATAATGGAGTCTTAGCAGGATATTAGACTCAATGTTTCTTTTAAAGAGCAATGCAATTATTCATGTGTCCTTATCTTCTGATTTCCTTTCATCAAAGTAAAAATGTTTCAATTTAAAGAAAAAAAAAACAGTTCTCCTTTGACACTTTTTTTTTTTTACTTTTTAAGAAATTGATTGGGTTAAGTGGGAAATGAGTACTTAAAAAATTACTGAATGGACAGCAGGATGTTTTGTTTTATATTTTTTTCTTCAGGGAAACCATACATTGCTGTTATGAACCATAAAAGACTTTGCTTTGCATGGATAATTTGCATATGCAAGAAGAGGCAAATGCCAATACGCCATTACCTCTTTGAATAAAGCTCTGTTTGCATTAATATCTAGAAACCTCCTAGACTCTTATACATAAGAACGGACTACCAAGTCTCATACAAAGGTTTTATAAGGGCCTCCTGAGAAAAGCTGAATGCTAAAATACCTCATATAGATTTGGTTTCGTCTCTTCAAAATACATCCCCACAGTACAACCAACAGTGAAAAAGACTGGGGCAACAGATTGCTGGCACGGGCCAGCAGCAAATAACTAATGTTTTGAAGAAAAATAATTATGCTCATCCCAATCCTACACAGTATATCAGAGCTCTTAAATGAAATTTCTGACTTAACTACATCATCTTAATTTAATGTGGAAAATTTCTTTTTAAAAGATAGGAAAATGAGGAGATACTGGAAAGAAGAATAAGAAAGGAATGCTCACTACTGCTTTGAAAAGCAGTGAAGAGTTGGCCAGCTGTAGCTGGTAGAAAAGGGAAAGGAGAGAAGAGAAAGACCAAAATGTTCTGTCTCCCACAAGTATTACTGATGTTGTGTATCATATTGACTCCTAATAATCTCTATCATTTAGGCTCCAGGATGAATTGTTTTTCTTGCAACTGTTGGACGAGGACAGAAGATCAACTCTCAGTGCCTGGTACTGGAACAAATTCCCTGTATAAGCTTAAGCGCATTGACAGAATGATCATGAGGTCTTCTGACTTCTGTAGAGAATGAATTATGCTCAGTTTTTAGATCAAATTCTTAATTTCTGTGAAGTTGTTTTCGTACTTTTCAGATCTCTGGAATTTCACTGTTCCCATGTTTTATCCAATCTTATCTCTTTATACTGCGTCTAAGGTAGGAATTGGTTCTTACTGTAATGCAGAAGGACAAAGTACTGCAAAAGGTGAGCAATAATTGTTGAAACTCTCTACTGTAATACAGGTAAGAAAAGATATTACATTCTAAAATGTCTGTCCCTAATTCCTTGCTAAAAATCTGAAAGGGTTTTAATCCTATCTGTGTCTGTCCACAGCACAAGAGAGTTAAGTAAGAACAGACATAAAAAAACCAAGCCAGATAAGGCATCTCTAATTTTTCCCTCAGATTTTGCTTCTGCTATACTTATGACATTAAAACAGAAAGAGTGTTTATGCCAAGAAACTGATTAGACCCAGGAAAGCTGGTGGAAAAATGAAATGAAAGAAACCTGTTAGGGAATTCAGGGTGTCATCTTTTTTCCTCTCCAGTTCCGAATGCCTCAAAATTAACTTTCGGATTTTTACTTTTTGTTGTACTCTTCATACTAGGCTCCCCATATTTTCAAGAGAAAGCAACAAAACTACTATTTTTCTGTGCTGCTAATATTTTCTACTGTGTTTCAGAACTTCTCCAATGCTAAAAGGAAGAAAAGATGGAAGTCTAATAATGATAAAAGGCTAAACGGTAGCCCCCTCATACATAAAAAGTAAAACCTCTAATTTTTAAAGCTCTCATTTCCTCTCTGATTAAGAAAAAAAAATAAGAACAGTTTCCAATGGTTTCCTGATCATTAGATTTTATTGAATAATTGAAAGACAATATATGGTGAATAATTTAGCAATTATTCTCAAGGAGAGCTATTCAAATAACTGAAAAAATTCTATTTGGACTGCTATAGAGTTGTTAGAACACCTTATTTAAGTGATTAGAAGGCATTTGTTTGATGAACATTGACTACATTTATCTTATATGAAATGGATCAACATTCCATTTCATTTCTAAGTATCAGCTTCAGTTAAATTCTATTCTCTGGCATTTCAGAGTAAATCCAAGATAATTCTTTTCTTTGTGCAGTACATTTGGTTTATCAAAATAGATGAAGGAGGAACATAGTCAACTGTGATTCTCTATAAGGCTTTCTCTGTATTCTGAGAGAACAAAAAAAGGTTAGGGCATTCCCAGATCTGTTGGGTTTTTGTTGTTTCTTCTTTTTTTTTTCCCTCCCTGGGAGCAGGTGTGTTGGTGTGTGTGCAAGGAAATAAAAAAATGAAATTGTAGCTGTTAATGAAAGAATTTACCAAGATCTAAAATGCACGTAATTCACTTTCTAATTCACTGCACAACCAGTTAGAATAGTTACAAATAGCCATCTGCATTTTCCTCCAAACACTGCCCTGCAAAATAACTGTTGAAGTCAATGGATTTACACCACATATCTGTCTGATACATAGCTTTGGAATAAAAAGATAGTTGAATACTGAAAGAAAAAGAGGAACAAACAAACAAACAAACAAACACTGCCAAAACATTAACTTGAACAGCAACTTTCAATCATCAGATAATGAAAAACAAAATATACAAAGTAATATGTTATTTAATGTGATTTTGCCATTTCTAATTTGTTCTCTGTCTTTTCTGATCTGGCTTGGACACCTGAGGAAAAAAAAAAATATTCACACAAAAACTCCCTGGTCAGCTAAATTCTAGCAACAGAAAGAAGTTTGCAAGCTAAAACAAAAATCACAATGCATGTATCCACTCTGAATGACAAAGAATGCCTAAATTTCCATTTGGGAGTAAACACATGCTTACGTAACTATTTAAGTATGATTAGAAATATGCTACTTTAAGTTGGAAAACTGTGCTGTTTAAGTTAGAAACTTAAAAAAAAAAAAAAAAAAAAAATGCAACTGTGTAGGCCAGTATCATACTGACGTCTAGATAGCTGTTTCTAAGAGAACATGGGCAACCTAGTATCAATGAAATGAAACTTGTGCTGTAAAACACTGACAAAAAACTAGCAGGTTCTAGCATAAATTGATGTAGACTTCATACTCCTAGAGAGGAAAATAACCTGACAGCCTCTCAAAACTGTTGGTTTTACCACTGTGCTGTCTTTGCCCCTCTTCAGTTTAATCTCAGACTGTTCACAGATGTACTGCTTCTAGAAATGCAAGCAATGCTGGTGTCAGGAAGTGGCTTCATTTATTTTATGGCACTTAAGATATAATACATATTTTAGGACTGTTCAATAACCAGAATTATCTCCATATTTATTTCCAGATCATGTCTCCTCAAGATTGACTATGGACCCCTGTCTATGTGGACCACCGAAGCATACCACAAGAAGCCTGAAGTTGCATCCCAGAGAGCCAGTATATTCACATAGCACAAAAGATCACAATACTGCTTTGAACCCAGAATACAGAACATACACATTAGCCTGGCATTGGGCCTGGGCTATTTAGTCTGTCTCAAGAGTAATTAGTTCAGGCTCAGCACCATGTAGACACGGCATCTTTGTAATGCTGCGTAAACATTATATTTTCTCTTTTCAGCACAGAGAAAGTAACTGTGATACCAGAAAGACCAAAGAGAACCAACCGTTCATACACCAGTACCTGTATGACCTGTTAGCATCCTGGCTTTACATGAAAGCATGTCTTACTAACAAAAGCCCAAATATCCTGATACCTGAATAGGACCCCATAAAGTTGTGAAGCATCAGAAGTGCAGAAAAGGACTGTAACACTGAAAAACACTGGCAGACTGGTATGTCTCAGAAATGAGATGTGTAACAGGAGAAATACATTAAGGACTAATGTGAATACTGACCCTTCACTGGGAACTTGAGTAGCTGCCAAGGTGAGCAGCTCCAGTGCCGGCACAATGCACAGCAGAGCGCTCCAGCACGGTGCACAGGGCGGTTTCCCAAACCAGGAGAACCTCAGGGGGAGCAGAGAGAGCCGCCAGAAGCCTGCAGCTCACGTGACATGGCTGATGAGACTTGGACGGGGCCAGGAGCAACAGCAGCCAAGCCCCCACACATATAAAAGAAGACCCTGGGAGCGCTAGCAACTGGGGCGGGCAAATAGGGCATGGTATGTCAGTTGACTCAGAAGGGCGTGCAGGAAGGGCGTTGTAGCTCTGCCAGCTCAACCAGGGAGCAAAGGTTTCCACCCAGCAAAAAGCAATGACCTTGCTAAACTCTGCACCCGCCATGACTGACGCAGTTTTGCAGATAGAGCTCCAGTAGGAACACGCTGCCACCCAGGTGTCAGGCTGCAGGGTGTGCCCTACTCTTATGCCAGTAATGGATGGCAGCAGTGAGCACACCTGTGGGAGGTGCGCCCAGGTAGAGGAGCTCCTCTGCTTAGTGACAGAGCTCTGAGAGGAGGTGAGTAGGTTGAGGAGTACCAGGGAGTGCGAGAGAGTACTGGAATTGCACCCTACCTTCCCTGGGACAGGCCCTAGGGGCAGACAGGACACGATACGGAGGATTCGCTATCCTCTCTCCACCTGGCTGAATGTGGTGACTTAATGGATAGGGGGCAACAGCAACAAGTTCCTGCCCAGCGCAGCAGGCGCGTCTCCTCCATGGCTACCCCACCTTCTCAGGTGCCTTTGCATAATAGGTATGAGGCTCTGCAAGTGGAACCGAACACTTACGAGGATGGTTCATCTAGGTTGGATGTGTCAAAAAGGTTAAGTCGACCAGAAAGGAGGTTGTAGTGAGGTGGGGGTCGGTCTCTTCTGTCAAGTAACAAGTGACAGGATGAGAGGAAATGGCCTCAAGTTGTACCAGGGGAGGTTTAGACTGGACATTAGGAAAAATTTCTTCACTGAAAGGGTTGTGAAGCACTGGAACAGGCTGCCCAGGGAAGCAATTGAGTCACCATCCCTTGAGGTATTTAAATGGCAGATAGATGTGGTGCTTAGGGACGTGGTTTAGTGGTGGACTTGGCAGTGCCAGGTTAACAGTTGGACTTGATGATCTTAAAGGTCTTTTCCAACCTAAACAGTTCTGTGATTCTATGATTCTAGTCAGAAATACTGAGGGAAAGGACACTAAGTGACAGACAATTGCCACTGAAATGGACATGTGAAAAAAGGCAACTTGATCTCCAAGATGTATGAATCAATACTTTTACAGTACAGAAAGATAGGTGATAGCATTATTTTAAAAAGACGCTAGTGACACCTCATCTAAATTGCTCTGGCCCTCATGGTCAGAATAAAAGAATCCCAACTAGACCAGTGGAGTGAAGAGCCATTTCAGATAAATCTCAATGCAAAGCCTTTACTGAGGCAAGAGCACAGAAGAGCAAAACGAAGGCCCAGCTGGGATATGCATTTCATGATGGAGACGGAAAGAAATATTAAAGGACCCAAGACCATCACCAGCTATTATGTCCACTATACCTCTGTCCTGGGTCTGGTTGGAATGGAGTTAACTTTCTTCATAACAGCCCGTATTGTGTTTGGGTTTGGATTTGTGACTAAAATGGTGCTGATAACACACCAGTGTTCTGGCTATTGCTGAGCAGTGCTTGCTCAGAGTCACGGCTTTCTCTTTTTCCAACTCTGCCTCCCAAGTGAGTAGGCTGGTGCCGTGTCACGGACGAGTGGTTAAGCTGCTTAAAAAAAAAACTGTCAAAGACATTTGCAAACAGTGATTTTAATAGAGATGTATAAAAGTGTGTTTTAACAGAGTTCGATGGCAAGGTTCACTCTATTACTTATTAAATGAATGGAATGTATATATACATATAAAGAGAAAGAAAGGATATTGAGCCTGAAGAAGATACACGGAGGAAAAGGGGACTCCCATTGAGTCACGAGGTTCAGAATGGACCCCCTTGCTTTCTAAACTCCTTCTCAGAGAGGAGCCTAGGTGCAGCTGGATCCAATCCCAGTCTCCAACTTGGTCAACAGTTTATGTCTAAGGACATAAACCTTATGAAGTTTAACAAGGACAAGCGTAAGGTCTTGCACCTGGGAAAACATAATCCAGGAGTGCAGCACAGACTGGGATCCACCTGGCTAGAGAGCAGCTCCGTGGAAAGGGACCTGGGGTCCTGGTGGACAGGAAGCTCAACATGAGTGAACAGTGTGCTGCTGCAGCCAAGAAGGCCAATAGGATGCTGGGTTGCATCAAAAAAGGCATCATCAGCAGAGGTAAAGAAGTCATTATCCCACTCTACTCAGCGCTTGTCAGGCCACACCTGGAATACTGTGTACAGTTCTGGTCCCCACTATACAAAAAAGATGTGGACAGGCTGGAGAGGGTCCAGAGAAGGGCCACCAAGATGATCAAGGGTCTGGGAAGCCTGCCGTATGAGGACAGGCTGAGAGAGCTGGGTTTGTTCAGCCTTGAGAAAAGGAGGCTTAGAGGTGATCTCATCACCACACACCAGTACTTAAAGGGGAGCTACAAAGAAGATGGAGACTCCCTTTTTACAAGGAGTCACATGGTGAGGACAAGGGGTAACGGGTACAAGTTACTCCCAGGGAGATTCCGATTGGACATGAGAGGTAAATTTTTCACAATGAGAACAGTCAATCATTGGAATAATCTCCCCAGGGAAGTGGTTGACTCCACTACACTGAACATGTTCAAGACTCAGCTGGACATGGTGCTGGGCCATCTCATCTAGATTGTGCTAGAAAGGTTGGACCAGATGATCCTTGAGGTCCCTTCCAACCTGGTATTCTATGATTCTGTGATTCTATGATTATATACTTAGCAGCAATTTAAGGTCCGTTTGCAGCAAGGAGAGAATCACAAAAATTTAGCAATAACTAATCATTAATTAATCTAGCATCTACAAAGTGATTAAATGAGGTTTACTACAATACTTATATCAAACACACACGATAGGCCTAAGTACTCATTATATGTGCAGTTAAAGGTACCAATAAAAATTCCCCCAGGTTTAGCAGAATACTCACTTTAAAAGACTGTCTCAAGGGGCGAGGGTTGAATCTCAAGGAGCAAGGAGCACCAGAGATCAGCCTGAGTTTGCTGCTCTGAGAGGCGTCACACTCAGAGGGAGATTCTGGTGCAGCCCGCTGTGGTCCAGGAGAGCTCACAGGGTCTCAACTTGGCACTGCTCTTTATAGGGTCATGAGATGATTGACTTTAGGCATCAGTAAATTTCCCTTCTACTTTCACAGCCCATGTTGAAGATTACTAAAGTTACAGATCCTCCTGAGTTACAGCCTAGATAAGATAGGCCCCAAGGCTGTCAGGAGGCGACTAGTACAGATGAAAAATATAGTTTCAAGGTTGTCAGGACTGCCTCCCTAGTACAGACAGTGCTGTTCCCACCTGAGCCCCGTAAGAGTTTTGATACAGTCAAGGGACGCTTGACCGCCAAACTCATTACACAAAGGCCAAGTTTTGATGGGAGTTACTGAGATTGTAAAGCAGCTTCACTTCCCATGCTCTGCCAGGTGCACAAGAAGAAAAGGGGGGAGGGGGGGAATGCACCACCACATGGTGGGAAGGAGGTTGGGAGGGGTTACAACCTGGACAGCTGACCCCAACTGACCAAAGGGATATTCCATACCATATAATGTCATGTTCAGCAATAAAAACAGAGAGGATGTTTTTTTTTGGAAGGTGGCCATTGCTCAGAGACATTGGTCTGCTTGAGGGAGGTGGTGAGTCATTGCCTTTGCATTGCTTGTTTTGTGGGGTTTGGGGGTCTGTCTTCTTCCTCTTCCCTTTGCTTATTAAACTACCTTTATCTTGATCCACGAGTTGTCTTGCTTTTGCTTTTCTTATTCTTTCCCCTGACCCAGTGGGCAGTAGGGGAGAGAGTGAGTGAGTGGCTGTGTGGTACTTAGCTGCCAACTGGGCTTAACAAAAACAACCACCACCTCTCAGCTGCACCCTGACTCAATCTGCAAATCATACATTGGCACATACCACTCTGTCTCTCTTTCTTCTCTGGTTTTCAGAGGAAGGGAAAAAGCACATGGCCGGAAGAATGCCACAATATATTTCAGCCATGTCCTGGATATGGATGACTAAGGATACAGAACTGCCAGGTATCTGTTTATAGAGTAAATATAATCCTCTGAAAACCTGAAGAATGAATGCATACACAGAATTTTCCTATTTTTTATTCCAATACCTCAACTGGTCTAGTAAAAGCCACTCCTTCTCCCTGGAAACCTTGTCCATCTCTTGTGAATACATAAATGATGGGACAAAGAGCGGTAGGGGTGGCACAGGCACAATGCATACAAACTCTCAATATACATATTTAGCTCAGAAATCCAAAGTGAGAGATTCCAAAAGATTCTCACCATGGAATTATGGGGTGAGGACTGGGAGGGAATTTGTAAGAAGCAGATTGATATATTTGTGAATTGGTATGTAACTGCTTTCCACAAGAGCAGCAGACTGCATTTTATGGCCTAGCCTATACAACACACTGCCAAAACAGCATCTTTTCCAGGATTAAACTCATGGGTAAACTTGTATACCTTAGATAGATCACTCAATTCACATGCTTCTCTGTCTTCAGGAAAAGGCATTGAATCTAAATTTCCATGCAAGTCTTTCAATATAAAAGATGGCAGAAAACCAACCTGTCACCATTTTTTATAGATAACAACCAGCATACAGACAGAAATCTCTGTAAAGCAATTTGAACCAATTATAAAGAAAATAGTTTTACTTCTGCCAAACAAAGGAAATATGAACATTTTATGTTGTAATCACTATGAATAGATAACCTCCTTTAATGAATTCACAGGACTGCGCTCTTTTTACTGTATTTTACGCAAAGAGCCTCACACCTCAGTCACATCTGCTTCAAAAAGGAGAATGCAAAGTGTATTTTGTTCTAATTTATTGCCTGCAGTGAGTCACGTATTACTCACTGGAAGACTCTATTCCAGTCTGGCCTCAGTTCATCTTCCTCCTACTAGCGTAGAAAAGATAGAATGAACCCAAGGAGCCTTCTTCCCTTCCACATGTAGCATAAATGGTAGTAAGAAATTATTTTTGCCCTTGTATGGCAGTACAGGACTGGCAACAGTTTTAGCCCCAAATACTACAGAAGTAGACGGAGCAACCGTGTTCATTTTTTTAAAAAAAAAAGACTTCCAAGGGTCATACCTTATAGTATCCACCAAGACAAAACTTCTGTTACACCAGCACTTTAGATATACTTCCTCTAAGGGTTGATGGTTTTTGTGTTGTTATACAGCATGCAATTTATTTTGGAGTTAGCTTTTGGTTTACATAACTGTGATTACACAGTAAATCCACTGTCAGATTGCACTAAGTTACTAATGCATATCAGTAAGTTGTTAATATGGTAATACTGATCTGTCACTGCTGACTGTAAGAATCTGTAGTTCTATTATAAAAGCAATAACAACAATGTATTTTATCATAGCAGATAACCCACATAAACTTGGCTGCGTTGCACGACATGACCAAAGGACCAAAGGCTAACCATTATATGCTGGAGAAATAAAGGAATTTGTGCAAAGAAATTTTTTGAGCGTTACTGCTTTTGGGGGTGTCTAATTGCTTTAGATGTTTTCTGTTGCTCATGAAACACTGAATCAGTCAGATTCTACCTGTTATTAACTACATTTATTGGAAGACTGTTTTACATGCACAAAATACTGAATTAGCATCCTTCTCAACTAAGATATAAACACCAGATTCTAGGTCCATGGTAGTGTTACTATAGCATAAGAATTGTGGAAAAACCCTGAAGAGTCCTTTCAGCTGACATGGGAGAGTATAAGGTGGGAAAAAACAGTGAAAGCACACTAGTAAAGAATAGCATGGTACAGCTATGCATCTCTGCACTGATGCTACCTTCATTTCTTGTTGAGAGTCGTCATTATGCTCTAGGTCATTGTAGAAAGATTCCTGCATACTAATTACTCCACAATTCTTAAAGACATTTCTGGTATAAATAAAATATGTTTGCACCATATGAAAGGAGAAGTACTGAGTATAGAACAGGATCCTCATCATACATTACAGTATGAAGGGGTAACATATTTTATTACTAAATACAGGCCTGGGATTTTAGAGGT
This sequence comes from Platalea leucorodia, assembly GCF_965183815.1. NCBI lineage: Eukaryota > Metazoa > Chordata > Aves > Pelecaniformes > Threskiornithidae > Platalea > Platalea leucorodia. The sequence continues at coordinate 85,295,125 of NC_138823.1, read as the reverse complement.
GACATTCCTGACTCAGGAATTACAGAAATCAACAGCAGAACTTCCACAGGTTTGTAGAACCATGCACGCAGAGCATGCAGAGGTGTAAGCTTTGTTTCCAGCTCTGCCATGGGTTTGCTCACTCTGTTCTTAGTAAATTATGTGTCTTTACTGTCTCCCTGATAAAGTGCATTATGTGGGAAATAATGCACTGCTGTTCACATCTCTCTTATGCTTGCATGAAAAGGACAGAATATTATTGATGTTAAATAATGTATTGATTTCCAGAATTTTGAAGCAGACAATAGGTCTAAGCATGCTCTTTCAAGATATATATCTATTATAAAAGTCTTTTTAATGGCAGCTTTAGAAAGATGAAAGGAAAAGATTATTTTTTTTCTATGATTCTGTGATTTTTCTAGGAACAAGAGAAATATTTCAATACTCAAGTACCTTAAGTTACAGTTATGGTACTTCTTCACAAAAAGGTCACTAATATATGACAATATGATTTGCAGTATGCCATGCTTTACTGAGTTTGTTATAATTGAGTAAAATAATGCATATTCCTGTGTGTGTCTGATACTTCCTTTCATCTACTAAAGAATGGGCATAAATTTAACATATAGTTTAATTTTGCTCTGATCAGAAATGGTGAAACAGATCATTGATTTTTTTCCCCACCCTTCAGATTATATGATGGTTCATCAACCCCTGTACTACCCCTGTACAGTGGCTGTAATTATGAATGTGAATATGATATAAAGATTGACTGGAAGAACTGAAGGTAGAGATTTCAAGTTAGGTAACACGAGTAAATTAAATTACAACCCTGAAAAATATTAGGAATATTTTGACTTCATATCTGTCGTACAACAAAATTTCAGTAAGTAACAGTAGTTCAGTACTCTTCATAAGTCATAGATATAATGATTATTTCATAGCTTATGTAATCTTTTCCATAAAATAGTAAACCATAATAAAAATTAAAACCTGAAAAAATTTCCAAACTACAATGGTATCAATCTAAAACAGACCCCCTGTAATCTTTCAGAGATTCTTTTTAGCATAAAGTGGTATAACCCAGCCACTGACTTTGTTACACTGCAGGTATAACTGGAGTAACTTGGAGTCAACTTAAGTATGTTTATTTAAGAACTGGTATGGCTGAGAGCTAAATTTCAAAAGTACCAAAGGAGAAAATTCCCAGCTATGGCTACAACTCACTTCTAACAAGCCAAAGAACACTTCATAAATTATCACTTCCGTCAGAAAATTGATCAAATTTACTGGGTAACAAACACACACACACGTATGTATGTATCAGTACATGTACATGTAAAAACAGAAAGCTTATCTTTTGCCTACTTTGTAAGTGTGTGACTTAAGAAGTTGCTTAATTTGCTTATGCTTCCTCATCGCTCAAAGCAGAAAGCAATAGAAGGCAGGCAAACAGGTATATGTGTCTGACAAATGGTTAAGCTGAAAACAAACCTGTTGTATGAACACAGAGAGTAATTTCAGTATAAGAGCCCATAAGAGATTCCACATGATGCCGTAAGTTAGTAAATGCAATTACTACTTATGTGATAGTGGAATAATATATCACAAACAACAACAAGCTTTAAGGTGGGAGCTGAGTCTTCGTTCACAGTAGACATTTCTCATATATCACCTAACTCTTTCCAGAGAATACTGGGGTATGTTGAATACATGATGAAACTTACCTGCAAATAAGCTGGGTTTGTTACTGAATACAGTACTTTACAGCCTAATTTTGTTTATCTAGTCTTTAATCCTGTACATAAATTAGATTATCTTTTTTACCTACAGCAGAAGAATTGTTGAAAACATTGAGCCCTAAATAGTTCAAATGCATGTGAATATAACCTCTTACAATATGGAACATACTTTACACTTGTACTGCTTGTTGTTTCTGCAGTTGATGATAATATACTTCTCGGGACTTTTTAAAAAAATTTCCATGAAAACAGTGAATAAAATGTACAAAGTGGAGATGTAGAGTATTGATTCCTTTACAGAAGAGGTGCAAAACTGATTTGCAATCTAGCTGACACTGCAGTCAGAGAGCTAAACAATTCAATCAGTTTAGTTCATCCAAGCAAAGGTTAAGAAGAGAGCTAATAGTAGTACCTAACCAAGGATGAGACTTCAGAAAGATAATATGTATTTTAAAGACAGACTAAATATGAGACCCACACGAAAATTTGAAATCAGCTCATTTCCAGACTAGAAACAGGGACAAAAACATCTTATCGCTGAAATATTTTGATAGTGTCTGCATCACTTTAAATTATTGCCAAAATGAAACAATGCTTTTTGGAAGTTACAGATGTGATGCAAAATTACTTTTTTATTGGGGACCATCTCCTATGGATTATCAAAGTAGAAATACATATAGTTTCTTCTGATCTTAAAAGTTGTACAACAGAATGTCATAGCAAGCTCAACCCAAACGATCAAATAACCTGACATAAACTAAGGAGAACCTTAGTTTTCTTTGTCATTTGATCCACAATTATTTTTTTAAAAAGTTGCAGACGGAAGTATAGGTCGCTCAGATTCAAAATAGCTAAAATATCAAATAATTACTATTTATCTTTTATAATGTTTGTTGTTTAAACTCAATGGTCTGACAGTTATAATCAGTTAGCATTCATTCAGTTGAAAGTTTGCAGGTCTTGCTAAGATTTTAGAATGATTCTTAATAAACCGAAGTGAATGAATAATTAAACAGCTATCATTAGTTCCTTTATGCAGGATATTAATTGTGGTCAAAGATCATTTAGAGCGCAGTTACTAGACTATGTATCTATTAAACATAAGGAGTAGAAAAATGTGCTTTGATAGCCTAATAGATATGTAATAGCTGCAAAGAGAGAATTGTGGGAAACCTTAATTGATTTCTATGAAAGCTTTTTGAAACAGATTGTGTTATTCATGAGTCACACAGAGCCAGGATGTTCAACGAGGGCAGGGGTTGGGCACATACATGCAGGAGATACATGGAGTGTCCCGAAGACAGTTTCTTGGCATATGTGATCTATAAACCAAGGACAGGAGATGCTCTTCTGGACTGGCTAATCCCGAAAGAAGAACTGGTCAAAGATGTGAAAGCCAGTAGCAAATGTCAACAGCAGTGACAAAGAACTTAAAGCCCTGAAAGAAAGGAGCCAGACAAATAGTAGAATCGCATCCCTCAGAATGATGCAACTGCAAAACTGAAGCTTTCCAGAAAATTATACTCTCAACAGTGGTTTGGGCCCTTTGGCATTTCACGGTTTTTCTCTCCCCCCAGCATTTCTTTATTTAAGTTTTAAGGCTAAATAAGAAATAGCTTGCACCTCCTCTAAATAACTGAGATGTCAACATACACTCGGACAAAGGTTTTTGAACTTTGTAGAGAGGAAAAAAAAAAAAAAAAGAGAAAGTATTTATACATTTTCTCACACTCCAAAAATTGATGGTCCAGTAGTTAGAATGCTCATCTAAGGTATAAAAGGCCCATTAACTTATATAACTGCTCTGTTGCACGGAAGGCTAGGCTTTGAAATGCAAGCTCTCATGCCTACCTGAATGCCTAACTGGAATTTCTAGATTACTAGCTTAGTCTCTCCCAGATATGTTTCTACGTAAAATTATTATTAAAATTATTATTATTATACTTTATTATTTATTTATTTATTATTTATTATACTTAAAATTATTATTATTATAATTAAAATTATTCACTGAATCCAACAGAGACGACAGAGATGGCTGAAGAACCTAATGGTAAGGTAATGATAAAATACCAGAACAAGGACTTAAACTTAAATATTAAGTATCTGAAGTATAAACTTTAGTACTTAACTATTCCTTGACTATTCTACAAAAGGGCGTTTTGTCTTTTGTGGTTCTAATTAACTATTCTCCTTTGAATCCCAGGAATCTCTCTCAGGTTAAATTCTGTTCAAAGCAGTACAACCCTGTGAAAAGCGTTCCTTAGCCCAATTAACTGAATTTGGTATCTAACTCTACTTGAGACTGGAGTTCACGGCATAACTGAAAAGAAGATTCTAGCATTTGGGATGAGGGTTTTTTTGGCTGTTTCTGTTTAATTAAAATGTTGAGAGAGCACCATTTTAATCCCACAAGTTGATCTCTCTAATCTTGACCCAGAATAGCATTTAAAACACCAGCTTTGCTTCAGGCCTAAGGATGTTTCGTGATAGCATCTATATACTTAAAGTTAAGAAGATGCTTTTTTAATTGATCAAAATCAAAGTAGTTAAATTTCACAATTTCAAAAGGATGTAGAGAGGCAGCTCTAAGTACTAACTGCCATGCTGTAAATGTGACATAGGCGCTTTTGGCGAAATTAAGTTTTCTCAGAACATAGAGAAAAATTAACATAAAGTGCCAAATGACACAAGGAAGACAAAAGATTAAGGAACTATTCATGAAAGAAAAATTACTAGTATTTTCACTGAAATTCTAGTATAAAAATATAAAGCCTATATACAGGTTCAGTGAAATAGCCAACTCTTCAGAACTTTTTTATGAATATCAGAGCAGTTTTCAGCTCATAATTGCTATCCACAGCTTAGTTGAGACAAACATATGCTTGGGTTTGGAAATAGATATCAAGGGGAAATCTACTGCCAAAATAATGTCTCATTTTAACACAATAAAAATCTCATAGTATATATGTCAGCTTTCTTAGCCATTATAACAATTCAGGTTTTTACAGCTCAGACTTTAAGGAAGTGTGGCATTTCACATTTAACACATTATTGTGCACAGCTATAAACTTCATTTCCAGTTGGCCCAATGTAAAATACTTCTAAAGAAGGCTTTTATTTGTAAAGATATATTAGACTTTCCCATAAGAGAGACATATCGGGTGTTTTTTTAATGATCTATAGAAGCTTTAAAAGTTTGCAATGTCTTATGATTGTTTCACCAAAATGATAAATCAGTATTTATGTTACATATATTTAAGGCCCAATAATGTTTTGGCAAGACTCCTCTAGTTCAGTGTTTTGAATTTCAATTTCTCTGGGGAATTAAAAAAAAAGAAAAAAAAAAAAAAAAAAAAGACGACCAATGTCCTCTGAAAGAAATTCTCCTGTGGAAAATAAAAGAAGAAATAATTTTCTAAAACATTCTTCCCCTCCTTAGTGGTCGTCGTGTCCCCCCCCGTCCCCGCCCCCAATCATGCTGCTAATTTAAAAGCATTTGACTTCTCAGAAATATTCATAGGTTCCCCATTATAAAAATCCCTTAAGATAACACGCTTTAGCTGCTACTAAAAGGAAATGGTCTTCACAATGATAAATTCATACACTGCTTCATGTTTTGATACAGAAAATGGGTCATTCAAATTATTTCCAAAGGATGTCAGTGTTATAGGGGTTAATGTATCACTATCTACATTTGTACTGACTAAATAAATGTTAACTATTTGTCTACAGCTTTCATAATCTTTTGAGTATAAATTAATGCAGTCTTCAAGTTGTTGTTACTTATATCAAATGGATGGTTCAAATGATGTATAATATTCTACTTTTCTAGAACACAAGATTATTAAGGTTAAGAACATTCTTTCACAGGATCTTTTTTATCGCATCTTTGGAAATCACACAGGTCCATAAGGACGCCTGCAGAGGAAGGCAGAAGAGAAGTACATATATAATTCTAGAATATTTTAAGGAAAAAAAATAGTAGTAAGTGTTGATATGGATACTACTTTAAGTAAGTGCTCTTCATAGCTAGAACTAGTATGGAAGTATCTTTATTTTGATTTCCAAACAAAAATAACTTGAAAATAAAACCAGACTTATATTGCTAGTGTAACCTGAGTGCTTGTGGGCTTATGATTTCTTACAAGTTAGTAAAATATCAGCTGTACTTAATAAAGGTTCTGGTTTAATACTTAGATACTTTTAAACTCAGACAAGAATAAAAAAAATATTAACCAGCTATTAAAAAACAACCCAGACATTATGTTAATGTTTATTTGATATATTGCTTATTATGAAATTCATTCTGCTAATAGAAAATAAATGGGGTTTCTGTATTCCAGAAGAAATAAATATTGTCAACAATGAAGTCTAAAATATAGGATAATTAAAATAGAAAGAATAGCCTATGTTTAAATACACAGAAATATTCCATCTATACATCCCAATTTATTTTAAAAAGGGGGAAAAATGCTGTGGTTTTATGGCTGTAGCTATGATATAAATGTAATTAAGTATATATTGTATTTGCTTTCAGATAGGCCACCAACAGTTCATCAAAATGGCGATACTAGTTTCTGCATAGATTTAATTTGATCTGTTTTGTGTCATCCTTGAACCTCAATCCAAAATGATTACAAGAAGATTGTCTTCCACAGCAATTATTTATGCACAATAGAGTCAGCTAGCTAATAAAATGAGTGGTGTTAGGAGCTCACATTATAGCTACAAACACACACTCCTGCTTTCTTTTTTGATTCTCTAGAAGACTGCACTCTAGAAGACAGAACAGGATAGTTTGATTTAGTGAAAGCCAGCAAAATTAAGCATTTTCATTGTATGAATCACTGGTCTGCAAGAAACCAGATCTCTTTTTATAAATGTTGAAAGAGATTTTATGTGAGCTTTATTTAGGGAGAATACCACCAAAAAGTTCTTTCTGCTTTCATATTCATTACATGTTTGAAAAGAATGAATGGGAAGCCATTAAAATCCTAATAATGACAAAATATTTCAAAATAACCTTATTGATATGTATGTCATTGAGAGAAATTAAGATATTTACCTGCATTGTACAGACTGGTTTAGGTTGCATATCATTAAATATACAACTTTTGCACCTTTTCATCAATTCTGGGTTCCTTATGTCTCTTCTTTAAATAATATTATGTTAACTAAGATAGTAAATGCAGGAGCATGACTTCAGGTGTAATGACCAACATTATGTCTCACTGACACCATGGTATTTTTCTTCTCCATTCTATTTCTAATATTCCAAATGCTGTGGCAAATTCCATTACTACCGCTTCTTTGAATGATAAATGGTTCATAGCCCTCAAAACTCATTTGAAGAAAAAAAAAAAAAAAAATTGTCTTTTTCCCCTAGTTTCTCCATGCTTCCCTTGAAGGAAATAAAATCAAGTAGATTTTTCTCTTTAAGGTCATAAATGAAATAAGGGGGTGGTTGCTGATGTCACTGAACTGTACAGTACAGACAGAGCTGCTCAATGTAAGATCAGAAGTATCATTCCCAAGAATATTACTGCATTATTTTGACCCACTTCTGGCTATAAGAGACCTATAAAAGATGTCAGAATATATGTTTTAGTAGTCCATTATAGTTCAGGAAGGAAAATGCAAATAGATGGTAAATTCTTTTTTTTTCCTTTTCCTTTTTCTTTTTTTTGTTAACTGTCCAAACTTCATGGAAGATTACTTTACTTCAAATGGGAAAGTATTTGTCTAGAAATTGTAAGACCACATCTGTCATGAAGAAAATATGAACAATTGTAAGATTATGAACACAGATGAGCAGGTGCATAATTTGGGCTTACACCTTCATGAAAGTTTAGGAAGCAGAGCACAGAAATAAAGTGGAACAGAGACATGGTAATCAGCAAAACATAAGATCAAAGAAAATATCTCAAATTCCAGAATGGACTTTTTGTTTGCTCAGCATCTACTTTTCCTTCTACATATGAAAAACAGTTAGAAAAAAATCCAATAAGCATATTAAAATTCTCTTTCAAAGTGACTGTTCCTATAAATATTAGTCTGTTTGTAAGCACCTTTCAAGTCAATGCATTTTTAAGAACCTCCTCCTCTTTTCCCAGTTGTTCATGAAGCTCAAAGTAGCTATTTTTCATTTTTGCTCAATTTAATTGAGTTGTGCAACACAAATTCAGCTTTGCTCTCCTCCCAGATACTTCCTTTCAGTATGATTAGTTCAGATAACCACAGCTCAGTCCATGAATACAATACAGTCGGGCCAAATGCAGCATTTCAATCTCCTTAAGCTTCCTACAAACTGAGATCACATTCAGTCTGACTTTTGTGTTCAACTTTCCTGTTACAAAACTTCAAGGATGTTAAGACCTATGTTCTGATGCAACCATCACAGCTCTAGAGTTGAGTTCAACTCCTCTCAGGCAAAGAAGGAAATTCTTGGTGAGTGGTCAAACTGCTCAGTGATCAAGGTAAATGGCAAAGGCCTACGAGTTTTGTCTCACAACATCATTTCAAGGAAACAGCAAATGATATATGGTTAAAATACACCTTGGGCTTGAACATTTGCTTTCAATAGTTTAACTGTTCCCTACTTTTGCAAATTCTAGCACTAGATGCCTAAACAGATAAGCAGTGCCAAATCTCAAACCAAATATGCATCATCTCCAATCTCAATAAGAAGCTTTCAATGCCATGGCCCTGCCCTGCAAATGTCAATCTGGATGACTTCAATACCTAGATTTTAAAATGAGCTGCAGAACACAAGCGTCAGTCTCATACAGATGAGGTACAAAACGCAAAGCATGATCTTGGCAGGAGAGCCACTGGAAAAGCAGACAACAAACAAAAGATGATGAGGTGACCATTTTCTTCTAACAAGGGACACAAACAAAAAGCTTACAAAACGCAAAACAAGCCACAGAGGTAGAAAATACATTTAAATAAAATGTACTGTAGGAAATTGCAAATTGATGCTAAATTTATATGTATAAGAAGAACTGTAGTTGTTTTTTCCAAAAATTAGCAGTGGCTATATACCTTATTCACAGTGACCCACCGGCTATTGACATACAGCAATTTCAATGCCATTGTACATATGATATTGTCATGGTTTAACCCCAGCTGGCAACTGAGCACCACACAGCCGCTTGCTCACTCCCCCCTCCCGGTGGGGAGGGGGAGAGAATTGGAAGAGTAAAAGTGAGAAAACTCATGGGTTGTGATAAAGACAGTTTAATAATTGAAATAAAGTAATATAATAATAATAATAGAATATACAAAGCAAGTGATGCACGATGCAATTGCTCACCGCCCGCCGACTGATGCCCAGACAGTTCCTGAGCAGCAGCCCCCCAGCCAGCTTTCCCCTAGTTTATGTACTGAGCATGATGTCATATGGTATGGAATATTCCTTTGGCCAGTTTGGGTCAGCTGTCCTGGCTGTGCTTCCTCCCAGCTTCTTGTGTATCTCCAGCCTTCTCAGTAAGTAGAGCACGGGAAGCTGAAAAAGTCCTTGACTAGTGTAAGCGCTACTCAGCAAGAACCAAAACATCAGTGTGTTATCAACATTTATTCTCATCCTAAATCCAAAACACAGCACTATACCAGATACTAGGAAGAAAATTAACTCTATCCCAGCCAAAACCAGGACAGATACTCACTCTACAGCACGAAACCAAGTTAACTGTTTCCCCTATATCTTACAGAACATTAATCTCTCTCTCTTGAATAATTCCTAAATTATGCTAATGCTATCAACACCAAATTCTTTTAATTCATCACTGCATTGCAACACTGTGCAATGTGATATAGAAATTGACAAAGAATTTCAGTACACGTAGAATTTACATAGATGTAAACAAGTAAGCTACAGGCAAAAGAACTAGATTTTAAAAAAATAATGAGCTAAGCTGTGCATATTTTAATTTTGTGTATGCTTATTCAGAGCTGCTGGCACATTCAAAAAATTAAAATCCAGTATTTTGGAACTGTGAAGACTTTTCATTACAGTGCCCTAGCTTACAGAATTTCTAGCTACACATTTTCATTGAACAGACTCTGTTGCAGAAATAAGCTCATTTATATTATCCAGAATCAAATTCAGATCATGCAAGCAACAGCAACAGTTCTTGACTTCATTAGGCAATATTCAATTATTCCTAGAATAAATACACAAATCCATAGTTTAGCGTCATAAACAATCCCTCTGTTACATTTAAAAAATCATAAAAGCCACAAAGCTTAACAGTAAAATTTTGTAAGAGAAGTGTTATCATTGCACTACACAGTATAACGTCTCTGCTAGCACTCAAGAAATGAAAACACATTATTAGACTCAGCAGTTCACCATAATGGAAATGCTGTGTCAGAGGAGTAAGTTATATGATCATGGAAAGAGAAAAATCATGTCACTTCTTGCTTGTCTCGTGAAGCCAGAAGGAAGGCAAGAACAAGAAATCAATATGTTCATTAAGTATAAGAGAAGCTACATACCCCAGCTTTGCAACTAAGATGAGTGCAAAGATGGAGTGTTTAGAAAAAAAACTCCAGCATAGTATTGGTCTTTAAGACACAAACATCTGATGGAGTTTCAGGTGACTAATGCAAGGACTCACAGACGCTATCCTGAAAGCTCCATGTATAAAATAAATTAGGTACTGTATTATGGAAGTGCATTATCAGTTCCACAGCTGCAGTTGCAGTGAGGGTTTTTTCCCAGCTACCACAGGTATTTTATCAAATAAAATATCTTCTCATGAGTGCTTGCTAAAAGCCAAGAACACTTTTGGAATGTGGCTGCAATAAAAAGTGCATAACTGTTAGTTAGGACAGCCTAAAGATGAAGAACAAGGATCACTTACTAGGAAGGTGAATAAAAGATGGAGTAAGAGGTTTAATGTTCTAAATATTTCAGTGATTAACATAGCTATCCTTGACCACTGCTAAAACACAACCTTCTGTATTTAATTCTAGGGCCTGAATGACCCTTTTCTTTTTTCCTGCTCACATCCCACCAAACCATTAAACTTTAATGAATCCATCTGAGAAACTCTGAGTCCTCCAATGCATGCGCATATGCTTTAAACTCTTTTCCACCCTCACACAAATATCTACAACCTACGTAGAGCTTTGAATGTTTCACTACTTCACTGCTTTTTCGAAAAAGCGGCAAGTCAGTAGCGAGACATAAATAAGCTTTAGGTGAATTAGTTTTAGGTACTTTGATCTTATGAATCTCACTGCCAGCTCTCCAAGTGATTTTATATACATATCCAAAAGCAATGATTATTGAACTGATTTTGTGTGTTTGTTAGAAGACTGTTATTCACTACCTCTCCCTAAAACACAACCATGAAAAATTAGCAGAGCTATACAGGCTATCAGTCCCACTCATCCATATCAGAACATGCAGTTAACTGAACACAACATGTTATATCTGAAGAAACTATTAGATCTAAAGAAAGCACTCAACCAAATCGCCATCACACTCAGTTGCCATTCCTAACATATGGCACAGACTCAAACTTACACTGGAAAAGATCAAGTTCCACACCATGCAGGTAAAACTCTAGAGATGCCCAGTTATGCATTTCTCCACAGACTTTTAACAGATGGGAATCTGTGGAGAATGTCCCAGTTTTAAGAGAAAGTTTCCCAAACGCTGACTGGGCAAACAGCAATTCAATCACTGCCAGAACTTTGCACTGAAGAAAAAATGTTTGAAGTATAGCAAAATAAAAGTAGAAAGAAGAAGGAAAAAACATGTTTCCAACATGGATGAAAATTGCTAGAAATGTTAATTTTAGTCAAAACTATATTTTGGTTTAGATGTTGGCAAAGAAAATTGACCAACTGATTTCATATAGAACCTGTGTTTCCTATAGATTTTTCATATAATCAGATAGGTCTTTCAGCAAAATACCTCTTTTTTGCACTAGGATTGCACTAGCAAGATGATGAAAACAAATGTCTATGGTGATGTAAATTTATGATATAAATTTGATATAAATTTAGAAGAACAGACATATTTAAAAATTCGCGGTCTCCATGTTGCAAGACTGCAGTTATCTTCTGCTTGGTTTCCAAAGCTGATAAATTTTGCTGCATCCAAAATGCAACTTTTTGTAGCCCTGAGAAGCTAATGTAAACAGAAATGAAGATTTTATCCCCCTTAAAATATTAAGAGTTCAAAGCAGGCAACAACTTGAAAAACTTCAAGTACACACATGTGGACTTCGCGATCTTCATTTGAATGTTTACTCCTTGGTGGAGGATAATTACAGCTGTTTACTAAAACAGGGTTGTTATTTAGAGCTAAAACTTCACCTTACAAGAAGGGTAGCCTGAATATAGACAGGTTCAGAGGAATTGTACTTGGTCTGTGTGTGTCTGTACTCCTATGTAGACATTGCTTGCGTCCACAGAACTTGTGTCATTGAGATACACCAGAATAAAAAAAGCAGGCCCTGTTCCTTATGAGCTTATGAACATACTGAACATTAACCAACAATTCTATTGGTTAGAGTTTAACTGTATATTTAGCTTTAAATCAAAGCCTTAAAGGTTATACAATTCAGTTATGCAGCAGCACAGTAACAAATGACAATATAATGAAAGATTTAGCCAGCTTCCCCCGCCCCAGCTTTCAAGAATGCTGTGATGGGTAATCCCAGAAGACACCCAGTAAAACCAAGAATGCAGGGGAGCAAGGCTAATGCCATTTCTCAAATCAAGTACCTATTCCCAGAGTCACTATCCATGCTATTATATTCAGTCTTTTCGTAACCAAAGACCATTTATTAAGATAGGAAAAAGAGACTGAACTAAGTATTTATCTCCAAGTTTATCTTCAGATTGCTCTAATTGTTATGAGAATCCTGAAGATTGGAATGTGTTAATTAATGTATACTATAAAAGTGGTAATGAAAGAACCTTGGGGAGGAAGGGGAATGTGAAACACTCAATCATATCTAAAACATTCAGCCTTCCAAAGCCTAAATAAAGCTGATTAGAAGTGCAGTTTGGGACTGCAAAGAAGTGTTAAAAAAAATACTTTTTCTTTCAGTCTTCATTAGTGATACAACCGATTCCTGCTAAGCTCACTCACCTAGACTGTGGGTGAATTCTAAATAAATAAAACAAATTAAATTCATTTTCCCCAAGTCGAGTCTGTTTTGCCTGTGATGGTAACTGCTGAGTGATCTCCCTGTCCTTACCTCGACCCATGAGCCTTTCATCATATTCTTCTCCCCCTGTCCAGTTGAGGAGGGGGAGTGATAAAGCGGCTTGGTGGGCACCTAGCGTCCCACACCAACCCACCACATCTAAATACTGAACACTGAAAAGCTTCAATAAACACAGGTATTCCCTATCATATTATTTCAACGTATCTAAAGTGTAATTAACAGGGTACGCTTCCTTAGAAGATACGTCAGCTGGATTAAGAGTTGATGTCACAGGGGCCAGAAGAGGAGAAAGATACCTTTCAACTGCCACTGATTACTAGAAAAAACATTTTTGCATGCACTGAGTTAGTGGGGAGCTCACCTAGGGCCTTGGGAAGTACTGCCGTTCCACATCAGTGAATGATGGTAAAAATTCCTCTAGCAGTACTATATCAATGATCCTCACTCTAGTAATAAACAATTTAGAAAATACAGTCATTAATTGTATCTCTTCCTCTGAGAAAGTATTGTTTTTATTAACACAGACACTGTCCTAACAATTACTTCTGTCGTAGTAACAGCCCTTCTGTCCATATCCAGACATTGCCAATAAATCTTCTAGTTAAGGGTGTTTTTCTCCATCTTCCAATATATCCAGAAAAGATAAGTGAAAACATCCTGAAATATGAGGGTCACTGGAACCATTCAAACGTTTGCTATTGTTATGAGTTCAGAAGCCCTAAAAAAAAGTTATTTTTTTTATTTCCAAGGACATACTGCCATATGAGGGGTTTTTAGAATGACTTAAGGATACTTTGGGGAATTAGTACAAAGACTTGTACAGGCACACTTTAAGCATGTAAGAATGGAACAAGAAAAGTAATGACTGAGCAAGCAACTCAGTTTTAATCCACGGAAACAGAATTACAGTAATATTTCATTATTTATAATGTTTACTAACACCCCAGAAACTAGAACTTTGAATTATATTCTGTAAAAGCACCAGCAGTCAGCAATAAAACCTAGGCCTCCTGAATCCTAACATAATATGTTATCAATAGGAACATACTGATTCTCATTATGTGTTGAAATGGTGCACAGCAGTTTAATATTCTGAAAAAGAAAGGAAACAAGTACTTTTCTAATGTAATGTCAATTATGACAGTGACATAGTGACATTGTCCAGACTCGTAGCAAAAAAATCATCCAAAGTAATTCAATGGCAGACAGATTCTAAAACACTGTTATTTTATCACCCTTCAGACCAAGTTGCATCTCTAACAATGTCGTTGCACAGTGCGTGTTCTATTTTTATGCACAACTACAAACAGAGCCAGACCTTCCTCAAAAGCCTAATGCCTAATTCAAATTAAGCTATAGAAATCAGGAAAAGGATATTTAAAAAAAAAAAAAAGAAAAAGGGTTTGATCTGCTATGTCTGAAATTACACTGGGCAACCCTTATTAAACAATGATTATTTTCTCATGTTTGTAGGTATTCACCCCCAAACACTGAAACTTGAAATATCTTCATATAGTCAGTTAGACCGAATGCTGATTTTCATCAGCTGAAACCTTAGACATTTGCATCATTTTCTTGTCAGTTCCTCATGGATTTTGTGAAGTCCATAGGCATTAAATGATTTTTATTAGCAGCCTACTAGTCAGTATTTGTCCTGTTTACCTTTAAGATGGTAAACTAAGCACCGATTAGTTCTGAAACAGAACTAATGGTAATGTGATGATTGATTTTTTTTGTACCTCACCATTTTGATCAACAAGTCAAAGACAGGAGTACTGTGCATGCAGCTTTAAATGGTATATTTAAATAACTTGTATGTGAAGTATTTGTCATGTCACTTTGTTACCATTTGATGTAATTTTATATTTCTCTATATTGTCTAACTATTTGAATCCTTCCTTCACTGATTTTGCCTTTGGTAATTCAAAGCTAATTCATTACATGATATATATATTCAGTTTCCACATAATACTGATTTGAAACCACTTATTTGCATTTCTAGGAGACCTAGAAGCTTTTCATCTATGGTCATACAATGGGGGTTATTCAACTCCACACCACTCAGATGTGAAAGATTACCATGTGGGAAAAAATGCCTGCTGAAACTTTTATTCAGGTGCTACAGAATATGCTTCCTCCTATTAAATGTGTGGTCATGCTCTTTCCTTCTACTCCTTGTAGGTCTGGAATGAGGGACTAAAAAGAAACTCTGTGGAGAAGAAAAAGGGCTGCACTTGCTCCTGGTTTAAGATGGAAGGTAGAGTGTTTCCTTCTTCTTCCCTTGCATATCCGTCAAAAAGCTACCCATAATTTGCCCTTTGTTCATCTTTGTTCACATATAACTTCAAAAACTGCAAGAATAAAAAGGTTAGCTGATGACAGAAAAAAACCCAAACTGATTAAAGGTTTAAGTTGCCAAGGTGAATTTAACCTAAAATTGTGTTAAAAATAAATGAGAACCAGAAATAATTTCTACTTCTCCTCTATCTTCTACTGTATATGGAACAGAACTGTATGTTCAGCTAAGCTCTTGCAGAAGTCCTACTGAAAATAATATTTTATGAGGTTTTGTCGGAGAATGTATAGGGCTTGTATTCTGATAGCAATAATTTTTAAATGAAAATAACTAACAATTTGATATCTGCATAATTCAATATTTATCTATACTAACATGTTCTTATTTTTCCATATCCTGAGCTGGCAGATAGATCTTAGTCTTGGCTCAATCAGTTTTCCTGTTAAGTCACTTGTCGATGGCTCGCTCTTAATCCAGCTAGTACCATACAGTGTCAGCTTCTAAGAACACTTCCTAACTGGCTCCAGGTAAAAGCGATCAGTTTTAGCTTAGATATATATTTTTAAATGTTTTCAGCTGATTTTTGCTTGAGACAAATAGAAAGTCCTCATAGGCAGAAGGGAGAAAGGACAACCCACTAGCCAGTGTTCATATAGAAACAGAACCAAATCAAAAGGTGTCTTCTCATGACCTTCTGAAACAATAATGAGCTGCTTATCTCCATTCATTATATGTATGACTACATTTTCAATTATTCCCTTGAAAACTTCTCCCTGAAACATGACTCCATTCCTCCCTATAATAATCTCATGGTAATAGTTTCCCTCTTTGTAATTTTTGTTAAAATACAGTAATGTGATAAGCATTAAGTGGTCAGATGCACTGATGATGAGGGTAATGTTAATACATAAATAAAGGGGATGGATTGTACAGCCTATATTTGGGATAATGCATACTTGCTAACACATTTTCATAAATCCTCATGTAAAATAAAAAAATAAACCCAACACTGTTCTACATAGCAGAAGCAGTAAAACCCCTTAACATAGACCTGTCATACTACACAACCACAGACTACAGTTAAGGAGCATAAGCAGAGATCTCAGGCAGCAGAGGAAAAACAGTAACTTGAAATTCTTTATCAGTTTTCACTGCAACTGGCTCCTTTGGACTAGAGAAAAACCAGAAAAGCATTGTACCAAAACATTCTCAAGAAAGGACTGTGCCTCAGGGAGACAAAGGGTTGGGCTATATTATTCATCACTGAATCTTGTTTTGAGTATTAGACAAGCATAAAAATGAAACAGCTTTATTAGATAAGTCAACGGAGCTCAATTAAATTTTGTTGCACGCAAGATTCCAAAGTGATGATTTCTAGGATGATTCATTTAGAAATATTTTACCTTCTCAAAACAATGGAGAATATTTTTAGTACAAGCAGCAAAATTTTAAAAAGACATTTTACTCTACATACAGTAAAATAATGTATTAAGGTGACAGCTGTCACCAAATAAAATGTCGAAATCAAATGCAACGTGCTGAACGGGGACTTATAAGTACTTTTCTTGCATTAGCAAGGTGTTACCCATTTATTATTCAATGCTACGAAAGGTACTGGGCAGCACCTCTGATGCGGTGAACACTCAGGATCAAGGCGAGGAGAGGTAAGCACTTGACAACGCCTTGACTTTGTAACAGGAGACAGTTACAAAAAAGGGAACAGAAAATCAAAGACCTATTTAAAATAATCCTGACATTTAATTAAACAAGATTTCTGTCACAATGTAGATGAAGCCTGGGAACGGAATGTCAGATCAGGACTTTAAAAAAAAAAAAAAATTCTAAATACAGGAAAGGTCTGTAACTAGAGACCGGTATTAGAAACTCTAAACTTTTCACACTTTTCCCGTGAAATCTGATAAAGTGTCACAATAGGTAAGATTTCATAATCCAGAATCAAGAGAGGAAAATAAGCAACCAAACACTTGGAGCTTGAGAGGTCTCACCATAAATAAGACTGGGCCTGGCTGGGATGGAGTTACGGAGCTAGCTTTCCTCAAAGCAGCCCCTGCATGGTGCTGTGCTCTGCATTTGTGGCTAAAACCGTGCTGGTAACACAGCAGTGTTTCGGCTATTGCTGAGCAGCGCTTGCACAGCGCCAAGGCTTTCTCTCCCTCTTCCTTACCTGCTCAAAGCAAGTAGGATGGGGGTGTACAGGAGGCTGGGAGGGGAGACCCCCCGATGCCTGACTCCAGCTGACCAAAGCCGTGGTCCACACAACGCAACGTCAGGCTCTGCCCCACACCGGCCGCAGCCGGTTCCCGCCGGCTCCAGCGGCCCCAGCGCCGGGCCCAGCTGAGCCCCTCAGCCCCGGGCGGGCGCCTCGGGGAAAGCCTGGGTGAGGACGGGCAAACGCTGCCCGGCAGCCGGGGCTGAGGGCGGCAGGGTGAGAAACGGCCCTGCGAGCCCCGAGGGGGGAGCGGGAGGAGGGGAGGGGGGGCTCCGGGCGCCCCGGCAGAGATTCCCCTGCGGCCCCGGGAGAGGCCCCGCTGGGGCAGGTGTTTCCCTGCGGCCCCTGGGAAGGCCCCGGGCTGGGGCAGGGGAAGGTGCGAGGAGGGAGGAGCGGCAGGGGGGAGCTGCGGTGGGCTGGCCGCAGCCCCCCCCCGTTCCCCGTGCTCTTGCGCTGCTTGGGGGGAAGGAGGTACAGGAGTTGGGGGTTCAAAGGGTGAAGCTGAGCCTGGGAAGAAGGGGGGATGAAGGGAAGGCGATTTCGTTCTTTTGTCATTGTTTCTCACCATCCTACTATGTTTTTAATGGGCAATAAATTAAATTAATTTTGCCGAAGTCAAGACTGTTTTGCCTGTGACAGTAACTGGTCAGTGATCTGCCTGTCTTTGGCTTGACCCACGAGCTTTTCCATCTTGGTTTCCCCCCCTGTTCTGTTGAGGAGGGGGAGCGAGGGAGCGGCCCGGTGGCAACTGGCCATCATCAGCCCACCACAAAGACAAACACAGATTATGAAATTTGAGAACAAAGTAGGCCTGACGATCTTGTTACATGTTTGGCTGATATACATCAAGACACTGATGGGTGACCCCCACTCCGAGGAGAATAAAACACAAGAAAAGTGAGAATTGTGATGCTCCTCCCCCTGTCAAAGACAGCAGAAGCCCAATACGGAAAATGAAAAAATAAAGTAATTAAAGATCCAGTTTGTTTTTTTCTATCTGGATGCTGTTCAGATGCTTTCCTTTCATTCCCATTAATGTAATTTCACTGGTTCATGTCCTGTTGCACTAGTGTAACCTGCAATCTGATCTGAGCACAGTGTGCTCTTTGCGTAATATATTTCTTGATATTCTCCTTAAATCAATCCCCCAAAGTATGTTATTTAGTTGCATGTATCCCTCCAATCAACTGATTTTTGCTTTTTATGGATAACAGGAGCACATTGTTCATATGCAGAATGGTATAAAGGCATCTATCCTGTATATATGTGTTTTTCTTCAATACAGTAGTGAAGACAGTTACCTTAACTCGCGCTATGTCCAAGCATCATTTCAATTTAAGCAATTTCACTGTACCTTACTTACAGAATACAGCATTGCTACAATAAACTACCCGAAATTCTCAAAAGTCTAAGCTTGAGAGGTTGCTAATTGATCTTAACCAGAATAAATTTATAACCTTAACTATATATGACTCAAATAAATACCTTTAATATTCCTCCCCGTGTAAAATAGTGGTGCAGTTTAAAAAAAGGATTTTATGGTTAACTTTTTTTCCTCATTAGGTTTAACTGAAATAGCTTCTTTCTTACCATGGATTCTCTTATGTCATGATTCTTACAGTAATTCGACCCTAATGCAAACATATTAGCTTCTTTCTTTCATCAGCTGAAAATGTCATCACTGAAATAAACAAGTTTTGACCATTAGCTCGTTTACAGCATTTGATCGCGGCTTTTAAACACAAAATCCAAAGGGATGACTCATCTCTTAATGGCTCTTCAACAGCAGGGGGAGCTTTCCGCATGTGTAGAACTCCACTGTGTTTTTAATTTATCATTCAGGAAAGTGTAACTGAGCTGTATTACCTTACAGAATATATTTTAGAAAGATTAAACTATTTCTGATCGTATTCCCAAGGCCAACACTACACCTGAACTATAACTGAACAAGAAAATTAAAAAAAACCCACAACAACAATACACAAAAAAGCCAACCCTGCTTACTAGCATCTTTTATCAATGGCAGTTTGGTCTTCTAGGAAAGAGGCAAGAGTTTATGTCCCTTGACTGGCTCTTTATTATGGCACTTATCTCACAGTTGGATGCATTCTGCATGTCACAAAGACATTTCAACAGTCATAAAGCATTCCAACATTAGACTGAAACATGTAAAACTGATTATATTTAGGTGCATATCAGCCTGACATAGGAAGGGTCATGGCTACATTAATGAGTCTGAAAAACTGGTACAAATTTCTTTTTTCTAAAAGAGCTGTTTCTGATTCTGGGTATAATAATGATGATTTTCCAGGCAGTTTCCGTGGAAATCCACAAATGGAAATACACATTTGTTTTCTCTGTAAACAAGGTATTTGTATATTTATTAATTATTCTCAGCAGGCCTCTTCCAGCTTTGCTGCATAACAATGTACTTTTTATTACCATGAGTTTTTTTCCTAGTCTCATTAGCATGAGGACACAATATTGCATACACAAAAGAATAGGAAAGAGCAATCTGAAAGCTCAACATTCATTGATTATTTGTAATTTGCACTTACAGTTGCAGTACACCATCCATCACACAAGCTAGTCAACTCAAACCCACAGATGGTGCACTTAACTATGTTTATTCATTTGTATCTTGACTTGCAAGTAAAGTGGGCATATGCAGCCACGTTGCTAGTTCCTGACCTTAGAAACTTTCGGCAAGATAACATTTTTTTTACATTATTTCCTCTTGTATTTAACTGACTATTTTAATTTCTTCTTCCAGGTAATTTCTACTTCTTTCATCCAGACTTCTAGAAAAAATCCTGGCTTTATCAGCTTTCTATTTACTTGTATTTCATTTTGTCTTTGAACAGTAATATTTTCATCCAGCCGCAGACAGCATTTTCATAGTATCCTATAATTTTGGATTCTTGACTTTATTCATTTTTAGTATGTTGAACAACAACATCTGAGTCCATTCTGAAGAGTTTCAGGAGTGACACTTAAGATTAGCCAATTCAGAAAGCCCAGTCTGCTTCTTTACATCCTCAGTTTATGCAACTACTCATAACTTCATGACTACAAAACAGCTAAATCAAATCTCTAAGGAGTGAACCTCAAAAGACTCTCCCTTCAATTAGAAAAGCAAAGACAGAAACTCTGTGTTCCTAAATTTCTCAAATTTTAGTTCATATTGCATTTTCATGCCCTGCTTATATAACCACATCACAAAAATACCATCCAGTATTTCAGGTCCTCTGCATAGCTAACCCAACTTCTTTCCTTATATGTATGGATTCACACTTGGCCCTGTGACTGCAAGCGTCTTACCTCTTAGAGCCATTTTCTTCCAGACACGTCTCAGATATATACACTAAACCATTCGACTCTATCACCTCGCTTTGTGTGCTATACTTCATAACATTTATTAAAATACTTCTGCCTTGCATGTGCTTTGGTGTCCACTTTATTTGTCACTAAATTACATTTCTCCTTCAACTCTGGCTTTCAGTTTCAACATTTCATCTTCGTCCAGCCTTTCTTCCACCTTTATTTCCAATTGTAAGTTTTAATTAAGTGTATATCAGTATTACCCACGGAGGAAAGAGTGATTTCCACAGCATATACGTCTATCTTCATTATTATTGTACTGGAATATATCGGTGTTTATTAATAGGTCATATATAACCTCAAAGATGGGCAAAGTGATCCTGAGAGAGAACTGTGATCTAAATATTGAGTATTTTTTACTCACTTCATTGTATTAACTTCCGTGGTCACTAACACATGAAGAATTTTACATCCTAGACCCTCTGTCCTGGTTTCAGCTGGGATAGAGTTAATTTTCTTCTTAGTAGCTGGTAGAGTGCTGTGTTTTGGATTTAGGATGAGAATAATGTTGATAACACACTGACATTTTGCTTCTTGCTGAGCAGAGTCAAGGACTTTTCAGCTTCCCATGCTCTGCCAGGTGCATAAGAAGCTGGGGGGAGCACAGCCAGGACAGCTGACCCAGACTGGCCAAAGGGCTGTGCCGTACCATGTGACGTCATGCTCGGTATATAAACTGGGGGAAGAAGGAGGAAGGGGGGGACGTTCGGACTGATAGCGTTTGTCTTCCCAAGTAACCCTTATGCGTGATGGAGCCCTGCTTTCCTGGGGATGGCTGCACACCTGCCTGCCCATGGGAAGTAGTGAATGAATTCCTTGTTTTGCTTTGCTTGTGCGCGTGGCTTTTGCTTTACCTAGTAAACTGTCTTTATCTCAACCCATGAGTTTTCTCACTTCTACTCTTTTGATTCTCTCCCCCATCCCACCGGGGGGGAGTGAGCAAGCGGCTGTGTGGTGCTTAGTTGCCAGCGGCTGGGGTTAAACCACGACACCCTCACTACATAGCTGATCTATTAAAATAGCTGGCACAGGGTGAACAGGCAGCTGGAAATACACAGTTGGAATTAACTTTGTTAGTTGTTAATAGAATGGAAAGCTGTTTCACTCTGACATCCTTCTAAGTTATGTCAGGATGTATATTCCAAAATTCCCTTGCCTTGTTTATTCTTTTACATCATGTATTCTGTCTGTAACCTTTGCTGACATGATTAATACTAATGTTAAAAATCCATGTTCTCATGTATTACGAAAGCCAAGCCCTTTGATTTCCACTGGAAGTTCTCACAGTGATTAGAGACTGACAATAAGTCGACAAAGAAGTACTCTAAATAAGTTTTCATTACACTTTGTAGTTATGAGCAAATTATTTAAATTCTTTGATCTCCCAGTGACTCATCTCTAGTAAATGTAATTTTTTCCTCTTAAGGATTTGCAGTTGTCTACATTATAAAATCTGGAAGAGGAGGAAAGTATACAGAGGAACATTATTAAATATAATGTGGGGCAAAGACCTTCAGTACATGCAAATCTGTAATTCCACTGAATAAAATTAAATTTAATGATTTATAAAGTTATAATGATGAGTGTCTTAAACTTCCTGACTTTTGCCAGGACTTTTGAAGTGACTCACAGAAATAAAGATTTGTTAACATACTGTTCCAAGATTAGAGAAAACACGGAGTAAGCAAATACTTGCCATTTGGAAAAAAGTAAATGACACTTTGTTGTTGTTGTTGTCCTATATGATGCTTAGCACATCCCAATGTTCCGAAAAAAGATAACACATGCTAGATGAGAATGTGTGGGGCTGAAGATCTGTCAGTTATATCATATAGCAGGGAAGACTTTCACCATGCTGACAAGATTAATGTTGACTATTTAGGAGGCCACATATCTAAATTAGATACAACCAGACTGAGACACATCCAATACCTTTCTCCAAGGACAGTGAAGAAGTATATCAAAATTCACTCACCAACTGGTAAGTGTAACAAACATAAAAAGGGAGGAGGGACTGTAATGTAGCCAGACATGTACAAATGCACCAATATAAGCTTCAAAAATACCTATCGAGGCCTCCAAGCACAATAAAGTATAGAAGAACCAATATACAGAGGCTTGTCTAACCACTAGGCATGTAAAAAGACTAAGCTAAATTTTGATGCAGGTCAAGCAAACCAAGGACATGATATTGGGCTTTCATATCTTACGTGAATGCTCTAGTGAGTAAGCTATTACCATACCTCTGAAGAACTTCACACTGAAGATTACAAAAGTTCTTTGTGTTTTATCTAGGATTTAGCAAATTAATTTAAGAGCTGCAGCGGAAAAAAAATTAAAAAAAAAAAATCATTCTCCCCTGCTCTGGTAATAGTTTAATGGAACCGCTGTTCTGAAAAAGTATTCATAAATCCAACAGTCATTGCTCTACTTGTCTCCTTTCATGCCTATAAAATGTATATGCTGAAGAGAACTCATCCCTTTACAAAAAGAAAGCAATAGCTTTTGCACTCACAAAAAAGGGCTTGTTCTAGGACTTGTAGTAGAATTTAAGCAGAACACATTACTGCCTTTACAGAAAAGTCAAGTACTTAACAACAACAACAAAAGAATGGGGAGAACAGTGTGTGGTTGGACTTAAGCTATTTCTGAAATTAATTAATATCCCATTCTTTAAAGGTATAAATAGAAAATGCAGGGTATGGAAAAGCTATCCTCAACATGAAGATACCAAGAGCACAGATGTTTATTAAACCTAGAGAATGAGACAGGTTCAATGCCCAACTGCACTTTGGTCCGCTTTTCCTTGTAACACTAGAAGGCATAGGCATGTAAGCTAAGTTGTCCTTTCTTCCTACAGGAAGGAAAAAAAATATAACCACATTTTTTTCTATTTGTAAATCCTTTGGACACTCTGCTGTAGTAAGGACCAGGTAAGCAGAAGCTTCTTTGTCTTTTTGTGGCCAGAACTTCAATGGTTAAGGCTACAAATTGCCTTCTTACAGTCAAAATGAACAGATACCACTTAGAATTAATGAAGAAATTGCAATACAAAAGCAGCTAATGCAGAAGTAAAAGCAGGCAAATGGGCTGTTTTCATTTTAAAAAAAGTCTAATTCTTTCTGTGCAACTCTTATATAGCTTGTACACTTCCAGCAGCCTGGGCCATTAATGTAAGTTCAAGCAGCCCAACAGTAGCCAGCACCCCTCCAAGTTTCTAGTGGGTTTCCAAATACCCGCAGTTTGGAGGTACTCCACATTTTTGAAGCAGTCTGCTTAGCACTAATCTAGAATAAAAAGAAAATCCCTTACAACTGCATAATCCATTTGATCCCTCAGGTTCCTCTCAATGTAAAATGTCATTTAGTGAATGAATTCCATAGCCTCATGAAAGGTTATACTCCAGCCTGACATGGTTGATGAAAAAACAGAGTTCATCTTTATTGGAGTGACTGCCAGGATTTTACTCAAGGGCATATATATTTTGACAAAATCTTGCTTCAGTGTACCAGACACTTCTGCATTAAGAATTACATTATTTTTTCTACTCAGAGATTAAGACAAGGCACATCATTTTGTAATAGGTAATGGTTACAGACTAATTTGGGAGGGGGAAGTAGGGGAGTATAGATTTTCTTTATTGAAAAGCTCTGGAGAAAAAGGTGTTTTCTTAGCTTAGCATTTAGTACCTTGTCACTTGCATAAATGGTAATCTCCTTTACTTTGATAAATATACTACTAGTTTTTGGAAAAAAAAATCCTTATTTTTTGTCACTTGAAATTCCTGCAGCAGCACTTTTCAGCAGACTTCAAGGGAGTTGGAATTAAAAGGAAGGAAATGTTACAATGCACAAAACCTGAAATTATTCTCTCTAGGTCCATACACTAACCAACATTATCACACACACAAAAAAAAAAAAAAAAAAAAAAAAAAAAAGAGAGAACACATTTGATTACAGCTACTGAACCCAATACTCAATCATTTTCCCTAAGGCAATAAACCTAATCACAAGGCAATGTTAGCATGCACAAAGAGTTCCAAAAGTATAAAAAAACCTTGTTTACTAGAGGTAGATGAGAACAAAATCTAACAGCTTAAGAATTTCTACAGGTTCTACCCTATTCTAACATATAATTTAAAAATGAAATTTCTCAGTTTTTGAACAGTCACTGTGATTAAATAAAATAAATTCATTCTCAACTTTTGAATGTTATTGTTCTCATATCAAAAGTCAAATAAACATTCAATTTTAAAAGTATATTTTAGATTAGCAATATATGGATTGATAACAATATGTAATCAAAACTGACATGTTTTCAAAGTGTTTTCACTTCAGTGGGAACATGACTTTTTGTCAGAATACTGCTATGATAGTACACTTTTAACCAAATCTGTGACATATGCAGAGTAACTAAATGGTAACATGTATCAAAGACTACTAAATGATTCTTGTTTTTCTCTAGTTATTCATGAAGTATATATATTCTAGCTACATGTCTGCACATTTTATCACATTTGGCCATCCACAGAAACAGACATCTTAACAGCAAGTTTGAATATTAAAGAACTGGAGTTCAGGTGGAACATAAAAAAGGCGACTGTCTTCTCTGACAATTTCTCTCCAAGGGCTGCCAAAATATCAACTGAAAAACATGTATAATGAGCACTTAGGAGTTATCAGTAACTGCTATCAAAATTAGAGTTAAAAGCTAGCACTTTTTTCATGGTCAAAAGTCTTCAGAGACTAGGCGAAAGAGGACCTGGTTCGTACTAAATGATTTACTCCTACAGGCAGTAAAATCAATCTACCACAGTAAACTGATAAAGCTAACTCTTTAATACTTCAAAGACTCATGACTTACAAAAGGTGAATAGAGAAGTCATTTAGAAAATGTGTAAATAAGTAACCAAATCTGTTTTCTGTATTATTGGTATGTTATGTAATCTTAAGGAGACACATACACTTAGTGAAATATTTCCACAACGCATAAAATTTGTGTGTTGGAACAGCCTTTAACATGTTGTGACCAACATGAAAGCCACGCATGGTAAAAGGTATCTTCTTATTAAAGTGCAAGTGTTAGTCCAAGGGTGGTATCACATAATTCAGCCAGCTCCTGTTGCTACGAAGGTGGCAGTAGAGACACTGTTTGAGACATCTTGGAACAAGCAGTCTTGGCAC
Source organism: Platalea leucorodia (assembly GCF_965183815.1). Taxonomy (NCBI): domain Eukaryota; kingdom Metazoa; phylum Chordata; class Aves; order Pelecaniformes; family Threskiornithidae; genus Platalea; species Platalea leucorodia. The sequence continues at coordinate 85,269,119 of NC_138823.1, read as the reverse complement.
AAGGGATCTAGGTGAAATTTGTCCATCTGAACATGGAAGTACCAAGCAGTTCATTTTACTTGCCACACACAAACTGGCTGCATAAACCTGGAATAACATCACAATCATACAACAGACAGCAAGAATCACACATTTGTAAGTCACCAGAAACTAGAGGTGTACCCCAGGGGTCAATACTGGGTCCAATTCTGTTCAACACCTTCATTCATGATCTAGATGATGGGACAGAGAGTACACTCAGCAAGTTTGCAGATGACACAAAACTGGGAGGAGTGGCTGATACACCAGAGGGTTGTGCTGCCATCCAGGGGGAACTTGAAGCTGAAGAAATGGGCTGACAGGAACCTTGTGAAGTTCAGAAAGGGGAAAAGCTAAGTCCTGCACCTGGGAAAAAAATAATCCCATGCACCAGTGTACACTACAGGCTGACTGGCTGGAAAGCAGATGTGCAGAAAAGGACTTAGTGGTCCTGGTGGACACCAAGTTGAACATGAGCCAGCAGTGCACCCTCACAGCAAAAAAGGCCAACAGTATCCTTTGCTTCATTAGAAAGAGTCTTGCCACCAGGTCAAAGTTGGTGATCCTTCCTCTCTGCTCAGCCCTGGTGAGGCCACATCTAGAGAACTGGGTCCAGTTCTAGAGCATCTTTCCCATGAGGAGAGGCTTAAACAGCTGGGACACTTTAGCTTACAGAAGAGAATGCTGGGTATGGATCTTATGAATGTCTATAAATATCTGACAGGAGGAAGTAAAGAGGATGGAGCCAGGCTCTTTTCAGCGGTGCACAATGACAGGACCAGAGGCAATGGGCACAAACTGCAACAGAGGAGGTTCCACCTGAACATCAGGAAAAACTTTTTCACTGTGAGGGTGACCGAGCACTCGCACAGGTTGCCCAGAGGGGTTGAAGACTCTCCATCTTTGGAGATATTCAAAAACCATCTGGACATGGTCTTGGGCAACTGGCTGTAGGTGATCCTGTTCAAGCAGGAGGTTTGGACTGGATGACCAGCTCAGCCCTTCTGTGACTCTGTGATTCAGTTTTTTATGCCATTTTTCATAACCTTTCTATGAGGTAGGAAAACCAAAACAAACCAAACCTCTATTTGTCTCCTTATTCCTACCAAGGACTGATAACTAATATGACTTGCATTTTCCACTCTGTCTTAAAACTGGAGTTTACAAAACAGAAGACAATTATTCCTAATAAATTAAGTAACAAAAATATAGGAAGGTTTTTGTTGTGTATCCTGTGTTCTGAGGGACTGCAGAGGCAAATGTATATGGAAAAAATGGAAGATTTAGAAGGCAGATAATGTAATGAGACTAAGGTGTGCATGGCAGGAAAGAGAGTTTGTTAACAAGATTTTGGAAAGTGTTAAAGATATGGCTGAAATGGTAACACAATATCAACATCTAAACTGAGTAAGTTTTTATGTCCTATATCACAGGATAAGCAAGAAAAAAATCTCATTTTTACCTCAATTTATTAATGTAACTAATTGGTGGTCAAGTGGGACACTGATGATGTTACATTTAAAAGAACAATTAATGTTTCTGTCATCTGAAACAATATGGAAACTTTTACAGTACTCTATGTATTCTCCACGCATTTTGTGCAACTTGCTTCTCAATTCCTAAATTCAAATACTTCAACTTGGGGAACTTAAGTGGATTTTTGAAATTAAAATGTCCTGTCTCATTTCATTCTCCTGGAGAAACTGGCTGCTCATGGCTTGGATGGGTATACTGTTCTCTGGGTAAAAAACCAGCTGGGTGGCCAGGCCCAAAGAGCTGTGGTGAATGGAGTTAAATCCAGTTGGCAGCCAGTCGCAAGTGGTGTTCCCCAGGGCTCAGTACTGGGGCCAGTTCTGTTTAATAATTTTGTCAATGATCTGGACAAGGGGATCAAGTGCATCCTGAGTAAGTTTGCAGGCGACACCAAGTTGGGTGGAAGTGTTGATCTGCTGGAGGGTAGGATGGCCCTACAGAGGGACCTGGACAGGCAGGATCAATGGGCCAGGGCCAACGGTATAAGGTTCAACAAGACCAAGTGCCGCGTCCTGCACTTGGGTCACAGCAACCCCATGCAACGCTACAGGCTGGGGGAAGAGTGACTGGAGAGCTGCCTGGTGGAAAACGACCTGGGGGTGTTGGTCAACAGCCAGCTAAATATGAGCCAGCAGTGTGCTCAGGTGGCCAAGAAGGCCAATAGCATCCTGGCTTGTATCAGGAATAGTGTGGCCAGCAGGACCAGGGAAGTGATCGTCCCCCTGTACTTGGCAGTGGTGAGGCCGCACCTCGAGTACTGTGTTCGGTTTTGGGTCCCTCACTCCAAGAAGGACATCGAGGTGCTGGAGCATGTCCAAAGAAGGGCAACGAAGTTGGTGAAGGGTCTAGAGCACAAGTCTTATGAGGAGTGGCTGAGGGAGCTGGGGTTGTTTAGTCTGGAGAAGAGGAGTCTGAGGGGAGACCTTATCACTCTCTACAACTACCTGAAAGGAGGTTGTAGAGAGGCGAGGGTTGGTCTCTTCTCCCAAGTAACAAGCGATAGGATGAAACGGCCTCACGTTGAGCCAGAGGAGGTTTAGGTTAGATATTAGGAGAATTTTCTTCACCGAAAGGGTAGTCAGGCACTGGAACAGGCTGACCAGGGAAGTGGTTGAGTTCCCATTCCTGGAGGTATTTAAAAGATGTTTAGACATGGTGCTTAGGGACACGGTTTAGTGGTGGACTTAGTGCTAGATTAACGGTTGGACTTGATGATCTTAAAGGTCTTTTCCAACCTAAACAATTCTATGATTCTGTAATTCTATTCTATGAAACTTTGCTTCAATCAAAGAGCACAGAGATAGTGCTAGGGACTTACGTTTGACAAGGATAAACTACTCAGAGTTATATGAAAGGAATATAGGAAAAAATTACACACGGATGGCAATAAGGAATATAAGAAAAAAAAAAAATGATGCCATGTGGTAGCTCCTTGACATAATTGCACATTATCATAACAAATGAAAATTTCCTTCATTTATCACAGAATCCAGATGTTGCAACAACTCAGTCAACCTCAAAATTAGAGAGAAAATTGGCATAAATGCATCCATTTAAGAGTAATCATCATAAAAGTCAATTATGCATCACTTAAGAAATCAAAGTTCCTTGAGCATTATGATTTAGTGTAAATTAATCTTATGGACTGAACACTAGTAGATCTTGTTCATTAAAATCCCAACAAGGTCAGATTAGTTGAGAACACCAGCATATTGTTCCTCTTCATGTGGTAACATATTTCACAGAGAAGTAATAAATAGTTTCTCCCACTAGTGTGAGCTATTAAAGGAAAATATATCCTTTTTATTTTAGGACCTGGGCTCTCTTTTGGCATCCCTACTCACTATCCTTGTGGAGGAAATCTCGGTCAGCAAGATTATGAAGGTGAAATTGTCTCCAGCTTTTCCTTAAGACAGGCAAACCAGGAGGATTTCCAGCTGTTAAAGCAGCACAACATTAAAATGCTATTAGAACAACATTAGTTTTCCAGAGGGAAAACCTCCAATCTGCTGGGACAGATTAAAAACAAAAGATGTAGAAGCAACACTCTCCACTGCTTATTGTGTCCTTCCACGGCAGGGCAAGAAGCTAACAGAAGCATCCTTGGACTGAATGGGCCTCCCAAGGTGGCTGCATTTCCCCTTTCCTTCAAAGGGTTCTACCTGACCTTGGACACTGTAGGAAATAGGAAAACTCCCTTTTGCCCCATGACAGGTTTAAACAAATCACATGGTTAGCAGCAGGGGAAGGGAGTTGAGCAGGGGGAGACACCGTAAACAAAAAACAAAAAGGACCCTATCTGCCATAATGCTCATTTGACACATTTATTTCACTTCATACAGCCCATCCACCCATTCACAAGCATTCAATTGAATCTGTGGATGTCCCATACTCATCAACAGCCCCTAACCACTTTAATAGTGGCAACACTAGTCTGTTTTAAAGTTGCAGAATTACAGAATAGTTGAGATCAGAAGGGACCTCTTGAGATCATCTACTCCAACTGAACTGCTCAAGCATGGTCAGCTAGAGGAGTTTTCCCAGGACCATGTCCAGTCAGGTTTTGAATACCTCCAATGATGGAGACTCCACAACTCTCTGGGAATCCTATGCCAGTGTTCAACCACCCTCACAGTCAGAATATGAGATGATAGATTTAGCAAGGGAATATTGATACCAGTTTACACTAGAGTGCCTGACTAAACCTCCCTAACCTAAAAAAAGCCCCTAAAATCAGTGAAAAAAACTACGATGATTGAGTTCTGAGCTGTGGCATTCAAATACACTTCTTTCATTCCCTTTTTACTTTACTTTCTCTCCAGAATTACTTTACTGCTTGTCCTTATCCTCATGTCATAAAGATTAATCCAAATAGAAATCTTAAAATGGTTTCCCCTCAAAAAAAAAAATCACTATTTAAAACATTTGTATGATTCTTTATGTTCTTGCACGTGGATTACTTGTAAAGATAATGACTTAGTTTTCTTAGGAACTCTTCTTCACCAAACTTCCTTTCTTTGTCTCTTCTCTACTGCAACCTACATTACAGCAAAATATTCCCATATCAAAGGGATAGAAAATAGAAATCATAAGAGGCAAAGAGAGATATAGACCAATAATATGTATGCTAGAAGAAGTTTCTCTTACAATAAGAACACTTCAAAAAATATCCACCAGTGCCATACGCCCCTAGAGGTCAATTTCATGATGCATAAGCGAGATAGATAGTACCTGTTTTAATTTTCTTCAGTTGGAGAAAATAAACTCACTACCAGTTAATGATTGCTGGCTCTTCTGTGCTTTGCAATCCCTAGTTTCAAGAAGCTATCCCATTATCTGTTTGAGAACACAAATGCTTGAAAAACAGCAACTTCCATTCTTGCAGCAGTTCATGTGCAGAATAATTCAATCACCTTAGATTCTTTAACCACTCCAGCATCACTTTAAGGAAGATCTATTATTAGTAATCCCAGGCAAGAGATGCAGATTCATCCCATGATTAACTCAGATTTATTGGATAGAAGGTAAGTGACAGTATAGCTTAAGAGTTGAAATTTAAGTAATACCTTTATTGAAAACTTCTGAACATAAAATAAGCCCAAGGGTGTAACGTAAGGCCAATAATAAAGCATATATTCACAGCAACACATATGATTGTATTTCCTACTGTTTTGCATTACTGGTTCACTGTAGCTGAAACACTGCAACAAATTTATTTAAGAGGAGTGTTCATTGATGTATTTTATTCGCCTTTTGTGTGATACACAAATGTCACCATTACCTTCTATCCGCTTTTGTGTAATCTAGGCTTTCTGTTGACTTGAAATGTTTCTGAAGTGAAAACAGTTTTCTGCCTCCAGTTGATACTGAGGATGTCATTCCCTGATGACAGGCATTTCACAGATATCACAGTTGTCAATAGTAAAAACTAGAATACTTTGGGGACACTTCAGTGGAAAATTATTTCCTCACAAAGATCTGACATACCCATTAAGGGCTCAAGAAAGTAACTACTAGGCCCAGCCTAATGCCTACAGAGGTAAGTGAACATCTTTTCAGTGACCTCAATAGTCTCTGGGAATGAGGTCCCTGATTAGCCTGACATGCTTTCTTTGGAGAGCTATTAACAGTGTTCAACACACACAAAAATTTAGAGGGTGAAGGGGAAGAGTCATTTAACATGCATTACACCATAAGGGTGAGTGGGGCCCCAGCACCTAATGCTATGCAGTGAAAACCTGATTCTCTGACAACAAAAGCTTTTTTTATCTACATTCATGACAGAAGGCTTGTTTGGTTGGTTTTTTTTTTCCCCCAAGAAATCCTGTGAGGGAGGCCAAAATCAAATGCTTTGTGTGTTGAGGTTTGTTAGTTATATAAAATTGCCCTTATAATCCAGTTCATGGTTTCAGCAGAAAATATATAGTCAGGAAATGCAGAATGTTTCCTATAGCTATAGTAACTGTGCTACACATCTTTTACTGAATGTCTGCTTTCCTGATTTTCCTTTTAAATGACACACACTTGCAAAGTATTCAGCCTACAGTCAATGACATATCTGAGTGCCAGGATTTGCCACTGGGTGAAAGCCTCCACGGGCTGGCAGATCAAAGCTGCTCTAAGAGCAGTTTCCACTGGAGAAAAAAAAGAAGGGGGTGGGGGAGGGGAAAGCTGGATTGGCCTATAGAATTATGGACTAGTTTGTGTTGGAAGGGACCTTTAAAGGTCACCTAGTCCAACACCCCTGCAACTGCCAGGGACATCTACAACCAGATCAGGTTGCTCAGAGCCCCATCCAACCTGACCTTGAATGTTTCCAGGGATGGGACACCTACCACCTCTCTGGGCAACCTGTTCCAGTGTCTCACCACCCTCATGGTAGAAAATTTCTTCCTTCTATCTAGTCTGAATCTACCCTCTTTTAGTTTAAAACCATTACCCCTTGTCCTATCACTATTGGCCCTGCTAAGAAGTCTGTCCCCATTTTTCTTATAAGCCCCCTTGAAGTACTGAAAGGCTGCAGTAAGGTCTCCCCGCAGCCTTCTCTTCTCCAGGCTGAACAAGCCCAGCTCTTTCAGCCTCTCCTCATAGCAGAGGTGTTCCATCCCTCTGACCATTTTTGTGGCCCTCCTCTGGACCCGCTCCAACAGGTCCATGTCCTTCCTGTGCTGAGGACTCCAGAGCTGGACACAGTACTCCAGGTGGGGTCTCACCAGAGCGGAGTAGAGGGGCAGAATCACCTCCCTCAACCTGCTGGCCACGCTTCTTTTGATGCAGCCCAGGATACGGGTAGCTTTCTGGGCTGTGAGAGCACATTGCTGGCTCATGTCCAGCTTTTCATCCACCAGTACCTCCAAGTCCTTCTCTGCAGGGCTGCTCTCCATCCCTTCATCCCATAGCCTGTATTGATACCAGGGATTGCAGGACCTTGCACTTGGCCTTGTTGAACCTCATGAGGTTCACACAGGCCCACTTCTCCAGCTTGTCCAGGTCCCTCTGAATGGCATCCCGTCCCTCAGGCGTGTCAACTGCACCACTGAGCTTGGTATCATCTGCAAACTTGCTGGGGGGGGCACTCAATCCCACTGTCTATGTCATTGATGGAGACATTAAACAGCACTGGCCCCAGTACGGACCCCTGAGGGACACCACTTGTCACCGATCTTATCTGGACATTGAGCCATTGCCCACTACCCTCTGGGTGTGACCATCCAGCCAATTCCTCATCCACTGAACAGTCCATCCATCAAATCCATATCCTTCCAATTTAGAGAGAAGGATGTTGTGGGGGACTGTGTCAAAGACCTTACAGAAGTCCAGATAGATGACATCCATAGATCTTCCCTTGTCCACTGATGTAGTCACTCCATCATAGAAGGCCACTAGGTTGGTCAGGCAGGACTTGCCCTTGGTGAAGCCGTGCTGGCTGTCTCGAGTCACCTCCCTGAACTCCATGTGCCTTAGCATAGATTCCAGGAGGATCTGTTCCATGATCTTCCCAGGCACAGACGTGAGGCTGACAGGTCGGTAGTTCCAAGGGCCCTCCTTTTTACCCTTTTTGGAAAAAGGGATACATTGCACCCATTTTTAGTCACCGAGGACTTCACCTGACTGCTATGACTTTTCAAATGTCATGGGGAGTGGCTTGGCAACTACATCAGATAATTCCCTCAGGACTCTGGGATACATCTCATCAGGTCCCATAGGCTTATGTATGTTCAGGTTCCTCAGGTGGTCATGAACCTGATCTTCCCTTACAGCAGGAGGGACTTTGCTCCCCCAATCCCTGTCTTGCGGTCCATCCACTCGAGAGGTGTAGGAAGAGAGGTTGCCAGTGAAGACTGAGGCAAAAACATTGTTGCATACTGAATAGAGATCTGGTCTAGTCATTAAAACGTGAATCAAAAATACTGAAGATACATGCTACAGATGAGCTACTATTAATTATATGGCAAGCTGCTTCTGTTACCCTTGAGGATAACTCTAAGCATGATTAAAAATTCCATTCAAAGGAGAGTCATATTACATATTACACCCAGTCTGCCACATCTTAAAACTCGTCATGCCAGTAAAAATTCATTGAATAGAATATAAAAGAAGTAAATTCATCCCACCTATTCTAGTACTTCCATTCAGAAATATTTAAAAACAAAGCTAATAGTTCATCCATGTTGGCTGTACTGCTTTTCTAAATGTGAAGTTTTTGCCAGATGTGGCACAAATTTACACAGAATAGAACTTTTATAACTTATTATACAGCAAAACAACAAAACACTCACCTAAAACTACATTATAAGATACAAGAGCTACAGCCACCAGGCTAATTATAGCACTGTTCTTTCTAAAGTTCTCACCAAATTAACACCTTGACTGTCATATTCAGGCTTTGCTTTCTTACAAAGGGAAATTCCACACTTTCTCCCTCTCAGGCCAGCACCAGGATAGGACCTTCAGCAAATCAGCCCAAACTAACTCAGTAGCTCCAACAACGACCTAAAGGGACAGTAGACCTCCATAATGAGACCATAAAGAGCTACTGATATGTTTGTTTGCTTGTTTGTTTGTTTTAAAAAAGACACAAGAAGAATGCAAGATAGAAGATAGACAGAACTTACAAGAGCAGGTTCAGAGTCTTGTGTGCATATTTCCTAAGTATGCATTCTTTATCTTTTGTTTAGACACATCTGATTTATGCCTTACCACCAAGATGGAGAGATACAGACTACACTATTTGAAATATATTACTTGTAAGTGTAACTACTTAGTCTGACAGCATTTTTTCCAGTGAGGACGTTTCCTTATTCAGCCATACCTTTTCCCTTTTGTTATACTTCTGACAGATTAAATCTTTTCTGATACCCAGTTGAAGACAGGTAACTCCTCCAACCAATTCCTGACCTCTCTATTTGTATTTGAAGTTCTTCTTAAGCTATCCAGTCTCCATTAATTTCATTCTATGCATTGCTGCCTACTTTAATGCAGAATTGAAGGCAGAAACAATCACATTCTTAGAATTATTCCCAGATATTTTCCAACCTTCTCCCAAACAGATTTATATACTTTTCAAAGATGAATTGTTTTCTCTTGTTAGGAGTAGGCATAGGTAGCATTTCATAAAGTAAAAAGATAGTTATACAAGTTAGATTACATAGTACTGTGGCAGGTAGAGGAGCTACCAATAAAATCCTAAAATCCCAATGCTGTAACAGCAAGCACTGAATTAAATTTAAAGTGAGTATTAGTCGTTTCAATAGGACAGGAATAGCAGGCTAGAGAGACAAGTAAAAACCAAAAAGTGGCAAATATCTTTTTAATAGGGAAACGTTTGCTCTCTATTCAAGAAAAATACAAAATTCTTATAAGGAGTTTTGAACTTGAATATGTTGAATGAGAAATGCCAGAAGCTCAAGAGAAAGATTTGCCTGGAACTTACTTGGAGGAGAATAATCTGCATCACAGATAATAAATGGAGAAAAACACATCTGAACAGGCTAACACAAAGGATATGTATTTTCATGTTCATTCACTTAGATGGTAGAGAAACAGACCCAATATACACATTGATAAATATCTGACATAGATATAAATGTCCTTTAAAAAAAAAAGGGCAAAATAGGTTTTGTTTCCTGTCCTGCCCCTCTCCCCCTCAAGGTCTCAGAAGCAAAAATTTACAGTTTGCTAGGAAAATGTAGCTGTGATTCCTTCTCAGATTTGTCTAACAACTGCTGTATAACAACAACAACAAAAGACGTCAACAGCTTTTTATATAATATCAAAGCACAATAAAGACAGGACTGTAAAAGTCCTGTAAAGACAGGACTCCTGCAGGTTGCATACCCTGACAAACAATACAGATAGCAGAAGTAAATGGCTAGCAACAGTAAAGTCTACAGTATTCCAGGCTAGAGTGGCAAATGACAGTAACTAACATTGTAGCTGAAAGACCAAGAGATGGGATTTGAACAATGGGTGCGAGATGTAGAACGCTCTTCTCACTGAACCCAGCTGACCAGTCTAATGAAGGACTTCAACACATACATTCCCCTTTTAAGGCACCCTGATTCCTTCCATCCATGGCATTTGCAAGTGGTATAGAAAAAAATCCATGGTACTGGAATGAGTAGTTACCACACAAAAGGAGGGGGAAACCAGCTTACAGCTAACTACTCACAAAACCACAGAAAGAGAGAAGCAAGATAAAATTTAAACCAGGAATAAGCCTAAACAATACAATCAGAATTAGTTTCATGGAAACAGACCTATGAAGTCTGTTTTTGACAAAAGCTTTTTGTTTGGGTTTTTTGGTTTGTTTTTTTTTTTGTTGTTGTTATTTGGTTGGGGGTTTTTTGGTTTGGTTTGTTTTGTTTTTAAGAAAGAGAAGTCAAGAAAGCCTGAAGATCTACAGGTATAAGGAAAGAGGCTATAGAAACAGTCCACAGTGAAAAACACTTTGTGAGAACTTTCCAGGGAACAACCTCTGTTAACTATATTAATTCTAACTATAATACTACTCTGAATGTAACAGAAACCCTTATTTCTTTTGAACTGCAAGTTAGTGTGACATTTGAACTTACAATAAAGGGCATGAAAATAAAATCTAATCATACTGAACACAGTGACCATATCATACAGTGTTTAATAACACCAGGAATGAGAAAGATGTAAATGGCAAACAAAGTAATTCCATAACTTCTGAAGAAAAATAAGTCTATTATTTAAAATTCTATAACAAGAATAATTAGTTACATATCTAGTTTGACACAAATTTCATTGAAAAATGTTCTACTGTCAAGTAGGAGTCTATGAAGACAGAAAATAAGCAGCAAGAAATTAAAAAAAAAAAAGATAAACAAGGAATAACTTGTCTTTTCCTTTGAAAGCAGCCAGATTTCAGAAATAAAATAAGAAATAACATTGGCACTATTCAAACATAAAGCAGTAGTAGAACAATGATCACAGGTTTGTGTTATGAATCTGAAGATGCTCAAAGAAACTCTAAATCAATAGCCTAAAATTAGTACAAAACTATGTGGGAAAGTTACATATTGGCTTTTAATTATTGTTCTGCTTTTATGGAAATACTATTATTAGTGAACATATTAGTGAACAAATACTATTATTAGTGTGGAGGATAGAGGAAAAATGACAGAGCACATGAATCATAGTAATTATGGATAATGAAACAACTCAGAACTACTCCAAATTGGAATGTTTTGTAGAAAACTAGACTTATATCTACAGCCAAGTAGATCTGTGGAAAAAGATACTGAGAGTGTCAAAGGAATATTCTGAAAGGGAGAAAGAAGGAATAAACCTAGATCCTTTTGGGGACCTACTAAATTATAGGACAGGGTTCTTAAAATATTGTCTCAAACACTAACAGGAAACTTAAATTTTAAAGTAAGACTATGTAACCACCACTGTTAATGAATATAGTTATCCTACTTTTATGAACATTGTGGGAAAAAATCTAAACAAGAAACCATAGGACAGGAGTAGCTTTGACGCATGAGTTAGAATTCAGCTACAAGGAAACATACAGGTATACAACGACATAATATGGGAACAAGGCAATTCTTTCCCATGAAGATGGTCCATGTTACTTCTTGTTATTATTAAATAAGAGAGACCCACAGAAAAGACCCAGCTTCTTCAAAGGAGGAAAGAAGTGCTTGCATCTAAATACTGCAAAACAGAGCTATTAGGAAGAATGAGAAATCAGACAGCACAAGTCAAGGTATCTGGGCAGAACCAATAAAAGACAATTTCTTGTAAAACTACAAAGCAGACAAAGTTCTGTCAGCACATACATTATTTATTTTTTTTTTTAGTAAGAGATTTTGTAAAGTTAATAAGACCACACAGATAAGCATTAAAAATAGAAAAGTCTGATCAGAAAAAAAGTTGCTTCGCTATTCCTCAGAAAAAACAAACACGAATGCTGCTTTGAATGGTTAAGGTTGTCTTAACATTGGAAGAAGAGGGACCACACTTTGAAAGGTCTGGAAAGCTTAGCATATGCACATAAGTGTGAGGAAGTCTCAGAAATTTATGCAGTGGGGCCTTTCCTGAGAAGTTTTAACTTTTCTGGTTTGTAGTCATTGATATCTCAGTGTCCTTAAACTCCTGGGTCTTGGTCCTCCAATAACAAAGATTTCCCTATAAACAATTTTATAATTTATATTTTTAAACATCTTTACAGTATGGGCAAGGCACTCAGATTTACCAGGTTCCATCAGACCTGAGTGAACAGCCTGTAAGCACATGCCTAAGGAATGTCAGACAGAGGAACCCTCCTAACCTGATGTTTTTCAAGCCCCTCTCCAATACACTGATGATAAGGCGGGCTCTGATGCAATAAACTCAGTGGGAAAAGTTATTGTCATTATGACTTCCTAATGATGAACTTACACAACTAGTCCTCCAGTTGTCCAACTAGTGTTGAGATATGAATTGTGGGACTGACCTGCATCAATTAGCTCTACAACTCAATATGTAATACCTGGTAAGACTTAGCCTATTTCTTTATCAGGATGTTTGAATCTATAGTTCCTACATGTTACAAATTAGGGACAACTAAAAACTCCTCCAAAATTTTGAGAGATTACTAGGTCAGTGATTCAATGATTCCCTGAACCAAAAATACTTCTTTCAGCAAAAGTGATAGTTTTTTTATCAGGCACTGCAGAGAGAAGAAAGAAGTACAGGGTAGGTGTCCAACAGTAAGTTTATAAAGCAAGTTGAGACTTGTCATACCCTTCACTACCAGAGCTAGAACTTGTAAACTGAAGCTGAGACAGATGCTTTTGAAATGTTACGTTTGATATCTTAACTTTTTTCACTAATGCAAAGTAATTCTTCCTTCACTGATCATTTTCACGTATGGGAATTTATCCTTACCATAACTACAAAGCTTTTAGTACTTCAAGCATGAGTTCACAGCAATATTGACACAGTTTTTGCAATGAATTATCCAAAAGCAGTCATCACAAAGTGCTCTTGGATAACTATTAATATTGCATACTCATTTTCTCCAGGCACATTCTATTTGATTCCTCCAAATAGTCCACGTTTATACCCATACACAAAAACCTCACAAAAACTTTTATCAGCTCTTTAAAAGAAGTTATATTTGATCCTTTCCTGCCAAAGTTTTTAAACTTTTTTCGTCTCCTGTAGGTGCCATTTATAAGTGCTGATTTTATAATTTTTCAGGGAAATTTACTGGATAAAATTTACAGCAATGTCTAATTTAAGGAGTAAGCTTTTCAGTCTGCAGGAGATCATAGCACATTGAGAATCAAAACAGGAAAGGCAGAGATATCTCCTACCCAACCAGGGAGAAAAAAAAAAAAAACAAAACCAACAACTATTTAATCTGGACAGTATATAGCATATCATTAGTACCCCCTTTTGCTTTAAAAAAATTATTGAGTTTACCTGCATAGATACAGCAGGTATATCAGCTGCTTTTTCTTCTAAATGCCTTATCACATGCATATGAACACTGCCACCAACATTTCTGTTTAGAGACGAGCAGTCTGACATCCTAAATCCTTGTGCATCACAGGAATAGACTGAAATCAGACTTGCTTAGTAGGTGCTCATTTCTAACAGTGGTAGTGACTGGCTGCTGAACGACAGGCACAACACCCTGTTACTCCACTGATCTCAAGATGGGCTGTGTCAGGGATGAGTAGTTAGGTCACTTAAAGAATTACCATCAAAGATATTTGCAAAAAGTGATTGTAATAGAAATTTATAAAAGTGTGATTTAACAAAGTTCAATAGCAAGGTTCACTCTATTACTTATTAAATGAATGGAATATATATATATAAAGAGAAAAAAAAATCGAGGTAGAAGCTAATTAGAATGATTTATACAGAGGGTGAAAATACAAGGGTGTAAAGGAGGCCCTCCCGTTGACTCACAAGGTTCAGAGTGGACCCCTTGCGTTCTAAACTCCTTCTCACAGAGGAGCCTGGGTGCAGCTGGATCCAGACTTAACCTTAGACTTTATCAACGGTTTATGTCTAAGGATTATACATGTCTAGCAGCAGTTTAAGGTTTGTTCACAGTTAAAGAGAGAATCACAGGAATTTAGCAGCAAGTAATCATTAGTTAATTTAGCATTTATAAAGTGATTAAATAGGATTTACTACAATATTTGAATTGATTCACACACACACACACAATGCATATAAAGGTACCTGTTAATCTCCCTCAAGCTAAGTGAAATACTCACTTCAAATGATTGTCTCAACAGGCGAAGGTTGAGCCTCAAGGAGTGAGGGGGCCCCCAGAGTTCAGCCCAGGTCCTGTTGCCAGGCCTCTGAACTCTGCAAACTTAAGAGTTCACAGACTCTGAGAAGCATCCCACTCGGAGGGAGACACTGGACACAGCCCGCTGCGGCCCAGGAGAGCTCAAAGGGTCTCACTTGGTACCGCTGTTTATTGGGTCGCAAGATGATTGACTTTAGGCATCAATAAATTTCCATCCTGGCCACAATCCGGGTTGGTAGTTACTGGCGTTCTCAAAAATTCCACTAATGCTGGCACTGATCCTCCCGTACCAATCCACCCGAGTTACGATCCACAATGTTACGTTCCAAGACTGTCAGGGGATGACTGATTATTCCCACTCTCATTCCCCACCTTGACCAGGCAACCAAAGTTCCTGGTACAGTCAGTGCTGCTCCCCACCTTAGCCATGCAAGAGTTCCTGGTACGGTCAAGGGATGCTTAACCGCCAAACTCACTGCACAAAGGCCAAGTCTTGATGGGAATTCCTGAGATCGTAAAGTGGTCCAGGAGAGGAGTGAGAAAATGCACCACCACAGGCTGTAAGAGGTGATGAATTCACCATAATGTCACATTTCTGATAGAGTCAACTGCAACTGGCCAATCAGTTGTCACACAAGGCTAGGATCAAAATCAAAGTCCAAAGCACATAAAGACTCTATTAACTATATAACCTGATGCAGATTTCTTTTTAAGTGTTTCCTGTGGAATTGTTCACTGATCCTAAATTGCAAGTAGCTCACTCTCTCAGATCCCATCCTGCACCTGAGAAATATTCCCAAGACAGTGAGTCAGTGAATATTTAATTTAAAAGCATTTTTGTTCCTAAAAAGTTACATCCAGCTCCATCCAATAGTGCTGTCATGTAGAAGCCTTTTAAAATAATAACTTTCCGTAATCAGCAGTCTAAGCCTTTACCAGTTTAATTATTAAAAAGTTTGAGGGATATACGTAAAATGAAATCCAAATTCTTTGAATGTATAGTATGATCACTAATTATCATGGGAATACATTTGAATATATAGGTCAATATTTTGAAATTATATGAACATCTTATAGGAATAAATACATTATGTATAGCTCCCAATAAACATAAAAGAACATTCCACAATTAACACCTATTAATGTTATCACAAACCTTGAAAACACAAAAATATACTAAAAAATAATTCAAAAGAAACATTCTGTTCCCAACCACTCTAATCCCCCAAAACCTATAAGGAAAAAAAAAAATGGGGAGAGGGAAGAGGTACTCAAAAAATTGGTTCAGTCTTTATTCCATCCTAGGGAAAATAGCGATTTACTCCTGGGAAAATAGTAAGACCTAGGTCCCTGTCCAAATATTTAATTTTCAAATGACTTATTTTTTCAAGTGACTTATTTTTTCAAGTTTATAAAACACAACACCTTTATGAGATATTTACAATGTGCCATAGTATTGTGCAATATTGGTTTAGAAGAGTTTGGCTTGGACTTTTAAACACAGTTCATAGATATATATATAGTTAAAACAGTGTGCACTACCACTGTATTTGAAAAACATTCATTAAAACAACAGCTGAACTCACGAAGACACAAAGAATACTTAAATCATTAAACAGAATTTACTTCAAGAAAATTCACTAAGAAAATAACACGGTCATCCACATATCACATTGACATGACTATAGATACTGGTCTCATCTTCTGCGAGTTAAGTGATTTCTTGGTATTTGAGAACTGAATGGACCTGGCTATTAGTTACAGCTACAGTAATAACACAGATTCACACTAAGAGGTAGATTCAATGTTGTTTCATTCATGCATTGAAATTGGGTGAGAATCCATGTGTGTTAACAGTGAACAGTAATGAAATTTGGGAATCAAGTGTACAGCTTCATTACAAGGATTATATGTGAAAAGAAATATGGTCAGTATATCCTATGAATTAATTCCCTGCAAATTCACCCACCATGCATGGGCAATATATATTGTCAGCATTAACGCTAAAGAAAAATACCTAATTTGTCTAATAGAAGTAAATGATAAACAAGACCACAGCATGGCAGAAAGGAAACACGTAATAAAATTTTTAGTTTATATTTCCATGGGCATTAGATTTCAATTCAATAATTTAGGGGCCTGGGGGGGAAAAAAAAAAAAAGAAAAAAAAAAAACCAAAACCCTGTAACACCAGGGGTGGTGACTGCCAATCTCACCTGCATACAACCACAGCAAACAGCATGCAGGTGATTATTTACATATTCCCCTGACCATTTTGTTCTAGCAGTGGATGAAATGTCTGGATTTTTTTCCCCTTTAACTATAGATCATGAAATAAATTAGCATAGCACTGTGAAAATCTGTACAGTGTACTTCAAGTGGTATTTAATTCTAGTGGTTCAAGGAGGCAGAAGTTACTGTACAAATAAAACTTGAAAAAGCAACAGTATTTTTTCCTTCCCTCATGTGATTTTACTGAAATGCTCATTAGGACTTTTTTCTTTTGTCCTCTGAATAACTTTACAAAAACATTTGGTTTTCTGCACTGACACAGTGGATTTAAGGCTAAGAAATATGCTTAGAATAGACCTAGCTTGCTAAAGTACACTCAAGTTACTGTTTTTAAGATTTGGTTACATATGACTCTCAGTAATGTGTTTTAGCCACAATATGGAATTAAAGATCTAGTGATTTGTTTCCCCCACATGCACACTCTGGAGAACAGCATTTAAGAGGTTAACATACACTTGCACTGAGACAAAAACAAAGTATGAAAAAAAAAATTCTAATCCATTATTTACATAATAAGACTGTTATAAAGTTGTCAAACCATCATTTTTAGTGAAATCACGTATCAACACCCAAAACTCACAGATGCTCCATGGCTGCTTAGAATCTTTGAGCTTGGTAAGGTACCTTTTCCAATTAATTTCTCAGTGCATTCATCTGCTTGACTAATCTCTCCTGGAATCCTCTGTGAAAATCGGCATCACTTTTTTCTGCCTTTCAATCTTCTGGAAGTGAACTAGTTTCAAGGGAGACATTACGTATATCATAGATAGCAGTTCAACCATTTTGTTCCCAATTATTTTTTATTTTTGTTTTAAATACTTTAGTCAAAGTGTTTTAAATTGGTTTTGGTCCTGCGATGCATCCAGATTACAATTATGGATGGAGGTACCATATCAAACACCCCATGCAATGTACGTGTGATAAAGAAGTACACCTTACCTGCAAAGCCACAAATGTATTGATACTCTAATTAAACTATCAACGATCTGTTCAAAGAGTTATTATTCTCTTTACAAGAAATTCTCCAAACTCTCCAAGTATTGTTAGCTCTCAACAATAAGACTAGAAAGCTCCTTTACAGCAGGTTTCACTGTATTTACCTCTTTCTCTGTTGTTATGATCACAAACCTTATGCTCCTCAAGAACAAATGTGGGTATTATTATGGTAAATTGTCAGCATGCTGAATTCTTCACTGGCATGAGCATGCTCAGAGGCCACCCTTGGCAAATGCACCGAATAACAACATGGGTAGGATTAGAATGAGCGTACAAAGTATGTGCGTACAGATCGAATGCACAAAGCTGTCTGGAGGGTGCTTGCCCAAAACTGATCATATTAAATGCCATGGCTGATAACACTCAGCCTCTGGTGATGTTTAAAGAGGAAGACAAACATCAGCCAAATTAAACAATATCTAGGAAATTTTGAACATACTTTGGAAATAAATGAAGAGTTCACCTGAGAAATATAAAAGAAACAAAAATTTGTAACAAGGCAGATGAGGACACCTTAAAGTAGAAATGGCAATACTCATCCTGCTGGCACTATAACCTCTGCCTATGCTAAACAGCACGGCCTCCCCATGGGAGGCCATGAGGAGCTAGCACCCAGCCTGTACCCCACATGTCCTGTGGGAGGAGTGCATGTGATTAGAATTTTGGGGGTTCGGTTAACAGTTTAAAAATGCTTAGTATTCTGGCTTATCTGTGGTACAACAGATATTAATCCCAAATGGATTGATCAATGATAGCTGGTTAATAAAGGTTACCAATAAGTTTATGAATTGCTTTGATCCCAGTTTAAGATTAAACTAGGTGAACTGAGCAGTTTTTCCCCTATAACAGCTGGGAGATTTATGATGCTGACAGTGAATGTTACTTCTTCCTCATCTTATGATCCATCATAGCCTATTTTTACAGTTCCATGTTCTGTCTGGATTGAATATATATGACATGGTTTACATATACTAAATACTTATTCTTTGGTCCCTTTGTTAGCTCTAAAATCAGTTTTCCCAGTTCAATGTTGCATTCCTTTAGTGACCAGTAACTGACTACTGATGATTTGCTCATAGCCCTGGACCTCTGGTTTCATCATGTGCCCACATCTCAAAAGCTTCTGCTATCAGCCCACACCCGTACCCTTCTAAACTGCATTTTTATTCTATCATCACATATAACCCATTCTACACAGAACTACTTATCATTACTATTACTTATATAAATTATTACTTATTATAACAATAGCATTACAGCACACAATCATACAGAGCTAAAGTCATACAAAATTACATTAAACAACTTAGGTAATAGTCACTTGGTTGTTAAACAATTGCCATTACAGCTAAAGGAGGTAAAATAGAGCACTAGGCCAAGAAAAGCTCAGACAAAGCAAACCTGTCAAGTACTAGTGCTGAGCTTCTGCTGAGTTAATACAGTGCCTCCAGTCTGTTACTAGCAAAGGTAATACTGTATTTATTGGGCTACAAGATTACACCTACTAAATTCTTATAGTTCATTTTATCACTTTGTTTCATAACTTGCTCTACCAACACTTCATATAAGACAAATCTCACGAATCACTAATAAAAAGAAAAACTTTTGGGATGTGGCCATGTCCCTCAGACTTCTTAAGTGTACATGAATGCAAAAAGTGCATTTACTTTCATGCCATGGCTTTACTTTCACATGCTTTTATATTCTGATTATCTATTGGCCCTATAGATTATCTGGCAAGCCTACCTAATAAGGTATTTAAAACACACTTAGTATTTTTTTTATCGCCTTCTGGCTTTGCCTTCAAATTTGCTTCTTGGCTTTTTTACATAAAGTTTGCAAAAGCATATGGTTGTTGTCCTCATTTGGACAAAAGTCCAGCTTAGTGAATGATGCACTCTCATTAATTTAACTAACCCATTCTCAGGGAGCTGTAAGAGCTGGGCTGCCCGGTGAGGGAGGATAAGCAGGAAACAAGGATGATCCCAGAAAAGGCAGCCCCAGCCCCCTCACTGACCAGGGCACAATATCCAAGCAGGGTGCTGATAGCAGGCTCCATTGATGGTCCCAGACAGTCAAGATGATGAACCAGGTCCAGAATTCATGCAGGGAGTCCAGTCAGAGCTGTAGGAGAAGGGACTAAAGACAGAACTGGAAGTAAGACTACAACATAGCTACAAGGCCCCTTCAGGAGTTAGAACTACAAGTAGGAACAACCACAACATAGCTGTAAATGGAGCTCCCAGACGAATGGGCTGAGGAGGCATGGCCTGGAGGTCCCAGGTGAGGCTCCTCAGGTGTGGTGGGTTAACCTTGGCTAAAGGCCAAACTACCAATCTCTCACTCTGCCTCCTCAACAGGACAGGGGGAGAAAATAAAGTGGAAAAGCTTGTGGGTTGAGATAAAGACAGAGAAATCACTTACCAGTTGCTGCTATGTGCAAAACAGCCTTGAAATGGGGAAAATTAATTTAATTTATTGCCTGTTAAAACAAATTCAGGTAGCAAGAAACCAAGTAAAAAAATTAAACCAGCACTTTCCCCTGACCCACCCCACCCTGTTTCCCAGGCTCACCTTCACCCCTTGATCCCCAACTCCTCAACCTCCTCACCCTCAAGCAGTGATGCGGAATGGGGAGCTGTGGTCAGTCCACAGCAGCTCCTCCCTGCTGCTGCTGCTCCTCCTCCCTCCCCTCCTCCCGCTCCCCCCTCGGGGCTCGCAGGGCCGTTTCTCACCCTGCCGCCCTCAGCCCCGGCTGCCGGGCAGCGTTTGCCCGTCCTCACCCAGGCTTTCCCCGAGGCGCCCGCCCGGGGCTGAGGGGCTCCGCTGGGCCCGGCGCTGGGGCCGCTGGAGCCGGCGGGAACCGGCTGGGGCCGGCGCGGGGCAGCCCCTGTGGGTGCCACCACGGTTCATCAGTGCAATTAGAGCTTCGTGGTGCGGTCAGGGCCCTGACACCAGCTATTAAGCAATGCCAGATGCCTCTTCTCAAGTTTTGTCTTTTCCTACCACATACAGTATCCCACCGACTTGCAAAGATTCAACTCTTTTAGTTGCCCACGTTTTCTTCTTTTTAACCAGCTTTTTTTTTTTCTTTTGCTGCTGTTTTAAAGATGTTTATTCTTAAATACATGATGCTGCTCTCACAAAGTGACTCCCTTTAAGAGGAAAACCCCATGTGAGACTGTTTCTCCTCTTGCAGCTTCCCCAGCCAGCTCTTCCACGAAGCAGTGGCTGCTCATGTCCGAGCAGCCAGACCCCACAGTGCGGCATGCACCTACCCCTGCCCAAGCATTATACCCACGCAGCAATGGGGCTTGCTTTAGAGGCTGATGGGCTCAGATCTTTTCCACTGCTTTTGGTGTGCTTTGCTACTACTTCTTGATCTCTTCACATAATACCTTCTTCAGGAGAAGCCACAAATTTGGGGATTTTTGCTGCTCTGCTAGTATGTATTTAAAGAGAGTGATATGCACAAATCATGCAAACACAAATGCTCAGATTTCTAGCATTTTTTCTACATTATTATTTTACAGAATTTTCTCTCAAATATTTTCTCTTCATCTCCTGACTTTTCAAATTTATTTTTTCATTTCTACTCATGGTTTTTTAATGATTTTGAGTCCAGCAATATTATGCCTTTAAGCGCAGTTTGCTTTAGTTTCTCCTGGTATTGAAACATATCAAGATTTCATTACCATTTTTCCTTCTGCTATTTGAACCATTAATAATTTAACTTTTTCAAAATATGACCTATTTTCCTAATGTAGACAAGCCTATAACATTGGCTATCTATGAAGAAAAATAAGTCGATTCGGTTATGCAAATAGTTAGCAAATGAAAAAGAGGATTGAGTTTCTCTGCAATATGACTTACATTTCTAACAAGTTGTAAAAAGATGAAGTATAATGGGAATATGAGGGGGAATAATCAGAGCAGCCTTTATAAAGGGAACGTTTGCCTGAGCTGTCTACCAACATTCTTTGGAGAAGCCAGCAAGCACATAGATAAGCAGCATTGCAATCCTTCCTTCTTTCCTTCCTTCCTTCTTTCCTTCCTTCCCTCCTTCCCTCCCTCCCCCCCTCCCTTCCCCCTTCCCTCCCTTCTTCCTTCCCTCCTTCCTTCCTCCCCACATGTACATACAACACTTTTATTTTGGTCATTCGCACCAATCATTCCAGGACAAGGCTATCTGTATTTTAAGTTTTGTTAATCAACATTGCTAAAGAGGTGGATATGTGAATCAGTGCAAGTAACATCAAGAGATTATCAGACAGCTGGTTACCAAAACTCAAGAGGATGATACAAAAGGCTGAGGAGAGGGGGAGGGGGGAAAGGAGAAGGATTAATCCAAAATTATTTGAGTCTTTCCTCTCTCCCACACCTAAGACAAGAAACAAACAATTCAAGAGACAGGATTTCAATATTGCCATATATTAGGAATGAAGTTCATCAAATACAGTTAAGCTGTAGTCAAGAAAAGCAATTAGAGTTTTAGGAGTTACTAGAAATGGAATAAAGAGCAAAACTGGAACAGGCATAAATGCGTATCTATGATGTGCCCATGTTTTGAATATTGCAGTTATGATCCTCAGTGTCAAAAGAAGATAATAAAAGGTTTGTTTTGATTATAGATTACCTGTATGTAAAGAAAGGAGGTGACTGAAGGGGTATCTCACCATCTACCCCAAAATCATCATTAGCCTGGTGATACTACCTAGTGTTGGTAAGAAGTTGTGTGTTTCATGACCTACCCTAAGTCAAGCAAGAATACCACACCGACTGAAATAACTCGTTTGAAATGCTGTCTTGAATATGGCTAACTACCAGGCGATATGCAACAATGATTCCTACATAAATTTGTAGGTCTCCTGGCAATAAATACAGGGATGAAACTCAGGAGATCCTTCTACCACTGACTACTGGAAGTTGGGAAGTTATAAAAAAGAATGGGACACTAACCTCTTGCAGTTATTGTACTTTGCACTCCAAACTCCTTATTGGTCAGTGTTAGAAAACAGAATTGATTAACAATCCTTCTTTCATTAGCATAATTTTATGGAATGACTAAAATCAGGAAGTTTAAATAGGGGGCATACAAGATTCTTAAAGTCTTAATTAATAATGATTTTATTCTGTAGATCATTTAAAGATAACAGGAACATACCTTAAGAGAATCATAGAATCATAGAATCATTAAGGTTGGAAAAGACCCTTAAGATCATTGAGTCCAACCGTTAACCTGTCATTGCCAAGTCCACCACTAAACCATGTCCCTAAGCACTACGTCTACCCTTCTTTTAAATACCTCCAGGAATGGAGACTCAACCACTTCCCTGGGCAGCCTGTTCCAGACCCTGACTACCCTTTCGGTGAAGAAGTTTTTCCTAATATCCAACCTAAACTTCCCCTGTAACAGCTTGAGGCTGTTTCCTCTCATCCTATCGCTTATTACTTGGGAGAAGAGACCGATCCTTGCCTCTCTACAACCTCCTTTCAGGTAGTTGTAGAGAGTGATAAGGTCTCCCCTCAGCCTCCTCTTCTCCAGACTAAACAACCCCAGCTCCCTCAGCCGCTCCTCATAAGACTTGTGCTCCAGACCCTTCACCAACTTCGTTGCCCTTCTTTGGACACGCTCCAGCACCTCGATGTCCTTCTTGGAGTGAGGGACCCAAAACCGAACACAGTACTCGAGGTGCGGCCTCACCAGTGCTGAGTACAGGGGCCCTATCACCTCCCTAGTCCTGCTGGCCACACTATTCCTGATACAAGCCAGGATGCCATTGGCCCTCTTGGCCACCTGAGCACACTGCTGGCTCATGTTCAGGCAGCTGTCAACCAACACCCCCAGGTCCTTTTCTGCCAGGCAGCTCTCCAGCCACTCCTCCCCAAGCCTGTAGCATTGCATGGGGTTGCTGTGACCCAAGGGCGGGACCCGGCACTTAGCCTTGTTGAATCTCATGCAGTTGACCCCAGCCCAACGATCCAGCCTGTCCAGGCCCCTCTGCAGGACCTTCCTACCCTCCAGCAGATCGACACTCCCACCCAACTTGGTGTCATCTGCAAACTTACTGAGGGTGCACTCAATCCCCTCATCCAGATCATCAGTGAAGATATTGAACAGGACTGGCCCCAGTACTGAGCCCTGGGGAACACCACTCGTGACTGGCCGCCAACTGGATTTGACTCCATTCACCAGCACTCTCTGGGCTCGGCCATCCAGCCAGTTTTTAACCCAGTGCGAGTGCACTTATCCAAGCCGTGAGCAGCCAGCTCAGAATGTAACAGTATGTTGGATAACTGCAAAGAGCCACGTTGACATAAGCTCTTCTTTAAATGTCAAAAACAGTTGGTAAAAGCTTTGTTGACCTGCATGATGTTGACATTCTAAATAGGGTTTACTAATACCAGGTGCCCACAAATTATCTTGGAAACTGCAGTGGGGAGGAAGTAAACATCTGAACACCACTTGTTGAGTAGATCAGCAACAGAAATGGAAGGGCAGAGAAGGGTAAGCATAGTTTTCAGCTGGAGTATAATTGTTTTCTTATATGGTTCCCAGTCCAATATCTTTGAAGTTTAAAATTAAAATACAGAGGTAAAATAATGAAAAAGACCCAAAGGGTATGCAATAAGGATGGAAATTACCTCTATATAGGAAACCAGTGAAAACTTATGTCCTTGTCTAGAGGTATTACAAGTCTTGGGGCTTTTTGTTACTAGAACTTCCCATAGGAAGTGAGAAGGATCATGCTGATACATAGGAAAGAGGATAAGTAACTGGAAGTCACCTTAGAATTCATATCCGTAGGATGTAGACGACTACAATCAGATGAAAGATTTGAAAGCTGACTATGCTAAATTTATTCTTGTAGGTTAAAATTTGTTCAATGATTAGCCTAAGGCTCTCTACACTGAAATACAGCCACAGAAGGAAGGATAGAATGAGTACAAGAGTTGTGCCAGAGGCATCCCCTAATCCTACCCATTGCTTCCTGTCCGTTCAAAATTAGCTAACAAAAAAAGGATAGGGGTACACTCTATCTCCTTACCTCACTTGAAAGACTACACTAGGAACAATAATGTGCCAAATAGGGCAATGATGCATATCAGTTCCCTTTGCGAGGAATGCGCATTGTTTTCCCTTTTCAGTGCTGAAATCAAAGCCCCAGGATGCTTAGCCATCCATGCCTTATGTGTGATTCAAGAACCGTGCAAAATGTCTCCCTCTTCCCCCTGCCCCCCTCTTACACTTATCTTCCTCTCTCTCACTCTTAGTAACTCTCTCTCAGAGGAAGAAGTGTTGCAGAAGTACCACACCCTTTGCCAAAGGCATTGCCCTATCTATTTGTGTTCATTTTGAAAGCAAATAGGTAAGGAGAAATCAGCTAAGATCTCTACAATGATAAACCACTGTCATTTTGATTCAATTTGTATCACAAAAGCAGTCTCCTTCCTTCCAAGAGTTTTGATGTCCGTGGGGCTTCCACTTTTCAAACAATTTCTTAACAACAATTGGGATAAACTTGGAAAGATTTTTACAGTATATGATAAGGTCTTGCCTTGCCTTACATTACTCCTTTGGAAATTGTAATTTGTGATCAAACCTATCAGTCACCAGCATAAGATCTCATTTTTATTCCTGTCCAAATTATAGAAAAATGTAACTTGCTATGTTTCCTCTGACCAGCATCTCTGCTTAAAACTGCCAGTAGCACAAGATATTTTCGATTGTACAGGTCCCCTTCTTGTTGAAAGGCTGCAATAAAAAGTAACCACAGACAATACTTTAGAGAATTATGCCTCTTGATTTAGATTGTATAAAAGACTTCAGATTTTTAAAAAAACCTGCATGCTTACAGATTTTTTTTTGTTTATTTGTTCATTTTAGTAACACAGGGAAAGAGGCAAAGAAAATACATTGTAAATATACAACTGTAAAGGACCGATAGAAAAATGCCGTTTTGTCTCGACATTGCCGCTGTAGCGCCATCCAGCGTCGCACTTCGAAAAGACCATCTTCTCCACAGTTTTGAGGAAAAACAACCTCGTGCGCCTGCGCAGGGACAAAAGGCGCGAAAAGAGCAGAGGCGGGGGCAGCACGGCCGTGGCGAACCGCACGTACACAGTTGTGATCTGCGCATGCGCGGGAGCCCTTATATAAGGAGCGCACGTGGCCGCGGGGCGGCGGTAGCGCGCGCGCGCGAGATCACTGCTGTCGTTCCTGCACCCTCAAGGCCCCCCACCCCCCCTTCGGTCCCCGACGAAGCCTGAGGCCACCGAAGACCCTGCGGAAGATCCTCGGACTCGAAGTGGTGGCGATAAACTCCTCCTCCTCCTTCTCCTTCTCTCTCTCTCACCTATTCTTTTCCTCTCCTCCCTTGCCCTTCCTCCTGCCTCCGTTCTCTTCTCCCCTCCAATAAAAGTGAAAGGTTGTACGACATCTGACCGATTCCAGCGTCTTCATCTCGTCCTTGGGATCGTATCGAAACCTCCCCCGCCATTGGATGGGGCCAACAACACATAATCATCCAAAAGATTTTTCTACTATCTTTACTTAAGATAATCTTAGAAGAAAATCTTTTAGTATTTTATCTAGAAAAAAGTACACTAAAACATTAATTTCCATTTAGGCTTTTTGTATGTAATAACACCCATGTTCCTTTTTCCAGATATTTCTAGATAATTTTGCATACTGAAAGTAACTATGTGAACTTCTAATTTTAATGAAAAAAAATGAAAAAAATGAAAAAAATGAAAAAAATGAAAAAAAAAACCAAAATAACAAAACCCCAAGAAACCTCAGATTTTTGAAAGGTTAAGTGGAGAGGTACACTCAGTGGCATTCAGAAGTCTGCTTTCCTATACCAGTATGTCATTAAAAAGTTACTGTTAATTTACTCGCAAATAAGAAATGCACATAGCTGTAATACCTCAAGATCTTGGCAATAAAAAACAGATTCTCTAGTATTTTCTTTTCCTCACTCATTGCCTGGAGAGATAACACAATTATCTAAATGTTGCATAGAGTTTTCACTTTGCCTACCCCATCACAAACTTCTGCTGTTGCCTTAACTTTGCCTGGGAAGAAAAGAGAAGAGCTCCAGGAACAGATTTACTCATTCATTTCTGGTGAAAATCATCTTTGGACTTTTTGACCTTGCCTGTCTTATATTTTATAATTGCCTGACTACACTGTTTAACCATTTAATTTGCTAACAGCACAGAAATGACAGAATCACCCTTACTGCAGATGACATTTATATTTATGTAAAAGCACTTAAACTGACAGAGCTGGTTTAAAGAGGCAGCTACTACAGCAAGGGCTACCACAGAGCTGCGGTTTGGGAGGTAGAGACAAATGGAAAGAAAGTGGCCAAGAAAGGGCATACTTGTCTTCACAGATAGGTTATTTTGCTTCCTATCTGTTACACGAGTATGAATTCCCTAAAATAAGGACACTTTTACCATTTTAACTGTATTCATACATTAAAGAAATTAATTTTTACAGTACTGAACTGCAATTTTGCCTCATTTCAGGTGTTTCTTGCCACAAAAGAGAATAATCATAAGGATTGTCAAAAAAGTAATAGTATTCAGGTCTAATATACTAAAAGATCAAGAGAGAAAAATAACAATAACATTTACGCATGTATATAAATCCTATTCAGCAAATTATTTAAATCTGTTCTTAAACCCTCTTCTAAATTGGGGCTTATCATACAGCTATGTGTCAGAAGTGTGTTATGACTACTTTATTGTACTTCATAATTTTTTTTTTTTTAGTTTTTAATTTAATTTGATAATTTGAGAAGATTAAGACAACATTCAAATAAAAGTTTTGGAAAAATAATCAAGGTAGTGATATATGTATGATGAAGGAAATGAAGTGTAGTTTTAGAGCTCTGCAATTTTTACCACCTGTAGTTTCATACTTTTGTTTCACATATATTCCAAGACGTAGACACAGAACTGACATTACGTCACCTTCTTATCAAAAAAAAGCTATATTCCATTAGGAAACTGTGCAACATTTTATGGAATTAAGCTCTGTATTTATAATAAATGCCTCCAGTTACACACTCCTAATGTAACCATGCTCCAAAATTCTCTTGAAGCATGTTCCCAACAATGCATTTTCTCCTGGAAACACTGATGAATTAAATCTGAGGCTGCAAATAGAAATTACATTAATCCATCTTGTAGCTTACAGTAATGTAAATCTCCTAACCTCCTCATTTATATTGCTACAAATGTCTCATTAATCTGTTATGCCCTGAACTTCCGTTCTTTATACTGCGTAAGAGCAGTGGAGTAGATAAACTATGTGCAGTGTATCAAGAGGAAGGAGCAAATTATAGTTTTGACACTTACTAAGTGATTTCCACATTTTCCTTCTATGTATTTCTGCTGCAGGTTATCACTTAGGCACTAACACTTCCATTAAACTTTCAAATGGGCTTTCTCTCTGTATAGAACTTGTGGAAATGAAACAAATCATCTGTTACTTTTTTTCAGATTGGTTGCATCGGAGTGCAGTCCCCTGTTTTATACTGGTATTTTAAATTCTGGAAGGAACTTCTCCAGCATGCTTGTATTCTCCCTAACACTATGATCATGGGACTGCTGCAAACAGTAAAATAATATGTACTTATGGATATTTATCTGGATAATATAAAGAAGTATAAGAGATTTTGGTTACAAAACCACTAGAAACGTTATTAGACTTTGCATTGCATTTTTTATCATTTCATCTCCAATTAGCAAATGTTAAAATCACATGTCGTGTGGCTGGGAGGCTGTTATCCCACACCTGCCTGTTTTGAAGCCTTCAGTGTTTATTTTGAAGTGGTGCTGGCCAGTATAAGAAAAAGAAAATCAAAACACAGCATGAAATTCTCTTCCTAGCGCTAGAAAAATGCACATAAAAGTATAGTATGAACTCAAACTCTTTGGAGAAAATTGCACATAAAAGCACTGAAAACATTGCCATCATGACTGAGAAGCTATATACAGAGGGAGAGAAATCTACATACCAGTGAAAAGTTGCATAAGAAAGGAAATGAGATTTCATCAGTGATGCAAAATTAATTTATAATTGTGAAATGTTGATAATTTCCCTAAGTCTGCTCAAAACACTCCTGTCAATGACTAACAGTCCACTGGCTTTCCTCACCTACATCAAGAAGAATGACTGCAAATGCCATGTCTTCCATCTCAAAAAGCAAAGCAAAGTGATGCAAGTACTATGTAACAAAGGAGAATGGAAACTTCTGAAGAACCTTTCTTCTTCCCTATTTTCTGGGGAAATGAGGCTTGATATGGGAAAATGTGTCTTCTGTGAAATGTTTAAGAAAATAGTAAGATAGCATTCAAAGTAAGAATTTCCAGAATTTTTACAACAGTATTTCAGTCATCTTTTTCTTTAGTCTTCTGGCGATGATAGGCTTCCTTGCTCAACTGGGCACTGCAAGAGAATATATTTAGCCACTGATACTCTTTGCTGCTATGGGAGCAGCTACGCAGATGTCTTACAGTCACAACTGGTGTCACGCTATTTGACAACGTCATGTCCAGTGAACCAGAAGGAATTAGATACCATATAAGTAATTGAAAAAAATCGTAGAGCCATATTCAACATGAAAAATAAGAGTGCTGACAAGCACTACTGACATGATCAGATATGATATGTCATTGATCCCTAATATGATGCTGAACATTCAATGGTCATTGACATCCACAAGTATTAGAGTCTAATACCAACTTCTGCAGGCTCTGATCTTTTTCAGTAACCCTAACAGAAATCAGTATAATTCAAACACAAACAGTATTGCACTTCTATAGGTGACACATAAGTAGGCCCTAAACTACTGGCATGACAGAAACTATTCCTTTCTGTAGACTGTGCTCAAGGGGCGGCAGGAATCCTCACTTAAAAAGTAACAGGCTTTGTCTTCTTAAAATGCTATTATCTCCATATCATGCAACTATACTGCAGGTAGAGAAGAGAGATAAACAGAAATTGCAATCAAGTGTTTGGAAGGAGCTGAACGACAGTGTAAAGGAAATAACGTTGAAGTATTCACAGTATCTGAACCTTTCTGTTCAGTTTATTACTGGTTGCTAGTTCACAGGGGTGATTAATGCATTCCATATAACTACTGGCAGGTAAGATTAGGAAGATGGATAATCAGCTCCTACACAAGTACAGAGAAAACTTCAGGAAGTGCATCTGGATATGAAGACCATTCATCTGGATGAATACCTGTATTAAACTATTTCTAATAAAGTGTAAGATTTCCAGCAAATTTCTGTTTACGAATGTAACTACCAATTTATTGTAAAATAGTAATGGAATGCAGCTGTAATGCTTTGAATATCAATGCATTTACTCAGCTATGTAAAATACTCTATCATTACTGTGTATGAGAATCACTAAAGAGGGAAAAGATTTGTGATAATGTGCTATTATCTCTGCTAGTGCCACACTCTGGTTTCCTAGAAGACATCTATTTGTGTCTGGCTTACTGTAGTTTAAAGTCTCCGTATAGCTCATGTTCCATTACTTTTTTCCAGAAATACTTCCACAGTCACATGCTTTTATCTGCAAATAAACTGCAATTTTTCCTGAGCTCATAGTTATTCTAAATTTTAATCTCTTTAATTTCTTCCCTGATATACTTACCTGAATTTCTTGCCTGATATACCCACCCCACAGTACTACAGCTATTATTCTTTTCATCCTTTCTCTCTGCACTCTTTGAATAACATCAGACTCTAATCTTAGGAAATCTAACACCTCATCTTGGAATTTTATTTCAATCCTTTCCTGACAAACTGTTCTCTTTGTTTTCTGAAATCTCTTTGGGAGTTCTCATTAGAAAATTCCAGATGTGCTATGGCATGAAAAGTGAAGAAGTTGCAATACCCTGTCCTAGGAAATACAAGCAACATAGAACTCAATTTGCTGGTACTTGCTCTGGCTAGTACTCAACCATGACTTAGACTACCAAGTTGTGACCACACTGAGGATGACATGGGAATACACACCAGTCTGGCCAGTAAAAGAAGAAAAGAAAAAAAAAAAAAAAAAAAAAAAAGATCTGTCTATGCAAGCAATAGAATCATATAATACTTTTGGTTGGAAGAGCCTTCTGGAGATCATCTAGTCCAATGCCAAAGTAAAGCTGACTTCAACTAAAAGTTGAACAAATGTTGCTCAGAGCCTTGTTTAGTCAAGCTTTCGAAGTGTCTAAGGTGGAGATACTAGAACCTCTCCGGGCAACTGTTAGAGTTCAATACTGTTTGATGAGGTTCTGTTAGATATTCCACACATGGAGGGTGTCATGTTTAATGTCAGATTTACTTACTTGGAGATGGTTGATGTTACAAGGGTTTCTGATTTAGCAGAGTGATATAAAATATAGTGAAAACACAATACAAACGTAAGTTAGACTTAGCAAAACATAGCAGTTGCAATACACATTTCAGTCCCAAAGTGATTCCCATTACTAGTCTCTATAATATGCTCACTCTTACAACGCTGTACGTCCCCAGTTGCTGGGAAGGAACACATGGGTTGAAGCCAGATTAAGCCTGCTGCTCTCTTCAAAATTCTCTTACTAGTTGTCTAGCTTTTATACTTTATGTTAGGATGAGCCATGTGTTCATTCCCACCCATGCTGGTCTGGCTAACTCAAGGAGACATTTACACCACCAGTTGATCCACACAACTGTTGATAGCTGTTTATCTAAAACAAAGGCCACCCTCCAGTCCCCTTTGTGTTGAGATAAAGTCAGCTTCTTTTCATTATTCTTTGAGCTTCATGGGCGCATCACCCTTGCCCATCTCCACTGAGCATTCTTCCATTGTAGGGGCTTATTCAGTGACTGACATTCCAGCCCTAGGGGTTCAGTCAGTCACAGCAATCTATTCCAGTGCTAAATCAGCCTGGTGGGAAGCATTGAGCATAAGGGAAGAAAAATACACAATAAGTTGAAAAGGTTTGACTTAGTCCGAATGTCATAGTCTCAGAAAATAGACTGATATCTGCAAAAGTGGTATCAGGAATAGTGTGGCCAGCAGGACCAGGGAAGTGCTAGCGCCCCTGTACTTGGCACTGGTGAGGCCGCACCTCGAATACTGTGTTCGGTTTTGGGTCCCTCACTCCAAGAAGGACATCGAGGTGCTGGAGTGTGTCCAAAGAAGGGCAATGAAGTTGGTGAAGGGTCTAGAGCACAAGTCTTATGAGGAGCGGCTGAGGGAGCTGGGATTGTTTAGTCTGGAGAAGAGGAGTCTGAGGGGAGACCTTATCACTCTCTACAACTACCTGAAAGGAGGTTGTAGTGAGGTGGGGTTGGTCTCTTCTCCCAAGTAACAAGCGATAGGATGAGAGGAAACAGCCTCAAGCTGTTACAGGGGAAGTTTAGGTTGGATATTAGGAAAAACTTCTTCACTGAAAGGGTAGTCAGGGTCTGGAACAGGCTGCCCAGGGAAGTGGTTAGGTCTCCATCCTTGGAGGTATTTAAAAGACGGGTAGACGTGGTGCTTGGGGACATAGTTTAGTGGTGGACTTGGCAGTGATATAACGGTTGGACTCAATGATCTTAAGGGTCTTTTCCAACCTTTACGATTCTATGATTCTATGAAAAGGATAAAATACTGATGAACGCCCTAATCTTCAAGACTTGTAATGAGATATTCACTCCTTAATGACACCAGACAAGACTTTTTTCTTTTTAATATTATCTTAAAGAGCAATTGTTAACATTCATTCACAATACTTAAAATTTCTGAAAAATTTACACACATAGAAGAAATAACAGTGAATAAAAGTAATTTACAGCAAAGGATAAACACACACAAGTTACCTCCTTAATGAAAGTACCCATTCTAGAAATAGTAGATACATTAAGATACCAATTTTGCAAATACGTAAGATTGTTTAAGGTCTTAAAACATGAATGGTCTCATAGAACTCACTGCAACTGTTTGCAGTATGTAAAGCTAAGCATATGCTTACATTCTTTGACTGAGGCAATGTACTTTCATGAGCTGAAGTTTGTATCAGATACAAATAAAAAAATGGAATAAAAGACAGCTGTGAGCATGCAGTGACCTAATATTCATAGAATAGTTTGATGTCTTAATTCCATGTAGTAAAATTGTCCAGTTCAAAGTTTGAGGAAACAAAGAAAAATATTTTCAAAAATCTAAGGGAGAGGAATGTCTTTGATATAATTTCTTTAAAAAGCTCTGTTCTTTATTTGAACATGAAAATATATAAACTGTTTGGAGCTGTTGAAAGAGTAATTTAGGAGACACACAAAGCTGGCAACTATTTGGGAGTCTGAAATTCTGTCACTTTGATGTCGGAGAGTTAAGGCAACCATGACGGGTCTGTTTTGAAACCATGACAATGAGAATAGAAAGTTCCTAAAACAAAGATCTGCAATTACCTGTCTCGAGGCTAACCATTGTCTAAGCAGAAACCGTAACAAGGTGTAAAGTTAAACTGTAACTTGGCAGTAGTTACCTTTACTCTAATGTAATTTTTCTTTGTTATCATTTGGTATAAAAAAACCTGATGTGCTTCTAAGGGGTGTGCTGGCTGATGTTAAATGCCCGACACCCCACTCTTGCAGACAGGCAATAAAGACAAATATCTCAACTCAGTGTGTTAACTGGCGTTTCGCACACCAGCTGAAGAACCCTGATTTAGGGACAACAACTTTACTTCACATGATCTGGCAGCAACAGGGGAATTAATTTTCCTTTTACAGGTTATGCATAACTTTTGTCAGAAAAAAATGCTAGTTTTTATCCATATTGCCATCATTAAAGCTAGAACAGGAAATAAAAGCTCTATTTAAACTCCTGAATAATATTTCAAATGTATTGTCTTCCCAACTGTAAAATCCAGTCTTGGTTTCATACTCCAGATGTTTCATCATCAGATGTAACAGATACAGAGAGATATTTTGAAATAATCATAGAGAGATAGGTACATATGTCCTACTAATTTTTCCACATTTCTGACTTTGAAAATGTCACAATGCTAATTAAAGTTGACAACTTAATTAAAAAGTATTTTCATTGGGGTGGGGGGGTTGTTTGTTTTTTTCTTAACAACCATTTTAAACACTACATGGGATAAGTAATTGACAATATTCTCCATGATGTAAGGTCTGATTTAGAAACAGTTATCCAATGGTAATATATCCATTCTTGTCAATAGCTGGATTAATGAAGAAGTCTGTGAAATAACAGTCTTAATTTTTTTTTTTTTTTTTTTTTTTTTTTTTTTAAAGAGCTTGCCTGGTATTTAATGATCCAATCACTTTAAAAAAAAAAAAAAAAGAAAAAGAAAAAATCTTACTCGGGTTTTAGAAATGCATTCATTTCATACAAATCAGGTTTCTGAGAAACCTGACTCAACCAACGCAGCACATACAAGAGTGATGTAGAGTCAATTTACAGATTCTAGACGTTCTCATCTCCCAGTTGGCTAACTGCATGTTGTGTCTTACTTTAGTTCTCACAACTTACTCGCTTGCGCAGAGTCTCATATGTAAAAACATACTCACTGAATAGTTTCTCTGCCTTAAATTACACCAGTCTCAATGAAATCACTATGACGTTTTGCTCTGCTGGTTCTCCAACAAATTCCAGTTAAATATGTTCTTATTTGTCAATTGTGTTCTGGAATTTGAAATATGGATCTGATATTCTATTGTTCCCTAAAATTTCTGATTCACCCACGGAAAGCAAAAGAAAATAACAGAAAAGGATTAAAACAGAACTACTCAACTGAAAGAATCTAACAGAGCATTAATTATTAGTTTCCTATTGTTAAATCTGGCCAATTAACTTTTATCTTAAATGCATATCTCCCAAAATTTTAATTGAACTTCTTCATAACTGTAGCCTTGAACTCTAAGGGAATCTTTCAGGATCTGGATTCTCCATGCTCTGTAAAATGGTTTTCCGCCCAAATAAACTGTTCAAGGATCTAAAGTTAAGTTTCATTTTATTTTCAGTTACTCTGCATGTTATCATGAATAATCAGAGCCATTAACAAAAGTGGTAGCCATTCCACCTTTACAAGCTCAAGATAATACAGAATCAGTAGCAAATTCTGTCCTTAGGTTATTCAGTGCTTATATGGGTTGATTTTATAGCTTTCTTCCCAGTATGACTTCTGTACCAGGAAAGGTCTGTTACTGGCCCTAGAACTTTAGATCTTCAGCTAAAGCAGTAGGAGCTCACACACGCCAATGCTCCCAGCCAAATTGGTAGTGTACTGACCAATCTGGCAGCTGTCACACAGATCTGAATCAAATAAAAATATGCATCAAGAGGTGATCCCCAAAGTAGGCCTTAATTATTTCTAGCATCACTGATTAGGACTGCCTGACAGGTGTTGTAATTAGACATTACGTTTCTAGAATTTAATCCTTAACATTCCACGTCACATTTCTGCCTTATGCTGAATTTTTGAGATATGTAACCATTCCATCTTAGCCATTTTTTGAGAACAGAACCAAGAGAAATGATCTTGCTGCACATACTAAATACTTAAATTGATTTTTTCCTGAATCCCTCTATATCCATTAGCCCAGCAGTTCAGCTGTCTGCGATCCAATGCCTACATCTGATGCATCAAGCTGCATGACCTTGTATCAGGTTTACCACTAAAACTCTTAGGTTTTGAAAAATAATACAGAAGAAAGTATATAAGCTAGAGTCATGCAAGATAAGAAAAGTAAAAGAGAGATGAGATAGTTGAGATAGTAACAGCTCAAGGATTCAAGAGGAAAACTACAGCTATGAAAGAGCAGACAATAGTAAGAAAAAAAACCCCTACAAACCAGGAAAGTGAAACATAGTAAAACAGCAATGCTGAGCATTGATTGACACTGAACACTGGCCCATTCCAGGGAGCAATACAGGCCAACGCCTCCTAATCTAAGACTGACTGGCCAGCACTCATTATGAGCATATTAATGGGCACATGAACTAGGCTGAGCCCTAGTAACTCATTAGTTTTAACTATCTATATCTGTTCTGTCTGTATTAGCCAATAAATAATTGCTTGTACTCTTCAGTTGTACATATCCTGTTTACAGAATTTCTTTTACATGGTAAAAGTTGCCAAATCTAAAATAATCAAAAAAGGGAAGGTTACACTGCAGTAGACTCATGCTTTGGAACAAGCTCACAAAATTGGAAAAGATTACATTTTTCCATCAGAGATGTCTTCCTGTCTTTTCCCACTTACAATAAAAAGTAACTGGATGTATTTTAAACACATTTTGGAAATTACCAACTGTACAAAGTAACAGAAACTTTGATAGCACTGGTTAAAGACCCACAGTTGTCATAAAGATCATCTTGTAGTCCTAATGCTAATCGTAGTGCATTTACGCCATTCTCACATCGTAAAAAAACCCCACATTGCTCCATCCTTTGAGAAGCTACGTATAGCCAGATTAAGATCTTGGCAGAGTGTCTGAATGTGTTCTCTACAGCCTCTGGCTTCTGGGTGCAAAATGAGGGGAATAAGAGAAGAAAAAGTGGAAAAATATCTGTTGTTCTGGCAGTCCTGTGTTACTCTGAATCATCAAAGAGTGCACTGCAGTGTTAACAGTTTTAAAAGGAGCTCAATAATCTTGTGGACTTCTCTGCCGTATTATTACAATCTGCACTCTGTTTAAACTTTAATTTTAAAAATAATTGTCCCTTATTAAAATCTCCCACATTACATTATTGCTGGTCATGCAGAAAATTACTTTGCTGCAGGAAACAAAACCATCCAATATAATCACTTCTGTCCTATAGATGAACAAAAATTGGTTTAATCACACTGCAAAATCTTGGAAGGGCAGTACTTTATTTACTAAACTGAGCTGTGAAGATAAAGAAGAGGACTTAGTGCTTGTGACTCTCATGCATCTTTCGCTAGTTTCTTGAGGATAGGAAGTGATCTGTCGGGTCCCATCGGCATGGTTTCTTTAGCATGATCTGAATTAAATGGAAAATAAATATTTATAAGTGAGAGAACTGTGAAAACTGTTGAAACAAGTGAATACAATGATCCCATTTACAACATGTATTTTTAATATTCCCATTTATGCATTTTTTCAGGATTTAGTGTGTTGACGGTATAGACAAAGTTGGACAAAATTAGGCTTGGCTTTTTTCTCTTTTCTCACTGCAGGGTTGATCAGAAAAAGAGCGAGCATGAAACATGCCTCAGGGCAGACAATGAAAATTATAAACTAAATTTCTGCATTTTTTAATACTCTATCAATATGAGAAATTTTTGTAATTCCAACAGTAGGTGCCACAGGAAGCAGTAATGTCACTTAGAGGAACTGAAAATTATAATACTATTATATAAAATACTTGCTTATTTTATCCAAGATAAAGTAATTTCTATGATGTCAAGGCTGAATTTTCAGCCTATTCTTATCTTATTCCACCATAATATTAAGGCTGGAATTCTCCATGTGTCTATCCCTCCTCTACACTGACCTACTTCACAGGCTGGAGAAGAGTTTCGTTGGAAATAAGGAAGCCTTAGCAAATGAAGATCCTGTATGTTCTACAACAAATGCCTGGTTTGGGCACATATATTAGAGCTGTGAAATGGTTAAACAGTCTACCGAAGAGCAGCAAAAGGGAAACTGTTCCACAAGGGAGGACGAGCTAGGAGGAGCAGATGCTCACAGCACAAGCAGTGCCCTCCCTGACAGGGTGCAGTCTGGCAGGACCCAAGCAGGGCTGGACTTGGGACGGCAATCCATCCACAATCCCAGACAAGGTGAAGGGATGAGTCAGGGCTGGGGTCCATCCAGGGAGTTTGCTTAGAAACAGCAGAAGTCAAGACTGGGCACAGGAACACCCACAACTTGGCTCAGGCCAGGTCAGTGTGCCCCAGCCTGACAGGCCTGAGCCCAAACAGAGCTCCTGGACCATCAGGCAGAGAATGCCTGGGTGGACGCCTCAGGTGAGGCTGGTAAGGACAATTAAGGTCTATTGGTGCCACCCAGCCTATGACACCACTAGAGTGAGCTATGATGGATGTGATGGAATTGAGACCTCACATGGACAGTTCTCAGAGTATACTTTCTCCAGCTAATTTTTGTTTATGAACCATGAGGGCAATATTGCAGGACCTCTTCCATTTAAGATCTTTATCGGTGCCCTGGAAGAAGAGGCAGAGCTCACTGTCAAAGTTTACAGATGACACCAAATCCAGGGGAGACAGTCAATAATGTTCAAGTGAATGGGTATTGTTCACATATACCTAGTCAAGCTGGAGAAACAGGCCAACAGGAAATTTATGAAATTCAGCAAGGACACATGCCAAGTGCTGCCCCTGGACAGGAGGCATCAGTGAAAGGACGCAGGCTGATGCCTGCCTGGGTGGGAGCAGCTCACAAAACACCTAAGTCTTTTGTGGGTTTGTTTTGGTTTATCCCAATAGCTTGTTCTAAGGTTAATTAATTGAAAATAAGTAGTACATCAGCTGCCTGCTGATGGGTGAAAAGCTCTACTGTATACTAAGTGGATTAATGAATACACAGCACAGTCTTCGCTAGTACAAGTCCATTGGCTTCAGTGAAAATTCAACACAAGAGTTTCTTACCCACTGACAATACAGTGGATTTCTCAACTCTTGGAATAAACATCACTGAAGAAAGTACAAATGCTCTTTCAGGAAGGATTTGGAAGGAATTTCAGATTTTCTAGTTTCTGTATCTAACATATCCCTTGTCTCAACACTTTCAGTCTTTCTGTGCCCATTGCTGCTAACTAATGGAAAACCACTGGTGGATGATAGGTTGACCGCACAGAGGTGATGTATGAGGGAAAAAAGGTATCTACATACTTTGATCCACTGGCAAAGTTAATTCACATCAAACTGCCTTTTAGATGTACTATTGCTGCTTCCAAAGATGCATACTGAAAGGGTGAGACCATTAAATAGATTATAATGCAAAGGTAAGTTGTACTAACCCCTCTAAGACATTTAAGTATCAGATTGGTAATAAAACCTAGCGATGAAGTATACTTTTAATAGGTTTTGAAGAATATTCTTTCAATAAAATTTTAGGGGTTCAATAAAATGTGACTGCTATCCCTCAATAAAATACTGCTAGAATTTCTGTATTAGTGCATAATGGTTGAGAAGTTTTTAGTAATTTCAAGGGAAATTTAATATTTGATATGAATATTTTAATGTTAAACCTGGCACATTATTAGAGAGATGGAGACCAAATTCTCTCTTATTACCAAATGATTGCTTAGTTGATTCCAGTAGAATTTTACTCATTTTTATTGGTTCTAAAAGTAATTGTTAATTTAGCCTATGCTAGAGGACTAAGTTGTCTGTAAACCAATCTTTTAAAACATATATGTCATCATTTCATACTATGTGTTTTACATCACTTATTTAATACTTATATTTGCTATTTAGGGAGAATGATTACTTACTGAAGGCTCAGTTATTGTCTCCTGGACATTAAACATTTTTGCTCCTTATGATGATGAGCGAGTGATAGCTTATCATCACACAATGGACAGTGCACTTCAGTATGGCTGTTAAGGTACATAAATATCCATGCTAAAAATCATGTTCAGGGTTGCACAAGTTAGTAAAAAATATTATAATGAGAAAGTTATATTTCTCACAAATGAGACTCCCAAACAGCAAGTATTGTTTTCGTTCACAAACCCCAGTATTTTTTTAATATATTGAGAATTTAAAATTTAAAAAATAATATAAATTGGCATAAGAAGTGCCTTGGTAGGTAACTACTTCTCACTGACTAACTATGATTACCAAAGTTGCAATTCACATTGTATAATTTTGTGATGGAAGTTATAAATCAGTATTATTTTCAATGGAATTAATATTGATTGTACTTGGATGTATTAGTACATTTCTGTAATTATAGTCACTGCTCATACAGTATAGGTAATTGGTCCATAGGCTACAACTAGCAAGACTGCCAAAAGCCATCCTAGCAAGAAAAAACAGCTAGATTTTTGTGAAACACTGTCAAGCCCAGAATACATTAAGTTGAAACAACAAGAGCTAGCTCTATCAGTAGCGACTGGAAACCCAATTTTTTGATAGCTCAAATTTTTTTAAAACATTCCATACCAATGAGGCCAAATACCAAAACTTTCATGTTTTCTACGAATAGAAATCCTTTCCCAGCCCCCCCACCCCCACCCCGAGAAACAGAAACATGAATTTTCCAAAGAAAAATGTGTTCCTTCTAAGATCAGACAGGTGCTGTCTAAAATTGACCTCGGTCTTGTCAGTTCATGATTGGTCAACACTAGGCATCAGTCAGAAACCTAGGAAAAATTATGTTAGTTTTAGGCAGGGAGGGTCACAGCTATGGGCAAATCCATCCCTGGAGGCCGCGAGACTCCTGGGCCAGTAGGTTTTTCTCAAGTAGTCCTGAAAAAAAGTTTTCCTAGCAATGTATGAATAGTGAAGAAGAGTATCCATTCTCTCCACTGGTTAGAATTATTTACACTTTAAAGAAAAAAAAAAATTTAGTACTGATTTTTTAATAATGGAATCTGAGCTATGAAGAGCCTGTGGACATCTTCAAAACATTTCTTATGTAGAAAAGAAAGGGAGGGGGGCAATAAAAAAAGGAATTCTGTGTCAGTGATGGATCTAAGAATGGGTAAATCTGATGTGTGTTTTTCCTGAGTCACTGCCTTAGAGAAAACTAGGAGCAAGGCTACAGAAAGCAGCTAGCCTGTTACTGGGTTTAACTCTTTTAACACTTTTCTTCTAACAATTGATTTTTGGGGTTTGCAAAAGATATAAGCAATTGATCAATCTGTGAGTCTTCTTAACTATTTTATTCTGAGTGATCAATATGCTTCCTTAATTTTTCATATAGAACAGAACATTACTGCACAGAAGAGCCTGTATTGAAGAACTAAAAAAAAAAAAAGAACAACATTTAAAAGTCATGCTGAAGGAGTAAAACTATGTCACACTGGAGCAGTTGATTTTGCACTTAAGTGTACTCAGAAAATTGATTCAGTATGTGATGCTATCTGCTTTCCCATTTAAAATTGACTCAAGCTGTAGATCATCAGAACTAATATTCCAGAAAACTAACAAAATATACTTTGACAGATTGATTCCTGTTAACAGTGAAAAGGTATTCTGCATACAGATCTGAATTGATTTTTGTTTTTCTTATAATAAGAACTAGATCACTTTTTATCTCCTGACTTACTGATATTAGGAGATTAATGCAGTTTGATAATGTCAGAGTTTAACCAGCAGAATGTAGCATTTCTGGTTCAGTCTGAAATTTGTTGTAGTAAATATGTAAATAATAAGAAGAAACAAAAGAAATTAGCAAGAAATGCAAACTATTTATGGAGGAAAAAAAGAATGTGGTTATCATCAATATTATACATCAATTTTCTTCACTTTCCCCTCTGCCCCCTCCCCAGGAGGAACAAAGGGTTTAAAACAAAATATGTACTGGTTTAAAAAAAATGAGGGTTTTGGTTTTTTTTTGGAGGGGGGAGGTGCTGTGTTTTTTCAAAATGTGTTTTTATTAAATATTTATATAAATTTCATAGGTTAAAGATCAGGAAGGCAATTGCCTTATTTAAGAGTAAGAGTCATTAAGGGGCCGAAAAAGACTACCACCATTGTCAACTGTAAGTAAGTAAGTCTGCAATAAATTTTTTTCAGGAAGATCAGAGAATGAACCACAATGTTTCTCAGTGTGACAAAGACACTGATGAGACTGAATCCTTTTATAGGTCATACAGCATGTAGAAGAAAAATATACAAATCTTAAAAGTCTGTGGCCTTCTGATGAAATATAGATAATAAAAACAACACTTAATCACCACCTCTCCCTAAGGAGAAAAAAACATCAAGATTCAAATTAACCCTTTAATCATGAACCTTGATGACAAGGAAACTCAAAAGTCATTACAGAAATTAAAATGTCTTTATCTATAGAATCGTACAATCATTTAGGTTGGAAAAGACCTATAAGATCATCAAGTCCAATGTAAACCGAATACTACCAAGTCCACCACTAAACCATGTCCCTAAGCACCATGTCTAAACATCTTTTAAATACCTCCAGGAATGGGAACTCAACCACTTCCCTGGTCAGCCTGTTACCAGTCCCTGACTACCCTTTCAGTGAAGGAAGTTTTCCTAGTATCCAGTCTAAACATCCCCTGGCACAACTTGAAGACATTTCCTCTTGTGCTATCACTTGTTACTTAGGAGAAGAGACAGACCCCCACCTCACTGCAACCTCCTTTCGGGTAGTTGCAGAGAGTGATAAGGTCTCCCCTCAGCCTCTTCTTCTCCAGACTAAACAACCCCAGCTCTCTCAGCTGCTCCTCAAAAGACTTGTGCTCTAGACCCTTCACCAGCTTTGTTGCTCTTTGGACACGCTCCAGCACCTCGATGTCCTTCTTGTAGTGAGGGGCCCAAAACCGAACACAGTACTCAAGGTGCGGCCTCACCAGTGCCGAGTACAGGGGCACTATCACCTCCCTGCTCCTGCTGGCAACACTATTCCTGATACAAGCCAGGATGCCATTGGCCCTCTTTTGGCCACCTGGGCACACTGCTGGCTCATGTTCAGGCGGCTGTCAACCAACACCCCCAGGTCCTTTTCTGCCAG
This sequence comes from Platalea leucorodia, assembly GCF_965183815.1. Lineage (NCBI taxonomy): Eukaryota > Metazoa > Chordata > Aves > Pelecaniformes > Threskiornithidae > Platalea > Platalea leucorodia. The sequence goes on along the minus strand of NC_138823.1, from coordinate 85,226,788 downwards.
GCAGCTCTCCAGCCACTCCTCCCCAAGCCTGTAGCATTGCATGGGGTTGCTGTGACCCAAGGGCGGGACCCGGCACTTAGCCTTGTTGAATCTCATGCAGTTGGCCCCAGCCCAACGATCCAGCTTGTCCAGGTCCCTCTGCAGGGCCTTCCTACCCTCCAGCAGATCGACACTTCCACCCAACTTGGTGTCATCTGCAAACTTACTGAGGGTGCACTCAATCCCCTCATCCAGATCATCAGTGAAGATACGGAACAAGACCGGCCCCAACACTGAGCCCTGGGGAACACCACTCGTGACCGGCCACCAACTGGATTTGACTCCATTCACCAGCACTCTCTGGGCTCGGCCATGCAGCCAGTTTTTAACCCAGCACAGACTGCACTTATCCAAGCCATGAGCAGCCAGCTTCTCCAGGAGAATGCTGTGGGAGACAGTGTCAAAGGCCTTACTAAAGTCCAAGTAGACAACATCCACAGCCTTCCCCTCATCCACTAAGCGGGTCACCTTGTCACAGAAGGAGACCAGGTTAGTGAAGCAGGACCTCCCTTTCATAAACCCATGCTGGCTGAGCCTGATCCCCCGGTTGTCCCGCACATGCCATGTCCTTCCCACAGGCTGCAGTTCTTCATGAACTGCTCCAGTGTGGGTCTCTTCCATGGGGTTCAGTCCTTCAGGAACAGACTGCTCCAGCGTGGGTCTCCCCATGAGGTCACAAGTCCTCCCAGCAAACCTGCTCCAGCATGGGCTCCTCTGTCTCCACGGGTCCACAGGTCCTGCCAGGAGCCTGCTCCAGCGTGGGCTTCCCATGGTGTCACAGTCTCCTTCAGGTGCATCCATTTGCTCTAGTTTGGGGTCCTCCATGGGCTGCATGTGGATATCTGCTCCACCGTTAACCTCTGTGGGCTGCAGGGGGACAGCCTGCCTTACCATGGTATTCAGCGCAGGCTGCAGAGGAATCTCTGCTCTAGCACCTGGAGCACCTCCTCCACCTCCTTCTTCATCATAGAATCATAGACTACCAGGTTGGAGGGGACCTCAAGGATCATCTGGTCCAATCCTTCCAGGCAAGAGCACAGTCTAGACAACATGGCCCAGTACCCTGTCCAGCTGAGTCTTAAAAGTGTCCAGTGTAGTGGAGACAACCACTTCCCTGGGGAGATTATTCCAATGGTTGGCTGTTCTCATTGTGAAAAATTTACCTCTCATGTCTAATCGGAATCTCCCTGGGAGTAACTTGTACCCGTTACCCCTTGTTGTCACCATGTGACTCCTTGTAAAAAGGGAGTCTCCATCTTCTTTGTAGCTCCCCTTTAAGTACTGGTACATGGTGATGAGATCACCTCTAAGCCTCCTTTTCTTGAGGCTGAACAAGCCCAGTTCTCTCAGCCTTTCTTCATACGGCAGGCTTCCCAGGCCCTTGATCGTCTTGGTGGCCCTTCTCTGGACCCCCTCCAGCCTGTCCACATCTTTTTTGTATAGCGGGGACCAGAACACAGTATTCCAGGTGTGCCCGACAAGCACTGAGTGGAGAGGGATAATGACTTCTTTATCGCTGCTGCTGATGCCCTTTTGGATGCAACCCAGCATCCTATTGGCCTTCTTGGCCGCAGCAGCACACTGTTCACTCATGCTGAGCTTCCTGTCCACCAGGACCCCCAGGTCCCTTTCCACTGAGCTGGTCTCTAGCCAGGTGGATCCCAGTCTGAGCTGCACTCCTGGATTATGTTTTCCCAGGTGCAAGACCTTACACTTGTCCTTGTTAAACTTCATAAGGTTCTTGTTAGCCCCCTCTTCCAGCCTATCCAGACCTTCCTGCAGGGTGGCTCTCCCTTCCAGAGTGTCTACTTCCCCACTCAATTTGGCATCATCTGCAAACTTCATCAGGCTACACTTGATCCCATTATCCAGATCACTTATGAAGATATTGAATAGTGTTGGGCCCAATATCGATCCCTGGGGGACCCCACTTGTGACAGGTTGCCAGTTTGAAAAGGAGCTATTTACCACCACCCTTTGGGTGCGGCCCGTCAGCCAATTCCTCACCCACTGCACAGACCCCTTGTCCAGGCCATAACACATCAGTTTCTCCAGGAGGAGGTTGTGGGGAACCGTATCGAAGGCCTCGGAGAAGTCCAAGTAGACAACGTCGACCACTTGCCCCATGTCAACCGAGCAGGTCACTTTATCATAGAAGGCCACCAGATTTGTCAGGCACGGTCTGCCCTTAGTGAAGCCGTGTTGGCTTTTCCCAATCACGTGCTTCATTTGACTCATGATGGCCCCCAGGAAGATCCGTTCTATAACTTTCCCAGGGATTGAAGTAAGACTGATGGGCCTATCATTACCCAGATCCTCCCTTGAGCCCTTCTTGTAGATATGGGTAACATTCGCCTTCCTCCATTCCTCTGGGACATCCCCCAATCTCCACGACTTCTCGAAGATTATGGAGAGTGGCTCCGCAATAACATCAGCCAGCTCTCTCAACACCCTCGGGTGGATGGTGTCAAGGCCCATCGATTTGTAGGCATCAAGCTCCTGTAATAATTCACATACTAACTCCTGCATCACTGATGGTGGGTCTATGTTTGGATCATGACCCTGACCTTGGTGTCTGCAGAGCTGTTCCTCTCACATATTCTCACTCCTCTCTTCCGGCTGCAATTGCACAGGTTTTTTTTTCCCTTTCTTAACTATGTTATCCCAGAGGCACTACCACCGTCACTGATGGGCTCAGCCTTGCCCAGCAGTGGGTCCATCTTGGAGCTGGGTGGCACTGGCTTTATGGGACATAGGGGAAGCTTCTAGCAGCTTCTCACAGAAGCCACCCCTGTAGCCCCCCTGCTACCAAAACCCTGCCATGCAAACCCAGTACAGAAGGGTGCACTGGAGATGAACAAAGCATTAATTACATCTCCCATTTTACTTTCTCCAGAGGCAAACCACTGAACAAATCAATCTTCATTCTGTAAAATATCACCACAAAATATCAGATTCTTTTTATTATGATATAATAGTAATTATGTCAATGGGCTGCTAACATACATGTTAAAGCCTGCATAGATAACGTACATGAACAGTCTTAAGTCCAAACTAGAAGCCTGATTCTAGTTAGTGAAGCATAATATTTGATGGAAGCAATTAAGAAAAAAAAATATTCAAAAAAAAAAGCTAATATTCAGTATGTTACCACTGTGAAAACATTCCCTGAAGACAATAGTTATAAAGGAACTCAGTATAGGAAGGTGGTTTCTTAAATAAGAGTCATTAACTGTTCATCTACAATTGGATGGTCAGCCACTACCTTCTGGCCATGGAGACATATTATTTACTACTTCAGATTTTAAAGCCAAATATTTAAATTCAGTTAAATCTTTGTGTAGATGATGAAGTATTAAAATACCTCATCTGGATTTACATTTACTTCTAAAGTGAATTCAGCAATTTTTTAATAGAAATACCAATGTATATGTTTAATCCAATTTAAGTAATTTGTTTTAATTAAATTCACATTCATTTTCCTGAATGTTCTGATTTATAAAATTGCAGAAGGAAAGACTGGCAATCTTAAGGAATGATGGGAAATTTATTGTGCAAGGTTCTAGCCTTTTGTGCGTAAACATCCTGCAGAAAAGAAGCACTACTTCTAGAAACTGAGACTCTCATTTTAAGTTATCTGATCTGATATGTAAGAGTCAGCTTCTAAGAGCAGAATCACATTAAGGTAAATAACATTTCCCAAAATCTAAGTGGCATTAATTCAGCTAAATAGAACATGTACCCTTACCTGGCAACTTCCAATATTGTAATTTCTCACATAAAAACTCTTATATGTTTACATACGCAAAATAACATGTACATAGTCAATGGATCCCATAAAATCATTAGCCACTCACTGACTTTCTGTGAAGCAATATAATCAAAGCTTAGAGGAAGAATAATAATAATCTGCAGATCCTCAGTGTAAAACCAGCATGATCTTAAACTACAATAATATAAAATTTCTGCACTTTAACAGGACAGGTGGGAGAAGGAAGATGAAGGAATTCAAACTAATTAGTCTATGTAAAGGTTAGGTACACTGCTTAGAGCAATGATAAAATTGTTGATCTTAGATAAGCAAACATGGTTGTCAGAGCTGTTTAATACTTGGAGACTTTCTTACTCTGAAAAAAGGGAACGATAAATATTGAGCTGCCATGGTGGCAGACATAAGACAATAAACCTCTCTTAGCAATATCCAGTCATTATTACAAAAAGAGAAGGCTGTTCTAACCTTATCAAAGGTTGTAATCCAACCACAAGCTCTGTACTTAGTGTAACAGTTATGTTCAACAAACTCCTAAAGCGGAAACATTTTGCAAAAGGAGCTCACTGCCCTCCACTGGAACAACACAGGATTTCTGTTGTGGAGGTACCACTCACCTAGCTTTAGACTAGGGATATGTTGCACACCTTGATCACAACCCTACTTAATTAACACCATCAGCCACGTGTGGGCACAATAATAGGAGAGTTTCTTATATGACCACCTCTCAGGTGACTTCAGTGTTTTGAACTTGGTTATGTCTGAGAGAACGCCTCAGCTATTTAAGAATACAGAACTGAAACAAACATGTGGCACAGTCAAAGGTATCTATTCAATTGAGGTTTAGTTCTGAGAAGTGAGTGCAATACCTATTTTACACGTTCTCCACCTACATGGCTTCTGAACATATAAGAATAGCTTCAGACCAAATGAAGAGCCAGAAGTCACAATTATACTATGACTCAAAGAGAGCAGGAAAGCCTGGGGATATTGTCAGCATCCAAAGTTACTTGTATTAGCAAGAAGTGTGTTAAAAAAACCTCTCCGGTATCTGAAAAACAGAGCATGCCTCCTGCTGCACAGGCGAAACAATCCTGCTAAACAGCAAAGGTCTGTGATAATCTGATCTGGAAATAACCCCACCTGTAAAACTTGTACTGTTTGCAGTTCTGAAGAGGACATACCAACAAGCCATATGAGAAATTTTAGGCCTAAAGAGAAAGATTTATGCTCTGGCAATCTCAAGTACTTCAGAGAAACTTCTTCCTTGCTCACTGTCTTCACAGAACTCAAATTTTGCAACAAGAATGAAAATGCTAGAAACAGAGAAAACCAGAAGGAAATCAGACTGGAGGAGAGCTCTGTAACAAGCCTGACAGAAAACAGAGGCTCTCAAATGATTCTTCTAAGCCAGTTAGCGTTGTGACTGCATCTTCTGGACAGTCCCATCAGAATACAATACTTAGTAGAAACAAGGATGATTTTTTCCAAGTAAGAGAAAGACTATTTAGTCCCAGAATTTATGAACCCTACTTGAGACTACCACCAACCATAAATCACTTGAAATAGTGAACCTATTAGTAACAGGTAACAGCTGTTTGGTTCCATACCTGTATCTGATATAAAACCTTGCTGACAGAACAGTGCTAAATTCTGCGGTTTTCTGCTCCTATTGGATTGATTAATGTCACTGTTTATTATCTGGAGTAATCCCTTTCCAAGGTGCCTAACTTTTTAACACAATGAAATACAATGTTAGAGATACCTAACAAACTAGTCCAGGGCTTTTTCTACAGAGAAGCCTTGGAACTATCATCCAAAGACCAAAAACTTAAGCAAAAGAATTAGATTCTGAGCAGAATTTTCATATGGTTTCTCTAGGTCTGTATGACCATAATATTTCCTGATCAGTCAGAAGCTGTGGCACTTTCAGATCACTTTTGTTCTGGTGTAGTTTGTGCTAACCTTGGTATTTAGGAGCAAGTATCTGATAGCTGTCAGCTATTTTTGCTGATTATTGACTAAGTTCAGGAGATCTATGATTGTCACATACAGAACTACATACACTAGCAATAGGATATAAAAATATAAGTAGGCAGTTTCATTTCAAAACGTAGCTGAGTTTAGAAAGTAAACTCATAGGATTATAACAAAAGTCATCTTCTGTCTCAATTTCATTTAAATAATTTTCAAGAAAAGGCACTATATATTTCCCTATTTTTTAATTTTATTTTGTCCTTACCTCATACCTGTCATTTTAATGCTGTTATACTATTAACATGTTAATTGTGAAGTTCTGAAGCAAAATGACCTTGTAAACAGAAAATCCCTTTCTTTACCTCTGCTTGATCTCTTGCCTTACACGGAGAGTGACACCTACTGCCAAGCACCAGAAAGGATCATGAGGAAAATTAAGAGGAAAAAATTTGCATACCATGCCCTGCTCAGAACTGAATGAACACTGGCAGTGGTAATGAAAATTGGAAAACATGGTGAAGTCAGGCCACATTAGGAGCAGACGCAGTTCCAATCTGCTAAATAGGATAGTATTTCCTATTTTGAGAGCTTTTATCCTTGGGTGGGCCAGGCCAGAGAAAGGGGGAGAGAAATAATTTCCTTGAAACTCCACCTATAGTTTTCTTGTACACTTTTCTACCTTCAGCATTCTGAAAGGAGTTATAACACATGGATGCAGGTAATAACAGAAGGCAGCGACCTCACTGGCACAGAAGTCCCTTCCAGTTCTATGGACTTAATAACCATAGTTGTGGTACAGTTCCTTCCCTTTGTCACAGAAATCCGTTTCACTGACAGGCACAGGGTTAACTCCTTACAAGAATTTCATCAGATTCAATAGTATGACTGGACTTCAAAAAAGGATTGGATAATTTCATCACTATTCATGTTATTAACTGAAAATAATGACATGGATGATCTCTTGGTTAAGATTGTCAGCAAGGCATCTTTGTATGCCAAGGAGGATTTTCTCTTTCTGGAGAAATATTTTTTTTTCTGCCAAAACAGAACTGAGGGGGTACATCAGAATATCTGGAATGCACAACTCATTTTTCTTGAAACTATCAAGCTCCTGCTGGAAGCTATTCTAACCCAACAAATTGTTTCACTCAGTGTATAGCAATGTCTTTGCACCTAATATACGAAGGGAATTATTATTAATGAGATTACTATGCTTAGCGGTTCTCACACAATACACCGATCATTTAATTCACTCTAGAAAGAGAAACAGTAAGCTATAGAACTGTCAAAAGAAGTGCTGCACGTGCTGAATTGATGAAGTACCAAATAAAGAAGGAACCTGCCTCTGAACATTTATCAGGTTGTATTTTCTAATAAACTCTGACACTGCACAGGATGTCAGGCTCTTCTCTGTGCTGTTTCTCAGAGTCAGTTCCAGTACTACAAAATGGCTGCAAACATAGCAACTGCTGTTCAGGAGTGGTAATGGACTAGACCCAGAGCGGAGAAGAGAGGCCAATGCCCAGGTATGTCATTATTTTTTTTCCTTCTCAGGATCCATGGTTAAATGTGTGATGTGGCAAAGGAGAGCAGTTAGGGGTTTTATAATCCTGGTTCAGCCTGCTTGGACATTTTTTCTCTGCCCAGACAAGAAAATATCAAAGGAGCACACTAAAGGGAATATGCCAACAGGGAAGTCTATCATGATTTTACGAGTCAGGGTAGTTACCTGACCAGGGGTTAGGAAGTCTCACTGAATGACAGCACAGCAAGGAAGTTAAATTCTTTCCAGAAGTCTGAAGAAAAATACAGGATAAGGAAGCCTGCCAAGGGGACGGCTGCTAGAAGGACCCAGGTGGGCATAACAGGTGAGTAAGACTACCTCCAAAGATAGCTGCTGCTAAGCCAAATGGTTCAGACTCCTTATCCTTTGACATTCAGCTGGAAGTCACAGCAAATGTAATCCCAGTATTTTGTTTCATTTTACAGTGACATAAAGATCGACAAAACTAATGTGGCAATGGAAAATGTTACAATACCTAATTATCTTGAGTGCCTCAGCAAATTGCAGACTAGATTTGCTTGACTTGAAGGCATCAAAGAGTACCAGAGCTGTGAACAGAATAGGAATACATAAAGTTAGCAATAGAAAGTTAAAAGGGCTATGAAAAACAACAAATATACCAACTGCAACCCAATCTGATTTCTATACACCATCATGGGATTGTTTACATAAGCTTTCACTGAGTTTCAGCAAAACTGGATGAGAGCATAAAGAAATGCCCAGCCTTGTAAACACTGACTTCAGTGAGACAAACTGTGGACCAGTGACTGATCTGCAAACCACTATGTTTACAAACAGTAGCTTACATGGTAGATAAGGAGCACTCCATTTAACTTTTGCTTTGTAGAGATGACATTATGAAATATTTAAACTCTGAAGGGAAGAAAAAAATAAAAAGATTATGATGTAAAATGTTCCTACTCTTCCATGCCAAGTTCCAAGTTCTCTTTGTTCTGTGTAGTTTAGACATAGTAACATTATGCTCTCTCTTCTCTATTTAGACAATTATTCTTCCTTCTAGTACCTACAAGTGTATGTTTTTATATGGTATATTTAGCCATAAAACTTGCTGAATTTAGTAGTTTATGCTCTTACACACTTTACTAGCTTTAATGTATTCTAGACTTAGAGAGCTGTGTTGCTTTTTTCAGTGTATTCCTTACTTTTGCAAAAGAAAATATTTTAATAGATCTTAAAATATTGCATGTATCAATGGCTACAATTTAAAACATTTTTCCAAGCATTTTATTTCAGTGAGACTTTCAAAATCATGGTCAAATTTTTCCCAGGCAGTTTTCTTTAAGAATACACATTATTTTGGCTTGTAAGCTGCATTGCACAGACAGAAGTAGTCTATACCCAAAACTAAGTGGAACAGAAGTAATCCCAGTAATGGGGGAAAGTAACCAAGTCTATCGAGGGAGGACAACAAAAAACCACTGCACTGGGACAGTTAGTCTACAGGCAGAGCTTGCTTTTAAAAGACATTGCAAATTTGCCTTTATCATGCGGTAGATGTCTTTTTTTTAAAGAGAATCTTTAATAAGGATTTTAAGGATTTTTAAATTAGTTTCAGATCACAAATCTCAGCGCTGAGGTGGTCAAAGGATAATAAAGGAATTAGATTATCAAGTCCTTTTAAATCCCAGTGTGCCCCTACTAGCACTAGGACCTTTCAAACATCCCAGGCAAAAGATCCTCTGGTATATCTCATCCAGTCAAGCTCAAACTAATATATTACTTTATTTGACATTGCAGCATATGTTTATTTATTGTGACCTTTTATTTTGTTAACACTTCACTTATCACTAGTGTCTTAAATACCATATTCTGTCTGTAGCTGACATTGGCCTGTGTTGTTTTACTATAAATGTTTAGTTTAACTGTGCTTAATCCTAAAATATTTATTTTAGCTTTTTACCTGAAAATGGGTACTAAAACTATACTTAGCATTTCAGTGTACGTTTGTCTGTCTGCTAAAGCTACCCATAATCTGATCTTAAAAAGTTCTTTAAATCCATAAAGCAGAAAACTGTGTCTGTAAGTAAGTGCTCATGTAATGTCTCTATTCACACAGAAGCCTACACAAAACTGCAAGGTACGGTAGAAACTCCAGACTGCTGGCTTTAACCACTTACCATATACATAAATAGTCCAAGCTGATCCTAGGCCTACTTACAGATACAACAAACTGAAGAGACTGGAGCAAGTGAAGACTATTAGTTCAAAGTAGGATTTCAGGATAATTTCTTGGTACTTCTAAATTGTAATTAAGGCCCTGTAGTGTGTAAATTTGTCCCTGATGCCAGGAACCCATGGAAGATTTACATTGCCATCAGGAGCCAGCAGCTTACTGCAGTCTCCTGAAAACTCTAAGAGGCCAAGTAAGCATTGGTGGACTGAGAACTCAGGGGTTATATCCTATGCAACTGTCTGACATGTAAAGCAATGTATCTGGGCCGTGGTGTATTTCAAAATAAATTTTTCATGTCAATGACTCTCCAAACCAAAAAAATTCTGACAAAATAACTTATTAAAATTACAAAAAATCCACCTTATAATCCTGAAGTAAATTTAACTGAACAAGCCATATTACTACTTCCTTCATAAAGCAGATTTACTTTTCAAAGCTTTGGCTGTTAACCTGACAGGATCATTTCATTGCTGAGCTATTCTGATCTTCTTAGTTGTAAGCAATTAAAGGACTAATTGAGAATCAGGCTGCTATGTCAATATTCTCATCTTACATTTAAAGATGTCATTTATGAAAACTGTACTCTAAGAAACAGTTACATTGACAGAATCATAACGCATGAATACAGTACGATAATCTGAATAACTGTTGCACAACAGGTTTCTAAGATAGGACACATCTTGCTCCTTGCCTTAATTACTGACAAGGGTTTTCTCATTTTTGTTCACATAGTCAGCCTTGTGGCAAAAGTTTTTTGATCGGAATTTTGCATTTAGCCTGAGACTCCTGAAAGAGGGAAGATAGCGCCTGTTTGCAACTCCTTCTGTATAACAATCGTGCTTCTGTACGCCAACAGATTTCTGCTCTAACGGAAATATGGTCTGCAAGACCTTAGTGTCTGGTGAACCTTGGCAGAAAGCTAACACTCTGAACATGTTCAATATTTTATTTTATCTACCTATAGGCCCCAAACATTACCTATTATTATTAGTGAATACCCTTAGGCAATGCAGAAATGTGAATAAAATTTTCTGCATCAAAGAGCTCACACTTTAGAGCACTAGACTGAAGAGAAATAAAAGACAGCAGTACAAGCAAACAAACAAGCATTAAGAACCAAAGGTATAGTTTTCTGAAATGATCTGCACTGATCTGTCACTGCTATCAATGTAGTATCTGGATTTACAATATATTCATCTGCTAGTACATTCATCTTAAATGAGAGTTTCTAAAAATCTACTTTTTAAAAAATAAACCAATCTACCATGAAGTTGAGTCGATATTTGAGGCTACATGATCTTTAATATTTCCTTAGGATCTGTATTTCTTAAAGGTAAATAAACTCCACATTTTGCAGTCATGTAAAGACCACTATTGAGCTAAACATATGCAGCAACAGGAAAGCAGTAGGTTGCTATTAAATGTAGCAATCTAATAAAAGGAAGAAATTTGCAGGAGAAAAAAATATGCTGATAAGCCTTTTCAAGATCTTGTAAGAATTGCTGAAGTGAGGCAAAGAAAAGGTATAGTCTGTCAGTACCAACAGCCTATGCTTAGAGACAGCATTAGATTATTATTGCTGGAGCAAATCCTTCCAGCATCTCAGGTGCTTCTTGAAGTAATATCTTTAATATGTCTGATAGCCTAAATCAACAGTAGTAGCATGTGTTACTTTTACACATACTTTCTGGAAAAATCTTTTTAAAAGGCAGTTTAAGTGCATACCAGATTAACTACTTCTGTGGATATTAAAAAAAAAAAAAATCTTTGGTCTACATAATATGAGAAGTCTTGTCATATATTACTTTGTATAAACTTAAAGGACCTACATAAGCTGTGAATGTATAAATAGTTTTTACTGAAATTGCTATCTAAAAGAATAAATGAAGAATTACAGCTCCCAAAGCCAGAAGTGTGTGGAATTGATTTCTATTTTCTGCTTTTGTATTTTGCAAATAATGTTCTCAGTGTCAGGTGGGCCCATTAGCTACTTTGTCACAACTGTGGTGGGTTTTTTTGGTTTTTGTCAGTTCCACAAAATTAAAATTTCTCCTACTACTTTTTCTCTGACCTAAATGTTTCTTTTAATTTAGATGAAATTGAATACATCACAAAATTGAATTTAAATTGAAATACTTTGAATTTAAAAGCAAAACATCTTGGTGAAACTATGGAAAACAACCAGCAAACTTGGTACCTTTTTTTTTTTCCGCAATGTATTTTCTGCTAGCTAGCCATGAAAATAAAAATTATTAAAGCCTGACAGAAAGCTTCAAGTCATTGTTTTCTCTACAAGGCTAAATAATTTGATATAGTAATTCTATCAACTGTTATTGCATCTCTCTGCTGTATTTATGAGCACAGGTATTTGTATGACTTTAATTCCATGAATGAACCATTCTTGTTACTATTTTTAATATTAGTCCAGATGCCTTTATTCCTCTTTCCTTCTGTAATGATCATTCTTGATAAGCTTGTACCACTGATTTTTCCTTATCAGAAATTCAGTGGATTCTTCATGGCTCATTTTATGCTACATACTTTATTCCTACATTCATAGCCCTCAAAGTTTGCCAAGATAGAATTTGTATCTTCCAAAGTTTAGATTATATCTACTGTATTGTATCACTAAACTTAGACAGAAAGATTTGAGGTTTAAATGATGTAATTCAACAGGGATAACTAAATACTGTTATGACTAAAATAATTTTGGAGGGTTACTTTATATATATAGGAATATATATATAGGAGTAATATATAGAGTAACAATATAAAGTTATATAGAGATATATTCCTAGAGAGAGAGAGATACAGATGGAGTACATGTGTAGATCTTCCTTTACATATATAGATAAATAAGCAAAGGAGAAGAGCCATATTATTCAAGTGATTAGAATTGCAGCTCCATCTTCAAGATGATAAACATCCTTAAACATCTTCACCTAGTAACAGTAATTTTATAATCCCTCCCCAAAAAGGAAGATCATCATGAGATGATCACTCTGTTTAGGGACTAAGAGCACTAAATTGTTACAACAGTAACTTAAGAATGTTATTTCCTTATGGCAGGTACTAGCTCTGTGCAGTCCCTTTACTGCTTATTATCCCCCTTCATCTTGTGGTGAGGAAAACTGTCAGAGAAGTGTCATAAAACTAGTAAATAATAGTGATCTCACTGCAACACATACCTCACTGCTGTTTTTTCCAATCAAGAAGAGATACTGAGGGTGCATGGTGGGGTCAGACTACCATATGTAAACACATGTAAAAAAAAATTAAAATACTGGTTTAAAAACTAAGTTGAACTCCTTTCTTGGCTAAATCACATAATCACCTCAAGGGAGAAAAAAAGTGTCTTCCCTATTTCTCAACAAAAATACAAACAGTTGCTGCCACTCCAAGGTTATATGATTTCAGAATTTCATTATTCTTATAAAAATACACAACGGCACAGTTATTTTACACTGAAGTGATGTCAGGGGAATGTTGTGACAATATTTACACAAGCCTTTACTAGACAGAACAGCTCCCTTTGGTTTTTTATTTCCCTTTTGAACATTTGAGCAACAGAATTGTACTTGCAAAAAGGATCATGCCATGTGAAATTCAAGCTTGTACAACTTCTACAAAGCATCCATGGCATGGCAACAAAGTTGCAGCGAGGCAGCTGCAACCACTTAATGCTTGTTTTACACACAATTGGCTTTTTGTGAAAGAGGTATTTCAAGTTGTTGAATGCTTTAGCTCCTAACATTTATCTGAATTATCCACTTTTAGGAACAGCAGATGCAATCTTAAGATTCCTTTTCAAAGTTCCTGATGGGTATGTTTCCCAAGTTTTAAGACATTTTTTGCCATGCCTTAAAAGGGTGATTTCCAACCCAAAAGGCATATTCCATCACTAAAGGTCACAGCTATACCCTGTGCACTGAAAATCTCTCAGCTGCAGGCCGTTACTGATGCTGCCCGAGAGTTGCAACTCAGGGCCTCCCACGATCCTGCTTTCTCCCAAGAGCACGGGCTCCCTGCCCCGGGCCCCACTGACAGGGTCTTCCCAGCAAAGCCCCCACAAACACCAAATATCGCAAAGACGTCTGAGCTCGCTGACTCTGGGCTCCCTGAGCCTTCCTCGGTGCCACGGGCCATCACTCACCCTGCCCAGCTGCACCCTTTTACAGCAGCACAGGGAAGGCTGCAGTATGCCGTAAGTGGAGAATAAAGCAATAAAACAGGTGTCATCTTCAACAGGACCAAAGCTAAAGGGCTGTCTGCAGCTCACTGTGCGAGCACCAGTGGGATGAGAGCTGGGAGGTGGACCAAGTAGCTTCTGCTCATCCTTTTGCATTAATGCTGTTGTGCCACTAACATGATTTATAAGTAATAATGCTTGTCAAAAGGAAATAACTGTTGTTGTTTCTGGCTCTGCATAACTCATCAAAATTAAATACACACTCTGCACTAGGGATGCTGTCACCTCTGTTGGACCTCATTAGGCAAATTGAATTCATAAAATCTTAAATACTGTTGGGCCTGGGCTTTCCTCAACAACAAAATTCAAGTCACAGAATTACTCTAATTATCCTCTTGCCATTGGGTCATTTTTTGCTGGGAGTACATTTCAGAGCTCTTCCAGTGTCACTGCATGGAGTCTCCTTATGAATGCCTTGCCATGGAGGCGCAGGGTGCAGCGCTGCCTTTGCTCTCACCCCATGAGAGCGGCAAGCCTGAGCTGGCTTTGAACATGCCATTGAGCTGCTATGAATGTGCACAGTTTGAACAATTTTTTTTTTTTTTTTTTTCCCCTCAAATTATAAAAACACATCTGTAAGAACTGGGTCAAATCACTTCAACATTATTTGTATTAAGAACATTGGATTTCATTTCCCAAGTACAATGCAAGAGGCACTGAGTAGACAAATTACTGGAGTAAAATGAATTTACTGGCTTCCCTTTGGGAACTTTTAATAACCAGAAATGTTAATAATTAATAATTACCAATAAAAGTCAGCCAGCTCATCTTTACTCATTTCCCATGGTCATTTCCACATTCAGTATTTGATTGATGTGAATTCATTGACCCTAAAGTAATTACCCAATCATTATGAGACAACAAAATGAACTTCAATAATAACCACCAATCAATATAATCACTAATGCAGTATGTTTCACATTAATGATCCAATGTTCAAACTTCAGTTTGCTTAATACTGCAATATCCAGGTTCAATAGTCCTTGTCTGTGTGCTTCAGGGTACCATATTCATAATAGGATGCTTAGATTAAATATCCATTCCTTTAAATGTCAGTCCTTTGTACATGACATATTAGATTTTCCCCCTTCATATTTACATCTCAAAATGTGTATTTGTAAATGTCCAACAGTGGAAATTAAGCAAGTACAAGCAGATTTATAATTCAGTATACATCCACGTTTACCCTCAAGTTCCCTTGTGAAATGGTTCTGTGGCTAGAGAGCATAATTAATATTTCAGACTTCATCAAATCAATAGAACTACTGACTTATAGATAAAGACAACTAACCATTTCATACAAGATTATTTGAACAACCTGTTTATATAAGATGCAATACAACTGCTCATGCCAAAAATTTGCTAACTTTTCACTAAGATGCTCTTCATATAGCTAGAGATGCTTGAATTAAGTTGATCTTTCCTCCACAATGAAACTTCTCCAGACTGAGATACAGCTAGCACCCTGTCTTTTCTACCTGATTTCTCAGAACTGGAAATACACCCCCACTTAGCTCTAGAAAAACTTAAGCCATTTTGGATACACAGGCTTCTGGGATTTTATGTTTATATGGCTGAAATGCTGTGACTGTTCAATGGAATTTTGCTTAATAATTCTAGTTGTAGTTGTTAATAAAGTTCAAAAACTTTGTTATCTAAAGTATTTTTAATGTGTTTTAACTTGTTAAAGCTACATGCTTCCCTTTGTTTACATGTAGATCATATAATGAAACCATTCATTATTAAAATTATTTACTTATGTATACATTTCCTATTTAATGTACTTTATATTCAGTATTTTCTAGTTTAAAATTTTAAAAGTCATTTTCTATATGGAATGGCCTTATGACAACATTGACTCTGACTCTGCCCAAAAAAACCTTAACATTTTCCCCGACTTCCTCATTTTTACCCTATTTTAACTGTTTTTTCATCTCTTATTTAAAGTAATTATATTCAACTAATGATTAGTGAAGTCATTACTTATATAAAATATTCATATATAGTAATGAGCTATTACTTGAAACAATGTTTATTTGCTGTTGCATTTAAATTTGATTTAAAATCATAACTCCTAAAACAAGCGTATCTCACATAAATACTATTTAAAGGAATTCTTAGTTTATGTAAATAAAAGCTGTGTTCTTTAGACTTAATGAATTAATAAGGCATAGATTTTTATATTATATTTAAAACTACCAAGCAGCATTTTGCTATTTCCCTTAAATGTATAGTCTTAATATTATTATCCCATGATGTTCCAAGGTTTCAGAACAATCATGCTTTCAGAATGAGAACCATGCTTTTTTGAATGATACCTCTTTGACATTTAAGTATTTTGAATTTGAAAAAAATAATTGAGAAATAATTAAGTGTTTTAATTTTGCTAGGGAACACTTACAACCAATCTGCAAGCCTGGTGGAATTAGAATAATCCGATGCTATACTAGAAATAAAGAAACCTTTACTTAACTGCATGGTACTGAAGATAAATTGCTATTCCAGAGCCCCGTGTTCCTTTGGCAGGTAGCTGCAGAGCTGGAAGTCAGCATGCCAAGGTGAGGAGTAAGTGGCAGCAGAGTTACATGTGCCAGAGGAGACACCTGGCAGCTCAGCAGCACATAGCAGCAGCACCACACTGGTATCTCTGGTGGACCTTGGAGGACGTTTGGGGAGGCTCCTTCATGCAGGAACAGCATTGTGTTACTTTCAAACCCAGAAACACATGCCTCCCAAGAGGTGGCTCCTGCTGAATGAGGAAGAGCTCACCACCCTGAGAAGGAGGTGGCATGGCTGCAGGTGCCGGATCACCAATGCCAGCTCACCAGGAATTAATCTGATACAACAGCCAGGGCTGTGTTGGGAAACAACCTCTCTTCTCAACAGGAAGCATGAGTTAGCAGTTCCTGCATCCCAGAGGAGGTAAGACCTCAGTACTCAGCAAGGACACAAAGAAAGTGGTTCAGAAATAGCTTGCAGCCAGAGGAGACAGGGGCAGGAGGGACATAGGACTTGGCTGAGTTACTGTGGGCATTCTGGAAGAAGTGTGTTGTCTCCAGGATTGTCAGAATAAGATAGGCATACAATTGATAAAGATGAAAGACAAGAGAAATTTTATCATAAGATGCTGCAATTTCGAGTAAGAAAGACCCATTATTTTTGTGTTGTTTTGTACTTGCAAAGGAAATGCTCTATTAATAAACTGAGGTGTTTTAATGGTTTGATACAATATGAAATATAAAAGATATGTCCCTGAACAAGAAGTTTTTCTCAGTACTGACATAATGTCTTCGTTTATCATCAGTACCTTTTCAGACACAAAATGATGAAGAGTCTCTTTTGTCAGTAAGCATCTGTGAAGCCAAGAAAAGAATGCTTACAATCAGCTTATTTTTAATTGGGAAGGATATTACAGAGCTTCCCACCATTTCTGAACACAGTTTTGTTTTTAATCCTTTCTATTCAGAGGAAAGAACTAATGTTATACCACCAAAATCTATTAAGCACTATTAAAGAGCAGGTGAAACCATTTTACAACAACATGCTATACAAATATTTTGAAAGAATAATTTTCAAGTCTGAAACAGAAGTTGTACTCACAGAATTTCTAATATATTTCTAATTATATTTTTTACACAGTAAACCTTGCTGTAAACAACAATGTGGTATAGTAATATTCTCCCTAGAATGAATCAGGTGCAACCTTCAACAAAGTAAGAACACCAGGATAGCTTGTGGTAACATCAAAAAGTGCCCTTTTGCCTTTGGAAAGATGTGCTGTTCAGGTGTGGCCCTTACATTGCCAGAATAAGTGATATGATCATTCAGGAGGTAGAAATTCACTTCTGCCAGTGAAATGCTTGCAGAAAGGTTAACTTGTACTAAATGCCCCTCATTTCCTCCCCGCTCGCCCCCAATAGCATGAGGTAAATACGTTATGGCTCATACATTATATGCTCCTTAAGATCAACATTGTTTCTCTCTCATTACAGATGAGTTTCTTTCACTTCATCTCCCACCTCTCATTTCCAGGTAGCAAAATCCCCCAAAATTCCCAAACACATACCCAATAAAACAGTTTTGTTTAACAAGCCTTCAATGAAAATTAAATAGCATCATTACAATGTCTGAGTACATCCAGATCAACTGAAATACAGGTCAATATGAATTGTCTCCATATTCACTAGTGTACCAGATTACTTCTTAATAAAACATCTTCTTACAGCTTCTTGGTTCTTCTGTTGTGTCTCAATAGGCTTAAAAGAGCCTATATCCATTATGCTTACTTTAGATTTACTTTAACTGATTAGTGCGATCGCTTGCTCTCAGTAAGAAACAGAAAATAAACTGACTCTGGTACAAATGCTGAAGGACAGCAGAAACACAAAGAAAAATAGACCTGTCTGCTGAAATCTGTAATCCTGCCATCAGTGTAGAACTGAGAAGCCAGAATGCATTTAAAAAGGAGAAGATTTTGCTATCCAAATGTCCATAATAAAATTAATTTAAGGTCACAATACTGGATTCATAATACAGATATAGTAATTCAATTCCTAAAGCTGCAACAGGTTTCCTGTAAGACTGTGATAAAGCCATTGATTTCATAGATTTGGGAATGTGTTCCTAGTTTTAGACACCAAATATTTCCTAACAGCAGCACAATCAATTAGGTAAATTGCTTAAAGATATGCCTAAAGTACTAAAATACTTTACTGAATCAGGGCTTTTGAGTTGCAGTTTCCCGAATGAAGACATCACCTCTTTTTTTTTCCCTCAGGTCTCAACAGGCCTGGTACATACCACATGCCCAGTTTTTCTTCTGCAAACGATCTCCATTAGTACAGATAAATCATTTAGCACAATTAATCCTGACCTTATTTGGGTTGTCCTGGTCTTTCAGTACAAACAGTAATGGTGCCTCTTTTCCATTCTTTATGATACAATGAACTTGAGCTCATAAAAAAATGGCAGATAGCGTTAAATTTTGTTAGAAGACTCTCTCCCAAAGTCTTATGAATCCTCTGAGATAGGAGGAACCAGTGAAGAGTAGGTTAGAGGATAAAGAAGTAAAAATATAATTGACCCTGACAGAGAAGAGCCTGAATTCATGTGGGAACAGACACAAGGCAAAAATCTATTTTATAGCAACCCATGCAGTAATAAAAATTGCTGTTGGAGGCCACCTTCTGAGATATTGCTAAAATAATTTCCTGTGATCTTTGAAGCTTGTTTCTGTACAGATATATATATATACAAAATAGTCTGCTATTGGAGGACAAAGTGATAAAAGAACAAAAAAAGACTTTGAAGTTTAAATCCTATATCTAGAATTCAAACACACTGTTCACTTTTCTAGCAAAGAACTGTCCTAAAAAAAATTCATACCAGACTCCCATCTTCCTCCAGAAATATAAAAGCAATAATGAATTGCACAGCTATTTTATACTCAGTAAGTAGTTCAGATGAATAAGAAATGACATAAACCTTAAAAATAGATTGATTAATCCATTAAGATGGAAATCATCACACTGAAATGTCTCATCCATGAAACTGAGGGCGTAAAATTTATTTTGAAATTATTCTACAAGGAAAATAATTTACTTTTTTTTTTTCTAGTGACTTGTAGTTAAATTACCCCGTGTTAGGTTTTAGCACTTAAGGTAGCATGAAGGCAAGACTACAAAAGGAACATGAGGAGGTTTTTTGTGTTTGTTAATTATGTTAAAATAGCTACGGGTCTTTTCTGCCTGGGAAGGTCATAAAGAGCAGTCTGTACCTGCCCACAACAGCAAATCTTCCTTCTGTTCTGTCAGCTGTCTCCAGCTAGACCATCCCACACGTAGGAGAGATTTCAGTGCTTATGTCTGCTATTATTTTGCCAGGCAAATCTGGGCAGGCTGCCTGCAGACAGGTTGTGCAGATGGGTGGTAGTCAGAGATAAAGCATTGTTTGCCAGTGTTCATGGCTACTCCTAAACTACAGTTTAGGAAGTAGTAGTAGTAAAAATACAGAAAAATCACATCTCCAGACCCTGAGATAGGTGCTCTAGTAGAGTGGATGGTATCATTACAGAAACATAGTGAGAAATAGACTCTATACTGCGTAATTACTACTGCTGTGAGCCTGTTGGGTGGAGACACAGATCCCCAACAAGACTTAGGAGAGGTTTTGGCACTTAAGAACATGCCAAGTGTGATCTCTAAATAGGCCCTTCAAGTGTGAAATCAACTCAACATCTCCTTGGCATCTTTGCCAGCACATATAAGAGAACTGTCACCATATCTGTAAGGCTGAGCAGCTCAGCTCTTCATTCCTCAGCCTGATGAGGCCCTCCTGCTACCTACTTCATTCAGCCAAGTTTCATGCATGCACCATGCACTAGGTAGTCCTGACAAAAGCATAGTAGCTGTGTCCCCCTTTCCTACAGTTTCCAGGGAGAAGAAAGAGAGGGTCTGCCCCACAATGGAGGAGGAGCCAGGAGCTAAAGGTGACCCAGCACAGATAGTACCTTCACCAACAGGTGCTGTCCTACAGTATCTATCACAGCAGGCAGAATCAGGTATTAGTGTTGGAGGACATCAACAGTACAGCAAGTAGAAAACCAGGGCCAGGATCCATCCAGAGGGTCCAGTCAGGAGCAAGAGAAGATAGGGCCAGACATAAGACTGGAGCTACAGCACAGATCTGAGAGGTCCAAGAGGATTGGAGTCAGGCTACCTACAGCATAGGTCCAAGGTCCCTCTAAGAAGCACAGCCATAGACAAGGCTGAGACAGGCACACCTATAGCTCATCTCAAGAAGGTGCTGAAGGCCCAGGCCTGCACTGAAATAGGGCTCCTGGGCCCATGGGCAGAGGGTGTGGGTGGAGGTCCCAGGTGAGGCTGGGCTGGGTTATTAAGGCCTATTAGTGTCTTCAGAGTCCTGGCAACAATATCAGTGACTAGAAAAATTGTCCAAGATGATGAAAAACTTCAACAACTGGGGTACTACATTAAGTATCATTACATATTTTTTCAGAGTGGTGGATCAACTTAGGTTTTCTTATTCCTGTTTAAAGCTGTACTCTTTGCAAAAATAGAAAGTAATCCCCGCTAACAAAGAGATTTGCTAGGGTTGGAGGAAGATGAATTCTGCTTCCTAAACCTAGTTACTGTTTCAGTCAATTAGTATAAAACTCAGGTGTTTCAATCTGAACTAAGATACTACCGGGACCTTACTTAGGCTGAACACAATCCATTCAGTCTTCATCTTGCACATTCTGAATTCCTGCTCCAGTCAAGGACATTTTGTGTCAAGTGACCCTTCCATACACACAAGTTCACATTCATCTGCTTGAACTCTTTAGTTTAGTTCACTCTTTAGTGAACCAAGCTTCAGAGCTGAAGTACCCCAACCCTGGAGTTGGGGCTCTGTGTAACAATCCACGGGGTGTAACCCAGGAGCTTGTCTTTTCCCAATGTATAACTTACACTGAGAAGGGGGTGAAGAAGGGGAGGAATTTCCTTCATATTGTGGTTTACTCCATTGTGAGTACTCAGTATTTTTTAAAATTAAGGAAAATTTATTGAGGGACATTTAAGAAAATATGGAATTCTATAATAGGCTTTGCAAATCTCCCAAGGATTTATTTTATGACCACAAATTTTAAAAAAAAATTACATTCCTATGTTATTAAATGGTGTTAATTTGAATTCACTTAATGTTTTCCATACATCTTAATGTGTTACAAAATCATGTAGAAACTCTTAATCTGTCCTCTTGACTGCCTTTAAGCTACATTTTTTTGCATTTGGACATCAGCCCATGGTAAATTTGTCTACATCTAGTAACATGAGAGTAGCTAGGGTCTGATTTAGTACCTTGACTTTATGATCCAAATTGCATAAACAGTAGTGAAATGTTTATAGTTTTCTTGATTACATCTTTCCATTTCACACTTAATATACCATTGCTATAAAGAGGACACATTGCACCTTCCAGAGCCATTGTTTCAGGCTATGTGCAGAATAGAGTACTGCATCTGTTTATGTGCTGTTGGCATTTGGACATTTTGGCCGTGGAGGAGTATGTCTCTTGCTGTCTGCATCTGTATTGCCTAAGACAAAAAAGCCTACTAATGCAGGTGAAGTCTCTAGGTATCTAAGTATCCAAATGTAATAAATATCAACATTTTTTATTTAAATGAAAGATTAGATTCTGGCAAACAATTCCATGGAAACAGGAGGTTTCCATGACAAAACTGCAATCATAAAACATACCAAACCTTGAATGTTGAGTATCATTTTAGCAAACATTAAAAAGGCAATATAAGATTTTGTCTCTGAAATTCAAATGTCTGTGTCTGTGCATAACATGCAGGATTAACAGTTTGCTTGGATTTCAGATGTTAGTCTGCCTTGACTTACTGGAGTCCTGTATGATTGATCACCCACATCATCAAGAATAGCTTCTAGACCTTGACTGGATGACTCGAGCTTTTGAAGCAGGAAAGTAATAAAATATGACTTCTGAATACTAGTAAAGGCATTTACAAAGTAAGTATTCAGATGAATAATTATTTTTGACAGCATTCAGGCAAATGTGGAGATTCAGAGTCATTTTGACAGTAAATATGAAGTTGCCTGAAAACTCATAAGCAATGAAAACAATGTGGTTTAAAAGAACAAGAACATATCTACTTCATGATTGATAGATAGATAGATAGATAGGTTAGGGGCCAGCACAGCCCATGGACCATGGGCCAGTGGGTGCCCACAGGCCAGCAGGTCCATGCCTTCCCTTCCTTGCCCCGGTGGGCACAGTGCCACCACGCCCCAGTGAGCTGAGTGGGGCTGAGGCCCAGGGGGGCCATGTCAGGCGATGTCCAGGTGAAGCAGGTGCTAGGTCAGGTCAGGTCAGCCCATGGCTAGGGCAGTCCTGGAGTCAAGGGCCAGGGCTCTCGGGTGCTCCCAAGTGCAGGGAAGACCCCTGCCAAGGTCTCTCCTGGCTCCCTCTCACCTGGCACCTGCCTGGTCTCTCGGTGGGAGGATGTTTCTGGGCCCTGATCTCCTGGCTGCCTTGTTCCTTTCCTCCAACTGCCTTCAGAGAAGGAGCTCTAGAGAGTTTTGTTTATAGCTTCTGAACTGCTGTCATTCATCCAAGACACATCTTGGTTCTCTTTTGAGGTACCTGTTTCTCCTTAGTTTCTGTCCTCAGGATTTTATGGTTCCCAGTGCTTCTATAACATGTTCTTCCATGTGTTTATAAAAGAGGGAAATCTCATGTCTCACCAGCATGTCCAACCATTGCCAATACCCACCAGAGCAGAAATAGTGTTTGGCATGCATTGCTCTCACAACTGGGATTTTGAAAGAGTCCCCCCTTCTTCTGTGCTCTCAAATTAGAAATACAAAAACATATCTGCAAGAAGATAATAATTAGGATCTCCAGATTCCCTACTAGCATCATCCTTTTGTATGTTTGTGTGGAGGTGTGTGTGCATGGGTGATTGATAGATGCGGATAAACAATAAAACGTCCACTGGTGTGTTTGTAGCTCTTACTGGAAATAGTTTTGTATGAAGCTGACATGGAACTTCGAAGCCTTATGAGAAAAACCATGTCTGCACACCAAATTAAAGAGTAATGACCACATATTCTTTGTAGTGCAGCTTCTTTTTGACCCTTCAGCCCCTTCCATATCATGTTGTAGTGAGTATAAACTTTAAAATTTGGCATCAGTTATGTTCCTCAATCAGTCCAGCAAAAGACAAACTCTTCACTACATTTTCCAGAGACCCAGCTGAGGGAGAACTTTTAAAAGACAAATCATGCTGTTTTGCAAATGCAACAGAATGGAATTCCTTACAGTGGACAAATACAAAGTTGCAGGCATATTATGAAATTATACTGCATTACACTGGTGTATATTCAGCATATGGCAAACCAGGGAAAAAGTAAAAAAGCCTTATGATCTTTTAAAAATAGATGTGTAAAGAAAGAAAAATATAGAGCTGCCATGTGTTATTAATACAGTTTTCTTAAACTTTGAGCTTAGATCAAAACAGATTTGCAACCATTAGGTTTTATGTAAGTTAAATAAGTAACCTCATTTTTCAAAAAGGCCAGCTGTCGTTTAGATATTTACATCCAATTTCTGGATTTTGCAAAGTGTTCAGCTCCTCTGAGACCAGTAAAAAAATAGAACTGTCATGTCTTTTAGCTGTTTCATGTCTTATGTCTGCCAAATGACAGACCATGAGGGCTCAAACTCCCTCTCAGAAATGTGTCCATTGGGTGTCATTGCACTGAATTCACCTGAGCTGATGGGTATACAGTCAGTATGAGATGACAATAAGCCCCTTAAAAGATGTAACTCGAACTTTGTTGCAAGTGCCCAGCTTTGCATATGGTTTTCTAAGGGCAGATCTGTGTTAAGCCTGAAGATGAAACCGGGTCAAAATTTTCCTCTCGGTACAAATCTGTTGCATATACTAAACACATTTCATGCTTGACATTTCCACTGACATCGATAAGAGTGCAAGTACAGAATTAGCAACACAGATTCTTTCTGATGAGAGGAGTGATGAACAACAACAGCCAAAGCAAAGACTGCTGTAGCAGACATGAAGGGTAAGTTTCCGTCTTCCAGGAACTTTTGATCTTCTTTTTGCAGAACTTCAGTTTTACTGAATTTTCTCTAACCTATGCAGACTTGCTGTTTGTTCATCTTTTCTCTCTTTTCATTCTCTTTTTTATTCTCTTTGTAGTCTCTACATAGTTTTATCCTTTATGTGTAATCTTCTTGCAGTAACTTTCCCTTTTTTTCCATTTACTTCCTTACCTACCAATTAAAGTTAGACCGAGAATATATCAACCCATTTTCCGCTGCAACATTAGTCACTGTCTTCACCTGTCACATTTGAATTAAAAGCCCGTTGATGCAGAGAGCACTGTCTTCTGTGTTTAAACAGTGCCTATTATTATTGTAGTCCTCGTTCCTTAGTTCTTTGGTTTATGTTGTTGTGTCATTTAATAAAATAACAATATATTTCATTGTAGATTAGATAGATAGAGTATTATCCTATTTTTCTTGACTGAAACTGGAAGATTTCTAGTAATCTTCAAGTTTGCTCTTCTGAAATAGCCTACACACACAGCATGTGCATAGGCACACATACTCTACATGCTTCACAAATGTCAGTACAAAATTTCTTGTTTGGCTAAAATAGGGATGGAACATAACATGTAGATGAAAAAAGAAAGTATACAACTCATACTGAGAAAGCTCATTTGTAGGCACTGTATAAACATTTATGTTTATATGGTAAACATATTTGTTCAGTAAATCATAAGCATTCACAATCTGTTAAATACAAAAAGCCTGTGGAAACTTGTGTCTTCAATACATTTTGCATGATCTTTTTCAGACTTTCATGTTTCCTCAGCTATAAATCTGCTCAAGCAATTAAAAGCCTATTAAAACAATAATCAAATAAATACCATGAATCTGCTTACAGGTTACTCAGAATGAAAGTGGCAAAAAGACATACAGTAATACAATTCTTCTAGCATAATACCTGTTTACAGTTCAAATCAATGTCTTCCACTGGCCAATCAATACCACCTTACTCTGTTTATCACTACTTGTAAACCTTTTCAATAATTCTCATTTTAAAGAGTCACTACTGAAATTGTATAGCCATTGATTGTTTAAAGGTTACAGATAGCAGGAACAAATTGAATTTTAGATTCAATTAAACCTGTTGAAAAATTGCAAATCACATTTTCTTAAGAAAGTTTCATATCAGTCTTTCAGATTAAATCAACTAGCATAGATCCACTACAACCACCATATGTCTGCTAGTTTAGATCAGTGGAGGATTTCATTTGTAGGGTAAAGTACCTGCAAGCTACAGAGGGGTTGTACCCTGACCCAAAGTTGAAACAATTGTCCCTTTTCTTCTTCCCTTGACCTGAGCAGGGACCATAATAGGCAAACCTAGATGCCATTATATATTCTCTGTCTCTCATATCGGATTTCTTATCCAGTAGAACCACACACTTGCTGTACCCTCCTCCAGTCTGATCAGACAGAAGACAGCTTGCATCTGTAAGCTCCAGAGCCATATTAAAAGAATTTTAAAATTTAAAAGTCCACAAAGACTAAGTTTTCAAGAGAACAGCTTCTGCACTTAGCGTCAGGTGTGATCATGCTGCAGCCACTCTTAGTAAAATGCTCAAATGGTCAGATATTTTTCAAAGACAACTGGCCACCTACATGGGTGTCTCAGAAACAGAGAGACCTTTTAAGGTGTTGACCTTTTTATTGAAAATCTGGCCTGTATATAAGTTGTAATAGATAGCACAGTTCAGGCTCACAATGTCACAGCAACTGAGAATTAGATGGAAAATTGTCACTGTGTCTTCTCTCAGGCCATCTAAAAGTAGTGGCTTAGCTTATCACTGTCTTTTTTCTGGACCAGATAGATGAACATCATGTGTACTGAAGAGAAAACTAAACTCTTAAAATGTCAGCTGTTCAGTATCTGCACTGTTGCTATAATTCCCACTACAGTAACACTAGCTCTGGGAGTGCATTTTTTTCCAAGGCTTTGATGCAGACTTTTTCTGGCCAAATGATGGAAATACTGACAGAATACTTATAGTTCATTTGCATCTCCTAGGATAAGTTCATCATAATAATTTCAGACATGTCTTCCTTTTTCTCCTTTGTTCCTTTCTCTTTTGGGAACTACAGATATCCCTTGCTGTTGATTTGTATTTATTCTCACTCACTCTTCTGCATTGCAGATAAATTTAAGTGGAAGTGTCACCTGGTTTGCTCACTGATGGTGCATGCAGCTAAAGATAGATCGCAATCAATAGAAAAACTTTTGTTAGCTTTCCCAAATTGAAGGAAACAGCCCTGTTTTTATGTACATACTTATAGGTAAATCCCTGGTAAATCCATCCACTTGAGTTTTGTTGATTTTAGATACTTTTGCAAGTCAGTCACATTTTCTACAAGGCTATCTTAACTTGTAAGCAATAGTCCTGTTCAGCAACTTGAACGCCATGGGAGTCGTGCCCAAAATGCAGGCATTTCTTAAACCTCATGAATTTTATTGATAAGCACTCTACCTGTTGTTGTGGTTTAACCCCAGTCGGTGACCAAGCACCACACAGCTGCTCACTCACCCTCCTCCCCGCAGTGAGGGGAGGGCAAAAGTAAGAAAACTCATGGGTTGAGGTGAGAACAGTTTAATGATTGAAATAAAATAAAATCTAAAATAAAATAAAATAAAATAAAATATAAAGCTTCTTGTGCACCTGCTTGCTGGCAAAACATGGGAAGCTGAAAAGTCCTTTACTTAGTATAAGCACTGCTTAGCAACAACTAAAACATCAACATTATTCTCATACTAAATCCAAAACACAGCACTATACCAGCTACGAGAAGGAAAATTAACTCTATCCCAGCTGAAACCAGGACACCTGTTTGCAACTAAAATTAATAAAATATACAGATAATGTCTGACAGATATGCCTATCGGCTGTGCAGCAAGAGTTTTTGATCACTATTATCAAGTGGTTTCCTAAAAGCCAGATTAGAAATGGGCCAGTCTTACGTGCAAGTGAAAGTTGTGTCCTTCTACCCTTTTTGTGACAATCTAGCTTACACCATCTGTGAACTAATAAAGTATTTTGAACTTCAATCATTCTACAGGCAGTGATGGAGTTAGGAAAATCCAGCTGATCATTCTTCTTAGTATTGCCTTCATGGTAAAAGCTGCTGCTGAGGTGTGAAAGAACTGCATGAGCCTCCTCTGAGAGTCATTTCATGGCTGATACATGTAGATAAGAAGGACTCTATCATTCCACTTGTCTTCATCAAAGCAGCTAAATGGCTCTCACTACAGTAACTAATTCTGTTTGTAAAAATTGCATTGGAGACACTGAATAATCTTCTCTGCTCTATCAACAAGTTATGTTATCTCGGCTACAAGATATCACTTCACTTTACAGAGTCTTCAATCTACCTATAAAAAGAGAATAACCTCTCATGCAAGCAAGGTGGAAAGGAGCTGTACAGAAGTTGTGTTGCCAAAGACGTGAAAGAAAAGAATTTGTTTGAATTGAAACCTGCAGACATTGATACCTCCTTCTTTAGAAAGCTCCTCAATATTCAGAGGTGAAACATCTCATACAAGGCTTTTAATAAAGAAAACAATGTGTATTTATAATCAGAACCCTGGTAGAAATGGGATCAATCTAAAACCAGAATCTCATGATCCCCAAATTTGTGCTTTCCAGCATCTGAATTTTCTATGTGGAGCTCCTGTGTAAAATGTACTAGGATTTTGGTACAGCAATATCTCAAACTACTGCAGGTCTGAAATTCAAATAAAACTAAGCTAGTATGTTGTCCATATATTCATTCGCCTATGCAAAGCTTTGGTTTGAGTTCAATATGTTTATTAATCTTTTATGAATTTCTATGAGGATTTACACAGGGGAACTCGCAGTGAACTCAGATGTAATAGGAACAACAGCTTTAGTTGAGGAAAAATATAAAAATTAAAATCACTCAAATGACTTTAAATGTCCATTTATCAATTCCATTTATGATCAATAAAAAAGTATGCAATTTTCAACGTTAAAAGTCTTTTACTGAATAACATTTCCTAGAGCAAATACAAGTGCCATCTTTCATTATATGCCGCGAGTTCAGAAGGTATGTTATTCCTGTGCCTTGACAATACTTTCTAGTGTGTCAATTCAACAAACCTGGCTTAAGCTGAGTAATACTTCGTTACATGTCATTCTCTGCTTTGAGGCTTCTGATACAAGCATGTCTCCATCAGCTTGCAGTTGTAGAACTAGGTATAACAACCTTATATATATATATATGTAGTCACTGAAAAAGAAAACAAGAAAAAGAGAAGCACACATTAATAATAAAACTCCTGGAAAATTATTTCAGCCCTTTGAATACTTCTTTCCTAACCATTGATGGCAAAAATCTATACTTATCTGTAATTCTGAAGGAGCACATCTTTCTTTACCTGTTCTGTATGATATTCTTCATAGATGCTAGAATATTACTAGCTTTATATTTTATCCACCTCCATATATGCATTCAGGTATTTTATTGGCATATTCTCCTTGCATAGCAAAATAATCTAATGTTAAATAAAACCTCATTTCAGTCTGTAACTGTGCCATAGAAGAAAGATTTTCTAAGCTCATTCAACACTGCACTTTTTGCCAATTAGACATATTTACAAGTAATAGTATCTAGTCCACAGTATTTTCATACTACTGAATCTCTGTATATAAGGCTTAGAACCTTACATTGTTTACAATTTAAGCTAAGTATGAATATGAAATTACTTAGACAGTATGCAGCAGCTAGAGATCAATGAGTAGAATATCAGGTAGAATGAGTAGAATGCTCTACTGCCAGGTTCCACAGTGCAAATTTAGATGCCATCCCCAGTGAGGAATATTTATGCAAATATACATTTCATCAAGTAAAAAGTCTCAAATTGAATTTGAAGATAGGGAGACATTTACTCTCTTCCCTTTTTGTGTGTGTAGTGAAGAAAATGAAATGGAAAGAATTAGAATGATTTAGAAAACATTGCTTTTCACAAGGGACTGAAATTTCCCATTAACTGCAAGTAGTGCACATAGTGAATGCACATGAAAAATGTTTAAAGACTCAGCACAATTAAGTTTTTTCTTTTTTTTTTTTTTTTTTAATTCATCTAATCAGCACATCCTTGGCCAGGGGGAGGGGAAGAGCATTTGAGTCATAATCAAGGAGGGGTGAGACCACAGACACGGGGATTTTGCTTTTATTAATGTTTTTCTTTGTCCAAAAGAAGCTATTTACTTCCAAGGTATGTAAATATATATTTAATTCCGGGTATCTAAAGCACTTGAATGAATTTTCAGTAAAACTGCTTCCCAGGGCAACAGTTAATACAAGAGTCTTAGCTTTATTATGAAAGTACCTTCATATATATCGACTGAAATGGAGCCGAATACTTTTTGAAAAAATAGTTACCTGACGTTAACTACTAGTTGACCACGAGGAGACACTGTTGCTCCACAGAGATGAAAGAAGAGGTTATGGCAAGAAATTGTTGGAGGTAATACATTTAACAGTCACTGTTCTCTTCCAGGTCATTCTCTGCTATTCATAAAATTTATATTGACCTAGATGAAGTTTGGTTTTTTTCCCTGGGTGTGCAGCAGATGCATGATCTAATGCTTTTTACTGTCAGAAGTTGCAAAAAAAAAAGGGGGAAAAAATGGAATCTGGAATACTTGGTGAAAGGGTGAAAGGGAAATATTATTGTTTTGTAATACACAAGGAACTAAAATCAAAATTTTAGAACAAAAATTTGAAATTTCAAAATACATTAACATTTAAAGTTCTTGTTTCAACTTTAAATATATACAGTTTGGAAAATGGTTTTGAATTTATATTTTAATAAGCACAGTATTAGATTTTTCCCAGAAAACATTGTAACGACTATTCAGAAGTGATAATTTGGTTTTTTAGTTGGTAATGCCATATTTTTGTTGCTATTTAAGTATTAAATGAAACACAAATATATATTAAAGCATTAAATATTTTTAAAAAACTTTCTTGTTACATTAACATGTAGCATATGCATAGTATATAACACAACAAAACATAAAAATATAATACAATAGAAATATATACTATCATATACAATTAGAATATAGAGTATTTTGTATATTACATGTTATCTATAGATTGTATATCATAGTACATTACATTTTAATAAAATACATTAACAATACATATATAATATATAACAACATATGTAACATACATGCACACACATGTACAAATACATATTTATATATAATACATATATGTACATGCATTTTACCATGAAATAACCAGTAATATCTAACATGATGTAGTCAAACATGTATAACTGTATAGTAAAACAATCTAAGACCTTAAGTCTGAAATGAAATATATTACCTCTTAACAAAGTAACCCATTTTCAAGTAACCCATTTCAAGAAAATAGGATTTTTCAGCCATATCAAAAGCAGTCATTTCAATACCTTTATTTTTAAAGTTCGGATCTAATTAACGTTACATAAACTATAACATTCATGTAAGATTTATGTAATATTTTCATAAATATGTGCAATATTTACAGAATTATGCATACATTTATGTCTAAAAGTTATATTTTAATCTAATTGGCATTTTGAGATAATTTTTGTTCACATTCTGTAAAACAATCTAGTTTTCATTTGGCCACTGTACATTATGTAGGATTGTAAAATATCTGTAATATCTACATAAATTCTGCTTTTTATATATACATATACATATATATATATATATATATGAAGACTTGTAATGCTGCAGAGCTGTGAAAGGTCCCAGACACATATGCACAAAAGGATTTTTGAGTTTAAATTGTCTCAGTACAAACAAACCTCAAAACTCCCACCAAGCTCTCACCTAGTACCTACAATCTCAACCGAGAAACTTTCTCAGGCAACTGTGGTTTCTGCTTCTCTGCATGTCCAGAACTGCCTCAGTTTGATTATCATTGGCCAGCTTAACATCATTTTCATGTCTTACCCTAGTTCAAGGCACAGACCTTCAGGATGAAACTGCAGAGAAGATTACAGCTTGAAGATGATGAGGTTTGTCTCCGTTGTACAATGTTCTCCTCATTCAAGAATCCACCCCACATTGAGGATTTGAGAGTTCAACACTTTCTTTTTCATTAGGAAGATTATATATGTGTACATGTATATAAAATATGTGCATGTATGTTATACGTACACATGTATACTTTATATAAAACAGTAAAATATTTGTTAGAGTTTATTTTCAGTAAAAAAGAGGAATTCTGAGACACGTTTTTCGCAGCTGCCTGTGACCTCTGTCTGACAAGCCTTTCTGCATGCAGGAAGCTATAAGCCATCCTGTTGAATTCAAGACCTTTCTGAGAACAAGAAAAAGCCTTTAGCAGGACATAACAAAGAGAATGATCTTCTCACTTTGTCAGCTAACCAAAGACAATAATTGGTCCTTCATAAGTTTCAAACACAGCCGTATTTTATAATTCAAACTTTTATCATAATATATGTATATATACACAAGTCATTTTTTGTGGAAATAAATGCCATATTCAAGCCTTTTCCTGATTTAATTTATTGAGTGTTCAGGGTTACTTTTGGTTATATTTTATTTGTTGCTGTTTTAAAATTGATTACATAGGTGTATCATCAGATGATATGCATTTAATTATCTGTGATACAGAGAGTGATTTTAATTTCAAAACTGAGAACAGTAAAGTATTTAATAGTTTTGAGATCTATAAAACAGATCAGCTCTTATTTTAAATTAAAATCCTATTTAAAATGGTAAGATTTCTACTATTCATTAAATACAAGAGAATCTAGCAGCTATTAAAAAGTGAGTTTGAACATATCTACTTTATCAGTGAGAAGGAAAGCTCTAGGTCGTAATATGGGCTGATTTAAAACAGTGTAGTTTGACAGAATCCATAGACTTATGCTTCTTTGTAATAGATAAATATCTATTCCTTTTGATCTTGGTAAGTAGACCCTGTTTATTGAAAAGTTATTGTCTTTGATATTGTTTAAGGCATATTTAAAATATATGAATTATTACTGGCATTTTCAACAATACAAAGTATAAGATCCTTATTGTGGCTTTGAAATCTTACTATGGCAGCTACCAAGAAAAAATAGCTAGTAATATTTATTCTTTTTAGTACAACTGAGTATATAGAAATGTCACAAGTATTTTTTTGAGATATTTATGATCAAATTTTGAAAAAATTTCCAGCCATCTTTGGGGACTGATTTACAGCCAGTGACTGTAATGCTATTCAAAATAAGGCTGTTTTCTAGAATACTGTAGCAAAAAATCCCAAGAGATATAACTGGTTGCCTAGAAAATTGACCTCACACAAAAAAGACCTAAAGCTATCTATTTTATCCAGCAAATGTTTAAGGATAGCTTTCCCATCACCTATGAGAACCTACAAGTTTAAGATAAGAAAAGATTTGAAACTTCAGCAGGGAAAAGCACAACAAAATACTGGCAATTACTCTAGAGAAGTTCAAATGAGAAATAAGTGTGAATGACTAGCAGTTGGAGTAATTTACCATGACTGTGAAGGATATTCCATCATTTGGAGTGTCTGCCTGAATGGCACCTACTCTTGTTCAGGCAGGAATTACAGGTCTGATGCAGGAATTTGTTAATGAAATTCTGTGGCTCGTTGGATGAGATGATCACAACAGTTCTCTCCGGTTTCAAAATTCTGTGAAAATAACGGGAATAGTACAAGTATAGAACCAAACAGAGACAAAAAGATTTATCAGCTCTTTGCCGTTTTATTATTTTCAGCCATGCACTTCAATTGATTGTGTCTGGAATGGAGCTGTTTCCTAACAATCTAGAGCTGCCCTTTCTAATTATTTTTTATGTAAGTCATGTAGGGAAGAAAGCCAAATTCTTTGTGACTAAGTCCACCTGACCTTTTTTAGAAGTGCGTTTTCTGAGAAAATGCCATTCTGAAGTGATAGTGTCTCATTCAGGGTCTTGGTCTTAAATAAAATTGATCCAGATAATAAATAAGATAAATAGTGGTAATAAAGTCCCAAATGGCATGACATCTTAAGGTTTGGAAGCCGAAGTGCTGATGCTTATTGATCTTTGCTAGTGATTGCAGACTATTTCCTTAGGTACATTGTCATAGGCAAATTAAGCGATTTTAGAGGACAGAATAACCTTCTGCAGTCTTTGGCTAGGGCACAGAAACTGAACAAACAATTATCATTAAGGCTGGAACTCATCCTTCAAGCACCGTACTCACTTTCACAGTGCCTGAATGTAGCCCTTGTGCAGTAATGAAAATTTTGTTGCCAGGAAAAGCAAAAGTTTTGGTAGGTGCTATAGTCATTTCTCAGACTGCTGTTACATCAGTGCCAGACAACCCATTTTGTGCTTTGGCTGCTCTTTTTTCTGGCATCTGTGTTGACTATGCTTGGATATGCAGGAGGACCTGTCTGACTCTTCTCCATCTGTAAAAGTTTGGATCTGAAAGGTCTAAGCTCCTGAATGACTGCAGAGAGTCCCTGCAGTTTCTCACATTTGACCCAGCCCTTTCAAGCTTATCTCCTACATTCCCTAGTTCCCGGAACTAGCTCATGTTCAAAACACTGTATAACATTATTACTTGTTCTGCCTTTTGACAAAATTAAAGACTTTAAGTACATAAATTTGCTTTATATGCTCAATCAAAAGCATAGCTTGACTTTTACTCCTTATCCATATGCTGAAGAAATTCGTTGTCTTCAGAGACTTTCTCTCTTCCTTTTTTTCTTTTTTTTTCTTTTTTACTATTGTATATATTGATACAGCCGGTATAGAGCCAATAAAATTATTTTGCTGAAGGAAGAACTTCTATAAAAGAAAAATATAATTTTCCTAAACGAACCTGCATAACTTTGCTTACCACTTCTCAAAGAGCAATTACGGACAATGGGGGAAGTAAAATAATAGGATATATAAGCCATGCAATGAGCCATATGAAAAAATGAAAAGCTTGGAGAATGTCTTACCCAAAGACAGCCAAAGGTCTGAGACTGCTTATGTTAGAAAAAAGAAGAGAGGCTATTAAGTAAAATAGTCTAGAGAAACTAGACTAGGAATATCTGTTAACTGATAAATGAACTGCTCTATCTCTAATTTAATTGCAAAGTTGACTATAAAACTGACGACTTCTAATGTCATTTGGTATTAATAGACACCTCAAGAATATTCCATGTGCAAAAGAATTTCTGGATTCTGTGCTTTTGGGATAAAATGAAGCTCCAGTTATTTGAGAATCGTTTAGAAGTACGTGGAAACAGATTAACAAATAGCTATTCATTTTAGTCCTATTGCATCTTCTTTTATCACCACTGTTTGGTAGTGGCCTGTTGGCCTCTGTCAGAAACATGATGTTGGCATAAACTACTCTGAGGCTTGTTACCTTGGGATGGCAACATCTATGACCTCAATAGAGGCATTTTTTACATACTGTAATTTTTTCATTTAAAAAAAATCTATGGAAAATAGGGATATTTTGTAAAAAATATCAGTTTAATTTAAAAGCTCACTGGCTAGTGAGAAATAAGTTTTGACAGAATACTTTCAACAAAACTTTATACACAGGCTTTCTTGCATGCATGTGTACATGCTGTACGTGGCACAAAATGCTCAATTCGTACCTTAGCTGTCTCAGGTTTCTATGTCCATCAGTCATCTAACTGTACAATGATGTGGAGCAATTAGCTCTGTTGTGTTCTTAGTTTCACTGCAGGGCTGTTGTCCCTGCAAAGGTTTTCCTGAGATCTGTAATTTTCATTACCACTTCTTCACTGTCATGGCACACATTTGTAACTAGGTTTGTGGAACATCAATATTTACCGTGCTAATAAGACTTACTAGCAAGGAGTAAGCACTACTCACATAAAAAAGAACTAGATTATACCGGAAATTATTTCCCTCGTGTTGATATTTCTTGCTTGCTTCACTGGAACAGTTCTGAGAAGCATATTTTAAAAATACAATTAATTAAAAGTTTTCTATAAAAAACAAAACACTGCATTTTTTTAAACTTCTCACAATAATGAATAATATTTTTAAATATCAACATTGCATTGTCTTATTGTGTCTCAGCCATGTGTTTTAAGTGGCTTTGATGGTATCTGCAAGGCTAACTAGGGATACTCATTTTCTGTGTTTATCCCAAAGAATGTGTCTAGTTTCTATAATTTGAATACGAACGTGACAAAATAATTTTAATGCAAAATTACACCTTTTTTTTTTTTTAGGGAAGGCTGATTAGTCAAGTACACAGTTGCAATTTTTCCATTTCCTCTCTATATTTTTCCATGACCATTCACTATCCAAAACAAAATAAATGTATCATATTCCCACTAGCTTAGAAGAAGATGCCAGATTCCAGAAATTGTACTTTTTTATTTCCTACTTATCAAGTAATTTCTTTCAGATCCGCTCAGAACTTACAATTTCTTTTCCTTCCAACACCACACTGTTATCTCCACTTTACAGAGGCGCTCTTCATCCAAAAGAGAGGCTAGTTTCAAAGTCACAAAGAAATCTGTTCTGCAGCCGGACCTTCCCTCAACTCAATCCACAGCTTGTACCTTCAGAGCTGGTCTTCATACAGGTTAAGCTTGAATTAAGATCTGGTACTTCTGGAAATCCTGTCAATTCCTACATTCTTCTTTAGGTACCAGAAATCCAAAGTCAGCCCCTGACAGAGGAAGTCTATGGCACGATAAGGAACATTGGACTCCTGATTTCTAGGTCAGTATTCAATACACTTTCTCAAATGATGCAACTCTAAGACCAGGAACCATGTATTTTATCACTGAGTATTTAATCTATATAACATATATTTACTGAAGTAGCTTCAGCAAACTTGGATATTATCAGACTAAATCAGAATAATCCTCATAAGACACACAAAAAAAGTTTGGGTAGGTATCCTCATTCCACCTCTTTGGCAAATGAAAAAGACAGTACTTTCTACCCTCAATGTTGCTATCACATTAAGATCTTAATACAGGAAGCTAAAATCTTATCTAAAGAGTTATAATCTAAAAAATATTATATTACTACAGCAGATATAAAAATCTGCTATTATTTTCACGTGAATAAAAAAAGCTGAGAGCATTTACCTGTGTGACTGTCCTACAAGATACGAAGACAAAAAACTTACCTGGCATATCTCCGTATAATTCCACATGCCTTGAAATATTTGCATGCAAACATGCAAAAGAAGCCTTATGGAAAGAGTAAGTGCTACAGTTTGTTGGCTGTCTTCCCACGCAATAGGGTGAATTTTATCATCTATCAACATATGTTACATACGATTTTTGGTGATGATCAAATTTCCCTACTATCACCAATAAGTTTTAGGAAGCTGTCATTTTGTGAAAAATTTGTTCATCATTTCTCAAAAAGCCAGATTATTCCCACTGTAAATACAGGTGATTTCCAGCAGCTTCCTCCCTGCTACCTCCCCACCGGCCCAATTTGTCTGTAGGACAGTATGCCTCACACACAAAAAAGTGCTCATTAAAAATATTCCCGTGATCTAACTAATCTAATACAACATCTATATGCTTGTGTGCAACTCTTGCTATGAGAACAGACCTTCAATATTTGCTGGTTAATTTTTATTACTAAACAGCTGATGGCAGAAGCAGTAGATTGTGTTATTCTGAACAGAGTGAATTGACAAGCTTTTGTGTATTAATTCCCTCTTTGCCTTTGTTTGGGTTTCCTAATATCGTTGGAAGCCATTGTCAGAGATTCTGTGCACTTTTCCCTGCTCCCCTCTTATCTACAGCAAAAGCACATCACAGTGCTTTGTTAAATTTGCCATCTGTAATTTCAAAACCTCAGGTATATCTGAGCCAGCTATCTGCAATTCACAATAATTGTTTAATATGTCATAATTTTCAGCATTCAAGCGTCCTTTTTCTCTTCGAAATGCAGAGGGGGAGATTCATAATGGCACTGAGATTTCCTGCTAAATTTCCCATCTGGTGATCCTCTCTCACTGGCACTACAATATTCCGGATTTCCATCCATTTGCAGCTGCGCCTCCTGCCCCTGTGAGATCAGAGTTGCACCTGGCTAAGCAGCCTTTTAGAAAATGCTACAAATAGTGCAATATGTCATTTTAAATGGTGACGACTCCTTTTGGATTAGGAGGTAACAGCAGGCAGCCGGTAACTTGCTGGCACACCCTACACAAGGCACTTCCCAAATCAGAGTATTTCCATCCTATTTAAGTAGATTTATTGATTTGCTAAGGGCCCCAGAACAGATCCAATTTGAAGGGGAGGAAACATCTTTAGTGACATCCACAGGCCAATAATGCAACTTAAAGCAGCTGTTCTTAAGCTGCATTAAAGCCAGGACAAGCCCTCCTAATTAGGCAGCTTCTTCTCTGCCTAATGCCTGTGCCGTGCAGATAGGCACTGCAGGAATGAAAAGAGTTGCTGCTCTTCATGCTCGGTGTTCTGAGGAATGACTGAACCAATGGCTCAACAATTGCTGGAAGCATTTGAATACATCTTGCTTATTGGTTTATGATGAAGGCGTTTTCCTGGCCCTGCTTTTTGTGACTGTTACTCATAAAGAGCAGCCGTGGAGGCTGCCGGACAGAACAGCAGGCGCAGCCCTAGGAGACCAAGATCCTATTTCTTGTCCTGCCAGCGGCTTGCCAGGAAACCCTGGAGAAGTCAATCCCTTCCTCTAGCAGAATTCCCCCTTCTCTAAAGCCTGATTCTTCCAAAAATACACTGTTGAAAATCTTTCCTTCATTCAAACCACATTTTATCTAAATCCATTAATCTCAGAATGAAAACACTGAGCAGTGCTGAAAATGACAAAACAGAATTAAATCACAGTTGAAGATAAAACTGAAAAAAAGGAGGCTGTAACTCTATTTACTGTTACTGAGGGTTGTTGCATATCACCTTGGGACCATTTCCACTTTTTGTGCCAGGCAGAGAGATATTTATTTTGTTGTGAATATTTGGTTTAACATTTTATTTCTGAAGTCTCAGAAGAAAAACTTGCTGGAGATTATTTCATCTCTAGAAAAGACTCACGAGGACTCTAGCTGTTTCAAGACAATATGCTTGGCAATTAATAAACGAATGCATCATGTCCAGATTTCCCAGGTCACAGTTACAGGTAAAAACTGTTGAAACCTGCTGCCATACTGCAACACATCAATGATTAAATCAGGAAGGGAATGGGCCTGCTAAAGAATCTGTAACATTTCAAGTGGTAGCACCTGACTAACTTAGACTTTGACAGGTTGTTGGTTAGACTATCCTACTCTCTGCAAAAAAATCTGCCAAAGGCAAATATGGACTTGTAGGCATTTGATTGTTTTGGTTTTGTTTTTTTTTTTTTTTCTGTTGTTTTGTCTTGTTGTTTTTTTTTTCTTGAAGGCCTGCTACAAATAGTAGGAGCTGTCATTCTGTTCAATTTTCATCTTCCTTGAAAATCTTTTGTGTTTCTGCAATGTAAAATTGACCCAACACACGAGATTTTCTGTATCTTCTTACAAGTCATGGAAGAGGCGTTAAAATTTGGCTTAGTTTGGTCTATACTGCAATTGTTACAGTTATTAAGACAATTAATGTCTTTAGTTTTATAAGGATTTCCAGTCCCTCACCTTCAGTGTTTATGTATAAAAATGCATGGGAGTGGTCACATTTCAGGTACACACAGTCGGGAGCTGTTAAAAGTCCATAGCCAACTCTGAAGACAAATGGATTATCTACTCTGGCCTTTAACTAAACCCATTTTTCTGAAATAAAAAGAGATTGTAACTGGCAGGGCACTGGTGCACAGCAGGGCCCTGGCACCCCCCACTTCCCAGGGCCTGTGCCCCATGCCCCCCCCAGCCCAGCCCAGCCTGGACATGCTCCATGGTGGGACCCCAGGCTGTGGCTGCCAGGCAGGAGGTCACCCACCCCACTTCCCAGCACCCCTAAGGCTGATGCTGTTCCTACAGTGAAGGCAAAACAAATCCCACTGAGTTAAAATCTGGTTTAGGGCCCAGGACATGTGGGTTGTGTGCGTTTCCAGTGTCTGCTGGCTGCCCCTATGCAGGCTCCCTGAGTGAAATGCTTCAGTAACCCCACGTACCCTTGGCTCTGGCCAGCCAGAAAATATGCACAATGCTTTGCGTCCCTGAAGCAGCAAAGAAGGCAAGAGGATTAGCAAATCTGGATCTCACTGTAATGAATTTGAGTTTGCATAAGAAAAATATTTACTAAAGCTATCTATAGCTGAGACAAGGGAAAACAAACAGTTTGGAGTTCAGAACATCCATTGGAAACCACTGTGCAAAACAAAAGATGCTCAGAAATTAATATTTTGTCACATACCAGTACTATTTTACATAAAATTACATTGGAGGAAGAACAGGGACTACGATACCCTGTATTTTAAGGTCAGCCCAGAATTAAGCAGTTAGGGAGCGTATGTGAGACATTGAAACAGCCGCAGCTCAAACTTTTCCATGGCCTACACACCACATTTAAATTCATCATTTCTGTTTCAGATGCATTCATAATTATATAATAATAGATTTGCATTCCTGAGATTTAAATATGAAGTTATTTGATAAAGATTTAGATCCTCTAAAACTGGATGCATCCAGTCAATCTGAGGCACGCCACAGACATTTGAAATTTCAGAGGGGAAGAGATCAGTGTTCTTTGAAAACAAGTTCCACCACAGCATCTGAGGGCATAATCAGTGTTAACTTGTGAAAGTGCTGTTTAATGAGATTAATTTATGTGGTCATAATATAAATATTCATAGAACAGGTATTATATGCAGTTGTCCTTTTCTTATTCTTTCTCGGATATTCATGTACATCCACCGATTTAGGAAATTTCTAGGCTAGACTGACCCTTTGTCAGAACAGGTAGTACTGATTGTGTTTTATTACAAGTGTTAACATGCACATAGAAGCTTTACTAGGGTATTTAATGCAGTCTTTGTAACAGCTTCCCTTAGAAGAGTTGGTTCACTGCCAAAAACATTTGAACAGCTGAAAAAATGAATGTACATGAAATAGGCAGAGGTTACATATTTTTTCATATCAGTTAATATTCTGGCAAGAACTGAAGATTTCATTTCAGGTATGAAGGTTTTTCACAGATTTTGAACAAACTGCTAGTAGTATGAATGACCCAAAGACCTGGTTTGTAAAAAAAAAACTTTTCTTTTTTTCTGCTTTTCCCCTCCTAGAGAAGAAAAAACCTGTTTTGCACTCAGACTACTTGGAAGGACTGTGAGACACTTGTTAACACATGCTGGGATTTGTGCACTTGAGATCTGAAAGGAGAAAAATCAATTAGCAAGAGAATGTGTATCTTTTTTGTCACTTTCGCATATAAAAGTTTAAAGAGAACATAAACTCTGACATTGAAGTATACTGTGAAGGCAGAAATTGTAGATTCTGTAAGATATGGCTGGAAGGACAGAAAACTACTGAGAGTTTTACTGGCTGACTGCCATACTCTGAATAGCTGCCTGTCAATGCCACATGTGGCATCTTTCAGAGAGCATATTCTTCGCAGCAAGTCCATAAAGGTGGCACATATGAAGAGAGAGTGTAAAAGAGTGCTTGTGTTAATGCTTGAGAGCATTTATATTAACAGTTAAAAAAAAAGAGAATATTCTTAGGCATTGCTTCTGTAGGTAGTAATGCAAAATGATCACATTCGTTCCATTCCCTGTAACCAGCTGTGATTTGCATTTTGAATCCAGGAAATCCACATATTTCTGTCCCTCGGTGTTTGAAAGAATTTTAGTTTCCTATCATGCAAACTGAATTATGGAGTTGCAAGAGTCCCTTCCCATGAATTAGGATTTCTAATTCTAGTTCTCTATTTCTATCTGTGGTCATGGTTATGTTTTCAACCCTTTTCATTGTAGACCTACAAACTATAAAATTAATTTATGGGCTTGGAAGGAAGGGGAGCAGCAATAGGTCAAAAAAATAAGATGCTGTCTGAGACATAACAATATGCCTACAATTCATCTCTCCATCTTATTCCCTCCTCAAGTATCATCACCATTGCACTATTGTTAAATAGCAACTTATGACAAATATGGTCAACCTAAAAGATGAATGATAATTTAAATTTTCCCTTTATAAGCTAAATGTCTTTTTCCTTAACATAATAGGAGACTATATCTCCATTACAGTCCCTTTAAGTTACCAAAATTCAAGTGAGAAACCTGACTGCGGATTTGTGCAGGAAAAATCATTGTACTGTTGGCCATCACTGTATTTTTACTATGTCTATCATATTAGATGATAGTGGAAATTTATGGATATTTATATAAATTGAAAAAAAGCAGAAGCAAGGATTTGACAAAAAAAAACAAAAACAAGGCAAATAAATAAAATAATAAACAACATTTACAGGAGTAAAGCCAGAATCCCCACTAAAACATACAAATAAAAATAATCAGAGGAAGATGCAGCGCCCTTCTTAAATCTTTTAAATTAATCTAAAACCAGCAATGTAAACAGTATTTAGCCTGTGTAACCAGCTGGTGTTATCATTGCTCCGGTCATCCTTTCCTGCCTTTTTCACATCCATCGCAATGATATGTGTTACTCCTACACCCAGGCATCTGCAGAGGTCTTTGCAGGAGTGAGGGACTAGATTTTTGAATCTTCCAGGGCTGAAACCCTCCTGTGCATGGTGTGTAATGCTGCTTACTCCTGACAGGCCACTGGATCCACCATCACATATGTATCTAGCTTGAATGAAAATGCTTAATGCATTAAAGCAGAAAAGAAGCCACGTTGTCGTTAA
Organism: Platalea leucorodia; assembly: GCF_965183815.1. Lineage (NCBI taxonomy): Eukaryota > Metazoa > Chordata > Aves > Pelecaniformes > Threskiornithidae > Platalea > Platalea leucorodia. Next base: position 85,184,522 of record NC_138823.1, on the reverse strand, counting down.
AGTACAGACATAAAGCTTTTTTCAGCTAACACTGCTAAGTCAGCTAGCAACTATATATTTAAAGTGGCCATAGTTTCTGAATTGTCTTCTGTGAATGGTAATACCAGAAAAGCAAAATCCACTGCAGAGGCAATTGTAGGAAGTCCATATCTAGAAAAGAAATTTACTAATGTCCAGAGCAGGCAGGGCTGAAAGTCCACCACAGGCATCTGTGGTTCTTGGAGTGCTTGGGGACTTTGAAACAGACCCTAACTGTAAACCTCTTACAATATGGTCTCCTCTAAATTATACTTTATTTTCGTTCCAAAGACTGACTGTGCTTCTCTTTCACATCTTTGATGAAATATCAAACTTTGTGTTTATGTCCCCAAAATAGGTTCAGACTGTTTTCCTTCTCATCTCTTACTGACTAGGTAGTTTGGGTATTCTTTTGCTTTTTCTAAATGTAAACAATAATTTCTATTTTTCTTTCCTGAATTCTTTCTTACTTGTTTTTATGCTACCAATGCACCTGTAACTCCCCAGCGATCAAGAGGATTTGATAAACAGGGTCAGCCACCTTCAGGCTTGCTGGTTATTTTGTCAGAGAACACAGTATCAGCTACTTGGCACCACGTGTTCCACCTATTTATTTCCATTGTCAGTGCTTGAACTTCGTCTGCAGGCTAGTTTAGGTGATCTGTGTGAAAACAAACTCTAACAACATAAAAGAAGAATAACACAAAGAAGCTGGTTTATTAAGAAAGACAAGGATCAGTCCCTCACAGTACAGAAGTACATGCTCATTTGGCCCGTCATTAGAATAAGCTTGTCTAGCCATCCATGGCCAATGTAGTATAAGTAAACAAAATGTTAGTGTCTGCAAAAGAGAGAAGGACGACTTCGGCTTAGGAAGACTCTGATTTTCTGGGTTGGCCCAGACTAGCCCCTATTCCTATATTAGTGTCATTAATCTAGGGACAAGATAAAGAGTGTAATAAAGGTGAGTTTCAGCCCCATTAGTCTATATCCCCTGTGCTGGGATGAGAACAAATGGTGTTAGTCCAAGAACTGGCTGTGGAAGTCACTGACCACCAGCATTGCTACCCAGATTTCCTTAGTAGCACAAGTTCAGCTCTTTGGTTCTACTCTGTCCCTAAATAAGCCAAGTCTTAGCTACAAAATCATCTCTTCATCTGCTCTTTAGAAATTTCCTTTATCGCTAAAAGTCAGTGGTATTTTGGCTATACAGTTTGTTATAAAAATATTTGGAGAATAAACCATGTAGTATTCCTTAAAAACATTAGAAGATAGTTCTGGGAATCCCAGAGATGGGAACAGCAAAAATGTCATTGATATATATATGGAATGTGTGCAACCATTTGCACATCTTAAAACTAATTCTGTTATTCACTTCAATATTAGATTTGTGTTTATTCCTTAGCTCTTGAGATGGACAAAACTGATCAAGTAATATTATTTAATAACAAATTGTGTACTACTAATACAAAAATCTTGTTGATAAAACCCTGAGGCAACACTTTTCATTCTATTCTCAGCAAAAATTAGAGTCAAATGTACGGACGTACATGGCAGTTAGTTGAAATAAAAATTAAATGAGTAATGACCTGGGAAATTAGTGAAGGTCATTGAGGAGATGAAATACACTACTGAAAATAAGCAGATTATTACCCTTATTTTTTATTTAAACAGTACATTAATTACTGAGTAATTAATTCATATTATTTTCCCTTATTATTAGGGGAGAGCTATATTCAGGAAGAGCTTTGTTTAACAATATTCTGTTTGAAAACCTTACTAATTTACTACTGGGCTAAATTGTGTCCTCTGGCTGAGACGCTATATGTTCTATCAAGAGGGACGCCATGCTACATCGTCCAGTTCTATCCTGTTTCCAGAGTTTCGTTGTATATAAATGAGCAATGCTCCTGAGCCTTTCTGTAATAACAGTGCAATGTCTTTCCTGAATCTGTTGTTTCTGTGTATTCTTTTGTTACACACTGTACAGAAAATCTACACAAAAGAAGGAAGGCAAAAAAGAAAAAAAAATAAATTCACATTGACAGATGAGCATTATGTAAACAGTTACTGTAAATAGATTGGGAAAGTAAGTTCAGTATTAGCTCTTGGAAAAACTGTTGCTCCTTTGTAGATGTAGCAAAGAATTGCAGTTTTGAAAATAAAAATAAGATGAAGTAATAACCATAAACCAATTTCGTCTTTTTCTTTACTTAAAATATTTTTTTGTACTTGCAATTTGAAGTATCTGGCTATATTTATAATGTGTTCCATTTTGCTATGAAGTTCTTCCAAATACCAGCTAACTGCATGTTTTTAAACTCTGTCAAAAAGAGCAACTTTATTTGGTTCTTTATATATTTTTCCTGGGAAGTAATGTGTCTTTGGAGTTCCTCATTTAAGAGGCTGTCCATATAACTTGCAGCTGTGGCTTCAAAGATTAGATTCAGTGATTGCTCTTTAAAAAGCAGAAGCTTTATCCTATGAAACTGTCCTAAAGTTAGCTACAACAGCCTATATTTCAACACACAAAAAAAGTAACAAGGTTTTCAGAACTGTTGCATACTTGTAGCTTTTGTTTATTTCTAAAGCAGCTGCAGGTGCCCTGAATTGAAAGTAATCATATATATGACTAGAAATTATTAGAAATGTAAACAGAAAAATCAAAAAGTCTGAAAACTAGTGTGGTGGGTTGACTTTGGCTGGATGCAAGGTGCCGACCAAGCCACTCTATCACTTCCCTCCTCAACTGGACTGGGGGAGAGAAAAATACGATGAAGAGCTCGTGGGTCAAGATAAAGACAGGGAAAGATCACTTACCAATTACTGTCATGTGCAAAACAAGCTTGACTTGGGGAAATTAATTTAATTTATTGCCAATCAAATCAGAGTAGGGTAATGAGAAATAAAAACTAAATCTAAAAACATCTTCCCCCCACCCCACCTTTCTTCCCGGGCTCAACTTCATCCCCGATTTCTCTACCTCCTCCCCACAAGCGGCGCAGGGTGATGAGGAATGGGGGTTGTGGTCAGTTCATCACCTTGTCTCTGGTGCTCCTTCCTCCTCACACTCTTCCTCTGCTCCAGCATAGGGTCCTACCCATGGGAGACAGTCCTCCATGAACTTCTCCAACGTGAGTCCTTTCCATGGGCTGCAGCTCTTCAGGAAAGGATTGCTTCAGCATGGGTTCTTTCAATGGGGTGCAGTCCTTCAGGAAAGGACTGCTCCAGTGTGAGTCCCCCATGGGGTCACAGGTCCTGCCAGCAAACCTGCTCCAGCGTGGGCTCCTCTCTCCACGGGGTCACAGGTTCTGCCAGGAGCCTGCTCCAGCATGGGCTCTCCATGGGGTCACGGCCTCCCCAGGACACGGTTGGCCCTTTTGGCTGCCAGGGTACACTGTTGATCATATTCAACTTGCCTGAAGAATGACAAGTTAGAATTATATATATCTATATAAAAACAGACTTTATATAATTTTATATATATAAATTATATATATATATATAATTTTACATAATATATATGTAAATATATATATTATATATATATGTAAATATGTTTATTTAACATATTTGTTGTTTTAATATATTTATATATGTAAATATATATTTTATATATATAATTTATATATAATTTAATATATATAATTTAATTATATAATAATTTATATAATAATTTAATTATATAATTATATAATTTTACATAAATTATATATATATAAATTATATATATAAAAATAGTATTTTATGTGTAAAAATTTAAAAATACAGAGAGAATTGTGCATAAGAAGCCTGAAGAACTGTAAAGCTGAAATGAATTTTGATTTACATGGCAAAAGGCTTTGATCTTTGCTTTACTGATTGCTGAGAATCTATCATCAACTGACTCTTTTATACAGAATATTGATATACAATTGTGGTCTTAAATGGCTACCTTAGCTTGCAATTTGAAGCAGTTATCTTCATGAACAATTCTCCACCAGGTGTCATTTTCATACAATCTGCAGAGTATATCAGACCAAAAAATATATTTTTTTAGATTTAGCAAAGCTCTGTGTGTGTTGAAGTAAACACTATAAAACTGGAGCTGCCAGCTAAGGTAATACGTACACACACTTATATGTATATATTAATAATAAAACGACTGACTAAGCTTTGTGAGTGGTCGCCCATGTCTTTGTTGTGTTTTTCCCTAGAGGAAGGGGAACAAATTTAAAATTTACATTTTTTTTTCACGATACTGACATAATTATTATGGCTTATTCAAGCTCCATTTATGAGATCTCTAGTTTTCTCCTCAACTACTAATTCAGGGTTTAATGTACAAGTTTAAATTTCTCTTGGATCTTCACACTTACATACATCACAATAAAGTACAACTCAATTTCAAAGCCACCTTTTAAAAGAAAATCCAATAGAAAATTGATGTAGTGATATAACACAAATGTAACAAAACTCATTCAGAACTCTTACATTTCTGTTGAGCTAGACACTTGAACTTTCATTTCCTATCCCTTTTTTTCCAAGTTGATATATGAAGGATAGATAAGGGTTTTTTTGTTGCTTATATATCAAAGATTAACAGCTGACAAAATACCATTAGCAGCTCCTGCAGTATGGCAAGAAGAGCATCTCAAACTATGTCACTTCCAACATGGACAATTCAATGGGATTTATTCTTTCTGCACACGTGCATTAAGGGCACTGACACTCTGAATATGGATAGACACAGAAGATGATGATGGAAAATCAGCACTGCATCTGTTAGACCTGTATCAGAGACAGGATATTGAAATGCCTCATTATGCACTGATATGGGGAAAAGACCTAATTAATACATGGCAAGGACCAGTAACAGCAAAATTATTTGGCCAACAGATAACATGCACACTAAACTTAACAATATTTAAAAGTAATTCTTTTACAAGCTGAGAATAAAACGCAACATCCTAATAGTTTTCCTCCAAATTCTCTCTCTTGAAAACACAGAATTTGTTATTCTGACTACAGTTGCTTCTTATATTTGATCTATTTTTACCACAATAGGCTCAACAACCTAAGCCTGAGAGTTTTGAATTGAAAGAATGGATTTTGTTCCATTTAAAAACTTAATTTAATAATGAAAAGTTTCAAGACTTTTGACAAAACATCAATTTGACAGATTTGTCAAAGCTTAACCATTCATACCAACAATTAGTTTCAGTGAATTAGCATCGCTGAACAGGAAGCAAGTTGTCTGAAAATTTCCCACCTAACACTTTTTCAGAGTACAACTGGCAGGCTATATTTTATATTGTGTGCAGTTAAGGCTAAGTACAACAACAACTAATCTATACTATTCTAACTTAATTACATCTAAAAAAATACTACAAAGAAGTTCTAAAAAGCCTGTAGTGCCACTAAACACTAGTGGTTGTTCCTTGATTAAAAAAAAAATAAAGGGACAGAGGACATCACTAACTCTACAGGTACATCTCCAAAATTATTATTGCAATCAATTATTTTGTCGTTGCTGCTTGTAGCAGTCTACTCAGTATCAAAAACACTTCTAAAATGATCCAAGTAGCTACCTGTTTCTTTGCACCATGTGGAGCAAAAACTGTGATTTTTTTTTTCTTCCTTCCCCCAGATTAAGTATAGGTGTGGGGAGTGGGGAAGAGAAGAATGAAAATAAACTGTAAAGTTAATTTAATGAAAATGTTCTTTGAGGACCAAATGTCTTGGCTTGTTTTATAACTTCCAATTATAGCAAGATGGGAAAAGAAAGTTCATCTTCCCAAACAGGTGAAATTGCTGGCATGGGGTACAGAGCAGAGCTAACACTAGGAGCATGGAAGTCTGTCTATTAAACCTCAGTTGCCGTAGATATTCTTGCTCCTTTTCTTCTTTTCCAGCATCATGGAAATGAGAATGGTTCATGCTGACTCAGTGCATGTTATTTTCTCTGCAGCTTTCTCATACAACTGTACAAACAGGAACAGAACATGCCCCCTCAAATCCTATCCACTTCCATATGTTCTTACTATATGTCTCTAAAAAATCCATAGTAAGGTCTAGTAAAACAAATGGGTGAGGAGAAAAAAATTCTTTGATTCTGAGGTAGGAAAGGTTGTTTCATTTCCAGTGAAACAACTTATGCAAAATAAAATTTCTGTCTGATGTTCCTAACTTTGAAAATGCTGATATAGATTTAGAATTAATCATACTGCCCTCCTCACAAGCGGCTCCACTCTGTTAGATGCCAGCTGAGCAAAGCACTTGGACTTATTCCATCTACAGTGTGTGAGTGTCTACACTGGCACTCAATTCATGTCTTTGTCTTGAGACCCTTCAGTTCTTACATAAGTACTAAATTTTCATCCATTTCAATTGAAGTTAACTGCATACCTCAGTGCTTTGAGGAATCAGAGCTCATAAGAAGCGCTTTTTTTCCTTAGTATGATTTTTTAATGAATAGCTTCAGTAATTTTATGTCTATAAATTTGGAGGTGTGCAAAACCAGTGATTTTTAAAAAGCTTTCTAAAAATATTCTGAAGTACCATTTATAATTGGAATTCAATGGAAGAAATTAATCTAAAAGTGCTTTGAATTCTTAGTGTAATGTGCATTATATAGAAGTTTTAGCTGCTCAGCTACTGTCTGTGATGTAATTCCCTGCATGAAATTTTGCTTCTTGATCTCCACAACCTAATGTTATTGGTTTGTTTCAAATATTATAGTGATCATAAGGGTTACAGCTGTTTGAAATATTAAATCCCTTTTTTATAAATGCTGGAAGAGCAACATCATAATTTTATAAAACTTCAAGTCATCCATTTTTTAGCTTTACCACACTGAATAAAACAAATCACAAATGGCCACAATCCCATACGCACAGAAACAGTGAATCGGGGCTGTGAAGTGACCATCAAATAAACTGCCAGCTGTAGCCAAAGAGATCAGAGATGGTGCAGGTGCACACAACCCTAGTGATGCAACTGTGTAACACATAATTACCAACAATTATACTCCTAGAGCTGAACAAGCATTTGATAGGCCCTTGATGCATCTTTTCTGAATCACTTTGGGCAGCTCAGGACTCAACTCGATAAGAATCTGTTAAGAAAGATGGAGGTCAGTATCTGTATACATATGAGATTTTGTTTTCCAACTGTATTTTTAAAATGCTACAGGAACTTAAGAAAAGATTTAGTGAAATTAGAAAGCATATATTGGAATAATCGGTAAGTTTCTTGGAGTGCTCTTTTAAATTCAGACAGTTCACATTTCATTCAAAAGAAAACTTCATGGTGGTGTCTGCTCTGAAAGAGCCATGTGGTGGTGGATAGGGGAACAAGCAGAGCAGGTGGTAACCACACTTTGCTGCTAAAAAAAAATACTTGCGGAACCATGTTCTAAAAAATGCCACAGGCAGCTGAGCTCCCTGTTTACATATTCACTAGTATCTGAAACAGGGGGGCACACTTCATTATCCACCTCATAGATATCTGTTGCTTTTAAATATGCAGTGAAAATGTTATTGCTAATTCTGTTTTCATTGGAGGCAATAAAGTCAAGTATTCTGCTTTCAAACTACTTCTGTAAGGGACAATGCCTAAATATTTTAGCTGAGTGTCTGATAAATGTTTCTTAAGTAACACGATGCACATGTACATTCTTTCTTATAAATATGCAAAGAATCATAAGCAGCTTCTTCCCATACTACAAGAATGTGAACTATTCAAAAACATTCTTATTCCACTTGATAACAAAAAGTAATACCTTGAAAATTTTAGTCAACTGAACACTCTCCTACTTTACTTCCCAAAATTCAGCTCAGATCAGTGTTTTCATATTGCACTTCTAGTTCAGGTTTTCTTTTTTTTTTTTTTTTTTTTTTTTTACCCTGACATTAAGCTTAACATCTAAAACTAAGAAGTTTATTTAAACAGAAAGAGTATACTTTGACAATTTCGTAATATTATCTGGAAAACAGTGAAGTGGGATTTTTTTTTTTTCTTTTTTCTTTTTTTTTCTTTTTTTTCTTCTTTTTAACTAAAGCTAGAAAATTTCAGGTCAGCTTTCTACACCCTCAGGAATCAACAGAAAAAAAACAGATATTTTTACCTTAAGTAAAATCAGCTGAATTATCTCATTAAGATAAATCAATTATTGAGTGTATGTTCTTCTAAGTATGCATTTTAGTGGAAAGGAGGCACTAGTTTCTGCTCATATTAGCAACCCTAGGTAAGCTCCAAAACAGAGTGCATCTTATTGGCGTTGACCAGTTATACAGAAGCAAAAACTACATGTACCTTTCTATATAGTAGATTTATGGCAGATTTGTGATCACTAGTCTCTGTTTTTTTACCTTGATACAACAGCACACATCTCTTTGCAGTGAAGAGACAGCTTAAGGTTACAATTTAACATATTTTTTACATCAGGAAAGATGGTGTTGGCACAAAAAGAAGTAATCTGGTCTCCCTTCTACCTTCACATACTTTCAGCCATTTATCTAGAGTCTCTAACTATAGTGCTATGGTCAAACAGTGAATTTACGTTGATCTAGATAAATCCAGAAATATATACATATATATATATAAAAAATCACTCTCTGTGTGTGTAGATTTATAAATGTACATATACTTAAAAGCCTATTTTAATCTAAATCATCCCACAGCTTTGTTCGTTGCTGAGACAGCACAAAGTCCTATATAGCACAGAAGTGGAAATGAGCAACAAGAACCTCAGAGGAGGGCAGTGAAAGTGTTGACTTACGTAATTTTAATTTGTAGATGAAGCTATAGGAAACACAGTTGAAAAAGACTGTAAAATATGAATTATCAGGCAGCAATTTAACTTCTACTCCGTCGGATAGTCTAAGGGCTCACCAATGATATTAACATATACAAAAGCAAAAAAGACTTCAAATGTTCCCAATAAATAGTAAACTTACATTTTTCATAAAATACTTTGAATTTCATTTAAACTGACATTACAAAAGTAGTCTTTTTAGTGAGTGGATTAAATGGATTGTTCCTACTCAGAAGTACCTATAAGATTTTCAGACTGATAGATTTTACCTCACTTCTACATAGAGACTGAAAACAAGAAGTTAAAAAGAAAGGCTTTCCTGCTTCTTTTCAACTGTGAATGACCTAGTAATCTATTTTCATTAACTGAATAAATTGAAATCAAGAAAATATTCTCTTTGTGTATGCAACAGAGGCTACTGTATCTTAAAGGTACTTTAGCACTTATAGCAAATGTGCTTAATTAGTGAATTTCACTGAGGGGTTTGTTTGCCTTCAAAATTTCAGAAACATATGTTGAAAAATAAAAGATAATTGATTTTGATCCATTTTGGTTAGAACTATAGTTGGTTAATGCCTTCTTTCTAGCCCCTTATAAATTATCACAGCATCATGAGCAAAAAGAGGTTTCTTTTTGTGGTATGATTGTAAACATCAAGCCAAATGAATGTATTTGTTTTGCATACCTTCTGAGTAGTGAAAATTACTCCAGTTTGCATTTTAGACCTTCTTAGACTCCACAAGTCATTTTTAGTGCCGCTTAAGTGAGGCATTAATTTGTTCCTGAGAAATTTAATAAGAACCATATTTGCTTTCATCAGTTTTACATTCAGTCCACTGTCTCCAGACTGTCTTGATTTCAGAATACCATTTAGGTATGTGCTTAAGTGTTAGTAAGAGTCAGAGAGACCTCGAGTTTTGTTTAAATGTAATGATGCATTGACACGCTCTTCAAAAATTAGGTAAAAAAATAAAACACCTGAAGAATCACCATTTCCATTTGTTTGGTTTCTGACTTCTGCAGGACTGATTTCCTGCAGACTTTGGGAACTTTGCAGGTTTGGGAACACGGCTGGGAGCAGAGACCTTTCCGTGTTACGGAGCGTACTGGTTCCCTGGTTTGTAACATTACAGTATGAATAAAAAAACAAGGAGGGGAAGCATGTTTGGAAGAGACAACTACTACGTCATTCAGTTTTCTTTTGTTTTGAATTGTTTCCTTATTTGATAATCCTGTTTGTCCTTGGTATGCTAGAGAAAAATAATGACAGTGTCAGCTTTTCCCTGTGCTGCTGCCATTAATGAACATTTCCACAAGAAGAAACTCCAGGGACGTGACAGCTTTGCCTGATGTCTTTCCCTGAAGGTCCATGGAGAGAGCTGGCTTTGGAAACTGTTTCAGAGATGATTAAAAGCTATTTTGACTCTCTCCAGGAAGTAAATGAGAAAAAGCTGGTGACTCCTGGGAAGAAAGCATGAAGTACTAACAGGAAGGTACCAGTAAAGAAGGTCAGCCCTGACAGGAAGAACGCGCTCATTAGCGGACATTTTCAAAGAGAAGTTAAAAAAAAAAATCCAGGTGGACGAATGAGTTAAAATACCTGGATTTCAGTTATCTCACCAGTCAGCTTCAAAGATGGAGACTCGCATCATGTTCCAGCGAAACAGCTATGAAAAGCAGTGGGTATAAAAATTAATACTAAGCAGCAAGACACGTTGCTGTGGAGAATTCAGAGCAACCACCTGGGCGTGTACAGGTGCCATTCATTGAGCAGAGGGTTGTTCCAGAGCTACATCAGTTACTGACACCCTCTGCAACAGGGCAAAAGATTTCAACCCATTTTCTATCATCTTCCGCACCCTGAGTTTACCTAATAAATCATTTGAGATTTACCTGCCTGGAGGTGGTAGGACTGGTAGGTCCTGGGTGGACTTTGCCAGTACTGGAACCAGACGCCACATTGAAGGACTCATCTCGTGCCTTTGTACGGGTTTACCTGACAAGGTGTTGGCAGCAGCAGCAGCGGGTGCTGCAGGGGCGGCCCCTGTGAGGAGCGGCCGGGGCGGCCCCGCGCCGGCCCCAGCCGGTTCCCGCCGGCTCCAGCGGCCCCAGCGCCGGGCCCAGCGGAGCCCCTCAGCCCCGGGCGGGCGCCTCGGGGAATATAAATCTCCTTTGCACAGGACTCAGGGCCAAACAGAAGTAAAGAGGAAACCTTTCATACTTAAGTCAACAGTTTTGAATAAAGGCTCAGGGAATATTCATACTGAATAAGGAAAAGAAGTTTTCCTTTTCGGGAATAATACCACTTTGTGAATAGTATTTCTGAACTAGATTTTAGCGTGTTTCTTGTCTTTTTCTTACACTAGCATAAAGAATCATACTTTAACAACAGAATATGAACAAAAGGGGAACTGATACCCTGGATTCAAAGGACTGTGAAAGTATTTGTATGGTGCAGGTCAGAGTTGACAGGCCTGTTGGTGCCTGGGTGCTTCTGACCTCTGAGCAACACAGTGCTGAGGACTGAGAAGACACGGGCTTTACTCTCAGCTGTGCAACTACTGACTGACTCACCCAAAAGAAATGAACTAAAAGAAATTTTGCATGTTATCATGTATATTTTGCAGAGGTGTTCAAAAAGAAAAAAAGAGCAACAGTATGATTTTACAGATTGTGCTTCCTTTGTTTTTCAAAAATTTTGCACAGGACTCCAAAATGTATTGTAAATGAGAGATTATAAAAAATAAAACATACATACTACAGCAATGGTTTTTCTTCTCTAGCAATTACATCTGCTAGTACAGAAAACTGTGACTAAAAACAGTATTTAAAATTAGAATGTAATTTTTAACATTAAAAAGAAATGCTTATTGTATGAAATCAGTACACAATGAAAACACTGAAGAAAGGCAGTCACCTGTTACCTAAAAAGTAAAAGAACATCAAAAAAACAGGAACAGCTTAGTCTTCATCAAAAAGCACAGCAAGATAGATTTTAAAATAAGATAGAAACTGGAGTACATCCACAGCACAACCAGCTCCTGTCTAAAATAGTCATTAAAGGCAAATTAATAATTTTCATCACTAATCTGTTTTTATAAAGCATAACTGTTTTCTGTCAGAGCATGTTGGCACTTATTAACAGAAATCTTCCTACTTAAAATAGCCACTGGAAAGAAATTTCCCATAAAGTTTTTGAACAAGTTTGTTTACCATTGCTCAGCCTCAGTAATATAATTCTGCTGATTTGTACAGTATAACAGTATTCCATTTCTAGTCGTCATGAAAATAAGGACATCACAGTCTGGCACTATATCAGCAAGAACCAGCTTCACCATGCACAGCTTGATGGTACATGGCACCTTCTGTAATCTAATCCAAAAGACAGCTTCCTCCTGGAACCGCTATTATATATATGTGTGTGCATATATATCTCTCTCCCTTCTTTAGTACTGCCAGATACTTACCTTAGCCCTGACCCTGAAAATAAGCAATGCAGCATTTTCAAGACTTCAGCCTTTTCGTTCTCATTACACCTTGGGACCCTATTTCTGTCTAATATGTGGCTTTGATAGTTGCTATACCTGTTATTCTCCATAGAGCTTGCAATCTTTTTAGACTCCAAATATTTTAAAATGTAGATACAATTACTAGTTTCCTCTTTCCTATTTCTTTGCCTTGAAATAATAGTTTTATTGCACTAGGATTGCTGCACTTTAAGGCTCTCTTAAAAGCCCATTCTTGGTGCTACATTCTTCCTTCTGTCTTGGAGGAGGCAGAGGTGGATGGCAGGCCAAGCAAGCATCACTTATGTCTCAGACTTCTCATATTTTCATTGCCTCTTCTCATGAGTGAGAAGCTTGCTCAAAAGAATTCTGAAAATACTATTTTTAAAGATGTCCTGATCATTTACCTTCACCAAGATATATTCAAATCATTAATCCATGAATTAGATCCCCTTTCCCTGTGCAAAGCTATATTAATTTTGCAAGTACTACAGGCACTTGCAGGACAAATCTCCAGTTTTTCATCTTTAATATTATGCCTTCCTATAATCTAAATCATGACCATTGTAGGACACAAACTGTGCTTTAACTGTTTTTCTGTTTAACAGTTATCCCACTGTACACCTTATTCTTGCTTGCTATCAGGAATACTGGATACAGATGAGAACAAAATGGCAAAAATTTTTTGCTTGGCCAGTTTAATATCCACCATCAGTAACTGAGAACAAATCACTTAATTAGAATCTGCAGTACCTTGGCATTGAAATGGAATAATTGATAAGCAATGCAGTGGAAAGAGACTGTACATATATACATTTTTCCTTTCAAACTATTACTTTTTAGCTCTGTTTCATGGAAGGCCATGAAGATAACACACCAGGGCTAAGAGAAGAATGCAGGCTGAACAAAACTGATCAATAATGGGAGGTAAGATGTGACTCACATTTCAGATATCTTAAAATGTCTAATAAAAAGCTTCTATTACAGCTAACACTTAGAACATTTCTTCGTCACCAGTATTCACAACCAAAATTAGGGTGTGGTGCTATATGGACAGTAAATAACACATAAGCATCACAACTGAGCATATTTTTATTCCATGGTTAAATTAATTTAGGTACCTGGCCTCCACACAAAGAATGGAAATAATATATAGTGACCCAATCAGCTGCCACCAGAAGCGATACTGTGTGGTGAGGTATGCCAGAGTTACGCCTTTCCCAAGCAATAGGTTAAGAAATCCCTTGTTACAAAGACAGTGGGAACTTTTTGGTTTGAAGGCTTGCAATACATGTTACTGTTTTTCTGCTAAAGCAACATGGACATTATGGCTAGCAAAGAATAGTGAGTAAACAACCTGAAAAAAATAACTTTTCCATCAGTTTATATTTCCCTAATCATATGTAAAGAAAAATAAGGGGGGGTAGCTGAAGGGTACCTTCAATTACATGTCTGAACAAAAGAACTGCTTCAAAGCCATCCTTTATCAGAAGCAACATTACATGAGAATCCAAGCTTTCAAAGAAAGAAAGAGAACAGAAAGAAGGAAAAAAAAAAAAGACATTTTCTAATATGAATGAGTGATGAAATAAAAAGCAAAAATAAAAAGTGCAAAGGATAAATCCATGTGTATATAATTTACCCAAATCTTCAGAAAACCTGATACCATAGCTATATTTCACTTCACTAAAAAGTTTCTCATCTGCACAGCAACTATTCATTCTGAAATATAAATGACTTTAAAAAAATTCCACCAGTTTTGCTACAGAGTTATTAATTTGTTCTAATGAAATGCTGCAGAATCTGAAAGCCATTCCCAGAGAGTCTTGACCTTAACTGAAACCTTTAGAATGATTTAGCAAGACTCAACGATTATGCCTCAGATGTTAATATCAAAGAAACGCATCTAAAAGATTTTTTAGTACATAGTATCTCCACTAAGGCTAAGTCTTTGATAGTTCCAACTTATTTATGTTTAGCCCATCATATCAAGATGGAAAAAGCTTGTTGGATTGTTTTGTGCTAGTTTCTTTCTTGCTTTGCTTTTTTGGTTTGGGTTGCTATTCTTGAATTTTATGCTCTGTACTTTTCTAGTTCAGCTCCTAACTCAGATGACTGTCATGAGAGCATAAAATGTATGAACTTCCCATGAAGCAAAGGATTGTTGCCAGCTATACAATATTTTGCCATCATTTCTGCTTAGTCATTTTATTGTTTTCAGCCTCACTGAGTGTCTGCCCTTTGCACATTAAGGAGTAGGATGACCGTTTGGCAGAATTCTGTATGGGTCGAATCTCCTGTTAAAGATACAGGACCTCACTTTCTACATATTGATAAGCAGAAATACAGAGATGTTTTGCCAACAGTTTAAAGAAAAAAAAAAAAAGACCAGAATAGCTTAGAATATATTCTTTATTAGAGAATTACTGCAATACATCAAGTAGAATTATAAACGCTATTTCCATTCTATTCTGAATGCATATGTACTTTATTAAAAAAATAAAATATCTTCCTATCTTAAAAGAATTTGGGGGTTGAAGATTGGAATTTGGGGGTGTTGTTTGATTATTTCTTTTGTATAAGCCTGGCTGTCCTCTGAGATGTAACACGTGGATTGAAGGACATTAATTCCTTATCATAAAAATAAAACTGAAATGAATGTGAGAAGGCAAAGGCCACAAAATATTGCTGAGTGGCAGTTAGGGTCTTGAGGTTATTAGTAGGGGGCTTTTGAAGCTGTCACCGCTATCAGCCTCCTGCTGCCAAGATACTTCAAAGGATTCTGGTCCTTTCCCCTGCAGTCCTGTCTTGTATTCACAAGTATGGAAGAAATAACTGAACAGCCCTGTATTAAACTTTAAGTTCATCATGTGGAGTTGTCAGGTAGTTCATAGTTGCTAACATTAAAATCTGACAGGCAAAATCCAGACAAGTAAATACAGCAAGGGAAAAATTCCTCAGTTCTAAAATTGTTGGGGATAGGATGACTGTGGGGGGTAACGATTTCTCTGGTTAAACAGACAAAATCCTTCCTTCTTCGATTAGTATTTCATAGGATACATTGTTACTAAAGTTTGTCTGCATTGAAAATACGGTATTTCATAGCTTTTCAAAGTTCGAGACTTTTTAAAACATATATTAGAAATTTTGGGACTGTTAATCTAAACACTCAATAAACACAGATTTCTTGTGTATTCTCAGTTGCCATCTGTATTTGTGCTGACTACACAGAGGCATCTTTTTTTTTTTTCTGGACCAGCTTGTGAGACCTTACATAGCAGGTCACACGAAGAGATAGGGAACCATTGGCCACATGGCAGAGGCTATGCTGTGGCTCATCCCTGCTGTAGGAAAATGTAACTTCTTGCTGGGTTCTTCCAAGCGTGCAGCCCAAGACACAGACCTTTCTACTGCTCTGTGATCCCACAGAGGCAGATGTAGCAGATCAGCAGATCTGCAGGACAGGTTATGCAAGTGTCTTTGGCATAGGTGATCACAGTTACCATAGTGTATAATCCTCCTTTTCTGTCCAGAGGCACTGTGGCTGAGGAAGGAGCATCCCAAGCATAACATGCAAGAGTGACCAGGTCAGAGTCCTCCTGGCTCTGCCAGTTTTGTGCATCTGGCCAGGTAAGTTGGAGAGCTCACTGCTGTCTGCACCTCTGGCTTTGTAAAATGAGAATGACAGCAACCTTCTCTGCACTCTGCTGTGAGACATGTGAATAAAAGCTTAAAGCATCACTATTCGTTCATGAGTAACTAAAACCTTGATTCACACGAGTGCACATTTCCAAGCAGTAGTTTTCTTGCCTAAACTACATTAGGATGATATCCCACACCTTTCCAAGCCAATTTAAGAGACTGCCAATGTACAGCACCCAGTTCGCTTGACCGCTTTCAGGGAGAGCCCTCCTGAGTAGGTACAGTTCCAGGAGATGAGGCTCACAGGACAAAAAAGCACCTACAGGTCTGGCCGGCTGTTGGGGAGTGTAACATCCAAAACTCACCATCCTCCCTCATTTTCATCAGTAAAATCATGACTGCAAAGCCCATGGTACAGGCCCAAATTCTTCCGACTTAATTTTAAGGACTTGAGATATCTAAAATGCTGTCTTTAAGTCAGAAAAGAGAGACAGGCACCTCCAATGATTGATTTCAGTTCACTTTAGATATGTATGAAGAGGCTTATCCTGCTCCTCTTAGTAGGCTGAACTAAGGTACAAAGCCTGGGCATATTCTGCATTCTTCTTATGAATATGTAATGCAGAAAAACTTATATTTGTCTATAGATACAGCAACTGAATTAGATTGCTACAGGAAGCATTTACTAATACATTAGTAAAATGATTCTAAACTGCTTTAATGCTATAATATTTTCCTATATATATATATATACAAGAAATCTTTTTTCTGAAATGTGAGCATAAATCATACAGGAAGTTATGCAAAACAGAATAAATTATGCAAATAACATTCTTTGAATTTTTGAATTAAGTGTTATGCTCTGGAGTATACAGCACACACACTGAATGCTTGATTACAGGAAGAGACTTTATATTTAGATTATATTCCAACAATGACCGTTTGTGGTGCTCTTTTCTGATCATCAGAAAATGACTTGCTGAACTTCAGTACCCCATTACCTCTGTTCTGGTTTGAAAATCCAGTCACATGAGATCAACTAAAAAATCTCATAATTAGGACGTGACATTAGTTTGACATCTGGAGCATGCAGTGTGAGCATAACCTAGTTACTCTGACATTCTGACATATAAAAATGCAAAGCCACCTGAGAAACTCCATGAAAGAAACTCCACTACCCTAAACTGCACATATTAGAAGACTTTGAAGCTCCCAACATAAGCTGATTTGAAATCTCTCCTTGTCTGTGATGAAAAAGTAGTACTGTCAGGCTTTTTGGTAGAAAGGTGAAAGTTTCAAGTAAGGTCCCCGTGTTATTCCAGGATTACCTCTCTCAGATGGTAGCATATCACTTAAACTAAGGTCACAGTTAATATGCACAATCTCCTGCCGTAAGACAAAAGGAGGAAGGGAAGTAATATTTGCTTTGCTTACTATCTTAAATTAGTAAATTCTTATTACTTGAATATACAAAATGGAGCACCTTAATTCATTCCTTGAGGCCACAAATGCTCTGACACATGTTGTTAAGAAAATCAAATCAGAATTTTGACTCATTAGGTTGATTTTATTTTACTATGCATTTCTTGTTCAGAGAAAACAGAACTTCACCTTTATATGAAACTAAGAATTTCTGATTCCATTAAATAGAGAAGCAACACCAGTTAGCATAGGGTTAGTGCTGAAAGAAGGAGGAAGTTCACAGCCACAGGTGGGGTGAGGCTTGAAGCACACTGCCGAAAGTCTTGATTTCGAAGACCCCTCACCATGTAAAGGAAACACAGGAAGCTGAATTTCTTTCAGAATTACAGGGTTTTTCCTCTGATAACAAATTAGCTCATTTAATACATCATCCACTAAATATCTGATCAGATTGTAACATGCCATCTTCAAAAGGCCTGTCTACACTTTTAGACTCCAGAAGAAAAATATACTTCACATTCTGTCTGAAAGGAATATTTTTAAAAATCACCCCTAGAGTCAAATTGCTTGCGAGCAGTCACAGAGTGCTATGTCAGGGTACGGGCTTTCAATTTCTTCAAGTATTTAGAGAGTGCCGCATCAGTGAAAATTTAAATGGAAGTAAAATACTCATCAGACAGATGGGAAGTACCTTTTACAGAGCCAGGTGCTAAATGGCCACTTTAACACAAACAACTTTCGTCTTTTACTGAGAAAGAGATACTGAGTAGGATTTCTAGAGTGAAATAAAGCACTGACCTGGCAATTAAAGAGTAGGAAGTCACTGCAGAGAAAAAGAAAGATGGGGGAAAAAAGTAACAAAACCTGTGGTTCTTGCCTCCATCTCTGCCCATGCCATCCCATCCCCCCATCTTGTGTTGTGTCCTTCCTCCCGCCCGCCGTGAGGTTCTTGTTGAAGCACCTGAGATGTGATACTTTCATTCTACAGGTATTTATTAAAGTGAAGTAAATACATTAAAGATTATTCCTTAAAGTCAGAACCACCAGTACATCTCAAGCACATCATTACCCCAGCATGACTCATGTTTTTCTTGTGATCTCAATCAAAAAATTAGTAATAAGGTGTACCCATAAACTCCATTTTTGTATACTCTTTATAAAGAATGGCTGTCAAATCATACCCTTATTTATAAATATACGTATCAATTTACAGAGTGTTTTTTTGGAATGCAAGCTAAACATTTTCAAATGGAAGGAGAGATGGAGAGAAAGGGAAAGTATTTGGAGTCTGAAACACTGTCCTTCCTTCCTTTCCAACTCTTGCCTCAACCTTAAGAGGATTATGGATTATAATGCGAAATGAGATCCCCTCCAAGTCTAGACTCAGTTTTGTGAAGAAAATCTGATGACTAACAGCTGCAGAAGAACCAGTCTTTTTTTAGGAAGACTGTGAAGCACCTATTAATTTTCTAGGCAACTCTTATATGCCGAAATAAACTTATAAAGCTAACTAAAACACTGATAAACATTATTAATTTCTTTTTGATTCTTATCATTTGTGTCCTTATTAACTTGCTGTAGAGGTTTCTATCTATACAAACCCATGCTGGGTATTTTGAATTTGGTGAACAGTTACCTGTAATTATTGGAGTGAGAAGAGGAAAGTGGCAACTCATAAAAATGGATTCTAATATGCTCTAGAAGTGTCCGGTTCCCCACAGCATTCTTCCAGTATGAAGAAGAGTCTTCAGGTGGGCACTGATAGCCAGGAAAGTGCCACACACAAGGCAAGCACAATATAGCGAAGAGCACATACTAGCACTGTACCAGAAAGCTCAAAAGGGCCTCACGATGAGCTGTCTGCAACTTCATCATTGTTTTATTCTTATCTTGCTTTCTGGCACAGTTATAGCTCATGCCATTTATCACTCCCAGACTTACTGAGGCCCTCTTAATAATTTGCTATTATAAACAAATGCTAAGATCCCAGAAGCACGCTGTGACAGCAGACTAGTTTTGCTAGTTTATGAAAGGTAAAGCCAGAATTCATAGTTATCCTGTATTTGCATATGTGTTCATGATTTGGGTAAGCATTCACTGCATATGAAAAACAGAGAAATGTTAGTAACAAGTTCCAGACTGTAAGAACAACTGCAGGATGGACCACATACCCTGCAGCCCTAAAAATGGGATTTGTGAAAATCAGGTGGGGTATAAACCAAGGACGCTACAAGGAGCATGGCTGCTAGGCAAAAGGGCACCTGAGACCAACTCAAATGACACTGAGGAAGGGAAAAGTGCTATAAATTGTTATCATCCTCTCCCCAGCATATCATTTCTTGTCTTTCTTTTTCTCCAAAACCTCTTACTCTCATCAGTTGGGCTCCCCATACCTATCTTTTCCTGAGCTCTTGCTGCCATCTGTGCTTATCCCATCAGTCCTTTTCTATTGCTATAGGTGAGGCAATGCTGAACAAAATATTCTCTTCCTTACTACACTGAGAAATGCAGACGTGACAGAAATAACTAGAAACAGCTCATTTGGCTACTTTCCTAGTGGATGCCACAATTACCCTTCATGTCACATTGTATCCGACAAAAGCTCATGACCTTCCACTTTTTGGAGTCCAAAGGGATGTCTCATGTTGAGGTAGGTCAGAAGAAATGAAGTATTGGTGGGTGTCATGTGCGGTAGATGATGCTAAGCAGGTCTGCATATGCCCAGAAGTACATTATCTGGGTCAGCATCCAGATAGTATTCAGTATTTTCCACTCTCTAAATCAAGAAAACAGACACGTGACAAATGTATTTTATTCAGTCTACTTGGTATCATTTAGAGAAGTCCGTCCTTCCAAAAAAAATTATCATTCTGCCATATGCGAACACAGCTCCTACAGACATGATTTCTTGCTCTGCGCAATTGGTCCCCCAGATATTTAACAGTGCAAGCTATATGGTAACCTATTCTGAGCTGATCTCTGTGCATAGCAACTGATATTTCCTCTATTTTGTATTCTATGGCTGCTTTTATTTCTATTGGTATTGCTTTTCCAGGACCAGACTGCTTAATATTGTTATTTTAATTCCAAAATGGGCATCACAAGACTTAAAGGAAGCTTTTTACTGTACACCAGAGGAAACTTACATTTGATTCCAGGTAGTATTGCAACGGAACAAAATGCCAACAAGATAAGATGAAGAATTGAGCTGCTTAAGGACAGGCAGGATATTTTCTTTATCTGATACTGGTCTTTATATTAGCTCAAGAGGAGGCTAGCAAAATCAGCTTAATCTATGGCATTCTGCTTAATATTTGCGATTTTATAAATTTGTGCAAAGAATTCAAAATAAAGTTGAAATACTTCCTCTGCTATGTGGCTTTGTGACCAATGAATAGAAAGGCTAATAGGAACCTCTATTAAAATGTTGATAATTACTTTTTGTAATAACACTGACTTGTCTCCAAAGCTTGCATTTAGTCTA
The DNA here is from genome assembly GCF_965183815.1 of Platalea leucorodia. Taxonomy (NCBI): domain Eukaryota; kingdom Metazoa; phylum Chordata; class Aves; order Pelecaniformes; family Threskiornithidae; genus Platalea; species Platalea leucorodia. The sequence goes on along the minus strand of NC_138823.1, from coordinate 85,163,653 downwards.
GCTAGGAAAAGAACACACTAAAATCAGATAAATTTAGATCAGTAATATTTTGGAGAATTTGATCTCTGCAATATTATAACTTATTCTGAAAGCCTGTGTGGAACCCAGCTGTAAATGTGATTCTACTATAGTCTTCTGAGCTACAACCACAAAGGTAAATGAATTTAAATATCAGTGAAATAATACGTTTATAAAACATTGTTCTCTTGAAGGAGAAAGTGTGACAGAGTAACAGACAAGGTATTATGAACTTGCCTTGCTAGCTCTTGGGAAGTACCACTGTTGATCTTCTGCTATGAATGCATTGTGTGCTTTAAGAGGCAGAAATTGACCTCCAAAATAAGGCAAGGAGAATTCATAATAATCACATTAATAAAGGCCACCGAGAGGATAAGTCTGCACAAGACATTTAGAAAGGTAACGTGTTGGCTAATCAAACCTCCTTTCTACTGCAGTAGAGCTGCCACCAAAATGAACAGGTACCTATAACAGTTACTTATAACTACTTAGAGCTTTTCTCTCCCCAGAAGGGAGAGGGTGGGGAGAAGAGCAGAGAACCTGAAAGTTTTTGAGGTAATCAGAGGGGACACTACTTTTTTGGCAATATGTGGAAAGGAAATGGTCTACAGCAGCAATAACTAATGTTTTCAAAGATGACTGAATTCCCTTTTTCATCATGGTTTAAGTACCCAGATATAAATTTAGAGGTTTAGATTTTCTTTAGTCCAAACTCACAAGCTCTGGCACGTGTAGCTTCATTGATTTATAACACTGACACCCTTGGTGTCTGCTCTCCCTCTCCATCGGAAATTCATCACAGCAGTGTTGGTGGAGTCAAATGAAGCTGCTGCAGCTTGCAGTCAATACATTCACCTGAGCCACGCTCTTTGTCAGTTTTAGCTAGTACTGTGCACAGTGAACTATAACAGAAGTAAATGTGTTGCAGTACAAGCAAATGTGAGCCTTAAAATTCATTCTTCAGCAGTTTCTGCTGGTTTACTGTTGTATGAGCTGAGGCATTAGCACGTTTGATTTTCCTGCTACAACTAAGGTGCACAGTGGTGGGTCAGGACATCATAAAGTCTGCAACACTGCAAAGCACCTTGGATAAATCCCTCACATGAGATGAGGCTGGAGATCCAGCTGTCTTATGGACAAGCTATGTGTGTTCATACCTGTGTTCAAAACTGTCCCTCATTTTAAAATTCCTTTTCTTCCTCCAGTTATTGGCATTTAAAATCTAATAACCAGAAAAAGTCATTTATTTGTTATCATCTCAGTTATTTTTTGGGAAAAAGGAAGGATACTTTATTCTTTCTATCTAGAATTCCTCTTAATCTTTATTAATTTATCTCTGTTTCTTTCTGCTACAGCAATTCATCAGTACAAAGATTTTACAATCAGATCTTTTATTGATTGTTGATGATAAATGAGCTAGAACTGAATTGAGCATGATCTGCTGATATTCATGTTAACTCAGAAATATTTACAGTGCTAAAATATATTTATTTTTGCACATGTGAATTGAATGAATTAGTATACAATCGTCATATATAATCTATCATAAAGTGTCTTAAAAAAAAAAAAAAAGGAGATCCACTTTTCTAGCTATGAAGCAGTTACATTTCAACAGCCTAAGCTGTGACTGTTTTAGCTGCTGGATTTATTTATTGATGTGTGTTTTCTCATATTTGCAATTTGTCTTCTTTTTTAGTACTGCTACTCAATATCTGTAATTACAAGTCCCTCATGATATTTAATTGTTTATATTTTCTGTTAATTTTGTTTATTACTAATTTTAAAAAAACCTGTTTCAATTCACTATCTGAACTTAACTAATGAAACAGTCCTTAACTTGAAGTGTCTCATTCCTTCCCTTTCCTTTTTTTTTCTCATTGTATGTAGAAAATCCATTCCTGTTCGCCTCAATGCTTTCAGTTAGTGTATTATCGCAGTGATGATATTATTCTCTCTTTATTTACTCAAGTACCAGATTTTCTGTATTTTCTGGATTGGCTCTTTTTGCCTTCTACAAATCTTGTGACAAAATAATTGAAATGGCTCAGAACTTTCCCATTTTCTCTGTGTTAACATATAATCCAGGAATGATACACTTTTGAAAGCTTTCTCAAGATAGATACAGAATTTGCCTTGTCACCTAAACACAGACAGGCATATTTGTGAATTAAAAAGACATGAAGCCCATTTCTGCTGTACTACAGTATTGTAAATTACTTCATTGAAATCCTAACCAAATCTAAGGTAATATTTTTCTCAACTTTACCATTTCATCCTCTATACAGAATGTGGATGGGGGAAGAGGGGAAAAAGTAGGAATATGTGGCATTCATTGTTATAGACTACTTTTCTAGTCTACTGATATTTAAACTCATTGGATTTGTCATTCTTGTTTTGGCAGGCAACAATTTCTGGCCTACTGTCACAATGAAATAACAAAGGACACTACTGGATGAAGAGCTGCATCTCAACAGAAAACAGTTTAGTACTGACAACAGTACATTAAACAATGAAACCACAGGTGACTGATCACACATAAAAGCCAATTAATTAAAAACTAATTGTATATAACATTTAAGTTTTGTTACACATTTTCTATGTAGTTCAGTGGCTTTCTTAGATCAAGCAGTAACTAGTTTTTGATTATCTTACATTTATCTCCCAGGAAAAATGGAGAAAATCTTTTTGAAGGACTGGCAACTCTTTAACATGTTTGTATTTTACATGGGTAATTGTAAGTATGTTTTTATTTCATATTATTTTCTCCAATAATCTAAATAAGAATAGACCTCAATGACTTACTCATGTAGCAGTACTGTACATTGCATGATAAGAAAAATGGCATGATAAATTAAGTAGTTGAATTTCATAATGAAGAAACTCAATTTCTACTGTCTGATAAATCAAAGTAAATTCAAAGTCAATAGAATGATCCCAAATTCATGCCAGAATAAAGCAGAACCTGGTTTTCTTCTTTTTCTCCAATACTGACTGAAGCATAGGGCATTTCCAGGAGTTTAATGACTGACTGGATTTAGTGGCCCTTGACTGCAGTTCATAACTTCAGCTTCTCTCACTGGCTATTAATCCCCAAGAAATTGTCTGTGCTTCAGTCATGATTGTTTGAGTAATGAAGTTCTTTGAATGGTTTGAGCTGATTTTAAACTCAAGAGATTATGTCTTAATCAAAAGTATTTGAGGCTATAAAGCATTTTTCTTCACTTGTGAATATGTGCAGTGGAAGAGCTTGAAGCTTTGTTTGCCCAAGATGGTACCAAAATGCTACAGAAGCACACCCACACTCCGAGCAGGCTGGCACAGGTCTTTGCTAGCTACCTTTCCACTTTGATCATAGTTTCTGCTTGTCAGAGGTAGCTCTCCCTATCACTGGATTACACAGCCCAGCTTCCACAACAGACTGAATTGAATTGTGTGATTAAATGGTGCCCCCAGAGAGCCTTCACTTAAGTCAGTATTATAAACAAACAAACAAACAAACAAACAAACAAACAAAAAATAATAAGTAATAAATAAATTAAAAAGAACTCAACTTTCTAAATGGAAAACTTTTACTTCCCTGCCTTTACATGTGACCTTTATTGTACAAATGTCTCTCACCTTTCATGAGCTTTCAAGCTTAGATGTTAAAACTTCATACCAAAGGAACTAACAGTGTTTCTTCTGGTATCAAATTATACCATGAAAAGCACACAGAAGTAATCTGTTCAAACAACATTGCACTTAAAAAAGATTCTGAACTACCTACAACTGCAACCATATGTAAATTTCTCCAGAAAAAGTGAAATGAAGGTGTAACATCAGCACTGAATCCTGTCATAAAATAAAGACATAATGGGGAAAGACAAGAAGTTTCAATTAAAATCTGATGTGTGCTCTACAGCTGATGTAAAGGTATTGTCTTTCTGTTATGCCTGTAGTCTCCTATGACACAGATCTTTAGGTTGTCATTCTTCGTATATAGAGCACATACAAATAAGCCTGACCTGTAAACTGTGAAATTAAAGAAGAAATGAATGGTATCCATCAAAAAACCAAACTATCCTTCTTCCTTTACATCTTCTGATTCCAAAATCAGCTTTACAAAAACAAGAATATGCTTGTTACTTTCTACAACTACAACACAATCAAAAAGGTGAGAAATGAACTTCTCAGTTATCTACCTGATACCAGAAATTTGCTTCCACTGTAGAGAAATCAGGAGGTGTACCAGGGATAGTAGAAACTGAAAAGACAAATACCAGGAGTCTCTGAAAGGACAGATATAAAGATTATGAGATCTTAAATCATAGTGATGAAAGTAACCTTGGGAACAGTCTGCAGAGACAGAAACAGCTCTAAAAGGTAAGAAAGACCAATCCAAAAGGTTGTGATTGTTCTTGCTCCCATATCTGGGAGTCCTGTGGCTCACAAATTGGTACCTCCTTCTGCCTCAAATAGAACAGTGGCAATAGCAGAGATGAATTAATGGAGGGATCTTATGGGGCCAACAACAGACACAACTCTCTTATACTTGTGCAGATATGCTGAAGACCCTACATAAAACCCAAGAAAAGCAAAGTATGTTTCCCACTCCTTTGACAGGACATGTCTCCCCATTTGCACAACCCAAAAGTCAAGGGATTGAAACTGAGAAGAGTTAACTAGAAGACATTTTTACTGATGTTCGACAGACAGATGTCAAAGGTGTCTTTGCCTTTCCTCAGTTTTCCTCTTGGTGCTGACACTGGTTAAATAGCCAAAGCACTTTAGAATGAGCCCTCCTGCTCCGTGCTTATTCATTTTCCAGCGCTGGCACAGTCCAAAATGCACAGAATTTAGTTGCCAGCCTTGCAGTGAAGTGCTGCTTACTGTGGGGCTTCTACCATACACATGACTACATGCTCATAAACTTACAGCCATATAACAGTCACTGATCTCTGCAGATTCATACCAAGATGACTCACCACTGCATTAAATCTTCAGATGTATTTCCACTGAATGAACACCTTTCTCATTTCCCTTAACTTCGCTTTGCTATCGAACCGTGCTAGTTTGTCACTGTGGACAAGGTGACCTTTTATTGAGGATACACTTGGGACAGTTTTCTCTCTTCATGTTTATGAGGGTTTATTATCCTTAAACTCAAAACTTCATTGTTTCTTATTAAGTACTCTTACAACTGAGGCCCTGGGTTTTTTTGGTTTGGTTTGGTTTGTTTTTTTCCTGTTTGTACCAGCAGAGATTTCCACCTCTATGAAAGTTATGTCCCTCCAGGAATTTTCAGGTAGGATTTTCTGGGCCATTCTCACTCTTCACTATGAGAAGATGTTGCTACAACAGCTCCCCACTTGAACTCTAACAATTTAAGCCATAGGATGCACAGTGATTTCAGTTGCTATATTTTCGTGCCCATGTTTCAGCTTTTTTTGATCAGTGTTCTGCATATCAGTTACATCTGATACACTTTTTGTATGTTTAGTTGGTTTTTTTTTTTTTTTTTTAAATGCTTATGACCTTTACACATGAAAATGTAATCCCCTTCCAAACTCAAAAGACTTAGGACGTGGCATAAACAAGAAAAAACAATCTTTTTTAATCCTTATATATCATCTTCATCTTCCTCCTTAGAGGGATCAGAAGTGACAGTTGTTGGATCCTCTGACTATATGGGTCCTATGAACAGTAAATAACATTTCTATATAAAATAGCCCCAACCAATTCTGAATAACAAACAAGTATGCAAAAATTCAGTTTCTTTTTGAACATCACATATGTAACTTGACCTTATTTCCTCCAGTGGGATTTTTGCCATTCTCTTCTTGCTTGTTCTTTCTTCACAGACCAGGAAAAAGAAAAAAAGTTTATGTTCACCAGATAAAATGAATAATTGGGAATAGGATTTAAATGACAAGAATGCTAATAACTTAGTGGGGATAGACGAGATCAACATTATGGAGTCTAATGAATTAAAGCTAGAAAGATGGGAAGCAAGGAACAAGGAAAAGTTATTAGCTTTAGATTTTTTTCAAAAAAGAACAGTCTAGGGAGAGAAAAAGAGATTAACCATGTAGGAAAATCACTAAAGTTTTTTTGCAAGAGAGAGATAGCAAGTATTTTCTGGCAGCATTGGTTTTACAAGCCAGTTATATGTGTCTTCAGGCAACATAACAATGAAATTAATATTAGCAGGGTAGTGTAGGAGTTGTTTACACTTATCCAGAAAGAATGCTAATTGTTTTCACTCTGCATCTACCATGCAAGTATCTTTTGAAGGAACAAGAAAGAATAAGCAGCAGAGGACATCAGTATTAAAAGCCACTGAGAAAGAACATTATCTTAATTAAGAAAAGAATAGAAACATCAGAAACAAATTTTATCTAGTCAGAGAGAAATATCTAAATGAGGAGAGGAGTAAGTTGATCAGAATTCCAAGGCTGCTTTATGGGGCACAGTCTGCAGTATGGCATTGCTTTATGTTGTGGCAAGTGCAAAGCCTTTTGGTCCTGATCCAAAAAAGCTGTTGACATACACATGTCCACATGTTTAAGCATGTGGATAGTTAAATGGGGTTATTTAGCTGCTTACTTCTAAGCTTATTTCTAAATGTTTTCCTTGACAAGAGTTCAGCACTGTGCAAGTAACAAGCTTTTACTGCCTTTGAAAGCACCACATACACGAATATATAGGCTACTGGACTGGAACTTAGGAGACCAGAAACCTCTGCTGTGCTGTGCAGACTCATGGACCTCAACTTGGAGCATCTGTTTTCCTGCCTGTTCTACTTGAACTGCAAACTTTTGAGGCAAGGAATGTTTCACAACATGTATTTATTTATCCATTAGTTGGCCTAAGGGTGCTCTGAGCTTAATGTGGATCTCTGTGTAAGTAAATTAATAAAAGGAGTACCGTGTAGACACTAGTTATCCCAAAATTAGGATTGTGCAACTTAAGGCAAAACTTAAGTGACTGGGCTTTGTCTTCATATGTGGCAGGCACACATAGCTTGGCTAAAGATGATGGAATTCACAAGCACTTAGGCTTTTCTGCAGATTTGTCTCTTTTTTGCCTCGAAGTCTTCCAAATTTCCTTTCTATTCTGCCCAAAGTCACTATCAGCTTAATTTAAAATAAGGTTTCTAACTTATAAATAAAATATAAAAACCTGTCAAGCTAATACTTACGTAACAGTGAAATGTTTTTTTTTTAACAGATCTACTCTTTAAACAGGTATTACTTTGTGAGGGCCCTAGGGTTTTTATGAAATATATTCATGTGTAATGCATAGAAAGTATATTCATTTATCAGGTCAGTATTCTATTGCTTTTCCTCTTTAAGGCCTTAGACATGTTCATTTAACCAGTTTCTTTCTTAATTATTCATTTATGGATACTAGGGACTATTCTTAACCATCTAGTGCACAGAACCATAATCTTTTTAAATGATTACCTTCTGTACAACACGTTCATCTAAGGGGGCTCCAGACTGGCAAAGTACATTACAAATAATACTTGCCTTATGATAACTCCCAGAGAGCCAGCCTTGGACTCCTACATCACTGCACAGACAAAGATGAGCAAAACAAATTACATGATTTCAGAAGTGCATGTAGTTCTTGTCAGACTACAGACCTGTGGACAGCAAGGCTGCACTGGTTATCTCCAAGCATCACCTGCTGGTTTTTAGCTGACCTTTCTGCAGAGCAGCTGAGAAACAGCGTATACAGGTCACAGTCACTCTGTCCATTGCACCGTAGCTTGACAAATCACAACCCAGCTGCAGCAAGACAGTAACTTGCCGTGCATTATCACGCAGAGATGTGTGCCTCTCATTAGGTCCTGATGTATTACAACCATCAGAAATACTCTAACAAACTGTTTGTTAAAGTATTAGCAAGAACATGATCAACAATGACAACAGACACTTTGAATTTACAGTACTTATTCAACAAATAAGTGTTGCAGAGTTTTAAGTAAACCAGAACTGCCACTTCTCCACTACAAACTTTTACTACTGAGAATATGGTGCAAACTGAGGAATTAGCACATCTGCAGCAGACCTAATAAACAAAAAGCCATACTTTAATACAGATGAATCAGAACAAGTGAAATATTTCAGAGCTGAAAGCATAACTTCATTCATGTTTCAAGGCTGAACTAGATCTTCACTTCTGCAATGTGCACACACTGGTTATAGTGAATATCCTAAAAAAATCAATTACAGAATGAGAAGGAAAGATAACATTATACAACATATATTAAAAAAATTGTTGTTTTTTAAGCTTGCTTTGTTTTCCTCCAGCATTTTTTTAATATGTAAATACTTCTTTCCCTCATTTTGTGTCTGACAAACATTTCCGTTTCCTATTCCTAGCCTTAAAAAACCCCTTAATTAGCAAGAAAACTCATTATCACCAGTTTTTTATTAACTGGGTTGTTCAAGGGCAACTTATTTATGTGGAACATAGAGAAGAGAACATAAGTAAAAAGAAGTCTGCTTGCAGTCTAAAGGCTGTGGGTTGCTCAACTTGTTCTGAATTTCCAAAGCTAAATAAACTAAAGTTTAATCTAATAAACTAACAGTTTAAAGAACTTTTTTCCTTCCAAGGAATGAAAGGGGAACTCATAGGATAGCTGCAATCCATTCAGGGTGGCCATGAGTAATACCAAATTCTTTCTTTTATTTGGATCTCTATGACCATTAAGGTGTACAGAATTTCATAACATTGTTGGCTGAAAAAAATTAGGCCAGTCCCAGTTAAGTATCCTGAAATAAAAAAAAAAATTATATTCACTCCTCTGGGAGGAGGACCTGAATAAAGTATTTGAATTTCTGCTTCATTCATGCCCGTCTAGCAGGCAGGTAAAAGACAGCCATACTTTGGCTTTGTTGTAGGCGCACTGACAATCACTATTCTCTTCTGTGAACTGGACCATGGAATTCCGCATTCCTGACATATATATTGTCTTTGATTCATGCTCCACTTGCTTTACCTAATGATACTCAGAGCAAATGGGAACTCACCGGCTGAATCGGACAGAGAATAGCTGGCAGGAAACTTGACCTACCGTCACCACAGGAAACTGCTGAGGGCAGAAAGAACTTAACTAGAACAAGATACATTATCTTTTGACAGCTCCTCACACTTCATTCTCAAAAAAACGACTGTTATTAAAAACAAAAAATTAAGCTACTTTTTGGTTTTGATAAAGAATTTTGAAAAAAAAAGGGCTGAAGTATCAAATCAACATTTGCCAAGGGGCATCTATGTGCCCCTTATGAATTATTCACATTTATGCCCAGAAATACCTCAGAGACCTGCCATAATCCAGAGATGTACCAAGTCTCCCACTCTGATTTTCAGTCAGTAATGTCCTTCACCTCATTTTCAGGTTATCATCAGGAGTAGTCAACATGGATTCACCAAGGGGAAATCATACTTGAGCAATCTGATAGCCTTCTATGATGGCATGACTGGCTGGGTAGATGAGGGGAGAGCAGTGGATGTTGTCTGCCTTGACTTCAGCAAGGCTTTTGACACTGTCTCCCATAACACCCTCATAGGTAAGCTCAGGAAGTGTGGGTTAGATGAGTGAACAGTGAGATGGATTGAGAAATGGCTGAATGGCAGAGCTCAGAGGGCTGTGATCAGCAGAACAGAGTCTAGTTGGAGGCCTGTAGCTAGCGGTGTTCCCCAAGCATCAGTACTTGGTACGGTCTCATTCAACTTATTCATCAGTGACCTGGATGAAGACACAGAGTGTACCCTCAGCAAGTTTGCTGATGATACAAAACTGGGAGGAGTGGCTGATACACCAGAAGGCTGTGCTGCCATTCAGTGAGACCTGGACAGGCTACAGAGTTGGGTGGAGAGGAACCTAATGAGGTTCCACAAAGGCAAGTGTAGGGTCCTGCCCCTAGGGAGAAATAACCCCATGCACCACTACAGGTTAGGGGTTGACCTGCTGGAAAGCAGCTCTGCAGAGAAGGACCTGGGAGTCCTGGTGGACAAGAGGTTAACCATGAGCCAGCAATGTGCCCTTGCAGCCAAGAAGGCCAGTGGTATCCTGGGGTGCATTAGGAAGAGTGTGGCCAGCAGGTCGAGGGAGGTTATCCTCCCCCTCTATTCTGCCCTGGTGAGGCCACACCTGGAGTGATGTGTCCTGTTCTGCGCTCCCCAGTTCAAGAAAGACAAGGAACTACTGGAGAGAGTCCAGCGGAGGACTATGAAGTTGATTAGGGGACGGAGGCACCTCTCTTATGAGGAAAGGCTGAGAGAGCTGGGTCTGTTTAGCCTGGAGAAGAGGAGACTGAGAGGGGATCTTATCAACGCTTACAAATATCTTAAGGGTGGGTGTCAGGAGGATGGGACCAAACTCTTTTCAGTGGTGCCCAGCGACAGGATAAGGGGCAACGGGCACAAAGTGAAAGACAGGAAGTTCCATCTGAATATGAGGAAAAACTTCTTTACTTTGAGGGTGACAGAGCACTGGAACAGGCTGCCCAGGGAGGTTGTAGCATCTTTTTCTCTGGAGATATTAAAAACCCTCCTGGACACGATCCTGTGCAACCTGCTCTAGGTGAATCTGCTTTAGCAGGGGGGGTTGACTAGGTGATTTCCAGAGGTCCCTTCCAACCCCAGCCATTCTGTGGTTCTGTGATTCCCTCAACAGCCTGCATGCTGGCAGCACATCACATGTTCTGGGACTACAGGTGTCAGATGCAGTTGACGGAAGGTGTGCTGTTCAGAGGGGCTCAGCAGTGAAAAAAGCCCTACCAGAGGGAAAATTTTCCTCTGGTCTGTGCCCCAGTTCTTCTCCACCAGTTGGCCTGGCTGGCTGTGTAATATGAATCGGTAAAACCAGGTCTTACTCCATTGTTGGGAGCTAAAGTGGGATATGTGAGAATGTGTGTGGAGTCTGTTGTGTATCTATTTGAAAAATAGCTCTGAAGTGCTGAAGAAAAAAGTTTTTCGGACTCTGTTCAGGACAATGCCTTTAACCATGAGTTTCACTTAAGTTTACAAGGACTTCAGTATCTGCCTGAAAAGTGCATTGAACTGATATCGAAGAAACAAATCTATCCCAAAGGCAAATTGGCTTTTGAAGTAGAACCTGCATCTCACATATAGATCTTAACTATATAGAACATATCCATGATAAAAATATTCTGAAATTCTCCCAAGGGAAGTTGTATTGAGCAAACCAAAAAGCAAAATTAAATCCTAATACGAGTGAAACATGGGGTTTGATTATATGTATGTTGCTAGGAAGGTAGAAATCCATTGTAAAAACAGATTAATTTTGCTGTCTTTTGGGGTAAGCACCTTGAAGAACAAAGGGCCTCAAAGGCGTTGCAGTGAAAGACTAGATACAGCAGGAATAAAGTCACTTCCTGTGTTTGACTGACCTATGACTGAAACAGTTGATTCACATTTGTGTGGCACTGCTTCTGTTGACAATGTTGTGATTGGGAATGTCCTGAACTGAGCTCCTGGCAAGAGTTACAATATACTCAAAGTGTAGGATACAACACAATCCTTTCTTCTTCTTCTTCTTTTTTTTTTTTTTTTTAACACTTTAGAGGTAAGTTTTCATGTGTTAGCTAAAATAGGTATTCAATTTAGTACCAGTTGCTAATCTGTAAATGGAATCTGTTAGAGAGAGGGAGGGAGGGAAGGTAACTCACTCAATAACCAGTCTAATTCATAAGTTTTAACTAAACAGTGTGTTTTCATTGCAGTGTCTGGTGAAATCTAGTTTTATTGATGACTGGTAACTACTTTCGTTCAATTCTATGGATGAAAACTGCTTTCCCCAAAACTAGATATCATTGGTACTGATGCACTTACCCATGTTTATACTGAAAAAGGAGCTTTCAGTTCTAAAAACCATACTAGCAATTACTGCTTTCATTATTCAAAGATTAGTAAGGAGCTTTGTGATGCAATGAGTAATGCCCAACTTCAGGGAAAGTGTGCTAGAGATCATGCGGTTCCCTTCATGGCCAATTATATTTTCACTGCCCAGCCTCAAACTTAAAATGCCTGGTAGCTGGAGCCTTTTGCATTTTTGTTCATATCTGATTTGGAAACAATTTTTTTTGCTACTTTTACTAGATTTCTCATGGATATAACCGCAATTTGGTTATTCTAATGAGCCCTAAATTCAGAATTTCACTAAACTACATTTAATAGTAAATATTTTATTTATATACTATTTGGTCATGACTAAGATAAAATATTGAAATATCGTATTCATAAACTTTCCTTCTTATCAGAAAGAAAACCCAAGATTTTGGATGCTTTAATTTAAACCAACTGTTAGGTGACATATGGCCACACTTTGTGCTGATTTATGACCCATGCAAGTTAACAGACACTACCACATTTTACTGGGTTGAAATAAGTATAAAACTGTTCCCATTGCTACAAGAATAACTAATACACCTAAAGTGCAGCCCCAAATCGATAAGTATAGGTAAAAGCATTCTTTGAGACCTACTGTTTTCAACAAGCATTTGTAATATGCTCAAAATAAGCTAGGTGTGTTCATGGCTTAAGAACTGAATCTCCTTATGGATTACATAGAAATCCATTCAAGAACTAGCCTGCATGATAGGTTTCAAACTGGTGCAACCTGTAACAATTTTCCAAGCTTAAATTCATAAACTGTTTAAAATAAGTTTCTCTACATCTGAATTTCTTATTAAAAAATATGCAACTTTCCTCGTCCCTAAACTGTAGCGATTAGAAATAGGGGTGTCCCATAGCATAAAATGAATTTGGATGTGTCAGAACTGCTCTTTTCATACGACTGATAAATGAGAAGAAGAATGGTAACATTATCCTGTAGTGTTGAAGTATGTCCAAATTCCATTTTATTATTTTGGTTTAGAAGTGCTCTTTTTGTACGTCTGCTTGAGATATAAGTTTTTATTTTTTGGATTATTATATTAGGGCCAAAATGTAACAGCGTGATGTAAAGAAAAATATAAGCTTAATGTCAGGAAATCTTTCACGACACAACCAGAGATCTTTGGAATATTTTATGCTTGAAAGTGACAGAAATCCATTCAAAATTGATACCAGACAAACTGCTTAAAAATGCATTAGCATTAAAGCAAACAATCATGAACTGACAAAGCAACAAACTAAAATGAGACTTAGCTAGTCTTCCTATCTCCAGATATCTGCAGTTCTGTACAAGAGATCATTGTGCAGCTGAACACCCTTACTATCTTTTCACAATTTCCAAGTCTGGTCAGTAAGAAAACCTAGCGTGTAGTGTCTCCAGTTAAAGGCCCAGAAACTTCTTATCACAATTTTCAGATTTTCATTGTCCTCTCTACTGCATCATGCCTCTCTTGCTACAAATTTCCCCATTTCAGTCATGCTACTCAGACCAATTCTGAGAACCTTCATACATGTTGTTTACAGGAAAGCACAGAATTTGCCATCCTTGAAAAAATTGCTGGTCCGTCAAGTTCAGTATGCATTTGAAAGTACTGGGTAACCTGATGCTTCAAAACATGGGGTGGGGAGGAAGAGGAGGAGGACCTAGGAAATTTTCCGTAGTAGGAAAGAGTCCAACCTGACAGATGGGGTGACCAGCTTAAGTTTTCGACTATGAAATTTCATTACCACTTGCTTACATGCACAAAATTCAATGTTACTACAGATCATAAATTTATTCATTGCTTTTATAAATCCATCCACTCTTCTGCATTCAAGTTTACAATGTTCTCTGATAGTACCTTTCAAAGACTGAGTACACACTCTCTGAAGAAAAAATTCATTTAACTTGATCTAAGTTTACCTGCTTTTTCTTTTTCTCTAGTGATCCATAATTCTTGTTTGTACCTTTTTAAATACATTTGTAGGGTTTTAGAAAATTACAGTTTAAGGATATACTAAAAAGGTGCTCAAGAAACAGATGCTTTTCTAATAAAATGCTTAACATCATTGACTTTGCTTTTACTGCTGTCCTGAATAACTTCAATTTCAAGTACATATTTACATGCATTAAGGCTTTTCAACAGTAATAACTTTATCTGTTCCTGTTTTCTTTAGATAAGAAAAATCAAAGAAGTGACAGAATTCCAAATTGAGATATCCAATAAAATGTAGTTATTGTCAATGTAAAGTGAATTATATGAAGTCTGACATTGTAGCCCTTCTCCTTCAGAAAAAAAAAAAGGAATATTTATCCAGGAAATTAATGGGTTTTAGTCTTTATTTTTTGTATGCTCATGGCAGTAGACTGCACTCAGAGACACAAATAAAAAAGTATTATAATTGCAGATCCAACACATAACCCAAGACATGAAACTTCTCTCATTAATTGTTTCTATTGTTAGCAGATCTTTTATGTTTAAAAATTGCACGTAAGTTGAAATGCTTTAATTTCTGTGAGTTTTCTGATGATGAATTACTTGCATATCACATTTTTTCAATGCATTTAAATTTTAAAGTATCTTTCCTTCAGGTGTGGTTTTTTTTGTTTTTGTTTTTTTTTTTTTCTATACCCAGCTATACTTCATGCCAATGAAAAAACTGTCATCTTTATCAGAAATCTCCAAACATTGGTTCACAGAGGGTAATCCACCACTTTTTTACCTGGGAAAAAGTGTAGTGATCACTAGTGCAGGAGGTGACTGCATTCACCATTTTTGCACTGATGTGACCTCTCACGTGTATATTAGTTAAAGTTTTCTGAAATCTCATATATTGGTGTCCAGATGAGAGATTGCCATTCATTATCAAGACTGTTGCTGTCAGATCCAGTACACACCCATCATACTTCAGCCCACAAAGAGATATTCTGAGTGCTTACACAGGTGAGGAGTATATCCTCAAAGGTGTACCTTTCTAGTGCCAGTTGCTCATTTAGAAACATAAATTTTCTCTGTAAACTGTCTGGTGAGCCATGATGCTGTCCTCCCTCTATATGGAAATAACTGCCATTGTTTAAAATGAGAAAGGTAGGAGGGATGATGAAAAGGCTTGGGTAAGACTGAATTCTAAAAATGGGGAATTTGCCCCCTAGAAGAAAAGCGGAAATTGCAGTGATTTAAACTTTAATAAAACATTTAAAGAAATATTTCAAAATAAAACTCACTAGACAGAGGAACTGCAGAAAACACTTGGAACAAAGCTGTAATACTATGGAATTCAAAGACAGTAGATAATAAAGGCAAAATGATATTCAACTTGGAGTAAGGGAACCAAATACTCTTTGGGAAATATAATGTAATCGAATACACCTATGGAAATAGACACTAGTACTTTTTTGAGAACGGGGTTTAGCAAAGGATAAATTGAGGTAATCAGTTTACCTAGTTCCAATTTGGACAGTATAGACTATATCTACTTATTCCTGCCTAAAACAACATTTATGGTAATCCACTTTCTAAATTTATAGGAAAAAAAAAGGCAGATGGATGAAGAGTTGGTAATGAACATTAAATTATACATTTGTCTGAATATGATATGGCAGTAAAAATAGTCCAATACGAATGTAAATAGTGAACACAAAGACAATGTATCATTAAGCTCAGAGGCATTGTTCCTATATGACTATTCTTACTGCACTGGAGATATTTTATTGTATTATGAGCATCAGACTATCATAAAGATATAGACATTTTGCAAGTTCAAAAGAAAACAACACATTTCAGAGAGCTCAAATTACTAAATTATACAGAAAGAATGAAAGCTTTAAGCAATGAGCCTAATCTGAAATGCATGCAACACCAGAATAGTGTCAGCAATTTATGTGAAGCCCTGCTACACCTGTTGTTGCTCTGCCAACTGTATGTTTCTTAGCTAACAGAAGGATAAGGGAGCAGACAAAACCAGTTACAAACAATGGGATGGCATTCAGAAGACCTGATTTTAATTCCAAGTGTTCTTACCAATTTCCTGTCTTATTTAGACAAAGTACATAATCCTTCTGTGATCCTGTACAGTGCTTATAATGGTGCTTTCTTTACACTGTGAATTCTTTGTAACAGAAAATATCCCTTACTATGTTTATATATCTATAGTACTACATTCGTGGCATTATCTATAGTACTACATTCATGGCATGATGCTATGAGATTAATGCTTAGTGACAGAGGAAGTATTTACGGTTTAGCAATTAGGACAAGCAGGAAAAGTGGACTAAATTAAGATGGCAAAATGTAGACAGAATATGAGAAATGGATTGTTGCTAATGAGAATGATAGCCGTGGATAAAACTGCATTGTGTACTAAGGGCTTAATTGCAGCAATTCTCTGAACACACAGGGGAAACCAGGCTTGTGCTGAGGATTGCATGAATGACCAACAAGTCTCTTCCAAATTGCAGATACAAGATGCATCACTACACTAATTACATCCCACTAATAAAAGAGGAAGGTTTCTCATACTATCCGGTTAGGAAGGTAACCACAGTCATTAAGATATTTTTTTCAAAGACATGGAAAGTAAATTAAAATTGGCTGAGAACAGAATTTCAATAGGTCAGTCTTTTCATTTAAATCTCTGAATTGCCAGAGGCAGGATTGGAAAGCATACAAACTCGAGCAAACCCTGCTCTTACTTTTTACCCCTATTCCTCTTATCTGCTTAGAGCCTTTTCACAGCTTCTTCACATCCCAAACAAATCAAAGCATTCCATCTCGTCTCATCTACTCCTTTGGCTGTACCTCAATAACTTTTCTCTGATTCCCCTAAAGGTGATAAGCTGCTTATAGCGGAGCTCACAGCAAACTCATTTTGCTGTGCTGTGGCCAGCTGTTCCATTTAAAATATGTGCTCTTTGAGGCTTCCCCAAATCAGACAAGTCCATATGTATCATTCCCTGTTGTAATGACTATTTACAACCAGCAAGATTGGAAGACAACTAATGCTATAACCTAGTGCTCAGTGACCAACTAGCTTAAACCCCATGAAGGTAGAAGACTGAACGAAAGAGAGAGAATGATGGTCTCCATCATGCCAAAGTTCCCAGACAAATTTATTAAGGTTTGATTTATGAAGCTTCCATGCATCAGGAAACCTGGAAATATTTTTGGTCTTTGGTCTATATACCCCATTGTCTGAAATACTTGAAAATGAATTCAAAGCACCTGAGGCAAGAATACTGAAAGCTGCTTAAAAGAACATAAATAGAAGTCGATATAAAGTAATTGCACATAACACAACAAGGAGGGTTTTGCAGAAAAGTGCTAAAGGGTCTCCAGCTGGTTACTCCAAAAAAAAATTCATAAAAATTATACAGCAGTCCATGGCAACAGAAAATCACTGTATTATAAACTTTTAAGATTCTACAAACTGAAAAGAGGCTGAAAAAACATTAAAATAGAAGCTGACCCTGAGTGGAATTTGCTTGTTGCAATGCACAATATTGATCTCAAACAATCATTCTTTGCTCTATAAAGTTTCAGACAAAATTCAATACAGAATCAAAAATCATGAAGTGCTGATAATCTCTTTTTCCTCCACATTTATCTATTTTCTGTAATTAATCAAATTATATTATTTTTCCAGTGTGACACAAAACAAATGAAATCAGAACAGAAAGAAAATTAAGAGTGATATTCACCCATTAAATATTTTGCCTGTTAGTAATAAATTTTGCTTTGTCAACCAGGTCTGATATAAAGTGAGTCCTGTGGTGACAAATAGCAGTGCTGCATCAGTTACACAACTGGGAAAAGATCTGTTTACTTGTTGCCAAGGTCTATTTGCCTTTGAAGAACTTTCCTCACTTGGGCAAGGTGAAAAGGCTTTGGCATCTATTTATGATGCATATTCAGCCATCAGGAAGAAAATTTTTTTGGCAGAATTTTTTTCCAAAGCCACTCGAGAGATTTGGATGCCCAGTTCCTATTAAAATTAAATCTACTAGGCAGCTTTGAAAGTTACAGCTTAGCAACAAAAACAAAGAGCTGTCGATGCACAAAGGCGCTTGCAAGTATGAGCCATATGTTGTCTCTGTAGGACACCCTAAAATTCGTCAAGCATCTTGGTTTCTATTGTATTATATTACAGAAACAAAAGTTTAGTCTTTGTGTTGATTTCTTAAAAATGAGATTTCATTGAATTCTGATGATCTCTATCCAGAGACCATTACAATCATTTGGGTTATTCAAGCTGAAATCGCTTTTATATAGTACCTTCTTTTGCTCCAGAGCTCCCTCTCTCTCCTTTTCTCATTAGTAGAGAATACTAAAGATAATAGATTTAAACACATCTCTGCAGAATGGTAGTGCAGCGCAAAACATATGTCCGTGTATATTTTGTTAAGTGATATACTTTACTCTTTCATATATAGGTCTAATCTTGTTCTGTATATTTATTCAATGTGAGTGGAGTCAGGGAAAATTATTTTTTCCAAAACCCAGTCCCAAAATTTAGTCTGGAGTGCTTATTCTCATTGAAGAAAAGTGTACATGAGATTAATTAAAACATTACGTTTTGTTACGTGATCCCACCCTCCTTATGTGGGCAGGAAAGAGCCTTCCCCTGCCCCCCAGCAAAATTCTGATCTTGAAAGCCAGAACATCCTAAAACCAAACAAAGATAATAAAAGCAGGGCATGCAGCCATTCTTGTGATTTCAGGGACCATTCTTTACATGCAGGCAGATATTGGGAAGGTAAGACCAGGTATATATTTTGTTTACAATTATTAATATGAAAACTGTTATAAAATGCTAATATGATGTATGTTAAAGAGTCCAATTTTACCGATCCCTTATTGCCCTAAAATCAGTCCTCCCTAGCAATTCCCTGCTCCTCCAGCTATCTCTCTAAGTTTCTCTACATTTTTAGTTTCACAATTAGTGATACACACACACAGGTAGATAAGATTAGGAAGATGATTTGCCCCTGGTCAGGTTATTCCATAATTGTTTATTATGTGTTTTCTTTCCCTGAAGCAGCTGGTATTGACTGCTGACAGAAATAGCACATTGGATTAACAGATTGGTGGTTTGACCTGTGACGGCTATTCCAATTGTCCTTTGCTGCCATGAGCACAAATGTTTAATTAAAATGCATGTAAATTAGCTGACATGCTTGAAAATTGAGGCACATTATATAAATTGCATACAGTAAGAAAATTCTTCTAATGCAATTTTGGCAAATGTCAGCTCAAGAGTAAAGGTAGGAATGTTTCAAAATCCACATTTTCTGAGTCATTTCTTGCGGGGAAAACTCCTGTCCTGCTGCCTATCCAACTCCACCAGGATCTTCATCACCTCTTGCCCCAATACTCCCCTCTTCCAGATCTCCCACAATAATTACTTGCAGTGGCCTGGAGAAATCGCAGGACCCGTGTTTCTGCAGAAGGATGACTGGGCTGGAAACAGCATGGAAATGGTCATGACAGGGTACAACTTTCTTCTGAAGATCAGAAGCATATTTGTGCTCTTCTAGAGACGGCCATTAACACTGAAACATGAGCTTTGGAAGAACAATCAGGGTACAACGGGGATTCTTGTTAAGACTACTGAAATAAAAGTATTAGGGTATGTCATGATGACTGCAAAACCAAGTAACTTTGACAGATTCAGATCAACTTATATATGTTTACCTAAGTTTGTTTGAAGAATAGATTTTATTTAAGTGTATGAGATGAAAGTGGATGGTGGTGTCATTCTATCACTTTTATTTTTAAAGTTACTGTTTGTAGGATATTAGTACAGACATATTACAGTTAAGAAAAATCCTAAAAAATACACCACCTATAGAAGATGTTAAGATAAAAAGGCTTGCACATTTTATCCAAACTAAGAATGTCGTTTTTATTCTCTTAATTATGTTCATTTTCATAAAGGAATCCAACAGAGCATTCAGACTTCCTTACTTTCACTGTACTGAGACCATAACAAGTCTCAAAGTCATGCAATAATTTATAAATGTCTTTAAGAATACACTTTCTTAATGGTACTTTTTTAAGGCATTGGTAAGGCTGTGGTCATAATTTAACTGAATTTGTGATTAACAGTGGAAGTACTACTTAAATGCTGAAATCCTTGCAGCTTCTTTTTCCCCCCCTTAGTTTCTGTTTCTTAGTTAACTACCATGAAGTGCAGCTGACACAATGCCTCTTTAGCTTCAGCTCAGGCATCCTTTCTTTCCTGTGTGCTTGATTTCTTTTTTTCGAACCGTAGTATTTCAAGTGCTAAATTTTACATTGGTATGTTCCTGTATTTATGAAGTTTTACTGTGGGGACAAAAGAAGAAACATAGGTGTTGTATTTGCTGGATCCCTTTGTCTCATTATCTAGAATTAAATGTTTCATTCTGTTGACCTTAGAGCTTAATCACGTTTTCATTATTTTCAATAATGTGATATGATGATAATGTTTCTGTGATACGCAGGAGGTGAAGAAGGAGGCCCTTGTCTTTATACCATTACACCCTTCTCGTCATATTTCCGTCAGAAAATGAAACTGTGTACTTAATAATACTGGTAGGGTTTGCGGGATTTAATTGAGGGGAAAAAAACCCAAAAGCTTACCTTTGAAATTTAAGCATCTGAATCTGGCTAATGGAAAAACAGATAATTTGGTTATATGCTGTAAACATGTGCAAAACAGGTGTCCAAATTCTAGTAAGAAAGAAGCCTTTCCTCCAATAACTCCAGAGGTGATAGGAACCTAAACCCAGGTGTGCTTGGATGTTATCTAAGAATGAAAATACGGTGTAAATTAAAAAGACCAGTTGCTAGTCTGGAACTCATTTTGGTTTGCACATGCTGTTTTATTATGTTTGAGTGAGATTTCACTTACAAATGGAGAAAACTACATTTGTAATAGTGTGCAGAAGTGTAGGCCAACGACATCTGAATATGCCTAGAGAGAAATGTCATGCTGAGTTAAAGCAATGTTTTCCAGCTCAGGAGTGACGGAGTTTGTTTTAGACTGGAGTAAAACAAACCAACAACAACAAAAGATGTCTCATCACATAAAAGAAGAACAAGGGGAGCTGTTGAAGGACCCTCTGGTGCTTTAAAAGGTAGTGTTTTTTTTCTCAGTGCCGCATGCAGTTTTCCAACTGTTGGAAAATAAAAAATACTAGCAGAGCTGCTGGAGATGGCAGCAAGGAGTGCCAAAGTGCAGATAGTGGAGCACTTCAAGGCTAGTGGAAGCACCTCGTGTAGGAAAAGGCTGTAGAAGGTACTTTGCAGGATGGCTGATGAGAGGGAAAGGCTGCTTTAAGTTTGGCAAGGGTGGACAGCTGGTAAATGGGAGGAGGGTAGGAGATCAAGAAGCAACTGGCAGAACCAGGTCACACCAACCTTTGTGCAGCTTAAACCAGACCTACTGATACAATAAGGACTTCACTATTTACAGTATTAAACCATTAATTACATTTACTGCGGCACTGCAGGAAAAATAAACCTAGCTGGCGTAGAGGTTGCCTCACCAAAGAAAAAGCCTGTAAAAAAGTGTTACACTTCCACAATTAATTATTGTTACGCTGTTTCTTTGTCTTCTTACATTTTTGCTCCTTAAATAAAAATAGTTTAAGTAAGTCATAAAATCCACATTTATGAATGGGGAAAAACTAGTTTATTAAGCCCCAGAAAGCTTAGGTTAATTTTCCTAGCTTATCAGATGTTCTGAGCTGATGCCTTAATAGCAACCTGCTTGACTTTAAATGCAGCTCTTGCTGCTGCCCATCTAGACCTGGCAGAAGGATTATATGGCAGAGTTCTGCTAATAGCTAATAAGGAGTACAAGTAGCCACATAAAAGAAAAGCTATGGCTATTGTAATTTCTTTAAAAAGCCAGTGTTCCTGGTGAAGTTCTGTGTTGTCAGACCACAAGTTCTCTTTTGCCCTTTCATCAGCACCATTTGCAAACCTAGGAGTTCTTTTTTATTGCACAGTGCAACACCATTCTGAGATGCCTTAGCAGAGACCAAACTGCTTCTTGAGTCTGAGGCAGTTTGAAGCTGCATCTGTGTGGCATCGTAAAGTGGCACCAATTAGCTAGGATGCAGCATCCCATTGACACAACTATTCATTTTCCTAGATACAATTTGATATGCCTGTTTGCACTATTCTCGGAAAGTGCACCTGTTTTTCTATGCTAGCTTAGGTAATTTTAACATTACATTGTGCCGTAGATGATGTTTTCTTGCATTTAAGTAATCCTATCTTATGCCGATATTAGCAAGTAGTGCGGAATGGCAAGAGCAGAGCTGTAAAGCCAGACAGCTGATGCTGAGGCCACAATGTTTGCACCATCTGTATTGCAGGCAGTTTTGCTTTGCAAACCCAATTAGGTCCTGTGGTCCCAGTGTTTGTTATCAGCTGGGTACATGATCTGTGCTTCTTGAGTATGTCTTCTGCCTTAGCTTCATCTGAAAGGAATTCAGATCAGCTGCCCCAGGGCTTCTCCATGACATGAGCCAAAGCACAGTTAGTAGGGACAATCAAGAGATTTGCTTCCAAATTATACTTGCAGTAAGACTTAAAATGCCCACATAAGTGCATCTTCACATACCAGAGCACTGCTGGGTTACTCTCCCAAGTGTTTGCAGATATCTTTCTAGTACCATGAGCAATACTACCTGCTTGGAAAATAAAATAGCATCATAGAATCATAGAATGCTTTGGGATCGAAAGGACCTTTAAAGGTCATCTAGTCCAACGCCCCTGCAACTGGCAGGGACATCTACAACCAGATCAGCTTGCTCAGAGCCCCATCCGGCCTGTCCTTGAATGTTTCCAACGATGGAGCATCTACCACCTCTCTGGGCAACCCATTCCAGTGTTTCACCACCCTCGTAAAAAATTTCTTCCTTTTATCTAGTCTGAATCTACTCTCTTTTAGTTTAAAACCATTACCCCTTGTCCTATCACTATTGGCCCTGCTAAGAAGTCTGTCCCCATTTTTCTTATAAGCCCCCTTTAAGTACTGAAAGGCTGCAGTAAGGTCTTCCCGCAGCCTGCTCTTCTCCAGGCTGAACAAGCCCAGCTCTTTCAGCCTTTCCTCATAAGAGAGGTGTTCCATCCCTCTGATCATTTTTGTGGCCCTCCTCTGGACCCGCTCCAACAGGTCCATGTCTTTCCTGTGCTGAAGACTCCAGAGCTGGACACAGTACTCCAGGTGGGGTCTCACCAGAGCGGAGTAGAGGGGCAGAATCACCTCCCTCAACCTGCTGGCCATGCTTCTTTTGATGCAGCCCAGGATATGGTTGGCTTTCTGGGCTGCGAGAACACATTGCTGGCTCATGTCCAGCTTTTCTTCTATCAGTACCCCCAAGTCCTTCTCCTCAGGGTTGCTCTCAAACCCTTCATCCCCCAGCCTGTATTGATACCAGGGATTGCCGCGACCCAGGCGCAGGACGCTGCACTTGTCCTTGTTGAACCTCATGGGGTTCACACAGGCCCATTTCTCCAGCCTGTCCAGGTCCCTCTGAATGGCATCCCGTCCCTCAGGCGTGTCAACTGCACCACTGAGCTTGGTGTCATCTGCAAACTTGCTGGGGGGGGCACTCAATCCCACTGTCTATGTCATTGATGAAGACATTAAACAGCACTGGCCCCAGTACGGACCCCTGAGGGACACCACTTGTCACCGATCTTATCTGGACATTGAGCCATTGCCCACCACCCTCTGGATGTGACCATCCAGCCAGTTCCTCATCCACTGAACGGTCCATCCATCAAATCCATATCCTTCCAATTTAGAGAGAAGGATATTGTGGGGGACTGTGTGGGGGAGGTAGTTCCCAGGGCCCTCCTTTTTACCCTTTTTAAAAATGGGTGCAATATTTCCTTTTTTCCAGTCCCCATGAAAAAATAAGATAGTTTATGTTGTTGAGAAGGCTTGTCTGACCTTGTCTGAAAAAAGGACACCTTTTAGATCATGTGAAAAACTAAATCTTTTTACAGTTCTGAATTTTAACACCAAAAAACTGTGGTAACAATCAGTTCCATTAACAAATACTCGTTCATTAATACAGCAATTAGGTTTCTGTGGTAAGAGATGTTACAATCATTTGTGTAATATCACTGTAACACCCCTGACCTTGACTTCATTTGGAAAGCCAGTAAAACAAGGCTGACTGAGTCTATTAGAGGATTTCCTACTATATACAATGAAGTGAATGAGACCCTCAAAACCATAACAAAGAACAAGATCCCTTACTGATTTCACTTTTTCAGTTGTCCCCTTTTTTTTCCGCACTTCTATTGAAAAAGCCCTTGCATCCATGGTATTTTCACATTCCTCTACATTCTTACTGCCTTCTTTACTGCCAAATAAATGCTATTTGCCTCAAGATGGGACAGTCAAGAAAAGGTTTACCCAATATATCATCTACCACACAATGCATCGTATTCTTAGAGTGGATTTAATTTTGCACTGCCTGTTTTACCACAATTGGTTCAACTGGATATGTTCTGATATTGCTGACATGTTTTATCTCACAGCTCAAATTACTTAGAAAGAACAAAGTGGTTTTAAGATAAAAGTCTTCTGTTAAAAAAAAAAAAATAATTAGTTTTTGGGAACTTTAATTAAAAATAAATATATCCCCACAAAACATTTGTAAAATGTTAAATTATGAGAATCAAAAGTTTTAAACTTCCCTGTCAATTATTTTTACCCCAAAATGGACTGGAATAGGTTTTTTTTTGAGAAATAATGGAATTTTCATCATGGGTCACCTTTGAGAAAAATTCAGGTAAGCATTTCTCGGGAATAACATCAGTATTGTTCATCCCACTGTCAGAGGCAGAGACAAGGTGATTTCTCAAAGTCTCTGACTTAGTCTCAGGATCAACACTAGCTTTAGCTAAACACCATGACAGACAAAAGAGACTGAGGGGTACTCTTGCTTTGAATTAAAATATCACTACACAGAAAATACAGCTATACATACAAAATGTGAAGGAAAGCACTAGTTCTTGGTACTTTGCCTTTATAAAAACAAAACAAAACAAAACAAAACAACCAAAAAAACCAGGCAAGATTGAAAGCCAAGTACAAAAACATATTAGATAACTACTTTTAAAATATTGTGAAATTGAGTCAGAGGATAAAAATATTTTCAAAATATGATTTGACTATAAAGTTCCTCAAGTTATTCTCTTGGGTATATGTTAGAGTCAACTCATTGCTACAGATGATAGAAATTGATTTGTCCCCTGACCCTCCTTGTAGGCCTAGCTGCAGAATCACTTGACAATGAAAATCCATAATATATCAATGAGTTTAGAAGCTGCACAGAATAATGCCTATAGAACTTGTTTTATAGATAAGGCAATACACATAATTACAAAAAAACTTCAATAGATTGGGTTAGAGAATATTTTACAAAGTTGCTTGTTCCTTCTACTTTTCCCCGTCTAGAAAAGAATGTTTTCCCCCATCACCACAAGCCCACATCTTAGGTAAGCAACAAGCTGCATACAATGTGAATTAAGTGCTCAGAAGATGGGTAAATTTCCCTTTTTAAACTCAAACCTTCAACAAATCAGGATGGTAAATCTCTTTAGCCCCACATAATACTATGTTTACCCAGTTAGTGAATATAGTTCAGTATGAGCATATCTGCCTGTCTAACTCCAATTGCTGGACTGGAATGACAATATGTTAAATAGAACTCCTATTTGATGCACAAGAATCCCCTGATCTTCAGGCTGTTTCTACAGATTTCTGCACAAAATACTTTTTTGGGGATATTGATTTTGATAGGTCTGGTTCTATAGACATAAAAACCCCTATCACATTCATATTTTTGAGCAACTTAATGCATTCCCTTATCTACATCCCCTAGTTCATCATTCTTTTTCTTTTGAAATTCAGTGCAATATTTAGACTGACTTTTGTTAGTTCATCCATTTAATTCAATTTAAACTGAAATCAATTTAATCCAGATTGATCCAAGGTTGTTATTAATATCATTTGTTCTCTAAGCTTTGCCTAGAAAGTGAGTATCACCTGTAATTTTCAGTAGTATTTATCTTTCTAACAAGATTAAAGATAACTTTATCCTATAGCAGCCAGAGTAAAGGTTGCAAAATACATTTCAACATTAAGTTTTCATAGACAGATATTTCTGATTAACAGTGAGCCAACTCATACTATGACATCCTTAATATGAAGCATGAGTCATGCTGAAATTCTTATGCACTTCTCCACATTCTTCTTACAGGAAGACCCTGCTTCCCAAGTTTATTGTAGTAATACACAGTCTGCACCAAAGATAGATTGACCCTAAAAGGCACTGTTAGCAGAAGTTATTCTCTATCATGAATTCTGAAGGGTGAATTAAAAATAAAAGAAAAGGAAATATTTTGTGTAGCCTCAAGCTTTCTTATTTCTGGTAGTCTTGTGTGGCAAGCAGTTTACTGCCGAAGTCATACATGCCCTAATATAAACCGGAGTTGGGAAATAAAAGCAAAAACTGAAATGAATCTATACCAATTTTAGGACCATGTTTGACCACAATCAGTCCAGATTAAAAGTGGTAGAATAATAAAGATGAATTTCATTGTAACAAGGCCTGTTTCCCCCTTACAGTGATGAAACAAGGACAAAAAGAAAATAACATACCTGATTATGCCCTAAATTGTTCAGCTTTGCTTCTTGTGCTTGAAAAGGAATAAATATTTTCCTGTGGAAGTGAAAACCTTGAAAGACTTTTTCTAAAGACCAAGGGCCTTATTTATTTTTGCAGGAAAGCAAATTTGGCCCAAACAAGCAAATTTGGCCCAAATTTTAAGAGACTTGCCAATGACATTTTCTTTGGATAACAATATTCTATAAAGAACTTCTGCAATCATTTGTCAACATCTGCATAACTGTAAAGGAGTTCCACAGAAGCAGTTTCTATGTGAACAGGACAATGATGCCTGCTTACAGTCTATGAAATCCAGTTTGATTTTTACAGTTTTTAAGGGGTTAGTAGATAATTAACCATCTGCAATATCTTCTTATGTAGTAATAGGCGTTGCAATCAAATAATTTTAATGTCCAGAAAACACAATTATTAATCCTTTATAACTATGGTAACAGTAACCATGCTACAAAGTGTGATTATTGCATTGTTCCTGAAGAACAACATGTTCAGTAATGTAATGAGGATGTAACCCATGTGGTGCAATAGAGAGAAGAATATCCTCTGTAAAATGCTTTTGGCTGATACCATGGAAAATTTTTCAGGGTTTGAAAGGAACTGGTGCGAGACCAACAGCACAAACATCATCTAAATAGACATAAGGATCTGTCCCTTTTCATACCAGATAAAGCTGAGGTATTTTTTCTCCAGAAAAAGAGAAATATATATTTTTCTCGTAAGTTCACAAGACATATCTTGATACTGAGCATACAGATCTGGAGTCAGTACAAATCTATGCAGGTAGAGCAAAGTACCAAAGTCAGTTAAATTTTGCTGTGCTAGACAATAATAAAATCTGCCCTCTAAGCAAAGTTCCCATGTATAAATGCATTTTTCAGCAAGTGTTATGCATGACTGGGATCCATATGGCTTCCAACTTTCAAACAGAGACATCTGCATTTTTACACAAATGGAAGCATCTTGTAAGAATAATTAACAAAGTCTGATTTTGTTAGACAGTTTTGTTTTATGCAATCATTTTTATCCCATTTTAGAACAATTTTTGTGAGATATAGGTCTTGTGAGAATAAGCTACACTATAGACAGTTTTTCAAAAATCAAACAACATATTTAAGAAACGTCTACATGAGGGATTTTATCAATGAAAAGATACCAGGGCATCTTTTCAAGATGAAAGACACATCAATATTTTTGGGCAGACTCTGCTTAGTTGTCTAATTTTCCTAATAGTCTCATACTGAAAGAAAACCCAGAAACCTCTTTATATCTAAAGGGAAATATATATTACTCAACATAATTCATATTGATTTCACAGTAACATGAAAATTATCAGAGAGACTAGCTCTGTAACAAAATTCTAGCTATAAAATTTACCAAAGCAGCCAAAAGTTGATAATATAGAAGCTTAGTCTTTGTCTAAGAATAGATCACAAATCAACAATAGTAACACAGCTTGATCTGAAATCTTATGGAAAGCACTCTTAGCAATATGCCACCCTTTCCAATAGTGTCCACTGGAAACAATTCTGATTGATTGATAGTCTTGAGTAATACTGTGTTCAACTCATACTTTAGTTTCATTCATTTCATAAGCTGTTAAATGTAATAAGGAAATAGGTGGTAAGGAGATGTCTCAAAAAAAAAAAAGCATATATAGATATATACACACACATACAAACATACATACACATATATGTATAAATTGAACACTTTCTTCTAGAAGTATTGACAAATTTTCACCAACACAGGACATTCACTGATCGACTTGCTTTAATCAACCATGAGGAACAGAAACCAGAACTGTGTATTAATTAACCAAAACACAGTAAGTCAGAAATGAATTCAAAATATAAAATAGAAAACTACTGATTTCATGTGAATCTGAATTTACTGCCTCATCAAACACTAGCAACATTTCCAGATGGCTGCTGCAGTAGAATAAAAGACAAAAGTCTTCCTTCTTTTCAGTACACGCATGGTATAGAGAACTTCAGAACCTTATTTACAACCCTGATTCAGAATGTGATTTTTAAACTGATGTTTCAAACTTCATTGCTTTTTACTTTTTAATTTTCTTACAAAATATGTTGTGACCTGGAGGAAAGCCATAGAAAGTTGTACTTAGGAACCAGTGAACTGACAGCAAAGGACAAATTATGTTTATGGATTCCCACTGGGCTATGAATAAAATGGTTCATCACCCACACAGATTTCTTCTACTTAAAGATCTAAAGTACATCAGTCTCAAAGGGCATACAGATATAGACAATCACTAAATCCCATGGGAATAAATGCAAGTCATGATCCGGATATATGAGGTGTCAAGGACCATTGAAGACAGCATTTCAATCATCTTGGCAGTTATAGCACCTTGAATCAATATAGCACATGGCATTATTAGTCAGGCATGTGTATTACTATTCAGTAAAACAACAAAACGGCAAGGAAAGATACTAGAGGGTAGCAGTAGCTCTGGAGATTGCAGACTGTTAAGGTCCCAGTTATCTGAAAATTAGCAAAGGCATTTTTTTCCTTTTAGTGGATTATTACTTTTACAAAAATAACTGCAGAGTTACCTCCCAGTATTCTTAACCACATACCAAAAAAGCATGGTTCTATTGATTAAATTCTTTCAGTATGATTACAGATATCTCTTTTTTTCATCCATACTGTGGCCCCCAAATGAATTATTAAATTCTATCAAAATGTTACACTGTAACTGACATTAATTAGACAGGGTAGTGTGTCTATTGATGAAGGCTCTGATTGCAATCACGAAGTATGTATGTGTGTGCGTGATAAATGTATTTTTTCTGTATCTCTTTTTAGATACCTGGAGCATGCTAGAAGGCCTTCGTCTTCATACAGAGTTTCGGATTATACTCAGTGAGCTACAGATATGATTCAGAGTGATTCCCATGTACCATTTCACTACAGCTAATTGAGTCACAGGTCACAATTAGTCAACCTTAAAAGTGGCAAGCAACTGTTAGATTATTCTGCTCTACGTAGAAAAATGCCAGTCCTTTGTTTATATTATTTTTTTTATTCCGATTCCCAAGTCAGAGGAGGTTTTTCTTACTAAGACCATTTTGTTCCTATCCTATGTTAGTTAAACAGGTGCTAAAACAACTCACAGAAATATTTCTTCTTTCAGGATTATTCTAATAGTATTATTTCCTTCAGAGACATACATCACACACAACAGAATGTTCTGACAAGCATAAGATGCTTCAATGATAGTCTATGGTGCTGCTTATGTTCATAAAATTACATATGCTCTTCAGAGTTTGGATAACTTGAATTCCAAAAGTCAAATTTCCTTTTAGGCAAAAGGAACCCAAGTGTCTTTAACTTCAAAATACTTCATAAAGGCAACATGCACACAGGTGGTAGAAAAAATTACCAGAAAAATTGCAGGTGGTAGCAATACTTGATTCAACTAAAATAGATTTCTGCATGTATTCAACTGTTAAATTAATAAGATTAGTAGCATTGTATCATTGAACTTTCTTCATAATCCAGCAGTCGCTTCCTCTACCCTTAATATCCAGCATTTCTATCAGCGGATACTGAATTTTTTCAACTTGGCTACACTAGACTGTCATGACAAAAGACCCTAAGGTCAGCCAGGATGAAAGGCTGTACAGAGTACCAAATTGTCCATAAAATTTTGTAGAAAGAAAAAAAAAAAACAATGCAAAGGTAATGCAGCAATTTGGTTCCTTTGTATACAGTAGACTGCATGGGCATGAGAAGCTTAAAAGCTTTCAAAAAGTGTTCAACGAGACAACAAACACTTGCTTCTATTGCTTAGGCTGTTATTTTGCATATGGTTTCATATTGTTTTGGTGATCTGGTGACTATTAAACTGATTGGATAATTTAAAGTTAGAGCAGCTCTGAGAGTCCTTCAGGCCATGTTTCTAGTCGAAGCTGCCTGTGCACCCAAGAAAGCACTCTGGTAATGGGGAATCGCAAATGGAGACTCTCTGCTCATGGCTCCCTTCCTCTCATCAGCCTCTTGCTTACAAATCTGAAAATGCAGTAGAGTAGTGATCGTCAAGCTGTTCCCTATTTCTGAGGTCCTTTTGCATCAGAAAAATGCAGAAGATGATTGCTATTGTTGAATAAGATTCAACTGGTACTGGCAGCAATACATGAAAAATAGCTTCTTTAAAGATATTCTTAAGCTCATAGTATTTCCTTTCTATGCTTTCTCTTTATTTTGGGGAATTCTTCTCACTTCTGTAATCAATATGACGTTTTAAACGGTAAAACGTAGTCCTAACATAGCTGAAACTGCAAGAAGTCCAGGATTTTTTTTTTTTTTTTTTTGAGATGGATAAATGGGTATGTACTAATGATGAGGGTACATACTGTAAGAAGGTCACTGTGGTACCTAATTGACCCTGATAACTAATAGGTCAACACAGAATTAAGTACTTGGGAAAAACAATTATGTTAAATTAACAAACTCCATTGCCTAAGTTTCTTCCCCTTATCTTTCAGCTATAGATATATATTTACAGCTGAAGCTGGACTGCATGTCTGAAAACTGTTTTCAAAGCAAATTGCAAGCCCTAATTAAGTCTCACAAAACCCTTGTGAGACAGAAGGTGGGTTAGGTTTTAGCTCCGTGTCTTCTGAGGCCCAGGCCTAAACTTAATACATTAGACAACACTGCTGTCTGGGCAAATCAATTAACCTACCTGCTTCTACATTTTCACTTTTCAGTCCTGTAAACATGCACAATGCTGGCCTCTTTTCAAAGCTAAAATACCCCAAGGAATCAGTCAGTCATTCACCTATCATTTCATTTAATCTATGCAACAAATTAGTCATTGTTTGTTAACTGCAGTTGTAGTTTTGAACTCCCATTTCTCTTGGCTGGAAAACTTATCATAAGTCTACTGGGAAACAAGGTCACTTCAACACTTTTCCCTCAGATATCAGATAGGAATGGAATAATATTTTGTAAAAAAAAAAATGAAATATTCAAGAGTACAATTAAGGTTACTTCTTTTTTCTTGGTAGAAGAGACTTAAAGAAGTGTTTTGAATGTTTAGAGAAAACTGTTGGTTCTGTCTACAATAGGCATTTATCATGCATCATAGTTTCTTTTTTTAGTGGAAATATACGTTGCATCCATGGTTGGGGTTCTGTGCAGCACTTTTAATGCAAATCATCTGTGCACCTAAAAAGGCTTTTGTCACTGTACTTCTAGCTGAACCACAAGTGAAGTATTCACAGACACATTTCCTTGACTGAATTTTCCTGCATGCAGAGGAACACAAGGAAAAAAATGACAGATTATGTCTGGCTTGTAGGAAAGAGTGTCTCTTACTAAAAATGCTTTTCAACCATATTTTATGTCCTAATATGCCTTACTTGAATATTTATGACATAGATTAATCTCCATCTAAGAGCCAGCTACTTGTACTTACTCTTACATTTCTCCTGTTGTATTTTGATTTTCATGCATTCATTTACTTGTACTAATGTCTGGAAGTACACTGTGACATTTTTGTCAGTGTTAAGTGGTTTGCTTATCTATAGGGAGCACAATATGAACCTCGTTGAAGAGGTTTATAGAGTTAAGACAAGGTTGTCCTTGACAGCACATGTAGAATTTTCATCAGCTAAAGGTACCAGTGGATTCTTTAACTGTACACAGCACAAAAATGATTGAAAGGTCATATAATTTTCAGGAAACGCATGTAATCCTGTTGTCACAAATCTCTGTGCTTCCTTATACCATATTTCTACCTTATGTCTTGCCACCACAGCTTGTCTGATCATGTATTGAATTGGACTGTGGGATATTTTGGCAAGCAAAGTATATTGAAGGAAACCTGTTTATTGTATCCCTTTAAATACAAAATTATTCTCATTAATCAATTTTTTGTTTGAAAAAGTAGCCTATTCTGCTTTTTCTATTAATTATTAAAGGAAAATAACATTTAATATGTACATATTATAGATACATTTATAATATTTATTGGGCTACATTTTAAAAGTCATCTTTCCTGAAACTTTAGGTTTCACAATTAGCTTTTCCTAGAAAAAATACTATTTTAACAAAATTGTTGATATAAAGATTTAAACCAAAGTTTGTTATATCATAAAACACTGCAAAATTATTCTGCCTTGAAAAATTAAAACAAAAATAATATTGAAAATGTCAGGGGGTTTGAAGCTTTCATGCCATCTTTACCAATTTCTCTGATCTAGATTTTAGAAATAATCAGCAATTTACAAAAAAGAAGTTTAAGTGGTGCATAAACTTACAAAATAATGAAAACTGATTTGAAAATAAAGCTTCCTGCCATCAAGCCTGATATGAAAAAAATCTTTAAAGAATTCAGCAGTTTGAAGAGACCTGTAGATGGCATAAAAACATTGAGGAGGATTAAAGATACTGTTCTAGAAGCTAAGAAGTTATTTACATATGGTGCTTGGAGATATAAGTGAAGCTAAGAATGAGAGCAAGTCATTCAGAGTGTTTCTGCCTTCAGGCACAACTTGAAAATCATGACACAGCTACAGAGCAGAACGGTAGTTCTGTGCGTATGGCAGTGAATCAGCTTGCTGACGATGCAAGCTGAATTCCTTGCTCTCTGGTTGTCTTTTGGTGTGACCTTGTCTTATGCATTAATAGCCCTTTGAGGGTCTCACAGCTGTAATTTATGCACGCTATGGTGGGGAAATGTCTTTAGATGTCAATCCATGGTAAAGCAAAAGCACAAGTATGAAACTTGGAAAAGAAAGGACTCTCAAAGGGGATGTTCCACAGGCAAGAAAATCTGTGAAAAGTTCTGTGCATATTAAGGTGAACATAACCATTATGCACAAAAATTTAAGCTTTTCTTCCCTGCTTTGGTAATAATTTAAATGCAAAGAATAACAACAGAATTAGAGCTCCTTTTCTGTGAGCTACAGTGAAGAAGCCCCAAACCCTGGCTCATCTGGTATATATCTGGTCCTACATGCTCTGAAAGGCACTAGGCATTTGCATTTCTAACACCACAGTTGTAATGCACTTTGAAGTCTGTTCAAACATGTATTTTGTTCCCAAATTGACTGCTAAGTCCATGGAAAGGAACCAGAAAGCACTGAATTATAGGTCATTCACATGTCAGAGTTTCTTACAGTAAGGCTGCTAAGCCTGAAGCACTGGTAACTGTATTTCAAGGGAATATTCACTAATGGATTAGTCAACATACAACATTAGAAAATTAGAGTTTCTGACCTAATTTCCAGTGGGTAAGCAGGCAGAAAACAGCCATGGAGGCTAAAAGTTATCTGGTTCTGTGAAACGTTTTAGTCCTGTCCAAGAAGCATTTTTTGCTGAAATCTTGCATTACCACAAATTTCCTAACCAGGTCTATAAATTATAATTATAAATTCCAGGTCTTGAAATTATAGCGAACACAGCACATAAATACAATGCAACAAATTCCCCCTCAGTTTTACACAATCCTTTTGTTTTTCTTTCTTTTCACCTTTGGCAGCAGCAGGAAGGTAAAAACAAGCTGAGTAAGACTGGCAATGCCAAAGAACACATTTCAGGCTTTTTGAAGGTGCACAGTTGGTGATCAGGATGATGAAAATCTATATAAAACAGATTGAGCATCTCAGTTCATTGACAGTAACTCTACCATCACAAATGGATCTTCAGATCTCTCCTAGAAAAGTATGATTCATAAAGTAAGATTGACACAGGCTGTAAATCTTTATCAGTGACTATTCTATCTATTTAGATCTGTGAATCACAAAAGCCTAGAAGATTTGAGATGAAAGAAGTTAGCTCAACAAGTCAGTACATTTCTTCTGCTCCAATGCAGGATCAACTGTATCTCAAAAGTCCTTGTGAGATATTTGTCTAACATCTCTATAATAACCTCTAAAAGAAAGAGATTCCCAGCCCCCTAGCCAATCTGTTACCATGTTTGTCTATCCTTACCACTAAAAAGCTATTATTAATGTCAGATCTAAATCTCTTTTGCTGCAGTTTAAGCCCATCACAACTTTTCCCAGAGGATGTGAAGAACAGTTTATTCCCTTCCTTTTTCAGTAGCTTTTGTTGTTGAAAGCTCTTACTTGGTCCAGCCCTTCATCTCCTTTCCTCTAGCCTAAGCACACAGCCATTACAAACTTCTATAATATTGTATGCTATATAGCTATTACTATTATGCACATTTACAAGAGACAGAATCTCCTCAATTACTAGTTTATAAGAGAAGAGCAATCCAAGTTGGTCTTAGCAGGTTTTAAGAGTAAACTAAACTGCTAAAACCACTAATTATTTGAGGATGTTAGCCTACAATACTACAGCTACAAAACGATATAGAACTCGTCTTTGAGGGCATGTCTAGGTGGACAGCTGCAAACATCTTTGCATCTGCTCTGCTTGTGCTCAGAGGTGGCTGGAAGCTGTTCAAAGACACTGCTATGGCTCGTGATCTGGGGCTCTGGCTCAGCACAGCACACTGCCCTTATTGCACCGCATCAGGTTACAAAGAGCTTGCATCAGCTTGTCTTGGAGCAGGAACAAAAGAGCTGCATGACCATTTGCACCTGTGCATAAAGATATATGAACATGTTTTGGCGCAGTATCTGCATCTATATAAGCTGCAGTCAGTGAAATGAACCTCAGTCTTCCCTGGGGCCACAGGACGCTATTGTACTGCAAATAGCCAAGTATGCACAAGGTATTATAACACAAATAGCCATACACATACTCCTGTGCACAAGTACATATTTCTAGATAGGTTCTGCTTACACCTTGTATATGATACAGCTGTACATCCAGTAATGTACCCATAAAGAAGTCAAGGTGGGAGGGAGACAGGTGAGTCATCATATTGAGTCAGACACAGCACTATTTTACCTTCAAGGTATGCATTTTCACATAGTGTCACGGGAATGACTCATTAATGTAAATTAATAGGGAAGTAGAACTCCAATACGAGGAAAGAAAAAGCCACCTTCAAAACAAAACCAACTTTGAAATCCTTGCCCTTTATATTGTTATGTTAGTGAGCATCACTGCAGATAAAAAAAAAAAAACTTTCAAAAAAAAGCTTTTGAAATGTCAAATGTACTCTTTATTGCACAATTTGTAATAATTTATTGTTATTAATCTCTAAGGTTCCAGGAACTGTTGTGTCACTTTATAAGAAGGTAGGTACTCTGCTAATTTCTGAGTTATACAGTATCCTGAAATCCAAAAATTTTGGAAAAGCAGTGCAGCATATATAAGTATGATATAGATAAAAAGCATGTCCAAATTTGGAAATATTCATGGGTCCCATCAACACTTATGTAGTTAGAAATGTTCACTCTATCTGTAAATGTGATGCTGTTTCATGTGGAGAAACATCTTCAGAAAACAGGCTTTAATTTTCCTGTTTCTTACTCTGTTGACACCAGATGGCAGTGTGATATACAACCATTATATTCACCCTAATTAATTGTGATTTAAGTGGAAGAAAATCTTTATTAATCAGTTTGGTTACTATAGCTATGTGATTAAAAGGCTTACTAACCCTCTTGCTCACTTTCAGTCTTCGAAGCAAGCAGCTGTCATAGTACCAGAGTCTCTCTTAGCCTTTTTGTTGTCAATATTCAAAGTACAGTTCAGCATTAGCATCCGTTTTGTTCAGCCCTTTTAGTCTCGCTAGCCTTTAGCTAAAAACACTTGCTCACTGATCAAGAAGGGGAGAGATGGCAGATTCGGGAACTGCGGATCTAGTTTACTTACCGTGGAACCCCAATCCACAGCCATAAATGAGTGAGTACCTTGAAGTGATCAATCATTCTCACTCACTGCCTTCCAGCTTATGTGCTATTCTGCTCATAGTTTTAAAGCACTGTAGAAGAGTCTGAGCCGATCATCAAGTAAAACAAACAGCACAGGCCTCTAACTCTGAGTAAAGGTAATACTAATATTTTCTTTGCCAATCTCTGAATTTTACATCCCTAATGGTTGCTCAAAACAATGGAGCGTTCTTCAGCACGTCTTGCAGATTCTTCTCTGCCCCCTTTCCACCCATGCTTTGTTAAATAGTAACCAAGTATTACATAAGAGCAGTTATTGTGCAGGACAGAAGGAGCACAAAGAAGAATTTCTGAATGCTACAGCAACATTTAAATTACATTTTTTTACAACACCGGTGAATTATATCAGGAGCCACTGCCTATTAGACCAATGGCTGGAAGACTGTCCCTATACATCATGCATAAGAGCAAGGTTTCTTCAAAAAGACAATGTAATAATCCTGGGAGATTGGAATCATGTTGGCATATTTAGCTTGAAATCTGTTGAAATACAACCCAGATGAATCACAGAATAATTTAGGTTGGAAAAGACCCTTAAGATCATTGAGTCCAACAGTTATCCTAACACTACCAAGTCCCCCACAAAACCATGCCCCTAAGCGCTATGTCTACACATCTTTAAAATACTTCTAGGGATGGTGACTCAACCACTTCCCTGGGCAGCCTGTTCCAATGGTTCAAATAGGACTTTCGAAGAATGCTGCCAATCTATGAATGGCTTTAAGGACAGCAACCGTGTTTTCAATCAGAAATTATGCTTTTAGCTACAAAAGAAGCCCTTGTGAGGCATCAGAAAATCTATGTTGAAAGAAGAACCAAAAAGATTGTAAACAGCTGCCAATTTTGTGTTAGATATGCTGCAGTTTTCTAAGTTCTGATGGTGCCATGAGAAGGACTTAAGGGCTTCTACTGCCTAAATAGAGCTTTGCAAATATCAAATATATAAATTACCTTCTTGTTTATGGCCAAGCTTTGAATATGCTTCTAAGAATAAGAAGTTCTCTGGGGTACAAAAAATGATGGAGGAGCTAGTCAAAAAGCCATCTATTTCTGAGCTATAAACCATAGATTTTAGGTTTTAAAACCTAACCCTAACTTTAAATGTAAAAATTCTGGCATAATTAATCTCTTAATAATTGCAGACTACAGTCGAAGACAAATACAAATTTCCTTTACAAAACAGGTGCCCATAGATGAGAAGATTTATGACACAATCCTCTGTACATACTAAAGTGCCAAGCACTACCAGCTAACCATGTTAAAAGATGGTACATGTAACAGGATACAGCTTTTACTCTAATGTCTTTGAGCAGCATGTAGGGCCAACTCCTGAATAAAAAATTAGCACAGCTCCACTGAAATCAATTTATACCAGTTCATGCTCACTAATTTTGCAGGTATAGTCTTGGAAATTACTTTTTTCCCTATTGCAGCTAAGTCTAGAGCAATGTGTCCATCAGTAGTAAAGGAAGATGGCAAGAAAGGGAAATAGGCATATGTGCTACAAGGCACTGGATAGGGTGTGCACCATAAAGTCCAAAAGATCTAGCATTTCTCCACTTCCAAAAGAAATCCACTACCTCAGGACTTCACTGTCTTGTCAACAATCCAGATAAACCCCACAGTGTTTTAGCAGCTAGATGCAGTTACTCCACACCCACTAATCTTCCATTTCTCCTTTACCAGCTGCAGCTGGTATAGGGTTGTGTTCTTAACTGCTTTCTAAAGGGATTCTCTTCAGAAGGGATAAGTTTTCTTGTGATTCTATGAAGGATGGCACAGACTGAGGAGAATGACTTCACAGAGTAAGAAATGGGTACCATGTTGCCTCTTACTTCAAGTTTTACAGAGTCAGCCAAAATTTTTGGAGGTCATCTTCAGTATGACAGAGTGATATAAAACACAGTGAAAAATGGTCTGGGTCTTCCTTTCTAGTCTCTCTAACACTTTAAGCCTTTATTCTTTTTTTAAAAAGAGAAAATTTAGTGTAATACTGGATTCTGAGCATGTTAGATTCCACTGAAATGCATTTATATCAAACCACTTGGAAGAAAAAAAATATATTGTTTAGGGTTCCTTTGTTGGTCAGTTTTGAGTTTTTTTTATTTTGTTTTGGGGCTTTTTTGGGTTTTGGGGTTTTTTTTGAGTTTTGCTCCAATAGATTATATATATATAAATATATAATAAATATATATAAAATATATAATAAATATATATCTAGATTTTCATCAAAACAAGGTTCTCACATACCAGATGTTTGTAAATCTAAAGCAGGTATGTATGTGTGTTAACATGATTTATGCCTCTGTGAAATATGGGGGCAGCAGAGGGGAAAGGAAGATGCAACAGAAAAAAAATTTTCTCCTCCCACTGCCCCCATATAGAAACACAAGTCCTGCTTTTTTTCTGTCTTTCCAGTTCCACAAAAAAGGATTCAAGTAATATTTCTTTCTCTAACACATATGAGAAATGTTACTGTGCTTCCACTGACTTTTTTCACCCATTTCTTATACTGAACTTTTCCTCCCCATGACAATTTACTATTCTACATCAGCTTCTAATGGTAAAGAAACAAAAAGTTCATCCATGTTTACTCAGGAGAGGTCCTGTCTGAAATCCACTCCCTCATAGCGCTTCTGTATTAAAAGCCATAAAATTAATTTCCTGTTTTTAACACTTCAGAAGACAAAAACAGAGCAGTAATGTTTGAATGCCAGAGGAACTGGGGTTTTTAGTAGCCAATTCAAAGTAGTTCTTCAAGATCTTTATTTTTGTAAATTATAAAGTTTAGCAAAAGTTCCTAAGACCATATTATTACCAGCATTTTTCTGGATGAGAGAAGATTTAAAAAACAAACAAACAAAAAAAACACCCACAGAAAAATAATTGCTAAATATTTAAAGCTTATGTAACAATATATTCTGTTTATTTTTGTATTTTACATATAAGAAATCCTTTAGCATTAATTTTTAAATACTTTCTATTTCATCCTATTTATGTGTATCTATTAGGCCATATTTTTTAACAGCAGAAGAGGAACAGCTGTGTTTGAGATCAAATTTGATTTTAGGTAGGTTGAAACTATATTATGGAAACTGGCACACACTTATCTTCTGTTAGTGTGAATGTCCATTACTTAGTGGTACGCCAATAAGGTATGCTAGTCCTGTCAGAAACCAGAGCCTTCCCCCACAATAGGCACTGTGTAATGAAAAGGCACTACTTTTGTATGGCTTGCACTGGTGCTTCCTGCCCAGGGGCAACGCTTGGCTTTGTTCTTGTTGAACTTCATGAGGTTCCTGCTGGCCCATTCCTCCAGCCTGTCTAGGTCCCTCTGAACTGCAGCACTGCTCTTGAGAGTCCTGTCTGGTCCCCGTCCCCCCCCCAGTTTGGTGTCATCTGCAGACTCAAAAAGAGTGCTCTCTATCACCTCCTCCAGGCCACTGAAAAATATGTTAAACAGGACTGGTCCCATGACACACTTGTCTGGTACTCTGCTTGACACCAGACTCCAGTTAGACTACAGCCTGCTAAGTACATCCCTCTGAGCCTGATCATCCACACGTTTTTTTACCTGTCTATAGCATCCTAACTCAGATACAAGAATCTAGTGACAGACAATGTCAAAAGCCTTGCTAAAGTTCAAATAAAAGACAGCCACCATTTTCTCTTACCCACAAATTTCATTGTTTGATCACAGAAGGCAATCAGGTTAGTCAGGCATGATTTACCTTTCAGTAAATCCATGGTGTCTGTTTCCAATCATCTTCTCCTGCCTGTGTCCAGAAATGGGCTCCATGAGGACTCACTCCAGACACTGAAGTTAGACAACCAGCCTGTAGATCCATGGGTTGATTGTTCTGCCTTTCTTGAAGGTGGGTGTGACATTTACCTTCCTCCAGTTGTTGGTGGCCTCCCCTGATCTCCACAACTTTTCAAAGACAATAGAAAGCAGCTTTGGAATTACGTTGGCCATGTCTCTCAGCACCTTGGATGAAGCCTGTTGGGTCCCAAGGACTTGTGTGGGTCAAATCCTTGCAGTTAATCCCTGACTCGATCCTCGCCCACTACTGGTAGTTCCGAACCCGGCTTTTTAAGCACAGAGGCTTGAGAGACCTTG
The DNA here is from genome assembly GCF_965183815.1 of Platalea leucorodia. Classification (NCBI taxonomy): domain Eukaryota; kingdom Metazoa; phylum Chordata; class Aves; order Pelecaniformes; family Threskiornithidae; genus Platalea; species Platalea leucorodia. The sequence goes on along the minus strand of NC_138823.1, from coordinate 85,123,083 downwards.
TTGGTGAAGATGCAAAGACGACACCTGGTACCTCACTTTTACCTGTGTCTGCTGTCACCAAGTCACCCACAACACTCAGCAACAGGCCCACATTTTCATTGTTCATCCTTTCTTCCACATAAGTATGCAATATGTAAGGTATGCAAGGTGAGTCTGGCATGTGGGAGTGTAGGGGGGAGTTGTTTGGGGGGAAATACGGGTGGGTTGTTTGTTTGCTTTTTTTTTCTTCTACTTTTTATTTTTTTTATTAAACTGTATCTTGAGGACTTATGTCTTGTTGTACTAACAAGGATCACCTGCTTCTCACATTTGCTATACAAAGGAAATGGAGAAAGAAAAAAAAAATTACATAAATTTAGAACCCAAAAAAGCAGGAAAAGTAAAAGAGACAAGACAAAAACCTGCAGACTACATAACAAAAGGAGAGAGAAGTAGCAGAAGAGTGAACACATGTCAAGGTATTTTGCAGGAGCATAGTGGGAGAAGATCATAGAGCTGCAATCATCTGCCAGTCTTTGATAAAAGAAGAGACAAGGAAAAAATGGAGAGGTCAAGAAATGACTGATGGTAAGGCACAATCACTTCAGTCGACCTGAGTCTAATAATGCTGTCTTGCCGTGCTGTTTGAAAATGGCTGACAACAACAGCAGTGCCTGTCAATCTGTTCCTTGGCACAGGGTTTTGGGTCTTTTTTCTTTTCTCAAAATGTAGAGATAAAGAACAACAGAAGAGACATAAAATAAAATGAACAGCCACCAGGTCTGGGTACCATCAAGCAGTAAAAAGACAAACTTCCTAGAAAGGAAACAACATTGAAAATCCACTGTAACATTAAGAACAAATTTCAGGAAAAAGAAATATAGACTAAAAAATAATGAAGACGAACATGCTTCTCAGTACATGCAGATATCTCAACTCTAGCATTAACATCAGGCCTAATCTCAAGTTTTCTCAGCATTTTATAGACATCAGGGCACATGTATATATAGTTATATAAAATTGCCTTGCACTCCCCCAATTCTAGACTCTTAAGGTGAAAAGGTGCTTCCCAATGGCTCTGTCACCACGACATCAACTTGTAGAACCAGATGTAGAGTTGGTGATGTTTTGGGAGATGACTTCCTTTCTACCCTTTCTTCTATTCATCCCTCTTATCGCCCAGAAGGATGTGGTATCTCTCCTATGTCTTTAAAGAAATATATGAGTATGGAACAATCTTGGCAACAATGTATGATCAGCTTAGGAAAATACATGAATTTTGACATGTATTCTGATGAATTGGGACTGTGAATCTCTGTCCACACTAGCCAGAATGTATTGACAGTACAGCTCAAAACTGATGTATTCTCTCTGAGAATACGGGTCATTATGTGCCATGAAAAAAGGGGAAACTACCCAAATCTTTAGCATAATGACTCCTGCACATGACTTTCCAAAGAGTAAAAAGAGAATACTCAATGGATGAGAAAAAAAAAGAAGGTCAGACTGTTGAAAAAAGAAAAAACTAAATGGGCGATATCTAAATGATACATCCTATTTCTCATTCTGGATGAAAATATGGATGTAATCTTAATAACTAAATCCTCCACTTTAGAACAGAAATTTTAATGAGGGTCACTTGCTTTTAACTTACCTCCTTTTACTTTCTCCCTGTAATCCTCCTTTATAAAATCCCCCTGCTGTACACTTACTCAAGAGGAGCAATTTCCCTTTGTGTTTCTAATGACCTGCCTTAATAACAAAGTTGATTCAAATATAAAACTCCAAGAGTTCTAGTTGATGAAAATATTAACATTACACTGAGGATATGAAATCCAGTAAGTGTAACCAATTAACAAGGTGATTTATTTTAAACCTTTTTGTTATACTTGATAATAACATATATGAAAAGAAGCATGTCATCTTTTAAAATAAGAGCTTAAGATCTTGTGGAGATTTCTTAGCGAGTACTGTTTAGTAAAAGGCTCTTTTGCATGGAACAGTAGTGTCAAACGATAAGAATTAATGAAAGTTTCAACTACTTTGCATGCAATCAAAATGGTTCTTCTTGCAGCATTGCCCTGTATAATACATTAGTCAGAACTTGGTTTAAGTTAAGCAGTTAGAGATTTTCTTTAAAATTCCATCCAAAGAAAAAAAAGCTTTAAGAGCTAACAGTATTAATAGTCTAACTAAGAACAGTTATCCCTTTACTGTCACTTTTCATTTTAGCTGCCATTTTATTTTATTGCTTTGTCCTTCCTAAGACAACACTTTGTCATTTATTTTACCTTTGGTCCAATTGATTGTCCTAAACTGGTGTAAAATGGGAAGAGAATCATTAATATATCCACTGAACTGCGATGGCTTACACCTACTGAAGAGTTATAAACACTCATTTTGTGAGGAGTACAGGTACACAAGAAATTATTCAACTAAATTTCAAACTTAATCAACTAAAAGCATTGGGCTGTTACATTTTTCCACCCCTACGCTTGAGTACCTCTAACGAAATCAATGCTACTACCCTAGTCATCTCAGCAGTGACTCAAACCTTACATGGTGCAGAATACTATACCTACAGTTGAGTGCAACTTACTGTTTCTGTTTATTTTACCTTAGTAGGGTATCTTCTGTAAAAGGGACTGAAATTGGATCAGGTAGTATCTCTCTTGAAAAAAACACCTATTGCTGTTAATTCCAATTGGTGAGCTTCTGGGGTTCATCTACAACAGAGCAGATGATTTTCAAAGACTCAAAAGATAAGCAGACATTCTGATTATGAATACTGCTTATTATCAAGTGTTTGCAAGTAAACTAGCCTTATCAGAAATTCTTTGAATCGTTACAAGCAACTGCCTGTAAAACCTGTTTGGTTTTGACTTATCTCCTTAACTTCACAACATTTTTCTTTTATTTAAGTTTGGAAACATTCCACTTTTAGACAATTTTGATATTCAATTCAAGTTAAATTGATCTTTAATTTCAAAACTAAAATCAGATAAAAATAAAAGATATTAGAATGTAAAATGAGATCAAGTATTTTTAAATTACCAGGCCAGTCAGTCTCACCTCTGCCTGGCAAGATCATGGAACACATGCTCCTGGAATCTATACTAATGCATATGGAAAACAGAGAGGTGATTGGTGATAGCCAACATGGCTTCGCTAAGAGCAAATTGTGCCTGACAAATTTGGTGGCCTTCTATAATGGGGTTACAGCATTTGTGGATAAGGGAAGAGTGCCTGACATCATCTAGCTGGACTTGTGCAAAGCATTTGATGCTGTCCCGCACCACAACATTGTCTCTAAAATGCAGAGACGTGGATTTGACCTGGAGCTGGACCACTCAGTGGATAAGGAATTAGCTGGATGGTCGCACTCAAAGAATTACCGTCAATGGCTTGATGTCCGGGTGGAGACCAGTGATGAGTGGTGCCCTCAGGGGTCTGTGTTGGGATGAGTATTATTTAACATCTTTGTCAGTGGCATGAACTGTGGGATTGAGTGCACCCTCAGCAAGTTTGTGGATGACACCAAGCTGAGTGGTGTGGTTGATACGCTAGAGGAAAGGGATGCCATCCAGAAGGATCTTGACAGGCTTGAGAGGTGGGACCACGCGAACCTCAAAGTTCAACAAGGCCAAGTGTAACATCCTACACCTGGGTCGAGGTAATCCCAAACATGGATACAGGCTGGGTGATGAGTGGATTGAGAGCAGGCCTGCAGAGAAGGACTTGGGGGTATTGGTGGATGAAAAACTTGACTATGAGCCAGCAATGTGCGCTCATAGCCCAGAAAGCCAATTGTGTTCTGGGCTGCATCAAAAGAAGTGTGGCTAGCAGGTCGAGGGAGGTGATTCTCCCCCTCTGCTCTGCTCTCATTCATGTCTCAAAGTTAAGCAGGCGGTTAAATGTTCCATGGGATGGGAGCCCAAGATTGTAATCAGCCTGGACCCAGTCCTGGACTTCAGAAACCAAGAGCATATGAATGAAAGATTTCCATTCAGAGAGAATCCAAGTAGTCACTTACAGAAAGTTGCTTTGTAACTATAGGGAAGGAACTTGGATAGTTATTATGGAAGATTAGGTATTATTTCATCCAAACAATTATTATTACTTCTTATTTATTTTCTGCTTTTAAGTAAAACTGGTTACAAAGGGAACTGGTAACCTTCTAATTTGTGAAATATTTGTGTTTATAGTATACCATTGTAACAAGAGAATGAGGCATATGTGACAACTCCTTTTTTAAAAGTAAAATTCCCAGGGAAAGCGAGTGTGGCAGAAAACAAAGAAAGATCCTAAGATGAGCTGCCTAGTAGGACTATCTATCAGCCTGAGTCTTTTCTCACAATAACTCCAATTTTGGGTATCCTAATCCTCTCAGTTTCCTGGCCTTTTGTTCATTTTCATATGCATCATAAACTGTTTGTTTGATTTGCTGTCATCACCAAAGCCAAGTTAAGCAAATGTTTTTTGAGCCCCTTATAACCTATGCCACATATTAAAGTAGACATCTTTTCTGTGAGTGTTTAATGGAGAAAAAACGTCCAATTAGCCAAAGTATATTTAAAATCGTAGAGCATACCTTTGTTCATTTCTTAATAGCAGTTGGCACTCCATGTGCTGCAGGTGCCATCTTGGCTCAGAGCTGGCTCTCACATGCTGTCAGGAACATGCTCACAAGCCAAACAAAGTTAGTTGCCAACTTGGCACTCAGAAAGAAAGCCTGACTCTCTGTTCTCTGTGTTTCTCACAGTGACAGTTGCACACTGTTGCAATCACGGAGTCTGGCACAAGAGGAAAACAACATTTTGGCTGCTAGAGGCCAAAATGCTTTGTGCAAACTAACACTGACACCAGTTGTCAAAAGAAAAGAGCTTTCCTTCAGTCCAGGTAGAAGCTAACCATGTATACAAATTCATTTTTTTATCAGTCAGTCTTGTCCTAATCCACGAAACCCAGGCCCTTATACAATTCAAATACTATAATTTTCTTTCTGGATTATGCTGGGTATTTCTTGAATTAGTATTAAGAGATTATAAAATATTAATAATAATGGTAATAAAAATCAAAAGGGTAATGTCAGGCACCTTTTAACTGGTACCTCGATAAGCTGATAATGACTTCTTAGTGGGACATACACTAGTCATGGGGCAATGCTGAGAACCGGTATAGATGAACTACATAGGGTGTCCTCAAGGCTGCACTCCTTTTGTATCCACCCTATGTTATGTAACTCAGTGAAATTTTGCTGTTGGTTTTAACAGGATTAAAATGGGATCCAAATCAGCCACCACTGATGTTAGCAGCAAATTTTACACAGTCTTATGGTAGGAAAGGGTTTTTATTCTGAGGACCAAAGAATGAGACCATTAAAAAAAATCCTCAGTCTTGCAGCCCAGCCTAGTACCCTTTACTCTAGCATCAGGTATTTAGGAACGCCTGTGTTTATATTCACATCTAGAACTCCACTACTGTCTAACCCTGGGGACAGCCGCACCCTGTGTGCCCTTAAATGTTGACCTTAATTAACACTTCAGCTCTAAGGAGTCAACCTCCCCATCCCAACCCCAGCTCCAAATTTTGCGGGAAGTACGCTAGACTCCAGAATTTAGGCCGTCACAGGTTAATAACTCTCCAGACAATAGACTTGTGCTATGCCAAAAAGGAATTCAAGATGCATTACAACGAAAGCTGTGTTCAGACCATACACTGTGATGGGAGGAGGAGACTTGAAGCTACTTGACTTCAGAGAGAACAATTTATGATTCGTTGGACTGAGAGGGTCAGAGAGACATAAGTGATCTTGATTATCTAGTCTTGTGATAGGACGTTCACCAGGGAGCTGAGTTGAAGTCTTTGCTCCAATAAATTTTCAGTTATTATACATTAAACAGCCCTTGGCTAATATACTAAGTAGTCAGTCAAGCAAGTTGTGAACAATTTCTCACAAGTGTTGTAATCACTGGGCTTCAAAGTCATGATCCTTTTGACATTTTTTTATCGAGGCCCATGACCTTAAATCATTTGAAATATACTGTACCTGGACAATGGTGTGCCAGCAGCTTCTGAAGAGTCAAAGTTTTGGACTCCTTTCATATTATCTTTCTGCTAGCCAACAGGACTCTTACTAATGACAAAAGCTACCTCGTATGTGGGAAGCATGTCATGCTTATGTACAACAAGGCTTCAGCAGCACAATGGCAAGTTGCTCTACGGGCTTTCTGGAAGTCCACAACTCTGTGCATAGTAGGCACTCAAATAGCTGCCTAGTACAGTCTGCCATAATGGGTTTAGCTGTCCACAGAGTTTGTCGGATTATTGAGAATTAGCTTTACCATGAGGCAAGACGAAAGGCTTAAAGAAAACAGTTACAGTAATACAATAACAGTTAGAAACATGATTAAGATTTAAATTTAAAATTTAAAGCCTTTCAGTTTCCTAATCTAGCATCTTGATATGTTTGTGAGGCTGTACTACTAACTTTAAAAGTCATACCAAGCTGGAATGTCCTGAATAGTTCTAAATATTTCCTGCTGTCATAGTGAGAGATGATTACCTCATAGAGCCACGCTGTGTGATATGCCCCTGCTTTATCACAAAAAGCAATGACATACCCTAATTCATTTGCCCTTCATGAGAGATGGGGAAAAGCAGCACTGTTATTGGGCAGTGATGCAACACGTCAGTGCAATGGATTCTGTTATTTTCTTTTTCCTCTCCTCTACTTCTCAAGAACTCTTAATTAACATTTCATTTTGTATCTTAATTAGGGTCATCCTTGCATCTAGCCTGAGACTGTTTTCCTCCACAAACAAGCCACATAAAACATAATAGTATAACTTCGCAAATTAGATGTCATGAGAAGTATCGATTCACAAACTTCAAGTTTTGTCATGTTTAGCTTCTGAGGAGCTTTACATGAAGACTGAAAAAAGAAAAAAAAAAAAAAAATCGGATGTGAGAAAGGGTGTGCCAAGCCTGACCACTTTGCTAGATCTAAGAATATCTCTCTGGGCCAGAAGGTGGCTTCAACAGAAAGAAGGGAAGGTATTCTTACCTATTCTTTGACAATAACTGATGTTTAGGACTAACAGTGATATGGATTTATTCCATGCTTACGTAGGGGAGGATAATAAGTTCTTACACATTCATCATAATGAAATGCCCAAATACTCAAATTATTTAATGAAAACAGTCCAAGTGGCAGCATCACAAGTGAGTACATACTTCCTTTAGAAAACAAGAAGACAAGCAAACTTCAAATGTCAGTTCCAGGACAAGATGTAAGCTCTGATTCCCAAGAGGACAGTAGTGCTTCCTTAAGACTAGGAAAGGGCACTACCTGGCAGAAAGGAATAGAATTTAAGACATTTTTTTCCCCACAAGATTTGTCGTTGACTATGGCCCCCAATCAGAGCGCTTGCACTCATGCATCCCACTCTGATCCAAAATATTACACAGGGCATGAGTACCTCACTCACAACTATGGTAAAAGTAATCTACAACTTAGAAGCTATTGAAAAAGTTTGTAACACTCAACTTCTTTTGTGAATTTATCCCCAAGTAGTTGGTGTCATGAGACAGCAAACCAGGGGTCATGAGCTGTTCCTTGGAGTTTTGAGATGTAGCCTCCAGGAGCCCTTTCCTCTTTGATTAATTAAAAAAAAAAAAAAAACAACAAAACAAAACAAATATATATATATTAAAGAAACTCAGATAAACCAGCAGAGGTACAAATTTACTCTACCCCAAGATACACACAATTTTTTTCATGATTACTTCATCTCTCAATGCCATCAAAAGTTTATTTTCATACCAAAGTAAAAAAAAACTCAACCTATTCAAGAGTGACTGCACAGAAGGACAGAGATCTGTCATATCCAGAATCTAATAAGTTTTCATGCATTCAAGTCTCCAGCTTTGCAGTGATTTGGACAGAATGGTGACGGATTCTGACACCAGCTCATTCATCCAAATTGTAGTCAGTGATCTGAATCGGTGATTCTCAACCCTGCTGAGCTGGAGAGCTCTAATCAGTAAATTGCCAAAATATGGGGCTGATTTTACTCATGACACTTGTTTCTTTTCATGTGCACTACTGCTAGAATCTGAGACGTTTAAGTTTAAAGTTACATTCATATAATATTGGTATGCTTAGGTTAGAAATTTGTACTGTAAAAATGCAAGAGTAGTTGTATTATTGTAATTTTCTTTAACATAAGCTGGATAAAGTAGTTGCTGATCAGTAACATATGCAAAACCTTTTGAGAGTTCATTGCTTCCTGCAGACAATAGCCTGCATCAGCAAAGCGTCACAAGGAATACAGAGAAGGCTGGTTTTCTAGGGTTTTAATCTTCTTCAGTGATCAGGAAAAGTTCTTTTTATTTCATATCTGAAACTCAAAAAACTCATTTGTATGCTTCATGCTGTTACATTTATGATCTGATCATGAACTGCAAGACTGATTTTTAGTTGCTTGTGTAGCTGGTAAGCTTAGAAAAATTTCACTCAATATGACTAGAAAACTGGTGATGAGGTCCCAGACAGGTCATGAGGATCAGCTGTGCTCCCTCTTCCTTACAGTATGTCAAAAGATAGCAAGTATTTTAAATCTATGTATTATTAGAACACTGAAGTCACATATGCTGCAGCTTTTCAGAGGAAACACATCACTGCTGAGTGGGGAATACAGAAAAAAAATCCCAACACTTTAAAACAAGTTCTCTTGTGTTTTCAGGAGTATTGCTTTCTGCCAGTCCTTCTTTACAAGTTCTATATTTGTAGTCATTCCACAGTGCCTCCTGTAAGGCAGTGAAAGCTATTTTTTCCTCACACCTCAGGCTTGGCTTGGGATCAGCCCTGCACAGCAAGCAAGCAACACAGCAAAGCAAAGAAAGCAATATTCTCTACCATCTTGTACAGTATTAAATGGTAAACCTGTGTATCTGAAAATATGGCCTATATACCCTTGTCATTTCTGAAAACAACATCATCCATGACATGAAAAAGCCATTTACATAGCAATTCTACAGGGAAGGATGTAGCTGAAAGTGTTATAATGTCTGAGGCATGACTATAGTAAACCTTTTATTGTTAATATTGGTTCTGCAGGGCTAAAAATATTATTGCACTGCAATGGATTCAAAATTTATGAAATTATTTCAAATGTTTTATATTTAAACAATATAAAGAATTAGGGGTTTAAATTTTTTGGCAGTTTAGCTTGGAAAGTTGATAGTTCCATTCTTTTCCCACAAGTCATCCGAAATCACCCTTATGTTTTTAAATATGTGCAGGGATTCATGTGATTCCTAGAGCTGAGGTTTTAAAAGCAAAATAAAACAAAAATTCTGTAGAAAAAATTCTGTAGAAAAAATTCTGTAGAAAAAATTCTGCCCCTTTTTTCATAGCTTGTTCTCTTTCTGCTTTAATATTAATGGCAACTTTGAAATTGTGTAGAGTAGCAAAGTGCTTTCATCAGAAGCTTTGGGGATATTTATCAGAGTTACTAGTGCCTTCTACAGGCTGATTGGTGTGTCTCAGGGGAAGAAGTACAGCAAAACAATAAAAGGTGAATTCTTAATGTTATTGCTTTCAATATACAGTTTTGAGTTATTTCATGTATATCATATCTTCTGTGCATTTACCCTGATTTAAGAAAAAGAAAGTCAGAATTTACTGCTTTAGGAACCTTGACCTAATCTCTAACAAGAGATGCCAAACCTGTTCTTTTTTCCCCTGAATTAAATTTAAGTTTTATATTTAAAAAGAAATTAATTACTTTTTGCGATCATTTTTTATATCTCTACTTGAGAGGAAATTATGTGTGTAAAGGATATTGACCTGCTGAAGATAGACCAATTTAAATCAGTGCTACAGAACCTTAGTATAAGCAGTGCTTGTTTGCCTCAAGAATATGAAGCTGGAACTTTGCCAAAACACAGAATTAGGTCTTACTGCTAATCCTAAGTATAAAACTTTGATTGAGTAACTGAAATGGTTTAATAAGACTTGACAAGAATCAAAGAAAAGCTAGAGGAGCAAGAGCTAGCAGAAATCATTGGACTTCATGATTATGGATTTAAATTATTTAGAAAGGACATTGGTTTAAGAAAATTTTAAACACATTTCCTTTTTGGTTAGCAAGTTTCAAATTAATATAAGCTATTTGAAAACATTTATCTATAGGGAATCGACCAGTTCGGAGTAAAATTCATTACTACTGATGAGCTTACAAATGTAAAAATTTTCTAACAAACTCCAGCAGTGTTTCAAAGATGCACCCAGAAAAAGGAAAAAATATCATAAAACTCGTATGTTTTATCTGAACTTCCCTTCAAGTCAAAGAAGTAATTAAGGCCTAACATTCTTTAAGAAAGGAAATTGAATTTAATAGGAATCTGGGTTGTTCAAATCCTCTGAAAGAATCAAGTCCTTGCCAATCTTGGTAGATTTTAAGAGAGTATTGCAGAAGGTGTTGTTCCACTCTTTCCTCCTCCTCAATTGTTTGCAGACTTCTGATTCTGCCAAACTCTCTTTCTCCCAAAGTGTCAAGTGGCCATACTGCTTTAATACTGAGATGTGGAACATCTCTAGCTATTGTTCTGTTGAGCTACAAAAACCTGTCCATGAAGTAATCTGGACGCCTTTGAGCTTATGAATTCCTTGCAAACTGTTCATTTCATATTAATTTATCTACAGGCTTTCTCTGTGCCTAACACGGAATTGTTCTCCCTATATTGATTATAGAAGAATATGTGGGTGGGTAGGTCTTAACACATTAAGAGTATGCAGTACTCATTACTGGGGATGTATTATGGGCAAAGTGATATCGTTTTGTTTTCTGGCTTGGTTGACTTAAATGTTATCTAGAAGAACAGTCAACAATAAATAATGAACCTTGTTTGTATGCATAGCTGTATATGCATTCTTAAAAAGTGCAGCCATTCTTACAAATGCTCATAAATAGCAGATGCAAAGGGTAAGTACAGCAAAAGCCTCTGTATTTTTAAAAAAAAAAAAGCCAGACGAACCCCACAACAAAACCAGCTGTCTGAAATTTGAGCAAACCTTCATGAAGAATTTTTACATCAGCATTCAGCTATCTATCTTCAGCATCTTTAAGAAACCAGATTTAGTTTTATAGCTTTGTACTCCAATTTGAATAACACCAGGAGACAAAGTAAATCTATCATCATTGTATTCAAGGACAATGTCTTTTAACACTGCTCTCTATCAAAAAATCTCTGTCTAGATCTACTGTCCTAAATGTAATTTAATTAGAATCCTGCTGCACTATCACAGTCTAAAAGAGCAAAAGGAAAAGAAAGGAGGGGAAAATCATCAGGAACATGAACTGATAAAAGGAATTGCTGAGCAGAGCCCTCCTCTCTCCCAAACATATACATATGTATAGCAAACCTACGCACTTAGTAATGCTGGAAAGAAGAAAGATGCTGATGATAATGACATGGCCTGCAGCTTTTTGTTAATGAGAACATCTATCAACTGATCTACATTAGAAATATTTCAGTTACCCATGCAGTGAGTTATTGATAAATACATTTAAACAGCAGACAGAGCATGGTAAGGAATAGCTGCAATAGCATCTGCTAGTGCCCTGTAGTGCACTATGATTATGTCAAAAGCAGAAAAACCTTCAGCCTGGCCACAGGATGTCTTTTCAAGCCTATTATTATGATGATGATGATGATGATGAATATCTATGAGTTAATTTACTAAATGAATGCAAGTTACCTTTTTTGACAAGGACTTTTCTGCACAGAACTACATTCAGGCTAAACTTTTCTTGTGTTTTTCTTACTTTGGAGAAGTATTAATGCATCATATAAAAAGATAACCAGAGCACTCATGTTTAAAATTAAATATGTACTTAAGTTAGTATCACAAAAGACTGCCTTGGACATTAGCTATTTAGCTCTTCTTCAGTAACCCCAGTGCTTTCTAAAGCATGGTTCTTTTTGCATGTATCCACAATGACTGAACTACTTAGGAACTGCCCAGCTTATGAGAATACCTTGCACAGCCAGATGGTGCTTATATCTGGGATTTCCAAATTTATGGCAAATGTTGATGAAAGCACCACAGCTGCTGCATGCTCACACAAACCGAGCCATCAGTGGGAACTGGCATGTTGCACATCACAATATCCTTGGAAAGCAGAGAGCTTTTGCAAGTTCTGTGTAGAGAAGGTTTTCAGGTGCCAAGGGTGAAACCGGAAAAGAAAAAGAAAAAAAAAAATACAGCGTTTCTAACAAAAACAGAGCCAACATTAAGAACTTACAGCTTTGGGGGAGAAAACAAGGACACCTGTTGCACAGGTCTAAACCTTTATATCCAAGGCTCTCAAAAGTTTTCTAGTTCTGTCTAAGAGTAGAGGTGTTCAAAGTGAAATTTGGCAGCAACAGTTCCTAGAAAGCCAGGAAGTGTCTGGAGACAGAACAATAAACGCAGGAAATCAGCGGACAACTTCACAGAACGTTCAGTCTCCTGACTCAAAGATCAGAAATTGAAGTGATACCTAACTGTCTGTGCATACAAATAGAAGGCATAATATTCAAATTGCTTAGAAGTGGTTTCAGCAAGAGCATTAAATAATTATGAGCCTTCATGGAAACACCAAGATAGAAACAGAAAAGTTAGAAGCCATTTCACAAATGTTTTGAGAAGTCATGACCTCTCCTGGTCAGGCAGAGTATTATGGCTGGCTCATGAAAAATAGTCAAATCTGTTATTTTGCTTACTGCGCCTCATACACAAAATGGTCCTCAGGAAGACAAACTGAAATAATGATATGTATTAACATCCGTTGAATTTTGAATGAAGAGCTACCATAACATTATTTGACAGCTGACCCAGTTGCCATCTTAGTAACTACTGTGGAGCTTCACAGAACAAAAAAAGTGTTTCACCTGTATAACTGTACTCCAAGATGTCACTCTTTGGAAGTCCATTTCCTCACAATGGACTGCAGAAAAAGAGGAAAGGAACTATTTATTTTAAATATTTCCATGATGGACCTTTATAGCACATTACCATTATAGAATAACTACTCGAGTCAGTTCAAGGATTTTTGGAAGTATATTAATTGCAGATTGCCAAGTATATTGACTGATGATTTGCAAATACAAAAGCTATGCAATCAGTATTTACTCTCTTTCTTGTATACGAACACGGTAAACACCTGCACACATTTTTTGTTAGAAGCTTGTTACTGCACTGACTTTACACTCACTGCATAAGACTGCCACTAGTAAAGTTAATTTCCTGGACAAGAGATCTCCCTTTTCTGCCAGCATTGGCACAGTTGTTCAAAATACACTGAAGTTAAATGACTTTATGAACTCCTGGCATCTCAGTTTTATATCTGAAAACAGCAAAGAAAGACAGCAAACGCTTCTCAAAGCAATGAGTAGTCTACAGTAGACCGTAGAAGCAGCAAACAGCTGGATCCACATGGTGCACAGTACACTCAGCAACACACAGAAGTTGTGCCAGGCAACCTTCAAGAATAATGAGGGGCAAAACAGCCTCTGGCAGTATGGAAAGGAATAGCAAAACCTCACTTTGAAGTTGAAGGTTTCCATGTTTAGCACTACAGAAAAAAAATAAAGCATGAAACATATTCTAGTTTAAAAATCTTTAAAGAGAAAGACACCAATTAACATTTACTTTGATAACTATTGTTTCTTTCTGGTGATGTCTTCAAACCAACAGACACCTCTCTAGAAAGCCAATCATTCCATTAGGCCCCAAATTTCAGGCCAGTTCACAAAAAAATGAAAAATTCTAATGAAAACCATGCAAAGTTGGGATTTTCCTCTTGACCCTTTAACTAGATTTGTAGAGTAATTAAGATAAAATGTAAAGGATTTAACAGTTTGCTCAGAATCCACTTTGTGCTCTTTAAAAGCTTCTTCCCACAGGATGGAACAAGTAATTGTTGAGAAACCAGGAAAAAAAAAAAAAAAAAAAAAAAAAAAAAAAGAAGATCTTGTCAGCTGTGGCCAATGGAACAACATATAAAAAGAAAATAAATGTGAAACATTCAGTAAACTCTAATAGGATGATTTTTTTAGTTTTCCACTTTACCATTTAAAGACAATCAAGTTTTGTTTACTTTGAGATTTTTTTTTTTTTTGAGAATGCTTCTTGAGAATTAGAACTTCCATAATTGTCACAGCTCTTCTTCTAACACTGTATGATTTTAGCACGTTTAAAACTTAAAACGGTTACATATAACAGCCAGCTACAGAAACTACACTATGTACTTACACAGGAACACTATGTGTTCATGTTTTACCCAGGTCTTTAAGATCGATTCTCTCTGCAATCCAACTGTACATAGAAAGGGAGAAGGGGAGAGAATAAGCAATTAATTCAGGTCCCTTCTTCCCAAAGGGATAACATTTCATATGCCAACATAATTACCTTTTATCTATTTTCTTCCAAAAATAGCACAACACTGAAGCTCAGAAAAATCCTACTGAAACCTCCTTTCTGAATTTAGCATTTACTTGGCTTTGCAAGCCTCAGAATTTTTAAACTCGTATACCATTAAGCTGTTCCCCTAATATTCTTCATCTCATAATTTTCAAACAAATCTTTCATTCTGCAGGCTTACTTATTTTAATGCCTTTAGCTTCACTAATAGCTGAAGATAGATTGTTTCTTTTCTTTCCTCCTCACTCACAGCTATGGCGCAACCTCTTTTTATCTACAACATTCACACAGAACTTCTGGCTTTACTCCACATTTCCTTCTGACCTGTTATTACTCCTGTGCACCAGCATGAAATGCAGGATGGAAGTATTATGACCACTTTGCAACCATCTCTAGGTGTCTAGGGGAGGGAAGATGTGATCCTGAAATCTTTCCTGAGGTACTAGCAAATAAAACTTCAGATTAAGAGACAAAAAAATTTATCATAGAATTTGAAGTGTGGGGCCCTATCCAGCACGAGCATTTTCTAAACATGTCATCATTACATTGGTTCTTTAACACAGCAGAATCCCCCACATAGAGTATAAGCAGTGTATTTGCTCCCACACCCGTTTTAAAGAGGGCCCTGTACACAAATAGAAATTGCCTCATAAAGAAGACACTGTAAACACCATCCTTCATTTGTCCTTACTATATATGAATATTGGAGGCAACTGAGAATTTAATTACACCACCTTATATTTTGCTCTTATTCAATCATTTTCTAAATCTTAGAAATGCCTGTCTAGGTTGAGTCAGGCCTTCCTAGTTTAGGCAAGACACACACACAGAGTAGAATTTACTTTAGTCTTCTCCATATTATGTAAATACACAGACTACAAACAATTCTTCATGGAGTAATACTATTACCATTTATGTGTACACACTCCAATTTTATGAAATATGAAATTCAAAGCCTGCTGCTCTCCCGGCTCCTCTTCCTTGTTCTTCTGCTGGCAGGCATGAAATTTGAACCTGTCATTTCTTACAGTGCTCTAATTTTTCTAGGACTTCATAGGGTTTATTGATACTTTATGTGTCAGTCTCTTGACTGTATTGTAACAGAATTTAGCTGAATGCTCATTTAGACTTAAATAGTGTTCAGCTTATTGTCTCTTTGAAAGAACTTCTCTAGTTCTTCCTGTTGTCCATGGTTTTCCAGTGCACTTGAATACAGAAATACCTAATAAAAATGTTTGCATCACATTAACCGAAATGATAGTATAATGCAAAAGGTAGACAGCTACACTAACTCAGTCAGCACCTGATGTACTATCGAATTTCTACTCTTGACTTTTCAGTAGTTATTAACCTCCATGAAACAAAGAAGCAGAAGGACCCTACAAAATATTTTTCAAAGTGATACAGAGATTAAAGGGTGTGGTTCTTTGTTGTTTCTTAAACAGCCAAAAGAGTAAGTAAATAAAACTCACAGGGCGGCACAATTTAATTACTTTCAAGACTGTAGAGAGAAAGAAAGAAAGTGGGATGAAGATAGTTCCAGTTTGAATACTATGTCTAGTCATGTTCAAACTTTGATATGGCTTACATTAGATTGCCAGAGTTACCAAATTTTCCCAAATGAAGCAGGTGTCAAATCTGAACACCATATCTTCTATGGAGAATACATAGATCCATGCCATCTGTAGATCTGCTGATAATTAACTCTTCCATCTACAAAACAAAACAAACTTGTTATTAAATACACTGCACCTGTACAAAAATGGTACTTCAAAATACATACTTTTTAAATTAGTAATTGGGCCTTCTCCACTTGGGAAGAATTTATCAATTTAGTTTAAGTAGTTTTAAACATCTGTTAGGTTTGTTTTACTACATAACATATTCCAGTTCAAACTGTCTTCTCTAGGACCAGAAACATGAAAGAATACTGACAGCTTTCCAAATAGTCTCTAGTTTAGCAGATTGGGCAAGTTTCTGCACTAAAACTGTTTTATTATTTCTAGAGTAAAATACTACTGTTGAAAACTACTGCACTGTCCTGTGTGGAGATATTCCTCCAACTGGCCTAGATTAAGGATATCTGCTTTATACGGGATGCCACATCATAGATGGTTTCTTAGTGATGTTGACAAAACAGGGTGGAAGGTAAGGTTTTAGGGAATTTTTTATCCATATGGACCAGGATTAGTTCATAATGAAACAAAATAGTAATTTTTAAACCCAACTTAAGGAAGCTCCTAAGAGTTTCCAGACACTGGAAATGAGATGGTTTAAATTTGCACTTTAAGACTTCAAGCTATACGAACAAAATTCATGTGTGCAGCAGACTCTATAATGGAGACTTCTAGTATTTCTGAGATAATTTACGTATTAAAGAACATACATCAGTGGTATGCAAATATCAATTCTGGTGTTACACATGTCAAAATTAAGTCTTCAGTATTTTAACATCCATGCTTGTTTTCTGTCATCTTACAAATTCAAATTCCAAATTCTGTCTGAAAAAAACCATAGGTATCTGTTGCTCAATTTTACTTCAAAATCTAAAACATCAATTTAATGCTTCTCTAACTGATACAGAGGTCAAGGCAAAAATCTGTCAAAAGCATATTGATACCAAAATGGAATCAGCTCACACAGGGTTCAGAGTCCAGTCTGCCTTCTTGCAGTTCTTAAGGCAGCTCAGGATTGTGAGACACATAACCTGCCTGACAGCAGAATATTTTTCCATAGCCTGTCAGCGGATATGAATCTGACATGGTACCTTTCGATCTTTTAATCACAATAGATTATGAGGAGTAAAGTACACAGACAAACTCACAGAACCCTGTCATATACAATAGTCTTTTCTTCTTATGCTTCTTCTGCTCTCTTTGGTCTGCATGACATCACTTTCAGAGAGGATTGAACTGTATGAAACAAAATGAAGAATTACAAAGCACTGTCTTTGCTCAGAGGGAAATGCAAAATGTTTAGAAGCGGCTGTAAATGAGAATCAGTTCAAAGCCCTATTGGTTCCTCACTCTAAATGTAGTTCTTCTTGCTGTTTAAGAAAGACGTTCACAATTGCTGGTTATTAATTTTGAACAGTTAGAAGGTCCTGTATCTGCATTTCTGGAATGGTAGTCAGATAGCAGAGAGAACAGAAATCTGCTAGTTTAATATTGCTAATGTTGTCCTCCCCACCCCTTACACTGCAAAGTAACAATCTTCTTAATTATTCCTGCTATTTCAACAGATTACTTTGATCTTTCAAATTATTTTGCAGCATCTCAGAAATAAAAAGTTACCAGGCCAGCAACAGATATATTCCTAAATTTTGTTATTACTGACATAAATATTTTCTGATATTAAAAAGGATTACAGAATTGAATGGATGAAACTGGGGTAGTTCTGTAGTGCAGAAGTCTCGCTTTTGAAAGTTAAAATGTGAGAACATATTGAATTATAAAATGATTTTTTGCTAATGCTTGGATTTTGTTGCTACGGCTAATGCTTTTTCAGGTATTTAATAAACTTAGAAACTCTCTCAATAGATGAGAAACTTGATCATTAAAGGCAATGTTTGTATCTGGCTCTGCCAGAGTTTCTAATAAAAAAGCACAAATTCATAACTTTGGATTTATCCAAACAGCACCATTAAAGATGTTGAAAGAAAGGAATCCCAATCACCCATGAATGGATTGGCCTCTGAACAATGATTGCTTAAGCAACTGTTTGGGTATTATGGTACTGGCTGCCCACATCTCGTGCATGTTCTCTTTAGCAAACCTTGTCAGACAGCTGTAGTTTGATCCCCCTTGAAGCTGGAAGGGTAACAGTGCAAAAGGCAGAAGGAAAAACAGCCAAACTTATTTTTATACTTGTCAGCCTTCTGTGATAGGCTGGAAAAACTGAGAACATTTATTCCTCTAAGAATAAAACCTAAAAACTGTGAGCATAGCACATTGATGTTTTAACTTAAAAGAAAGGAGAGAAGAAGCAAAGAACAGACTAACTTTATATTTAGGAAGTTCAGAAAAGAAAGGGAAGGTAAGAAATTTGCAATGAGTATGATACCATTAATGATAACCACAACAATCAAAGACAGGAAAACTTTTTCTGACATACTTATCTTCATTTTTTTGCATAATAGCATAACGTTAAGATATTATTGGTCCATATTATCATAATATCCCTCTCTTGTATAGCTCTTACAAGTGGTAGAAAAATACCCAAACACTTTCCATTTCATGCTAATCTTGTATTCCTTGTTAACATCCTTGCCACTTTAGATATTTTTACAGAAGTTGCCCATAGTGGCCAGTTGGATAAGTCAGATTTTTGTTTGGGGGAAGCAGGAGTGAAAGAGTGTTTAGCTGTTTTTGAGGAAAAAAAAAAGTGCATATTTGTATGTATAGTGGGAGGTGGAGGTGGGGATATTGGAGCAAGAATTTGAACTATACAAGGGATGCCAAATCCTTTTCAGGCAAGATAAGCTTCTTGCCAACCCTGAAAAAAATTGTTCAATATAAACCTCTGAAATATGTGGTATAATATTCTCAGCAGGATATCACAGATGTTAAGTGCTAAGCTCTAAACATCCCAGAAGGTGCCATCTGAAGAGAGCATGCTCTGTCCCTTTGCAGCTCCTATCTACAACTGTACAGGATATGGAGCATCCCCACAGATTAAAATGAGTGGGTTTTTTCTCCAGCACAACATGACAACTTTGAAATTCCAAGCAGAATTTACCTGGAAAGGCTATTCCAAATGCTTTTGACCTAGACCCATAACCAAGAACTGAGATAGGCAGCCCAAATGAGATTATTAAGATCAAGACTGCTAAAGAGAAACATAAAAAAAATAATGGTGATTGGGAACTCCTATGAGTGAGAAAGGAGCCAGGAATGAGGAAGAAATGACCATTGGGGAGACAAGAAGCCAAAGGGTAATGGGCAGAAGGTCTGTCCTCAACAGAGCATATGCTCATCCCGAGGTTAAGTCCAGAAACGCAACACTTGAAACCTTAGCATACTTCTGCAGTCATCAAACATCTGTGAAATCTATTGGAGAAGTACGTTATCACTTCTTCTGTGATCCTGTTGAGACGTTAAGTCTCTGACCCACTACAACAGATGACACAAGAACTGAGTCCAGAATTATAGATTTTACATATCAGGTACAGAAACTGACCTTTAAAATCCATCTGTAAAACAAACTAATTGCAAATATTGCTAATTGATACAAGTACCTAACAAATGTCTTCAGCACACTGCTGCAGAATAACTTCTGTATGCCAGCACAGACAACAGGCAGGCTCTTTCTCTTGATTTTTGCCTACTGGATCTAAAACTCCACGGACTCTGAGGTTTTTGGTACTTGAGAGGTCCTTCAATAACTTTTGAAATGACTGATAAGTGCTACCATGACTGAGAGCTAGTTGCTCTCCAGAGGTAAATTGGGAAGGGTGGAATGAAAAGCAGAAAATAAAATAGAGAAAATTCGCACCAAAAGCAATCTGTAACAATTCAAGAATGAAAATACTTGAAATAAATTAGCCATAGGCTAGGCCACTGTGACTGAGTAAAGAGCTGAGCATCAGATTACCCTCAAGGTTAAAATGGTTGCAATCAACGGGACAGCAAGTTTTGAATATCATGCTCAGGACACCCAAGACCCAGTCCTGGGACAGTAGCAGGCCAAATGCAAACTCAAGTGAGTCTTAAAGCTTGCATTTTGACCAAAGAATTAGATACATAATTATAGAAGAATTACATATAAGAATATATATGTAATTATGTATGTATCCTGTTCTACCTAGAGCCCATCCATGGGATGACAATCTCCTTGGTTTCTTCATTAGAATACAACGTTAGCAGAACTCTATATAACAGGTGTAGAGGCTCTAAGAAACTGGATATATTATATCTAGGTCATAGAAAGGCAGTACATCCTTGGAAAGTATATACCTAAATAAGTGGATCAATACTGAAACTGAGAAGTCAAATACTCAAAGCTTAGGATACACTTACTCTTGCCTGAGGAAACTTAATTCAGTTTTATACTGCTTATACACGTTATACAACAATCTGTATTTGAAGCATCACACAATAACTTTCGCCACAGGCAAATTTCCTTGGCACTTTTGAGTGCCTGAAATGGCAATTTTAATACTTTTCTTTGAATACAGGTTTCTGTGGGTGGTGCTACTGTGCATATGGAACTACTTTACTTTTAAGTTTAAAAAAAAGTCCTGAAGAACATTTTTTATAAAAAATGTGCCTTTACTTTCTTTCCTAATTTACAGAAGGCAACACAGACATTTTGATGAAATATATATTCTGAATGAATGATAATACTTTGTAAGGTGTGTAGCTGGTTTTCCCTTGTACTTTCTCTTTATGCATTCAAAAAAGTTAAATTTTCAGTCCATTTGAATTCCATGCTCAAAGATACAGCTTGTTAAATCTTGTTCCTATGCCAGTGGCATTTTGTAGACTTTGAAGCTGCTTTTTGAAGGACACTCTCTTCCAAATGAATAGAAAATCAAGCACAAAAAAGATAGGTGTAGATCACTGTAGTAGAAAATGAAATGTAAATCTACTACTAATATTGACTATAAAGTGAGAAGAAAATCTGGCAGCAGTTGAAGCTATTCATAAATACTGTGGTTGTCTTTAAATTTGCTAAGAAAGCATACAAATCTGTGAAATGCTACAACTGAAAGTTTGCATTCTAAAGTTTTGAAAAACAAAATGAAGTAGTTTGAATTAAATTACTTGCGGTGGAATTTCCTTATTAAATATCACTGAGTAATCCCATCTGACTAACATGTCTGAAAAGCAAAGTAGTGATACATCAAAATAACATATATTGAAGAGTACTCTGAAAGGTTTTTTTGTCCCTCATTTATAGTTGCAAAACCTCTGACCTGCTCAGTTCCCTTTTCAGCATGCACAATTTTAATCATCTCCAGTTATGCATTGTCAAAGTTCCTACTGATAGTTAGGAAAGCATAAGTAATTCATCCTTCTTCTTATTTTAGAAAGACAGAGGAAACTGAAGTCTGGAGGAAAGATTTATCAGGGCTAGAGGAGTATCTGAAACTCAAGGAAACCTGTGGTCAAGTCCCTTCTCTAGCATAAATTTAATGTGTAAATCTTGGCCAACTCAGTATATTTATATGTGTTTTCCACCATGTTTCCTTTCTCAGGGTGGTAATGCAGGCATAACATTAAGATAACTTTCACTGCCACGGTAGTATGAGCTGTGTATTTACCTTAGAGAGATAATCAGATTTTACATTCCTGCCAGACAAACAGTACCTTACTTCTAGCTCCTACCTGTACATCCATTTTATTCAAATACATCCTTCTGTATGGCATTGCATCAAGGAGAGAATGACTTTATCAAACAAACAAACAAACAACAACAAAAAAACAAACACCAAAAAAACCACATCACCAAAACCAACCCACAGATTTCATAATTAAAGAACAAATCTGATATCTTCTCTGCTATTATCTGGGATTATCTCTGCATATTGCTTATTCCTCGATTGTTTGTGGCACTTTGACAAAACAGTGTATTAAACTGACATAGAACATGTGGGATAATAGATTGCTTGGCATCTGCAATAAAGGTATATGTGGAGGAAGAAAATCAGATCCATGGCTTCAATTAATTTTCATTTGCTCATTCAACTGAAGGAAAAGCTGATATCATCTTCTTGGCTCCCCAAAGTAAAAGTTAGGCTGAGTGCAACTTGAACAAGAGCAGAAGTTCCTCTTTCTTTCCTCTGTGGCCTGCAAACTGAATGACATTATCTGTCTTAATCAATGCCTAGAAGTATTTTGCCTTATGACTGCTTACACTTTCTGTAATTATGACTAATGATTTTTAATTTGCTGATGGCAGTATGGGACTTCTTTACAATTTTGAGAGATAAAGCTGCCTAGCAGCCTCTTAAAGTTCTCTGACATTTGTCTTCATGAGCAGATCTTTTAATCTGGAGTTTATTAACAATTAATTCCATGGGCATCTTTATTCTAATAGGTTTGTATGGTACAAAGATTATGAAATACTCTAGGAATCCAGAGTCTACAAAATGATTAATTTTATTTAACATATCTGATTTTTTTATCAGATTATTAAAAAAAAAAAATTATCTGAGGCAAAAAGAATTGTGATGTGTGCTTTGAAAAAGAAGCCAAGACAGTTACATGTGAATTCTTGTGCCCAGAAGGCTTTCTTTTGCATAAAGAACATACTGTAAAAATAGCTGCATGTCCTAGTGGTCAGAACAAGAATCTGGAAATAATATCACAGGAGTGTGACCGTTTACTCAACTCCTGCTTAGATTTTGGCTAACACGCAGCTCATGCTAAGGGCTGATGTATGCTGAGATTAGTAACATTAGGTCAAAGCAAGGGCAACACGTAGGCAGGACACGGTGGCCAGAAAGGGCTAAAGGTCATTATGCAACCAATATCCCCTGCAGCTTGCTGTCTCCTGCAGCTATAATCCTTGCATATTGATTGTTTGGCAGTTTCCTCAGAATCTGCTAACTCATGGAAATGGTATAGACCAAATTTCCAAGCTGGAAGTTATAAATACATTAGCTTACCTCAAAAGTTTTTGAAGCAAATTCAACTGCAGGTGGAATGCCAAGGCTTTTGTACTTCCCAGTGTGATACAGGGGACGTCCACACCATGATGGGGGAAGAAGGATGAGCATGAGCACTCTCACAGTCAGCTAGGTAACTATTTTGCTCATAGGTGCACGAGTTGCAAGTTGCAGGTTGGAGAACTTGTGTGTTAAAAACCTCGTGAATTAAGTGATGAATTAGTGAATTCACATACTTGTCTACTGTGTACAAAGGGAATTGAGCCCTTAGATGTCGTGTTTGTTTTCTTTCCTAATGAGCTCACAAAATAAATTTTAATTTACAGAGTACATTGTCCTATAAATTTGAGAGATCCAAATGGACCATGACACAGAGCATTACCTATGATCAGCTACAACACATGACTGGAGCTGATTCTCTTAAAAAAACCAATATAATTAAACTGAGAATGTAAAGTGTAAAACTTTGCTTGCAACACATTTTCAAAGGTGTTGCAGTTTGATTGGAAACCATCTTCCTCCAATATAGCTTTTCTAAAAATTAAACAGAGAATTACCCTCAGATGGAAGACATCTACACCCAGTCAATCAACAAAAGCTGTATAAAAAGGAATACAAAATTTCAACTGAAAAACAGCCTGTGAATCTGTTATTAAAGAATGTGAAATGCAATACAGGAATAAGAAGTGACATAGTGGGGAATAAGCTTCATAATGTAACGGTTACGTTCTACACTGAGAATATTTAACACACAAATATAACATTCTCAGTGTTTTAATTTTGTATAGCATGTAGAATTTGCTTATTGAGAATAAATATTAAGGTATTCTGAAACAAAACATAATGCTCTTAATAACGTACTTATGAAGTAGTTCAATTAAATAATCCCTTAACAGTAATATTTCTCCTTATTAAAACATCTCAAAAGATGCATTAATCTTGTGTAAATCAAAACAACATATGCATGCCCTCTTTTATGTAATTGCATTAATATACTGATCAATTTATTTTCTTGTTGATTATTAATGAATGATCACTCATAGGAAGCAATGGATTATACAAAGGGCTATAAACCAAGTGCGATTTGAGATATCTCTCTTAGTCATTATTTTTAAACGTATTTGTCCAAAAGCATACTGACTCCTGCCCCTTTCTGTAATGGGACACACAATTCATTTGAAGTGTGCAAATTCAGTGAATTTTGGCATTCCGAGTTTCCGATATTCATTTAGTTAAGAAAAGAGTAATTTAAGTTGCCTTAGACTCTTACTGACTTGTTAAACACTTCCCCATTAACTTTCGCATTTAGGTTTATAGGACAGTAATTACCAGGAGTGCACTGTTTCCCTTTGGCATAATATTGACCTAATATTGAATGTTAATAAAATGTTCTATAAAATAAAAAAAATATTATTTAGAGTAGTATTGCACAGTCTTAATCTCTCCGCCTGCTCCACTTGACCAAGGGGGATTTTTCTTTTTTCTAATATAAAGCTATTATTACTTTCTAGTAGCTTTGGCTGGCCATATGCCAGCCCACATTAACAGAAGTCATGCTCCTTCACCTCTAGCAGCCCACCCTGTCCAATGCCCCTGACAACTTCCCCCATGACAATGTTTCTATACGCCTAGCACATGTGTGCCTCCACGGTGCCCTTTGGCTGTCACACACCTTGCTGCCATGGCGCAAGACCCCACCAGCCTCTGTACTCTGGCTCTTCCCGTCACTGCTGTGCATTAGAAGTACACGGCTCTCTATTATGGTCGTCCTATTCTGCTCTCTCAGCTAAGTGTCTGGCAGGAAAAAACAGCACAGGGTAGTAAACTGAGCACAAAGGATAAGTGGACCAAAGCAGAGGGTTGGTACAGTAACTTGAGGCTAAAACAGTAAGAGCAGGAGGCAGGGAAATCCAAAGAAGACAAAAGACAAAGAAAGACAGAAATATGTTTTGATATGGAATGAAGAAGGAGGTGAACTTGTCCCCAGGCAGTTACTTCTCTATGCCATACAGAACCATATGTAATGAATCTCATTGTTTCTCCAGGTTTTTGGACTGATACATAGATTGTCTTAATGCTATCTCTCGGATGCACAATAGCTTCCTTGACCTATAAAATTAGCCTAGAATAGACTTCAGAAGATTACTAGAAAACCATTGGACTCTCTTCAAAAACTCACTATATTCATTGAGGAAAGTGTTGATGCAAAGATATTACTTTTTTTTTCTCAGTAGTATTGAAGAGGTCTACGTGGTTGCCACTCCAGTGAGTAGCGATTGGATTATTCAGAAGTATCAGTTTACTCACGATTAGACACTAATACATATTAGTGTATTTCTGGATGGGGAACTATTTTTAGTGAAGGATGGGTATTATGGAAAACAATTGCCTCAGGTACTGATGAATCAACATAGAAACGAGCTAAAGTTTTTTAGAACGTTTTACATTTCCAGAGATATTCCTCAATTTGAGTGGGGAGGTTCTTAATCCTACAAGGGCAACACAAAAAATGGGGTGAGAACTGATTCTCAAACCAGCTGAGTCTTATATTTTATTGTACTTGCACATATAAATAGCCTATACTCTTTTAGCTTGTTTTGCAGGAGCTGTTTGAATTGAGCTATTTCCCACAATGAAATACAATTGCTTCTATTATTAAGACTGATAGCAAGTTGGCCTCCGAGCATTGTATTGGAGTTAAAGCTCCATCCTGGACACGGACAGATATTTTGCTTGGGCTGAAAAGTTGCATACATGACACAGTTGTTTTCTACAGTTTGAGCTGAACAAAGGGGTACCATCTACCATTTATTTTATAGTTTTAGTTCATTTGATCTTGCAGCCAGTATAGTATATCAAGCACACAGATGGCCTCTAAACAACATGTTGCCAATACTGAGTTGTGTGTAACTTGCAGCAATTTAAAAAGAATATGGATCGAACTCAGAAATAGGTGTGACTACATTAACTTCTACCACAGAAGCTGTTAGCTGAGAGTAGTTAAAGCAGTGCAAGTATGTCAATAAACCCTGGAACTTCATCTCTTGATAACCTCTCAGTTCATTATTTTCTCACAACCCAGAAGAAAAAAAAAAAAAAAACCAAAAAAAACCAACAACAAACAAACCCATAAACCTCTCCACTGAAGATAACAGCAACTCAGAGATGGCAGAATTTAGTTGCAAATCATTTAATTGATCCAGGCATTAGATCCCAGCAGAGATCACTGAGCACAGATGTCCTGTTGCTGGATGAGGTGCTTAATTGTTATGTAATGTTTTAATTCTCAGATTGATTATTCAGTTCATGTGCATAGTAGTAGTAGTATTACCAGTAAGTTAACTACTCAGATTGAACAAAGACTGAAAAGTAGAATGTCATGCTGCACTGGGACGTATCATTTGAAGACAGTTGGGACTATTCAATGATAATGATGCTCAGTTGACTTAATTATTTCTACAGTATGGTGAACACGAGTACTTCACTCTCGCCTTTCCTCCCCACACTTATTATAAAGCACGTGACAATATAACCTCCAAGTATTTCTCTGTCTGGAACGAACAAGCTTCAGTAACCGTGCATTTATCTATTACTAAAATTTAGAAGTATACTGTGGACGCATGTTCAGTTTTTCTCCCAAATACAATTAATTGTGTCAAACAACACAGGACAGTTTTATTTTATAGTTTGGAAGTATGTCTTGGATACTGTATCTTGGATACACGTATACTTGGATACTATACAAGTTAAACCAACATTAAAGAAAAATAATTAAGAGCAGGAAGAGCAAGAATGGAAGGAAGGCAAAAGATACATTTTCAGATTAAATTCAAGTAATTATGTGAAATCACCAAGGCTGCTGCATAAAGGAAAGTTCACTGTGCTCTCAAAGATTCATATAACCTTTGCAATGAGTAATAATATAATTTTTAGTACTTCAAAAATGCATGAGATCTGACTCTTTGTTGCCTCTCCAACAGCTGGAATAACTGACCAGTCTGAAGAACAGCACTTGAAGCATAGAAGGTACACACTTAACCTCTGGGGTTTTTTTGTTTTGTTTTTTTTTTTAAAAAAAGGATAAAAACCAACTCTGCTGGGAATAGACAACTACTTCTTGTTTGTTTATTTATTGTAACTAGACTATCTCTAGGGCTGTGAATAGACACATTAACAGTTAATCACCTGTTAGGCACTTTATAAACACCAAGGATTTTCTGCATAGCACCCAAGGGTTTCAGTTATTAAACTTATCTTAATTTATTTTAGGAGTGATATTCTGAGAGCTTCCTAGAGGATTCTATTAGTCAAGACCCCATGTTTACACTAAGTGAAATTGAATTTGCAGGAAAATGAACAGTAATATTCTGGGGACACAGGAGCCTAGAAATTATGAACTGAATAGATAACAGAAAAATGGATGCAGTGATAAAACAAGCTGAAAGGCTGGGTGAATACTACAGCAGAGATGAAGAGGAGATGGTGGTGTACATGTGCTTGACTGAGGGTTGACAGCAGCTTCTGCTTTACAGTTTTACATTAGGTATTCAGAAGCTGGAATAAGCTCTTTCTTATGGGTTTCATATATGACTTAAATTGTTACATACATGTTACCAGTAAGGTTGACGGAGCACAAAGTATGAAAGAAGAGTTCATTGTGCTTCACCTACTGAAGAATCTGCCTTTGCAAAAAAATTGGAAGCTCATACTTTTTGGAATGGTTTTATTCCTAAGAAGGAGGATTAAAAAAAAAAAAAAAAAAAAAAAAAAAGGTATGCATGCAAAATTCAACACCTTTCTGGCCCCCTTCACTCACACCCAAAAAAGAATGGGGGAGTTTTGCTAACAGTTAAGGTGTATCACTCCCCGCCCCCCGAAGTGGTTATGTTAGTTAAGATACAGAAAGAATCTTCAACCAAAGCATAAGCAACACAAACTTTTTCTTTAAAGGAAGATTAATTTCATTAAATGGTCAATACAGAGTGCCAAATGACAGTTTTGCTGATTGAATTGTTTTTCTGTGGAATAGCAACAGGCATCAAAGCTTTTTCTAAGCTGTTTTGCTAGTGTACCACAACCCTGAAACAACATAACTATGTCTGAGAGACAGACGAAATTCAGCAAGCAGCCTACTTAGTACCCATTTTTTTTACTGAGACACAGACTGCAGTGCCATATTCCCTGCTGACAGCTTTGTGTAACTTGGCTTACTTTTTATTGAACTCAATATTCTGTAGAAAGGATAGATAGAAGAGTGGCATTTCTAAACCGTTCTAAAATAGAGGGCAGGCAGTGCAAGAAAAAAGGGAAATAAGTGCCAGCATGAGTACTGCCATGGTATAGAGCCAATAATTGGCTTATGCTATTCAATGTGGACAAACATAAAGGGATGCAATTTTTATTGGCACCAAGCTTGTCAGAGTTCAAGGAGCATCTGGACAACACTCTTAGTCATATGATTTAGTTTCAGGCAATCCTGCAAAGAGCAGGATCCTTATGGGTCTCTTGCAACTTGGTATATTCTATGATTATCTAGACACAATAAAAAATAGGAAATTCCCTCAATAGCCACTGGCAGACAAACAGATTAACGAGTTAGACTATAGTAAGCAACAATTTTAAAACATCCCACCTTAAATCACTAAAAATAGCTGGGACACAAAGTTTGATGCTTTGAAATTGAGGGAAACTATAGTTGATAATTAAATCTTTTTTAATATATAGGAATTGGTTCACTCATTTTATGGTAAAAAGCAACATTGCAGAAATATCAATTATAGAAGGGTAATATATACAAATAAATATAAATATAAAATTACATCAATCATCATACAGGTAGAAATGTCAGTCTTTAGCAGAGTATGAAGTTTTTTTTCTGCTTCACCCTAGTGTGCTGCTAAACAGTTATGGACTTTCCCTACCACTCAATCATATACCAAGCAGAGGGAAAGAGGAGTGCAAACTGAGTTTTATCTCATGCTTTTAAGATGATAAAAGACAAATATTCATCTGATCTCTCACACAAGAAAGTCACACAGTCAAACATCCCTTCACCAAAAAGTCCTAGCTTCTTCTGTAGTCATCTTGCCTCCTCAAACAGAAAAATTCTGCTGGAAGTCTCTTGGCCAAACATTGAACACAGCTGAATCGTGGGGAATTTGAGTGGAAAGCCTTCTGGGAATTAAAAACTCAGCTCTTGTTTCTCGAACAGGTTTCTAATAAGGCTCAGGAAAAAAAAGGTGTTTGTTGAACTACTTATAGTTTTTTTTATAGAATTTGCAAATGTGCTAGAAAGCTTCTAGCAAACTTTTCCCACATTTTTAATTTTTTTTTTTTTTTTTTTTATTTCAGAAAAAGGAAACATTAGTTTCTTCCATCAGAAACAAACAAAACAATCCAACACAGTATTAAGAAATATTCTAGATAACTCTTTGCTCTCCAGCAGGGGTAGTACTTTGGAATTAACAGCTAATTTTTCTTCCAGGTATTTGGCCCATTCTGCAACTTTCTGTACTTTCAGATAACAGACATTTAACCCCCATCCTTTCATTTTGCTTTCTGGATTGAACAAGGCAAGTGCCTCCAGTTTTCTCTTCTAAAATACACCTTGTATTTCTCTGCTCACCCTAATAACTCTTCTTTGTACTCATTTACAGTTTGATTTTTTTTCTTGGACATGATTAAACACAGTTGCAGGGGACACTTCGTTATTATCTTTTTTTTTTAAAGGAAGAGCTGTGATAATCTTTCATAAAACTAATACATATTCATAGCCATTACATACTGGCTACTACATTCTAGCCACTAAAACTGCAGACCCTTAACCCATTTGTTAACATTTCATAGCTTTAATAAAGAGTTTTTTTGCAACCTGTGATTCAGCGAGGTCTGCAATGAAAGTGAGCCACAATGAAATAATTCATGTTGACTTTTACCAGTGTTTTTATTGGTCTTTAAATTCTCTGGCTAGGTTCATGGAGAAAGAGGAGGAATACATCTCTGAACAACTTGATGCAGCTATCCACAAACTGTGTTCTCCTCTAAATTCTGAAGCAGAGTAACACAAGCCAACTTTATTTGTTAAGGAGAGTGCAGGAGGACATAAATACTCAGATCTCCAAGCTTCCTCTAAAAAAAAAAAAAAAACAACCAACCAACCAAACCCTTAACCTATTTCTGAAGACAGTATCCAAGATAATGTGTGCACAAAAGACTTTTTCAGAGGCAACAAGTTACACTTCTCGCCTGTTTGCACTGCAGACATCCTCACAAAGTATGTAATGAGGCAAGATCCTCATATTAACAAAGGTGATGCTAAATATCAAGAATTATGGAGGGAAGGCAAAGTTTAATATCACTTCCTACCAAATATTTTATCCCTTGGTAAAGACTAATTGTTAACAGTGGAGTAGTAGTTATACTTAATAAAACCATTAAGCGTTTAAATGGAAAATTCTACAGTTTATGCATTTCA
The DNA here is from genome assembly GCF_965183815.1 of Platalea leucorodia. Classification (NCBI taxonomy): domain Eukaryota; kingdom Metazoa; phylum Chordata; class Aves; order Pelecaniformes; family Threskiornithidae; genus Platalea; species Platalea leucorodia. The sequence goes on along the minus strand of NC_138823.1, from coordinate 85,092,546 downwards.
GTCTCCATTGTGAGGCTCTGATCAAAAGATTAAAAACCAGGTATTGCCTGTGCATTGTAAGCACTGTTAGGAATTACATACATACCTAAGCTTTCACTGTTTGTATGATGACTGAAATGGCAACTTAAAAAGCAGTTTGCTTCCTATACCACAGCAATCATGAAAAGAAATATTTCTCTAAGAAATCCTATCTGTTTTGACTCAGGACATTGTGGAAAGATGGAGAACAACAGTCTGAAGTAGAAACTGGGACTGGACCTGTACAGGGGTGACAAAACTATTCTTCCCAGCCACTCATTTTAATAAAAGTATTGGAACACATTGAATTTTAGTCCTGTTATGGAATAAATCCACAATTTTGAAACCTCAAAACACCATGAAATGAATCTGTCGCATTCTCAAGGCCTCTCTAGTATATAGCAGGTTTGGAAATCTGGTCCTTAAGTCTTGTCTTAAAGAGACAGCTCGTTAAAATGGAAAGCTGTGACACATGATAACCAATAACACTCTGGAGAGAGTTTTGCATACATTTGCATAACTTTGCTCCCTTTAAAGGCAATAATGCAAACATGAATGAGACCCCTTGTTAATCACACACTTTAAAACAATCAGTATACATTTGTTTTTAACTTTTGCTCAATTAGCCTCATCTCCCACAAAACCTTTTGTAATAATCAGTATTTACTGTCATGACACATATGGGCACGAGCAGAACTAATCATCTGCAGGCTGTCCCTGCTGCTGAGCTGAACAAACAAGCTGTTCAAGACTTCTTCCTGCAAACGTTTCTGCTTCATAAATCAATGAGAACCTAATGGAACATTTTCCCTTTTCTTTTACAGAGACACAACTGAGACACACAAACTCATTTCTGAATGTCACAAAAGAAAAAAAAAAAAAGGGCAAAAAAAAGCTGGCTCAACTGGATATAGTTTGTTCAGAGACATGGGCCCAAGCAGACAGTAATAAACCAGCATGCCAGTCCAACTGAAGTTTTAATCTATAGAATTAATAATATGTGTTCTAGTTCCTATATCTGTGACAGATGGTCAACAGAGAAGAAAACTATCCTTATCAGCACTGCCGAGTTTAGAAATCCCAATGCACAAACCATTGCCGGAATTGGCAGAACCGTTCAAAGACTTAGAGATCCAAAAATAGTATTTTCTTTTTCTCCATTGCACTCCTAAAATGTGTTTTCGCTATTTACAAGTTACATAAAAGCAAACATATCCTTGGGTTAAAGCAACTCGTCAATTTTCATTAGTATAAAGGTTGGGTGGTAGGTCAGGGACATGCTAATCCAATAGATTGATTGCTGGTTTTTTTATTTTTTGTTTGTTTGTTTTCCCCCATTTCAGTGCTCAGAATTTCCACTGACCATTGGGAACAACTGCAGCTCACTGAGCCTGAACATTTTTGTATGGCTCACAGGTAATCAAGGTACTGCTTTCAAATCCAGGCAAATTATCAGGCTTGGAAACATTAATTACTGGAAAATGTCACCATGTGTGAGCTGATACAGGTTCCCTGATCAAATTCTGAAGCTATGAATGCTACAGAAATGTTTGGAGGGCTTCAACTGATTTTTCTTTTTCATCTACGTGTCTGAGCCTCTAGATCCCTACACAGACCTGCCAGATCAAGCCCCAGATCTACATCTGTACAGGTAAGTACAAAAGGCACAGGACTGTTCTCTGGCCCCAAAGGCAAGCAGCAGACAAGCCCATGTAAACATGATTAAACTGTCCCTTCCTCAAAGTGGTCTTGCTCATACTGCTTCCTTAGAACAATCCTAGGCTAATGTTATCCACAAAACCATGCCCAGACATGGTTTGCAAGACTGCTAGTTGGACCAAAATCACACCCATTAACGTGCTACAAATTAAGCAATGTGGATAACTATATGGCAGTGCTTAAACCTTAATTACAACCACAGATGTGAAACATAGATGTAGAAGCCAGTTCCTTTAGCTCACAAAGCAGCACTAACCTCTTTGCAAGTACATTTCACTCTTTCTGCTAGGTGGAGTACCAGACCCAACAAACAAAGTGTTTTCCCCCGGGAGCTTGGAGAAAAAACAAAGGAAATCAACCCCTGCTCCCAGACTTCAAATCCAGAATTTCAGAACTATTCCCTCTGTCTTTCACTGAAGGTTGCATCTGCAAAGCCCTGCTTTTCCCCTTGGCCACGTGCCCAGGCTCACTAAGCTCCTACTAGTACATAACCTCTTATAACACATCATTGCCTGCAAGGTCTGTCTCCTCTGACTCCAGACAAATAACTAAGCACCCAAGTGACTGCAAACTACATTACCCTTTGATGGCACCACAGAGGCTGCTGATGTCCCCCAGAAATCAACAGGCTGTAAAGTACATCATACATCGTCTAGACCCAGCCTCACTCCCATTTCACCCAAGCTTTCACCTGGACCCACTTATCAGCTAGTTGAATGCCAGACAGAAGCAATCAGATGCTGCCATCACAACACACCTCTTTACAAAGACAGAAGAGAAACATTAAATTGCAACAGCTCTTATTATTTACCCACATTTAGACCAGGCTGGTGGTAACAGTTTACAATTAGTAATTTTAGCAGGTGTTGGCCTGTTGTGTCCCATTCTCACTGTGATTTAAAATAAGTAATAAATGTTATCATTATCACTATCACATTTGCTTGCTGTTTAATCAGAGGAAAAAAAAAGCCAAGAGATAAAAGGACAGAAAAAGTGAAATACATTCTAGTGATAATTATTCAAACATAAGGTTAATATCACTGGCAACATAACTAGCAGAGTGTTATGCTCATTCCAATATTTAGCTGCCAGGTTTCCCATCATAGAGAGGACAAACAACTGTGGTACCATTTGGGATCTCTATTATTTTTACAGTTGTTACAATAAAGGGATCATTATTATAATATCTGTTTGTCAATGTCTCAGAGAGGCTACATCAAAAAACGTGCACAGAGACTAGGGCTTCTGCGTTTTTTTTTTTTACTATTGGGCTTGAAGATCATTGCAGAGAAACCTAAGCAAGTATAGAGCTCTACTGCTGTTACTACAGTTTGTTTTTATGGCACTCTGGGTGAAGTTGCACAGGGGTAAGACCTTCCCATAATTTCAATCCTGGTCTATATCACAAATTATACTCCTGAATATGAGGGGAAAGGGAATCACAGGGTGTTCCTGGAGTTGTTTTTAGAATGAGTAGGGAGATGAGAACAAAAAAAAATACCTGTAGAGCTGAGCCTAATGGTTTTCTTCAGCTGTAGGTACGTGAACAACTGATGATAGTGCTAACTGGGTCTGGAATGCCAGCTCATTCCCCTTCACAATCAGTACGAGAATTTTCTCAGATCTTCTGAGACATATTTTGTTTGGTTTAAGTCCCAGCTCCTGAATCATAATGGTGTGGGAAACACCCAGTTCAATCAAAAGTAAGCATAAAGAATTTAAATCCCATGGGACAAATTAAAAAGCTCAATATTTACTGTTTTATTTAATGTTTTTTAAAAAAATGCCTCGCAAACCCACTGTATATTTAACTGAGTCCATCCTCATCAGCCATGAATTTATGACATTAGTGATTTTTTATTTTTTATTCTTATCTGGACAAGCCAGACAGTTAAATGAAATATTTCCTGTGAACTGATTTCTGTGGGCTTGAATTTGCAAAGCCTTTGCCATGGCCTCTGTGGTTCATGTCTTTCATCACTGGTAATAACATTGTTTGGTTTTCTTCAGTGGTCTTTGGTCCAAGTTCTAGCCAGGCTAAGGATGGCATAGTTGCTGAAACCCATGCAGCCCAGCATGGCCACAGAGCAGGTTTCGTACTACTTTGATAGGAAATCTTGGAAAAAAATCCCTAAATTTTCATCCCTTTAGATAATTTTAGTGACAGAGCTGTAATGTAAATTACAATAAATTTTTAGTATCTAATTAGAAAATTATTACTTTAAAATAACCAAAACTTTCCTAGCTCCATATATGTGGTGTGTTCCCTTTGACCCATGACAGGAGTTTGAGTGTAAGAAGAGAAATTATTGCAAATACAGATCTAAATAAAAGGTGTTGCTAGCAGGAGTACCCAATTGAAAGTGCTGGGGTTAGAAGATCAAACACAGCCAAGTTGCTATGAGTTTCAGGAAAGCAACCAGAGATGTAAGCCTGTGTCAGCAGGGAGATGGGTACTTAATGGCTCCTTCACTGTAGAAATAGTCTTTCTCCCAAGTGATCAAAAATAGATTTAACAACCGTTTTTTGCTTCCTTCAGATATGAAAGAAAGAAGATGAGGAGAAACTGCATGCAGGGGTAGAAAACACTGATATTAAAAAAACAAAATTAAAGCAAAAAATTAGTTTAGCTTTTAGGCCCTAAGTGGAGCAGTCTAAGCCTATTGCTTCCATGGGATCAGCTTTTGCTCCTCTATGGAGAGCAAAGAGAAGAGGGAGGGAGGAAAAATTCTCCCTCGGCTCAAGGAGGCTCTCCAGCCCTCTGAATGGTCAGTGAGGCAGCTGTAAATGCAGCTTGGAGCAAGTGCTTTCCTGGAAGTGACAGAAGGAATGGGGACGGACAGAGGAAGCCCATTGGTTTGGGAGTGTTGGGGGGTGTGTGTCTGTGTCTCTTTCCTCCATCAGTTGTAAAGGAAGCCTCCAGAGGTTAAGCCAGGGTCAGCTGCTGCCAATACTATTTCCCACCCTCACAATCCTAGTCTAGGACCAGCTTATATGAATTCATTTTTCTGTACATCCAGATCTTCCACTGTGGATAGCAGTTTACTGTCCCAGTAGCACATAATCATAGAAAGGCAAGACCCTCGAGAGAAATAAGTTATTGGGGAAAGCAAGGGACAATTTCTTGTGATGCTCTGAACAACAGAAGAAACTTTATCAGACAAAATAGCATGTGATTGTGATGGATTATAAAAGAAAGAGTGAAGTAGAAAAGGTCAACCTTCAAATTCTAATTTTAAACCCATTTATGCACATATAAAGAAATAAAATGCCTTTTAATATGTGGGCTAATAGATAATATTTCCTTTAAGAGAAGAACAAAGCTGCAAAAGGCTAATGCCTACCTGCATGGTCTCCATCGCATACAAATAAGAAGATAAAATGAACTCTATTAAACGGCAGCCTGTGACTGTGTCGTGGTTTAACCCCAGCCAGCAACTAAGCACCACACAGCCGCTCGCTCACTCCCCCCCGGTGGGATGGGGGAGAGAATCGGAAGAGTAAAAGTGAGAAAACTCATGGGTTGAGATAAAGACAGTTTAATAGGTAAAGCAAAAGCCGCCCGCACAAGCAAAGCAAAGCAAGGAATTCATTCACTACTTCCCAGCGGCAGGCAGGTGTTCAGCCATCCCCAGGAAAGCAGGGCTCCATCACGCGTAACGGTTACTTGGGAAGACAAACGCCATCACTCCGAACGTCCCCCCCTTCCTTCTTCTTCCCCCAGCTTATATACTGAGCATGACGTCATATGGTATGGAATAGCCCTTTGGCCAGTCTGGGTCAGCTGTCCTAGCTATGCTCCCTCCCAGCTTCTTATGCACCTGGCAGAGCACAAGAAGCTAAAAAGTCCTTGACTAGTGTAAACTCTACTCAGCAAGAACCAAAACATCAGTGTCTTATCAACATTATTCTCATCCTAAATCCAAAACACAGCACTCTACCAGCTACTAAGAAGAAAACTAACTCTATCCCAGCTGAAACCAGGACAGTATCCACCCCTTATTCCATACCATTTACGTCATGCTCAGGTCCCACATTATCCAATACATCCTCATTAACCACCACCCCACTTATTCTATGGACCACTCCTGTAAAATGTCTGTAAAATGTCCATAAACATCCACAAATGTCCACATAATGTCCATTGAGTTCATTTAGTCCGTGACTTTGGGCTCCATCGGTGATGGTGATCACTCAGGACAGGAGAGGTGGTGTGTTGCGTGGAGTTACTGGGCACCAAAGCCAGCTCAGGTCGGGTTACTGCTGCACTTGCACTGCTTCTTGTAAGGCTTCTCCTCCATTTGTTCAGGTGGTTCCTGCTATGGTAATTCCTATAACATGCAACTCAGATCATGGGTTACAACAATTTAAAGGTATTTCCATTACAATCTCCACCCCTGGCCCCTTTGGGCCAGGATTAACATTGCAATGAACTCCTCCCCTTGCTCCTAGCCTGGCTAGCAACAAGGGGTTCCTGCTATAGTAATTCCCATAACATGCAACTCAAATCCTGGGTTACAACAATTTAAAGGTATTTCCATTACAGTCTCCACCCCTGGCCCCTTTGGACCAGACCATTGGGCTTAACACTGCAATGGACTCCTCCCCTTGCCCCTGCTTCGGCTTGGACTTATCCACAGACTGTAGTCCCTTAGGGGTTTACCTGCTCCAAGTGGAGCCTTGTCTATGAGCCACAGTCTCTCCAGGGGTATACCTGCTGTGGCAGGGATTTATCCACAGCCACAGTCACTTAGAGGTGCACCTGTTCCCACATGACCTTCTCCATGGGCCACAATGCTTTCAGAGATATACCTGCTCCAGCGTGGCCTTGCCCGCAGCCACAGTCTCTTCAGAAGTAAACTTGCTCCACCATGGCCTTACCCGCAGCCACAGTCTCTTCAGAAGTAAACTTGCTCCACCATGGCCTTACCCATGGCCACACGCTTTGAGGTGCTCCAGCATGACCTCATGCACAGCCACTGATGCTTCAAGGTGTACCTGCTGCAGCACGGACTTATCCACAGCCACAGATGCTTCGAGGTGTACCCTCTCCAGCGTGGACTTATCCTTGGGCCACAATCCCTTCAAGAAGTATACCTGCTGTGGCACAGACATAACCATGGCCACAGACTCTTCGAGACATACCTGCTCTGGTATGGGCTTATCCACGTCCACAGGCGCTTTGGGGTGTCCTGCTCCCACATGGACTCATCCACAGGTCACAGTCCCTTTGACTCGAGTTCACACTGGAGTTCCAGCCTGTCCAGTACAGCAGTGCAGAAACAGCAGCGATGCCCTGGCCATCTGCCAGCCCAGGGCATGGCCATTGTTGTTATCAAAATGTTCCCAGGCACAGCACAGTAAGATGATAAGCAGTTCAGCAAGTAGCAAAAGCAAAAAGCAGCCACTAACGAGCACTATACTCTAATATACAGTAAGGCAAGCAAGCCCCATGGCAAGTACAGAAGCCTGCTGATTAATACCTAAACAGCAGTAACAGCTATAAATTCAGTCTAGCACATTCCAATTAAATCTGTCATTATCTCGAACCCTTCGAGCCCCACGTTGGGCGCCAAAAAGGACTGTCGTGGTTTAACCCCAGCCAGCAACTAAGCACCACACAGCCGCTCGCTCACTCCCCCCCGGTGGGATGGGGGAGAGAATCGGAAGAGTAAAAGTGAGAAAACTCATGGGTTGAGATAAAGACAGTTTAATAGGTAAAGCAAAAGCCGCCCGCACAAGCAAAGCAAAGCAAGGAATTCATTCACTACTTCCCAGCGGCAGGCAGGTGTTCAGCCATCCCCAGGAAAGCAGGGCTCCATCACGCGTAACGGTTACTTGGGAAGACAAACGCCATCACTCCGAACGTCCCCCCCTTCCTTCTTCTTCCCCCAGCTTATATACTGAGCATGACGTCATATGGTATGGAATAGCCCTTTGGCCAGTCTGGGTCAGCTGTCCTAGCTATGCTCCCTCCCAGCTTCTTATGCACCTGGCAGAGCACAAGAAGCTAAAAAGTCCTTGACTAGTGTAAACTCTACTCAGCAAGAACCAAAACATCAGTGTCTTATCAACATTATTCTCATCCTAAATCCAAAACACAGCACTCTACCAGCTACTAAGAAGAAAACTAACTCTATCCCAGCTGAAACCAGGACAGACTGTAACCAACAAATGCTTGATCATCAAAACATTAAAAAGCCATCAGCTACTAAGGACAATCTCAGCTGAAGTGGACACCACAGAAATGACAACACTGCTCACAAAACAAATCAATGCACTTGAAGCTTTGCAGCTGGGCTAATGCAACTAGAAAAGAGGCTGGATTAAAAAAAAAAAAAAAAGTCATTAACTACCGCTTTATTTCACAAAGCCTAGATATGTACTCTCCCACAGGATGCTAAGAAACACACACAGCATCATCTTGTCAAACAATCATCCCCATATTAGGTGACAGACTTACTGTAGACAATGACAGCAAATCATTTATCTATTCTAGGACACCTAATGAATGAGACGAGAGGGGAGACAGGGAAGGGGAACTTTTACAATTAACATCACAAATAAGCACAAACAAAAATTCAGAAAACAGAAATAATAGAAGATAGCTGAACACCCACTCACTTGAGAAAATCCAGATTCAAACCAGCAAGAAACAGCCACTTAAGAGGCTAGGGGTTTGTTTTCTAGATGACGATTAATTTATAGTGCTTCTGTCTACGTGTTGGGTTTCCACACAGAAATTCACCTCAACGCCCTTAGTATAACCCGATACAGAATCATGACTTAACAATAAATCTCGCTTAAATCTTATGATCATCATTATGTTAAAGAAAGCATTTTTCATCCTTAGTTCATGTTGTTTAGTTATGCTTGCAAATTAACCTGTGTCATTCTGTTATTCATAGAGCAAATGGAAACCTTTCACAAAGGGAGGCAGTGGACGTGGAAAAGTCTGTGTTTGTTATAATTAGATTATATTATGGAAACATTTAATGAAAAATCTTACTTTCTAATCAAAGCAGTAATTCTGGGATAGTTTTGTAGGGTTTTCTCTGCCAGCTAAGTAGTTTACTTTGCTTCTGGTTTTTTGTTTAAAAGTTGTCTAACATCTTGAAATCACAAAACTTTGACAATGAAAGTTTGTTTTAATCTGCTCATTGATTCAAAACACATCAACCCTCAGAAAATGATGGTTTTGTTCAAAAAACTATCAAAAATGAAACTGAAAAGTAAATATCCATCTTCACATGAAACTTCCTCATAAAATACACATAACTAAGATGTAAAAAAAACAGATTTCAAAGTAATCTTCAAGCAAACTCTGTCTTAGAAAAGACTTAAACATCTGTCCACAAAGTATTATTAACAAACATGTGAGAACACGTGAAGGGTGTTTTTGAAAAATTTTCTGTATTTCCTTCAATTTAAATATTTCATTAGGTAGTGTTGTATTCATACACCAATATAATTATTTGCCGCTGCTTTTATATACTATTACTTTTTTAGGTTATTTTACCATCTCTAACAAAAGCAATCCTCTGTATGGACTATAAATTATGTCACCTATATGTCATTTTCTCATTACTCCTGACTGAACAACTGTTTACCCTACCCAGCAGATTCAACAAATTAGTATGAAGGTTATGGGAAATAAATACTAATGCATTAACAATTGTATGTGTTCTTAAAACAGTTTATCCCAGATCCATAAGAAATATTAATGGATATTATCAATATTACCTCTAATCATCAAACAACCCTTCCAACTGACAGTACCACCCCTGAGGTAGGAATATCTGACCTGATTGTTAATTGGTCCCTGAACCCCCAGTTTTCAGCTAAATTAATACAGCTGAAATTATATATTAATGTAAGCCAAATCTGGCTTGCCTTAATAGGAGGTCATAGTATTTGCAGTAGTTCAAGAGCTGATCCCCAAGGCTTGGCAGCCGTCACCTATTCAGAGGGATGAGTTGTCCAATGGGAGTGATTGATAATGCCTGATGCGGGTGCTGGGAAATGTGAGACCACTGGTAATGGCTGGTGGCCAGGCTCATGTAGTTGATGGAGACAGTATTTCCCACTGTCGCTGCTGGAGACCAAGCACTGTGGTAGGCACCTCTGTTCACATTTCTGGCATTTTCATAATGTTCTTTTACTGCCCATTCTCTTACAGCCCAGTTCCCATGCCGCAATATGCCTGCAAGGATCTAAGCATTCATATATAAATTTAATTGTTAAAAGGATTAAACAGTTTGATTCAAACTGACATCCTCTTAAACTTAAAAATCCCCCAGGATGCCATTTTTTATGTGCAAATTAACATATATATTTACAGCATAGTTTGTGTTTTCCTGAAAATACAGAGGTTTAATAAGTAACATAAGTGTAATTTTAAACAGCAGATCTTTATCAGTGGTTCACAGATAATGCATATATTTCAAGAGAAAGCCAAGATGGGTTTTCTAATAAAACAATGCATTTCTTACCTGGTAAAATTAATTCCATTTGCTGGATAAGTTTGAACAAAAGGCTGCAAAATGTGGTCAGATAATTACTATAATCATGTGGTTCTCAGATCATTCAAAATTAATATCTCTTTTCTCCTCCCAAGAGACCAAATTCAACAAAAATATGGTCAAATAGAGAGTATTATAGCATTTTTTGAAAGACCATGACACTTCAGTTACTTAAACTAGTCTGTCGGAAAAGCAGCAACAATGTTGTGGTGGGAAGGATATCGACAAGATATGCACTTGAGTTGTTAGAAGAACACTGCCTTCCAAAAGGCTGCAATGTATTTAAAACAGACAGATGCTTAACCTAATTTAGTAATTTACATAAAACCTTCAAGGTATTATTTCATTATAGAATTGTTTTCTTTCACTTTTCAAGGTGTATATATACCTGTTTTGTCTACCTCTCCTACTAGCTTTTTAGAGCAGGAATATAATTTTTGTTTTAATTTGTTCAGTGCTTAGAACCAGGAAGTCAATATGTGACAGGATTTCTAGCTAATACTAGCTAATCTTATCTAATTTGAGGTCCAACCACTTGCTAGGATCTCTAAATGTCAGTCATCATTTAAGCAAAATCCCCAGTAATATAATGCCATAAATATTGCTTGCATTAGTAAAGCTGAAAGTCCTGCTTTATTTAATAAGGAAATAGAAAGTTCAGGGCTTAAGAAAGTGAGCCTTTTCTCATCCACAATGGTGTGATGTAAGACAGGAATAACGAATGACTTAACTGTCCAATGTTTGTCTTAATGCTGTACAAAAATTTGGCATGGGAAGTAAAAAATACTTACAGCATTTTTATGTGTTTTTAATAAAGTAAAACTGTTTTATGATATTAGCTTTTTAATCTCAGTGTCCTACTTCCAAGAAAAGCCAACATATTTATATGATGAAGTATTGAACTCAGCCCCTTCATTTCCTATGCTGCTGCAGGCTGAGTTTGCCTTAGACTTCATTGTGGAACAGATCAAAGGAATGAATCAGAATTTACAAGATTGACTAGCCAAAAGAAATTAAAATAAAGCTCTTTAGGCACTCTATGATGCCTCTCATCAGGTCTCATGTGTGTAGATCAAGGTTTCTCAAGAGCTTTCTGAATCAGTCCTCTTCCATTGCCAATAATGCTTTTCCTTGATCTCTGTCTATACAGAGGCCCTGGGAGACCTTGTAGGTGAAGGCTGAAGCAAAGGCGGCAATGACTACCTCAGACTTATCTTCACCTGCTGTCACTAAATCACTCACAACACTCAGTAGTAGGCCTACATTTTCCTTTTGTATTCTTTTACTGCTCATGTAGCAGTAGAAGCTCTTCATGTTACATCCCTTTTAAGTATCGTCTCCAGCTCAGCTTGGCTTTTCTAACACTAGTCCTGCATGCCCAGGCAATTTGTTACTACAGTGCTGCTGTAGCGGGTGTAGCACAGTGTATCAGGTGGCCAAGAGGGCCAATAGCATCCTGGCTTGTATCAGGAATAGTGTGGCCAGCAGGACCAGGGAGGTGATAGTGCCCATGTACTTGGCAGTCGTGAGGCCACACCTCGAGTACTGTGTTCAGGTTTGGGCCCCTCACTAAAAGAAGGACATTGAGATGCTAGAGCATGTCCAAAGAACAGCAACGAAGCTGGTGAAGGGTCTAGAGCACAAGTCCTACGAGGAGCAGCTGAGGGAACTGGGGTTGTTTAGTCTGGAGAAGAGGAGGCTGAGGGGAGACCTTCTTGCTCTCGACAACTACCTGAAAGGAGGCTGTAGTGAGGTGGGGGTTGGTCTCTTCTCCCAAGTAACAAGTGA